>NC_142206.1:12143607-12784857 GCF_049639895.1 Pseudopodoces humilis | reverse complement strand
ACCTGTGGGATGGACTCACGTTTGAGGAGTTCATGGAGAACTTCATGGAGACCCCATGCTAGAGAAGAGGAAGGACTTCTCTCCCCGAGCAGCAGCAGAAACAAAGTGTGATGAACTAACCATTATCCCCATTCTCTGTCTCCCTGTGTCACTGAAGGAGAAAGTAAATCTGGAGAGATGTGTGTGGGGGAGGTGTTTTTCAGAGTTATTTTAGTTATTATTCTGCCTTGATTTTTTTAGCAATACATTTATTTAATATCTCAAATTGGAGTCTGTTTTGCCTGTGATGTTATTTGGTGAGTGATCTCTCTGAGACCTTAACTCATGAACCTTGGTTATATTTTCTCTCCCCTGTCCAGCTGGGAGGGTGATAGAGTGGCTTTGGTGGGTGTCTGGCAGCCAGCCAGAGCCAGCCCACTAAACTTACTCATGCTGAGTGGCAGCTATACATATTGTGGACTCTGGGGCATGTTGCCAGACTGCATGAGTGTCTGTCCATGTGCTTGGAAGCAGCATGGTGTTGGTTCACTGTGGCTGCATCCAGACTGCAGTGCTGAGATCTACAAAGTCCCAGAGGGATTGGGAAGCACATGGGGACCTTTCCCTGTTCACATACTTCTTTCTGCTTCAGAGGGGACCAAACCACTGCAGAAACAGCTCTTCCACAGGTTCCTTCTGCAAACACTGGCCTCATTCAGAAAAAGATGTGCAAGGGAGCATTGGAAAACCCTGGAAGTTTCATAGATCAGAAGAATCAGAGCAGCCATTAATGTGTGTTACCTTTTTCCTACAAATTCTTTTATATTTTCAAGTCTTTTCATCCTAAAGAAAATACATGTGACATTAAAGATAAGTTTGCTTTGGCTGAGTCTTTACTAATATTTTTAGATATACAGTAATAAAATGCATGGTTTGTTTTCCAGTGGTATATACAGGGCTAGAACACATTTTGTAAATACATCACAGGCATCTTAAATCAACGTAACACATTTAAGTTAATTCAGTTCCTTCTATCAGTACAATATCACTAGCTCTAGTTGCTCTTCTTAGCCATTTCCCTATTTCCTGTTTGTGATCCCCAGGGAAAAATTAACAAATCAGTTTGTTTAAACTCTTCTTGAAACATTAGTTCTCCTGTTAACCCAAGTGACTCCAAAAATTCATTTGGAAAATAGAAAACCTAGTATACATCTGGATGAATATACACTATTGTAACACACACATATTAGCTACTCCTTCTGTACTGCTTAAGGGACCAAGAATACATTTATGTTTCATGGAAAATTCTACCTAGCACTAGAAGCAGCAAAAAAAAATAAATACACTGACATCACGTAATTCCCAAGGCAAACATTAATCAGTTATGAGAAATATTATGATACAGGTATTTCAGCTCTTTTTTCCTTGTGGGATTCATAAGGTAAATAATCTAAGCCATTGGATTGATTGTAGAAAGCATTTAAACCTATGATGTCAAGATATTTATGATTTGTGCAGATATTAATTTGCCAATACTTTTAACTCATGTGATTAGCTTTTTGCTATATATACAGAGGTTGAAATGATGGTACCTTTTAATGCTGAAACTGTTTTTGTGAGTAATGTAGAAATGGTATCCCACTGACTGAGAGTGGCACCAGGACTGTAACTTATCCACAGCTAGACAGCACAATTTTCTTAGTTTATGCAGACATTTCAAACATTTTTTTACAGAAAACATTCCAAAGAGAACATCTATTGAAACCGTAAGCAACCAAATATAAATTACTTTTGTCCTAATTATGTACTGAAAGTTTCAGTCAGGAAATTCCACTAATGCCAGCTAAAGCTTTTTTCCCTGATAACATTTTTACAGGTTTTTGACTTAGATTTATTTTCCCATATACTTAAGTGATCTTTCCCATGGGAATTTTTTTATTTGTCTATAGTAAAAAAAAAAACAACAAAATATTAATTTTTTTACATTTAGAAGGGTTTAGTCTGAAGTATCTAAACATATGCTATCATGTCAAACTTTTTTCAGTTATTTTGGAAACTTTATACCCATAAAGATTAATCATACACAAAATTTTCCAATGTACCACAAGATGCAGAAATCTCAATAGCAGGGATGTTTCAAATAGCATTCAATGAAAAGCAGATGTTCTTAAATAAGCTATATGTAAATACAGTAAATTAATTTAATATTTTGATTCTTGCTATATAGTGTAAAATATTGTAGGCATAATAAAAGTTAGGCACAACTGAAAAATACAGAGGAGGAAATTTCATTTTCAAAAAATCAGCCTTTCTTCTATGTGATATCCTCATATAATGAAAAGTTCTGAAACATTAAATGTTTAATTTGGTTTTGATCCAAATCAGAAAAAAAAAAAATTAAAATGTTTTGTAATGCAAAATAGACATCTCTAGCTTTTATCCACTCCACTCATTAACTTTTGTCAAATCAGTGCTATTCATTATATGGGTGAGTTTCTTTGTGAAACAGAAAATAAAACTAAAAAGTCCATAACTCCAATCCTCAAGTTGTTCAATTGCTCAATTTTGTGAAGAACCAGTGCTTTTTTTTTCTTTCGGTTTTGTTCTTATCTTAGTTTTAGACATCTGGCTGGTTTCTGTTTCCCAGTGGGCATTTTCTTTAATGTATGGGATTTACAACACAGAAAAGAGGCTTCACCAAGTATCTGAGTGCCAATATTAGGTGTGATTAACTCCTATTCAAACACAGGATCTTAACTCATAGTTAATTTGAAAAGAAAAAAAAAAAGTTGTTTTTGTTCCTGATGACCATACTTTATTTCCAATCTCTTTCCCTGCACTTTCTGGACAACCATTTTAATACCTGAAAGAGGAGGTCATTTTGATAATCATCCACTTGTGACTCACTCGGATTGACGTGCCTGGGTACATCTTCCTTTCTAAAACGCTTTTCACCTTTCCTTTTCCCAATTTTGATCCAGCTTGCATGAGATTTTGTCCCAAATGCAGCATGACATGAAAATTCTATTTCTGTAAAAATAGAAATCTGTAAAATGGATGAGAAGTAGAGCCAGAATAGCTCTGTATTTACAGAATACTAGTATATCTAGTACATCTAAGCAAATATTGCTAATACCTTTAAGGATAAAAGGTGAAAATCAGAATTTGATTATGGACAACTTAAGATGAACCTTATTCTACTTACTCAACTAGAAAATTACAAGATTAAATCAAACTAAATTTAGTTCACAAAGATGCTTTGTTTTGTAACCCTTTAATTTTAACCTTTCATATAGATTTTATAAAACCCAAGAGATTTAAATGACATTCAGACATTTCCATCTTTGTTTACATGGAAATCTTCATATGCAGAAGGACAAGTCCATGAGTGTACAGCTGAAATGCATAATAACATAGATTTCAAGCCTTTTCCTCCTTCAAGAACCGCAAATAGTGGTGTATTAAAGTTATAATTAAAACATGTAACTTTCAAAGGCAGCATGTATGCTCAGAGCCTATGTGCTCTGCTTTGCATGTTTACACAAAGTCAATTTAACAGCAAAGATTCGAATTTTAGGTGTTGACACCAACCAAGTGTTACCAAACTTTGTCAGTAAATGGGTAAGTGAGGCAGCAAGAAAAAGATGTGGAGTAGAAACACCTTTTTGTGGAGTAATATGTGAGATCTGTTTCCCACTTGTCCCACCCACAGAACTCTATTTTTCTGAGTACGGATCCAATTTGCAGGTATCCCTTTCTATTGGGCTGCTAGGGGTATTCAAATCCTAAAAAATATGCATTTATTAAAATATTGAATGAACTATAAAAAAACCTAAATTCTGGGCAATCACTGCCCAAAATTTCAATATTGCTACTTCAGGCAATATTATTACCTTATAATAAGGTCTTCTGTTTCCTAAGTGTGACTAATATACCTGAATTCCTAGACATGAGACCTTGTGTTCAGCTGTGTTAAACACACACACAGGCCAAATGAACTCACTTAGCAGTACTCAGACTAGATTGTAAAGCAGATTTATCTGTGCTATGATTTAATATTCCATTTCATTCAGCTGCCAATTTCACAAGAATTTTTTTCTTCTAGTCCTTGATACAAAGGAAGAAATTGGGATTCACCTTTTCCCCACTAATTTAAACAATAACAATCTATCCTTGGATTTTTCAGACCTACTAGACAGTCTGCATCCACTTAAGACTTCTTGAGCTCTAAACAAACAAACAAGCAGCATTAATATGCTTGTCAGAATTTTATGGTGTAATACTTTATTAGGAACCATATTGCATCCCACTGCCTAATCTTAATTAAATTAGATAATTTTTTAATTACATACTGACTGGGCTCCAAATGCCCAAGTGCAGCACTAGGCTAATTTGTTAATTGCTACCTATTTAATTTTATCTCTATGGTTCCTGTTTCATTATTACCTGAATAACATATTTTTACATCTTGGCTTTTTTTTCACCTACCCTTTGCCTTCTTGTTTCCCCAAGCTTTATCTTCTCTTCCTAGTATTTCTTCTACTGCATGTACTTCATTCATCTGAATTGAAACCATCTTTTTAAGCTCTCATAGACTTCACAAAAAAAAAAAAATTCTTACTGTTTCAGAAAAATAAACCTCTGGCACTGACAGGATGTTAATAGCCCACAAAGTAAAGTTTTTAAATATAAGAAAAATCTACAGCTACTAATGTTCAGTTTTAATGCAATGTTTGTGTCAGCATTTCAACTCTTGTTGTCAATGTCAAAGTAACACTAGTGTATCAATAAAGGAGAAAATCTTTGAAAAAATAGTAGTGGGAAAGTAGAATTGCGCTAGCAACAGGTCTGGAATTAGTAATGTCTGCTCTTATGTTTTTTATTATAATTTTGAGACTTACGGGTTTGGGGTTTTTTGTAAAATAAATTCCTTTGTATACCCCAAGGGAAATTAGAGAAACATTAGCAATACCTGAGTAGGCAATGTGATAACAATTTACAAATTAAGATCCAATTTCCAGTATTTTACTCTTGACCACAGTTTCTTATTAAAAAAACCCAAAAACCAAAAAACAAAAACAACCCACAAAAAATAAAACAAACAAAACAAACCCGAAGAACCTTATCTCAGAAGTTCAAGCAAGGAAAAGCCTTCAGTGTTGCATTCTGAAGCTTTATCTGTCTTATTTTTATCACTTCCTGACAATTTTTCCTATTTTCATAAACAAGAGCTAATCCCAAAAAACAACTTAAAAAAAACAAAGGTAAAAACAGGTAAGAAATCAAAGCACACCAATAAGCAGCAGTTTTAACCACACAAAGATCTTTACTGTGAGGGTGGTGAGGCACTGGAAGATGTTGCCCAGAGAAATTCTGGATGCCCCATCCCTAGAAATGTTTAAGGCCAGGTTGCATGGAGCTCTGAGCCTGCTCAAGTGAAAGCTGTCACTGCCCATGGCAGGAGGCTTGGAACAAGATAACCTTTAATATCCCTTCTGCCCAGGCCGTGCTATGATTCTACGATCATGCAAGCTGACAAAACCAGCAAACACTGGAAACCTGACCTGCCAATGAAAAGTCTCAGCCAAGAAAAATTTTAACTGGTGCTATTAAATAGAAAATAAAAGAACCTGAAACAAATTCCCAAACTAGGCTGAAAACCTAAGTCCCATAAGTACTATACCTGTGTTAAATTTCACATTGATTACCTCTAGTTGTCCAGTAAATCAAAAAGAAACATAACATTTTACAACAAAATAATTGTTAAAAATAATTTCTAGGCTTCCTCATATGAAGATTCTGTGTCTTCTGTTATAAAAATACTGACACAACAGATATGAAAGGTCCATTTAACTCATAAGGACTAAACAGACTGTAAAAAATGGTAGGACTTGGCCTAGTGATTGTAATTTCTTTGTGAAGCAGAAATTAATTTGAAGCAACTTACTGAAAGCCATATTATATATGTCAGTTATCAAAATTAATAAAAATTCTGTAAATATCGGAAAGGTAGATGAACTGTAATGTAAAGGTAAGAGTGATAAGAAACTCACCTTGTGCCTAGGTATAGTATGAAGACATATTACCTTTTACTCTTTCTGCTGTTAAATATATTGAGTCAGGGAATTCACATTGTTCATTGGAAGTCTTATTATATTCTTTTAACACCAAACTATCTATACAGACTCAATAAAAAAAAGTACTGTGAGTTATAATATCAAACTAGGGCCTACTCCTGTATTAGGCATAAAGAAGAAGAAAAGTAAAACACACCTGTAAATAGCAATTGTGCTTTGCTTTGTGCCACTAAAATGAACCTTAACGTTTTTTATGTTTTAACTGCTCCATAAGAGAAAATCTTTCTATTCAAGCCCATTGTAGACCACTGAAGACCACTGTACACTTCACATTTATGTTTCAACATAGAGATTATAAAATAAAGATGTTCAGCAACCACAGGTGTTTATCAAAAATTTTGGATTGAAGCTACTTTCTACGGCAGAGCACTGTGAATATTCCTTATGTTCTGCAGCCAGCCATAAAGAAATCAATGTCTCTTACACACCTCTTCTGATGATCTCGCTCATCAGTTTACTTTAGAGATACTTTTGAACCCACAATTTGCGAGCCGGTTTGAAATTTTCTGTAATGAGTTCTCTTATCTCTAGTTCAAAGTAAATCTGGAACTCAGGATTGGGGGGGAATGATTTGGCTACTAGGTGCACAAGGTAATTATTTCCTTTCTAAAAGTTTAACCTTACACTTTCAGTTTAACGTTATTGAGATTAAATCATCAGCTTTAAATATATGGATATCACAACCAGCCAAAACACGCAGAATATAGCTTTAGCACCACTTTTGCTATTCTTTATTAGTCTTCTAGATTCCTGGGTCTGCTGTGAGACAAAAGAGGCTATTTGACATTGTACAGGGGGTTCAGGAACTTTCAGCAACTGAAAAATTATGGGAAATCATTGCAGTGTTCTGCCCCTGGAGAGTATTAATACAACAGGGCATCTGGCTACTGCATAATCCTCTGTGTTGGCCATTCAGAGGGGAATAATGCAAAATTAGTAAAACCTTAGCATTTGTCTCACCTGTAGTATTCTCTCACACCAGCTAACACAACACGCTGTAAGATGATGCAAAGACACACAAAACTGCCTTTTCTCAGCACTACACTGGTATAATGAGAGCATGTTCAGGTTCAAAAGTTGGGTGAAAAGAGTGGTAGAGCAGGTATAAGCAGCCCACTTATTCCTGAGGCACAATAGGAGGCATGTATTTCTTCTGTGATAAAATATCAATGAGCCATTTTATTCTACATGTAGAATCAGATAAAACACAACTTTTCAGGAGGTAGTCACTGAAATCTAAAGAAGAATTAATTTCAGATAATTTCATGCTGCTTTTGTGTTCCCTCCCCTTAATCATTAGAGTGATTTTCCCTAATTTAAATGGAACATCATAGGAAAATGTTAAGAGTCTTGAATGCTTGTGTACCTGCATGTCACTGTACATGAAAGGGAACTTAAGGGAGGAAAAAAATCCTTGTTAATAATCCAGCATAGAGGTAAATTGAAAGAATTATGCCAAGATCTAACTTCACAGCAGTAAGACAATGCATCTCATCATTTAATGTGAACAAAATGACAGAATATTGAACACTTCACCCAACTAATGTTTTGAAGTTTACGAAAACTTGGGAAAGATGTCTGAGGCAAGAAGTATATTGGGCCATTTGTCCTAAGTTTCATTCTTAAAAATCATATTCCAATTCTTCCTACTACTGCTTTCTGCTTGTGAAATATTGTTTTATGCAGAGCAACTTAGATTTTTCAATACAAGTGTGACAACTATGATAGTCAGTGAGAAGAAATACAGGAAGCTCAAAACAATGCAGAGTGGAAAGTACTTGTAACCTGGTCTAGCATCCTTTCAGACACCCCCAGAGAGGCAGGGAGGATGGCTGACCAGCAGCACCAGTTTTATGGTAATATTTGAATACATGTTTTGTTGCTGCCATAGAGTTCATCACAGATTACATAGAGTACACCTTCAGGTAAATTTGGAATATACAAAACAGGTCCAAGCTCACTAATAATTTTTGGTAATACTGTCTACAAGTTTATGAAACTGTACATTTGTGATGGCTTTTAATTAACATTGATTTGACCATGATATGGCATCCATTACTATAGAACATACAGTAGAGAGAAAACAAGTGAGCATATGGCTGAAAATTTGCAGAATTGTTTTGATAATATTAATGCTACCTCAAAATATAACACTTAGATAATTAATCAACTCAGAAATAAATAATTCTGCCTAGCTGAAAAGGCAAATTCTATTCTAATATCAAACAACTGCTGCTTTACAGTCAAGAAAGAGAAAGGACACAAGACATGAAAATACAACTTGCTTTCCAGCATTGCCACAGTCTGAAATTCTACCAACTTACTTGCTCTGTCACAAAGGAGGATGCTCCCCTCGTGATTTTAAATAGAACTGCAAGGGTCCGTCAAGTTTCCACTGTGGCAGAAATTATGGCATTGTACCTGGAAAATGTACATGTTACTTAGCTAAAATTAAGCACAGTATATAAATATCTGCTGACTCAAAAGGGAGCATACTGTATTCTTTGGCATTCCCAGTGTTTCCCAGGGACTACAGAATTAGATCTTCTCATCAGCAACTGCTGTCAGTTGTTGTAAGACGTACAGAGAGCATGCAGTAATGAAAGAAAGAAGAGATTTCTGTTTTCCTTTAGGTTATTGTGTTGATGAAATTGTCTGTTTAAGTACTGGATTGTAACAGTCAAAGAAAGAAGCTATTCTGAATACAGAGCAGGTTTGTGTGGCTTGTAGCCACTGTGCTGCCTAATTTTATAGGAGAGTTAGCTGTTATCTACACAGCAGAGACTGTGTTATTGTAGTTTTATGCCACCCAGAATCCAAGCCCCCCTTGGTGTTTCCAGCCAGCACTTCCAACTCGAGTATGGTTCCATGTGATGAACACGTGGATGCTGTTATCTGCCTGCCCCCAGTGCCATTAAATACTTAAGCAAGAGCTTAGACCTTCACAGAAATACTGTATCTCATAAGCTAAGCATTTATTTGTGCCCAGAGCTGGACCTTCAGATGAACCTTGAAAGATAAGTAATTTCAGTGTTCTCACACAGCACAACTGAGTTGACAGTCTCAGCAGTCCCAAATCATCTTTTTTCTCTTCTTAATTGGTACATCCCTGAATAGAACTTCATTTAATCACAGATGGAGGAACTGGCACAATTTAAAGATTTCCTGATACAGTTTAAAGTTTTCCAAGTTTTGTTTTTCTATTTCTTTGTTTTTTTCAAAGGGTTAATTTGCTCTTATACATATTAGTTAAACTTAGGTAAATCAGAGTATAACAACATTTTTTTTTAAATACAACTCAAAACATGACAATACATTCTGTTGCAAAAGATATGGATGTAAGTTATTGGGGTTTTCAATTACTTTGGGCTCAGTTTTCTCCTGTGAAGTTGATTTTGCTACTATCAGGTTTACTGTTACCTTCAGGAACAGCAAGAGCATCCTCCTTTATATATAAGTGATACCAGTGAGGTTTGCCATCACAGGATCACACAGAAAAATACTTGTAGAACACATTAAATAATGCAGTAGTAACACTATCATATATTGATTTGGGCTAAAGATTTTTTTGGGGGGGAAAAAGACGACTATCTTAAAAGACACAATTAAGCTGGAAAAACAGTATGATATGTATTCTAAAATTATATACTTGGCCATTCAATTTTCTAAATGTAAACCCAAATGCTTTGTCTTCCGGCTTAATTTTAGCTCCATTCTACTGCAGGTAAGTCTTCTGCAAATTCTAGCCTGAGGGTATACTTTTTTCCTTTGTGTTTAATGCTGTTTGAAGCTGACTGAGTGGAACTTGTGAAATTCCCAGCATCACAAGAGAGGTTTGTTTTTCCATTTAACCCCTGAGTTCTAACTTGTGTTCACAAATTGTCTGAGCAATATGCTACATGCAGCACTTTCCACATGCTGATACAGATGCTGGGCTCCATTCACATGAAAGCAGAACATGTTTATTTAAATATTGACTGCACTTAGACATCAATATTTTTGCTATAAAAGCTGCACCTGAATGTTGTGGAATGTGAGGAGGATCTAGATAAAACTCACACTACCTTTTTTTCAGTAAGAACATAAGTTCAGTGTGAGTAAGAAAACAGACCAACAAAGAATGCACCAACAATCATAGGAAGGAAAGATTTAAATTACATGGGTAGCTATCTGGCAAAGACTATAGTGGTTTATTTTTATAGACAAAATGAAAGCCCTATATAAACAGAGGAGGAACTGAATGTACTAGCTTTAAGGCTTTATTCAAAGAGCTTACACCTGAAGTTAATATATTTTTAGAACTGATAAAACAAATGTAATTTAGAGTGCTCAGTGTGCTAAATCTACTTGGCATGCTCTACAGCTTCCTCTTTGCTGCTGTAAGATTCGCTGCCTATAGCTTTTGGCAGTCCCAACAGAGCCAGCTCTTTCCACTAACAAAATACAAAATGCAAAATTAATAAAAGGACCCTTTGAAACTGACTAAAGTGCCTCAGGCAAACTATCTGCCCAGCAGCTGGTTAAAATTTAATCAGTTATTTTTTTCCAGTCCTGTATATCTTTTGTATGGAGCTCCCCAGATTGAGTGCGGTCAAAGTTTGTTAAAAAGGAAGAATAGATAAGTCTCTCTCTTTCAGTAAATTAGCAGCAAAGCTAGTTAATTTCTGTTTTTTATTGACAAATTGAGCTAATTGTTTTAATTTCCCCAAACACATCTAAAAGATCTATCAACAGATTTTATCTAAATATAAGAAAATTAATGCAGAAAGCCTGATTTGGATTGTGGTGAAACTGTGATGCTTTTTACCATCTACTATTGCTTTAAATCTTTAAATAATTTTTGTGGAGGTGGGTTTCAGCAGTCATGCTGATTTTAAGCATTAACACTATATGTTACAGATGAGGAATATAGATTCACTGAGTAGTCAGATGCAAAATACAGGGTTGCTCTTCAGTTCATTTAGTTTTCATACTTAAAGACTGTTTCCAAGCATTCAAGTGAAAAGGAGGCATTTTCATGAGCCACAGAGTACTTTAAGAGTGGACTTGCATATGTAGATCAGGTTCCTTTCTAGTATCAGTCTCATCTTTGAAATCTTAGGCTAAACCTTCAAAAGTAACTACATGCAAAAAGGGTTTCTTGTAGTTTAGGTGAACTTTAATTCCAGGCATATATTTCCATGCACTAGACTGATCATATAAAAATTTACCTCTGATTGAATACAACTTTCAGCTGCAAAAATTGTAGCAGATGGCATTTTTCAAGAACTCCCAATAAGCTCACACACTCTATTAGCATATGCTTTATCATAACACCCAGGAACTGTAGGCTTAGGAAAGGACTCCATTGCATTTCATTTATTATGGTCACACCATGAGAGTGTGGAAGTTTCCCCAGAATGCCTGATGTAGAAAGACAGAAAAGCTGTTCTGGGAAGCAAATAAGTGAGCATGAAAAGCATGAGGATATTTGTTAAATGTATTTGCTTATTAGCAAAAGGATGGACTTTAAAAATTAACTTTGGGTATGACAGATGTTTTTGGTTTTTTTGTTCAGTACCATTAACACGTATAACCAACTAGATTTAAGACAGAAGCTACATTTTTTCTAATTTAATACATCTTTGCTTGAATTGCAATTACAAGTCTACCCAAAATACGGACTTCATGGTAATTTTACTTTGGTATACTACCTGCTAGCAATGCATGCATGGACTTTTATTAACAGTATCACAGTGGTGTCAAGTAATATTTAGAAAGCATGGTAAAGAAGTTTATTGTGGTTTATAATGCCAGTGTAAAATGGATTCCATGAAATCTGATGTCCAGCAACATCTCCGTATCTGTGTGGTGACATCCCTCTGCATCCCTGCTAGCCTCCATAGATTCACAGGTGCCCACATCTGGGTGTAAAGTACTGTCCAATGAATTTCTGCTGCCAGGATCAGTCACCTCTAATAGGTTGAATGCATTTGCATTCTGCAATGCCTTATTTTTCCCCAAATTTTCATTTACAGAAATAGAAAATGTGTAAGAACACTCAAGTCCTTCAAAATAGCTGGACAACTTGGTGTTCAGTAAATTATTGGTACAGACAGCTCCCTTATTAAAGTCCCCTCACTAGGATGTATTTATCCTAACGCTCTTGCAGTGGTAACTAATGAGTTGCTGCACTAACACTGTGCTATGTAAGACACTGCCTCAGGCTCTACAAGGAGCCCTGAAGGCCTCAACTACACCAACACATAAACAGATTCAGCTGCAGGTGGAAATGTTTTCAAGCTATTTACCTTGAGCAGATCATATGTCTTTCCCTAAATAACCAAGTTAATATGGCAAATAAAATCTACAAGCAGATCCTGCTTACAGGCAAGGATTTTGACAAATTATTTTCTTCATAATCCTAATGTCTATTCTTTATTGATACGGCACTCTACTTACTTTTAGTAAAACCAAATGTCATTAATTTCAAATTGCAAAGTTCTCTCTTCATTCTTTAACAATGTAAAAATAAGGATATGAATACTAAAGCATTAATACATAGAGTTGTATAAATCTGTGTTTAACTGACAGAAACAAACCAAAACTGCAAACTCTACATTTTAATGGAATATTCACTGGGAGACATAAATTCTTTTTATCACAACAATTCAGTTATGTTTATCCATCCTGGTACACTCTCTGTTTTTTTAATATACTCTGACATTACTCACTTTTTCATTACCATCCTATTATTAATAAAACAGAATGGTGTTGCACTATTAGCCAGCATCCACCTCTGTAATGTATAATTTCTAATGCTCATGAAGGCCTGACAATATCTAGTTGAGGAGAAACTGGGCTTTCTGTACTGCTACAATTGGATGACCAGAATTCCATGCCCTTTTTGTGCTCAGTTCAGGAAACTGTGCTGGCAGCTCTGGTATGAATCCCTACCTCTACCACAACTTAGGTTCAGCCACAGCACTGCTATTTTATGTATCCTACAGACTGAGGAGCTGCTCACAGCAAATTTTCCTTGGAGCTTCTGTAGCTCAGCCTGGCGTGTTATGGAACAATCACATCCAAAAACTTCATAAGAAAGAAATGACATCTTTGAGGTAAACATGAGATGAGTAGGCATTTATACACAGGGTTACTTTGGGATAAATTCCATCCTTTGACATCTCATGAAATCCACAGCCTAAAAGTTGTCTCATCACCATAGAGAAAGAGCAGCTGGATAACTTATTCTTAGGAGATAGGAAAAGAGACATCCTCCATATAGATCAGCATTTGGAAAATTTGTCTGACGTGCAAAGTATCCTGGCTTTTGCAGGTTCTGAGGACACTTGTCTGGATAGCCATTAGGAGATGAAAGAAATAAGTTAATTTCCCTCTCTATATAATTATGTGAAGTATAACAAGTTATAACCAATGAATGGGAGAATTCCCAACTAGAAAATCCTTTTTCAGATTGACTGCTAGCACGAGATCTTGCACAGGTAGTGCTCTTGAGATAAAAGGGAAGAAGCATCATGTTCTTCTCACATTTGCACTGTGCAAGCCTCAGGTCTGTACGAGTCTTCAATAAATCCTTACCTTAATTGGACCCCTCAGGAAAGACAGGTAGAGGATACCTTTAGTGTGAATTGTAATAGGATCTGTGGAAAGATCTATAAGAGATGTTGGCAGTCTTTATGTGTTCTTGATGGCCCACAGAGACCCAGTTAAGTATTGCAGTTCAGCATTATATACTTCTACCAAAGAATGCCTCACCTGCCAAATTGTCTTCCTTACTGCACTCAGACTGTCCAGAGTGGATTCCTTTTTGTATACATTACTAAGAATTAGGACATGCCGAAGGATTTTGTAACTTTGCTTGAAAAAAAAACTTTTACAAACCTAGTTATCTGCTCAAGCTAACTAACATCTCAAGAGTTAAGTTTTTGCATCACCCAAACCCATTCACGGCAGGGAGAGGAACTACCTTTGTTGTGTTTCCAAGGATCTTCACTCCAATTTTAACACTTCTGTAAAGTGCATCTGTCACATGATCTCTTCTGCACTTAATACAGAAAATTCCAAAATTCCAAAGAAATAAAAAATTCCTTGTTTTTTTATAGGATATGAGCAGGACTGCTGAAGTGAGCTGCAGTGAAATGAGCCCAGAAAGACCACAGTTTCACGTCTGTGAGTAACATGAACCTATATTTGTTTGAGTAGTTCTAACTAATTAGAAGATAATGAAGAAGACATCAGATATTCTGCTCAGAAGTAGCAAAGTACATTCACTCTCTATAATGTCATTTCCCTTCTCTTTTTTTAGCATTGGGAGGACTAGAAAGGAGCTTTGTACATTTTATGAGAATCTAAACAGGAATCCACTCCTGATTATCATCAAAGAATTGTCACTCAGTCTTACAAAAGCTGTGGGAAACCTTCCAAATTAACCAAGCCTGGATAATTATTTGGCACACATTGATACACCTCTTTAAATGAATAAAAAGTATCTGTATGGAAACTAAAGTAAATAATAATAGATATATAGACAAACAGCACTAATTACTTATCTACCAATAGTAGTGTAACTCAGACACATATCAAGACAGTAAAAAAAATCCAGTTTTACCCACTATCCATTTCATTCCTTATCCAAGGACATCAGGCCTCATTTATGAGCTGAATAGACTGAGAAACAATTATTAAAATCCTTTAAATTATGCCAATAGCCTTGATGTATGAATTACTCTGCAATATACAAGAAAGGTTTAAAACCTGGTGGCAAACTTTCAGATCACTAGGTTTAATGGTAAGATAATTAAGATAAAGTGTGTTTGATTACCAAGTACAATTAATCTAATGTGTGATTAATTTGAGGAATGTGGAGATTTGAGTGACACACATGAAATACACAAAAAGAGTGTCTGATTAGGAAGAGAAATGTGTAATAAAGTACTTTCAGAAGAATAAAATCAAAGACATAATATAGGCATAATGTTCTAGAAGTAAGTTCTATTTGCTGGAGGATCAATTACAAGTTAGATCAAAACCGAAAGCTTAATTCTGGTCTTTTCAGGTCTCTGGAGACTGAGAGGAGCACAGGCTCAGACTCAGTCTACTATCCTGAATTCAATAATCCCTACTTGTTACACAGTGGTGATGAAATACCCTGAACCCAGAGGCATGATTTTCCTAAACTTTTACAGGAACAGCTAGCAAAAAGGCAGTAATCCTCCCACCCTTTGCATCTGTTAGTCTTTATGAGAACTCATTTCTCATTTACAAAGGGTCAGGTTCTATCATCATTAACACAGAGTGGAAACTGTTTTCTCAGTAGTGCTAAGAAAAGTAGTAGGGAGGTATGTAAGGAGCAGAAGTCACTCTGGATTTAAGTGACAACATCTGAAATTAAAGGGACAGAGAATGTTAGGCTCTCATTAACCATCACCATTAATTAAGGAAACTCTGTAAAGATATGTCTAAACTCAGTCCATAATGTAAACACTTTGCAAATCCTATTGAGTCCTGTGAGCAAATCCACCACATAGAAGAAACAGTACATGTTCCAGAATTACTTGGGTTTCGTATTGTATGTATACATAGCTGAGACACATGTACTAATAATACATCAGCTAAAATTAGCATAACTTTAATTTAAATGCAGGGAGCGTTTAAATAAAAATCAAAGAACATAAAATAGCCTTAATCTTTATACTGTAGCAGCTTTACCCAAGCTTATCTCAGTAAGCATCATGACATTGCCTAACAGTTGTATAGAGTACACACAGAGAACTACTGGAGCTTTTATTTTGCCAGAAACCACAGACATTTGTTTTTATTAGCATATCTGAGGTATACTAACTTGGTGCCTGTAGTGTGAAAAAGACAGGTATTTAAGTAACCATCTAAAACTAGAATTATGGACAATTTGCATATCTTTCATGGCTCTGTCTTTTGTAAAAGGGTGAAGCAACAGCGATCACATGAATTTCCACCCATTGCTCCGCTTTCGGATATTTAAATGCTTTAAATTATCAAATTGAAAGTGGACATGTGGGTCTTTCAATTATATTCAGAGACAAAAAAGAGGATCAGGACAGTTTGGCTCTATGTATAGCTGATATTCAACTAACACTTCTGAAAGAACTTCATCCACAAAGGTTCCACGCCTGTAAATTTAGGTAGAGAAATAAGTTTTTCCCATTTTTCCCCTCAAATTCCACCAATTTTCCACTTCTGAACACATTTCCCACTCCCTAAATGAATTTGGTCTATTATCACACCTTGATAAAACTGAACTACAAACAGCAGGATTAGGGAGCACAGTGACCTTCCCAGAATACTGACTTGTAGCTCAGTCTGTTGTGTTTGATGGAGAGCCCATGCTAAGAAAAACAATCTGTATCTACTTTCACATGTAGCCAAATGTCAGGATGAATAATTTTCCTTGAAAGAATTCCAAAGGCTATGTCTAGGCATTAGGAATGACTACAGGACCTTTATATGTGGTACGTGTTCTACCATGGTTTTGAATGAGTATCCTTCACATGACATTTTGGGAATAAGGAAGTAAACATTTGGGAACATAGAAGTGGAGTTTTAGAAAATGCTTAATGTTTTCAACATCAGCTCAGCAACCACTTGAGATAAAAATCCATATGAAAATTCAAAAATGCATGATTAACAGGCTGACAGTGCAAGACCAACAATTTTCTTGTCTGAAAATTGCACTACAAAAATCTGCATAAATATATTAAGTTTTTAAATCACATTTCAAAACTAATACTTTTGGTGCAGATATAATGGAAAAGGAAAAAAAAAGAAAAGAGGTTTGCTCTAGGGTTGAGTGGTAGTAAATTTCAAAGTAAACATTAACGTAAATAGGAAGTATTAAATCAGAAATTAAAGACAGTTGAAAGATACTGAGATGGGGGTGGTATAAGAATGTAACATTGAAAATGCTTGATGTGTATTTCTCAAAACTGCAATTTCTCCCTTTTGTTTTTGTTTTTGGTTGGCTGTTATTTCTGCTGTTATGTTTTGGTGGTTTTCCTTTCTTCTGTTGTTTTGGTTTTTAGTGGTTATTTTTTCAAATACTGAACCAGTATTTCTCACTGGAATCCATGTGATACCTAATGTGAGTGCTTTTTACAGCACACCTTAGAGCTTCTGGGAATATTATTAGTATGTGATTTGGAGTTTTTTTTTCTTTTATCTGCAAGACTAAAAGATATTGGCTCAAAGAGGTGTGTTTGAGTTGATTATTTTCTTCATTTATCTTTTATTTTAGATGCTCATCAAAACCTAGATTTGAGATAAAGTTATAGAATGGAATGCAATGTATGTAAATGTTAGAAGATTTGATAGACCACTTACAGTTCTTCGTGGCTAGACATTTATTTTGTCTTACCTGGTTCATGTTGCTCCAGCATAATATACATGACTTAAAAGTAAAAAAACCACCTTTTTGATTACAAAGCTTAAGACAGTCACAAATATATTGTCTTGTGACAGTGTTATCATGTCATAAACCAAGTTTCAGAGCCAAGAACATAGCAAAATCTTCCCAAGATGGATATCCTCCTTTCTGTCTGTCAGATAATGATAGGGAAGAGTCAAGGGCATCTCAACTTGAATTAAATATGAAATACCTGCTCTGTTATTTATCTGATGTTTCTACTACTGAGATCCTCAACATCAAAACAACAGAAATATTTTTAAATTAGGAAACTGTCTGTCACCAGAGGAATCGTAGACCCTACAGGTGCATATACTGAGAACTACCCTAATGAAGTTTGGCTTTTGTTTCTCTCAAGGATAAATTAACAAGCACAATTCAAACACCTTGGTCAGAAGTTTTAAGTATACCATATAAGAGACTTTTAGAGAAGGAGGTATTGCAGTTCACACACAGAAATTTTCTGATCTCCTTATGCATTTTTCAATTGATGGGATGACAGACCAGCTTTAATACCACCATGAGATGAAAGCAGTCAATATAATCACAGTGAATTACAAAACCGATGGCCCTTCCTCTACCTAAAATTAGTGGAGCACAAGAATGACTTTCAGAAATGATATAGCCTTCCTCCTGACCCCCAAATCTTAGTCAGCTGCCTGTCCAAATGAGGCAGGTCAACACGTATTCCAATCTCCAGGAGCTGACCAGCGACCTAAACAAATTGATATTTGAGGAAAAAAGGTGAAAACACCAATTGAAAATTCATTTTGTCATCCAGTTTAGACTATCTGTGCCTCAGACTGATGACTGAACCATAACCTACCCTGTTAGCCTCCATTTCAAAAAGCATACAGCTACAGTGGCTGTGCAGATCTGCTATATTTTGATTTATAGACAAGAAATTCTGGAAATCTCAAAGCTCAAGAAAACCTGGTTTCCTTGACTATGATCTTTCATTACTTCAAAATGAATACTTTTTGTCTACTAAAAGGCTGTTCAAATTTCACCCAAATTATCAGAAAAATTTGGTGAGTCCTATGAAAAGCAACTAGTTTTTAAAATGCAGAGTCAACACAAAATCAGTTCTATGCAGTTTTAGATAAAACCCTCTTTGACAGGACTGGAGCAACAATAAAAGACTTCTGTCCACAGTCTAACGTTACTAAGTGTAAGGAAGGGCATAACACATAAACTAATTATGTTTCAATCAAGTTTTAAAAAGTCAGGCATCAGTTTTACAGATAATTACATAGATATACAGTAAGAACAACTGTCAAGTGTGGCAGAGAAGGATATACTAAAAGGAGAGATTATTAGAATATAGTAGAAGTTTAACCATATAAGCTTCTTCACAAGTCAGTTCTGACACATAATATCTGCAGATTTTACTCTGTATTTATGTCTGCAAATTGCATGATTATTTGGTCATTTAGAAAGGCAGAGAAGACATAAAATGTACATTAGACTGTACTTAATAAAACCTCATCTCCTCTGATCAAAACAAGTATATGTTTTATATTGCATATACACATTTACAATATTTAAAAAATAATTATATTTCTATTAAAGAAGGCACTTTACAAAATATAAGCATCATTTTTAATAGATTTCGGTGATTTGTAAACCTCAGTTTCACTATAGGCACTTTCCTATGGGATCTCTTGTTTTTCCTCTAGTCTTTGAATCTTTCAAAGCCCCTCTCATTATTTTTGTTGTCTGAAGTTGGGCAATAATGTTACTGTGATTAATTAAGCAAAAAGACATGGAAATGGGGGTGTGGTAATCATAGATAATAAAGCCCTCTGGGTCTCACAATGCAAGAGGTGCAGTCAGGACCCTTTATCCCCAGAGGTCTGATTATCTCCAGGAAAGCTACACCTCCCTGTACTTGCTGTATGGCTATTATGAAATATCTTTACATTTTATAGATAAAGTAAATTACTTTAATCACTGAAAATTGCCAGTGTTGTGAGGTTTCAGCTGTGAGGTTCACAGAGCTTAATCTGCCCATTTCAAGTCTGAAATAACCAATAATTGTTCTAATAAAAGCATCAGTAAATCACTATTTAAATGCTGGGATCATCCCCTCAGAGTGGCAAAGGCATCTTCTGTATGTTTGATGACATGGGGTGGTCATTTAACCATAACCCTGGAAGCGCAAGCCATAAGGGAAATAATCTACCAGGGCTATTTAGTGTGTGTAATCAATGCTTTGTTAGAGCATCAAATTATTTTTTGAGATTTTGCAAAGTCCTAGGTCAGCAAACAATAACATCTGCCCAACATCTGAAAATCTCTTTGGAAAAATTCCAAATGTTTTCAATTTGTCACACTTCCAATCAAGCATTTTTCAGAAAATCTTTAGTGGCTTTTGTTCAAAGGCAAAATATATTTTCCCATTCCTAAATCATTGGAATGCACAAGAAGCATGTTTACTAAACGCAAATATGATGGGGATGTCAATGACAACTATCCTGCCCTCCACATGCTCCGGAGTTGTGAACACAGGGTTTTGGCAGACGCCACAGTCAATCTAAAGACATATCCTCCTTAATGCTGACAGCCCTGGGATCGTGATAGCCTCAAGTTTCTTTTCCGTGGAGGAGCACAGAAGTAGAAATTTCAGAATTACATCCCAACTAATGAAAGAGTCACTGACTGACAAAAATATCACCTTTCAGCAAGAGTATCTCCAAACCAAAAATTACTTACACTAATATATTATCCTTACCTGTCACATTACAGAAATATATTTAAGATACACTTAACTATTTGGAAAGATTTGCAAGCAGTTACACAGAGCTATGGATTTCTACTTCCAAGAGGCTTTCAGTGACCTAATGCGCTACAAAAAAGCCGCTATAGGATACAGACATATACCTAAAAAGCACTCCTGATTACTTGACTATCCAGAAAGATGATCTATATCTGAACTGTGTAAACAGATAAATTATAAGCAGTCCAAGGCCTTTTTGCAGTCCAGTGTAGTGTTCACATACACATACAAGCTGAAGACCAGTCACCCAGGAAAGCAAATTTATTGGACTAATGTATGACAGAGTTTCCACTGGCATGTCAAACTGGAAATGTTTTACCTAGAAACAGAATACAATATCCTAAAACAATATCATTAGGAGAGATGAAAAAACAGAACTAAAAGGCATAGGAATACTGATCCTAATGCCATTTTTCCTACTTTTTTAAAGAAGTGCTAAAAATTTGACATTTCTCATGACAGGAAAGTAATTTTATTTCAGAAGGAAAATGTGTGGTATAAGTAATTCTCCAGAGAAATCTGTGATTATTGTGCCAGAGGCAATTAACCCTGAGTAATAAAAACTTCTAGCACCCTCAAATGACAACCTGATAGAAGAGCAGATATTTCCAAGGGAAAATAGTGACTTGCAAGCAAGATATCTTTTTCTTCTCTTCTGGCTTTCAACCCAAGCTTTTAAGCTTCCTGCAGTAATTTGTTTACCAAGTTGACTAATGAGAAGAATTAATCAGAAGACTTTTCATAGGAGGAATATGACCAGTAATATGAGCAAGAATCGTATGACACAGAAGCCCAATGTCATCTGCTTCTGGGAGAATTCCAAATTGAAAGATTGAATCTGGTTACAAGATAGAGTGTAGGAGATGAGGAGGAATGCTCTATGGAAGCTGCATTTAAAAAAAAAACCCAACTAATTGGCAAAAAAATAAATGAGAGTATCAGTCCTAGGAATGAAGATGAGATCAAATTTAAGGCTAGACTTGTTCAATCCTTAAGTATAACATATAAAGAAGGAGCTGGTGAGGTCAGTGAAAGGACTAATACGAAAATGAGGAAAATGGAAAGATTCTGCCTTTGTTGAGATTAAAAATGAGGGATGGGACTACCATGCGATTTGAGATGATTTATTGCTCAAGTAAGCCCAGTAAGAGATCAGTCTTCAAGGCATGAGATTTGGAGAGCAACAGATCAGCCACAGCTCAGGGTGCTCATGGGTTTCTTCTTCACACAGCAATATACAACATTTTGGTCCAATAGACAGCAAATATGAAACTTGTTTCTACTTAATAATCTACCACATTTGCTTAATTTGCTGCACTGTCTCTTAGCCACTAAGATGACAGGTCACATAGTCATACACACACTTCTATTATAGCTTCTTATTTCTCACTTACTCGAGACATATTCTTACTTACAATTATAGGAACATAAGTTTATAATTTTTCTACCTAATATTTGTGTACCTTCATCATTACACTAACCCAAGCTCCTTCCAAGGCTGCAGATTGAACCCTTCATCATCTTGTAATTTTCCATTTTTCTATTTCCTACATCCCTTCTGATAACTAATTTGTTAGTGTTGAAAATCTATTGCATTTTGGGATTCAAACGTAAAAGTTAAAATCCCAGTACTGTGTCCTTGTTTCATCTAGGATACACATACTTGTTTTCAGTACAGTAGTTGGTACTGTGCTGAGTTTTGGATTTATGATAACAATAATGTTGACAACACCGTGAGGTTTGAGTTGTTGCTTACACTAAGACTTTTCAGCTTATAGCAGTGAGGAGGATTTGGTTCACAAGGAGCTGGGAGGGGGCAGAGCTGGGAAAGCCAAGCTGGCCAAAGGGATATCCCATATGGTGTCATGGTCTGTGTTTGTCCTAGGAGGAAAGCTGGCCAGGGATTGCTCAGGGACTGGCAGGTGTGTGGTGAGAAATTGCACAGTCCATCACTGGGGTTTGATACTCAAATCAAATTCAGTACATTTCCAAATGAAACAGACAAAGTAGTTCTGAAATTTTTAGCTACATGAAGTTCATGATGTATCCCATTGGTTAATGCAGTTTCAAAAACTAACTTATAATTCAGGAAGACAGATGAACAAAAAATCACAAAACTATACTGAGAATAAAAAAGGTGGGCTCTTAGGAGCTGTCACTGAAGAACTGCTTATTGAATTTAAAGCAGGAATCAGTTAAAGGTTTGGTTAAGTATATCTCTTACAAAAAAGAGCGCAATGCTCTCAGAAGTTATCTATGCCAGAACTGTATTTTGTGTGGTACATTGTGCATCCAGCAATTTTCTTATGCAAACAAAGAAAAAACATGGAGTTAAATTCACCATACCTCAGTATCTCTCAAGGTGTTTCTTCTGAATTTTCTTCTGCACAAGCAAATTAACCTAAGTTTAACAAAAATTTTGAAAATATGCTAAAAGGAAAAATTGGAAACTGGTATGCAACATGGCATGTAGTAATTTTTAACAAATATATGTGCTATGATTGGACACAGCATAACCAAAGTTGTTGATGAATATGTTGGCCAGTATGTTCTACTACTCACAGCATCAGAGCTTAAAGCTCATGTACATTTGAAAAAGCTTCCAAACAGTTCCAGACACACAGTATACCTAAAGTAAAAAACTAAAACCATAAAAGTTCTTGATTATCTAGAAATGGAAATACTACACCATCTGACCCCAGAGTCTTGGGTTCTAACTCTGAAACTTGTTCAAAGTGAGCAAACTGGGATTGCTCACAGGAGCAGCTTCTTCTTGCCTGTGGTTGCTGAGCAGAATGGCAATGTTTAGGTTTAATAATTATATTAGAAAAGGATTCACGTTGACACTTGGTATCAGGTAAGCTCTTCGTCTAATACAGAAATTTAACTCGTAACATTCATGCAGAAATATCTTATGTAGCTACAGTAAATATGATCAAAGCCTTTAATTGTAAAACAGGCTGAAGCTTCTTGTGAAGAATTTTGGGTAATAAGCAAATCTGAAAACCAACTTGGGGGTTACCTAAAAGGGTGAACAGCCTTTGAGGTACCAAAATTAAAGCCTCTTGTGCATCAAAATCTATAATATTTAGAAATAAAACAGAGATCTTTGAAGGTGTGAAAATCCTGAAGCTTCAAGAATATCTTATTTAGGCTGAAGAATATATTACATAAAATGGGAGAGAGCATTATGAACACAGCCTAACAAGGAACATGGAGTAATGTCTCAACATGCTTTTTGTTCAAACTTTATAGGAAATTAGATTAATAATGCATGAGTTTCTTTATGCTAAGGTTACTGGCTCACTCACCCCCTCATTTATTTTCCTTTGGAAAGCATTCTACTTTTACATACAAAATTAAATTTTTCCTGTTTTATTCAACATGGCTAGAGCAGACACAGAGCTTGCAAAAGTACTCAGATAAAGTCACTTTTATCAAGCTATGCAGAGCTGTTCTGTTTATGTGGGTATTATTTTTCTTATTGTAAAAAACTGGCACAACTACATTATATATAACTTTTTTACAGCATCACCAGTTCTTTTGAAGATGTTGTTAAAATAACTTATGGTAAGTTGTGATATTTACCAAATCTAGGGAAAACCAGTACATGTTTGGAAACCTTATGCTTGCTATAGGGAGAAAGAACAAAATGCTAGAGAAGGAACAAGGGCTAGAGAACATTTTCATCATTCTCCCATTCTTTCTTTGTGGAAAGAAGATCAAGCTTTTCTAAGGATCAGTTTTTCAGCTAAGATCTGGGCAGGAAAACCTTCACCTTGTTTTTATTCTGAAGAGAAACGGGTTGCAATAACACAGGCTGTCCTTGAAGTCACCATTCCTCCACCTACTCCTCTTGTCAATGAGAAGATTAAACTGTGCAGTCCATATGCCTTGTCTCATGAAACACAAGGCATTTTTGGCATTTCTTCCCTTTAAGGGCAATTAGAGGTAGCAGATGAGATAAAGGCAATTACTGCTAGCAGAGTACAACTGTGTGTATAACAATGACTTCTTGAGCACAATGACTCATGGAATATCAGAAAGTCAAATGTACACTGTGATATTTCTTTAAAGGACAAATCATCAAAAGAAAGCTGTGAAACTGTTGTCATCACTTTCAAAATATAAATAGGGGAGAAGAGACCAAAAGAAAAGAAAGATTTCTCCCACAGAATTACAAACCTTGTTAACAGAATAAGAACAGATAACCTTTTTGTTGATAAATTCCTGCAATCATTAAGTCAAACAACTGCGGGGATGAAAAGGAGCTCAGTAGATCAATGTCTAAGATCATGACCTGAGAAAGAGCCGTCTGTACTTAAATAAACATTTACCAGGGAAAGCTAACAGTTCTTTAAAATCTTCAGTTACATTTTTTTCCTTTCAGGAAACTGTTATTTACCTGTTTTACCTGCTCAGGTATCAGCACAGTGATATTTTTTTTTTTTCCCTGAATGGAGGTATTCCCTTTCTACAAAGTAAGCCAATTTCCTCTTGTTCTTCACCTGACAGTTACAGGGAGCAATTCAGGATTCTCCTGATAACTGTTTAGACACTGAAATGCTACTGTCAAGATTCCTGTTTTTCAAAAGCAGAAAACTAAAACAGTTTTTTTCAGCTGTGGATTTAAGCTTTACATTCAATATTTTATCAGAAGACTGTGCTTTATCATCAAAAGACTCAAAGCAGGTAAATATAGTATAAATTAATATGTCCTCAATGGAGTTATAAATATATATATAATTATAGACAAAGGACTTCTCATTTCGTCATTAAAACCACTGTGAACTTTTTCATTGCCTTCACTAGGAATAACATTAATCTAAAGAAAGAAAGCAGACTACAAATCCAAGATGATCCTTGTGAATAACAGTACACAGGAAAATTCTGGACAAATCTATTTTTGCAAGACACATCCCTTCCTTAACTTTGGAGAAAAGTTGCATGTAGGACATAAGTAGGATTTAACTGTAAAATAACTCACTAATCATGTACACTAATATTTTAAGAGGTCATTATCTGGCACACAGGCAATATTGATTAAAAATATATAATTCAGTTTTTCTTTGCTTGTAATTAATAATTTCATTGCCAAAGTTCTCACAAATTGAGAGAGCCAGCAACAAGGATCATTTTCTGTAGATTATAAAAGTTAATTTCCAATACATTATGCATATCATTCTTTAAATGTCACATCCAAATGCATTTTTAGTGACTGATCTTAATTTTGCATATGCTTTTAAAGTCGTATTCATTAAAAAGTAATCTCAGTAAATTGATGTCAGGACCATATTTCATTTCATCAATCAAATTCCTGAAATGTTTTGAGACAAAGTCTTGCACATCACTAACTATACCTGGGAAATTATTGTTTTACTCTCACTTAAACTACACCCTGAAACATCAAAAAAAGATTAGGAACTTGCCAGGGAGAGATCCTCACTTAAAGTAAAAATGGAGAACGATACTGCACTGCAAGGAGTTTCTCAAGCTGCTTTTGCCAGAGCCTGAATTCCAGGTGAAGCCTCCTCATCAGCTGGGGACAGCCACAACAGCCCACACCAGGGGACAGCACCAGGTTTTCAGGACTGTCCTTTGTGAGCTACCAAAACTAAATGACCTCTGCATACACATAAACATTTCTAATTCATTTCAGATTTCAAATTAGACTAAAAATTCCATGAGGAGCAGGTTTTGCATTAATTTACTGTGAATTTCATAATGTAATAACATCAGAGGAGTTAATGTACAGCTCTATTAATTGAAAGTAGAGCTTCAGGGGTTGGTGGAGCTCTTTGGTTCTTTTCCTCATTTCTTTGTAGAGAATGAACTTTGAATTTTATATTTTCAGGTCCTGCAGACTTGTGACACAAAATACTTTTTCCTCATTCCTGTCACAACACAATTAGGGAAAAAAGGCTTTTTTTGGCTGGCTTTCTATTTTTTTTACTTTTAATGACTCAGATCAGCCAGTCAGTCTGACTACCCTTACAATGTCACAACTTTCAGGCTGACATTTATGTTCATTTTAATATTTTCTTCTGGATAATAAAGAAAATTGGCAAATAAAGTACTCATATAAGACGTATCTGAGCAGTTGGTTGTGTGGAGAGATATGAAAAACCAAAATGCTGGAGAAATGGAAAAAAAATCTGCAAAACTGAATCACATTCTAAACAGCTTCCCAACAAGTTTAGGAGGAATCCGGCAATCTTTTTTAGATAGATCCAGTGATACTAAAGGTCATTTTCCTTACCTAGTGTTGTATCTTGATAAATGAAGAGAGGTAAATGGTAATTCTTTGTTCTATGCACCACAATAATTCATAAAAAGAGATGAGACTAAGAAGCACCATATATATCACATATATCATAAAGAAGGGTAATATAAGGTTCACTGAGATACACAGACCAGTCTTGATTGCACTGCAAGGGATTCTCAGTGTCTAGGATCACAAAACAGCCTACCACACTCCTGTCTTCTAGCTCAATCTATTTTTTCCCCTAAAATTAAGAAGTTCCATAATTCAGGAGACAATTCAGGTTCCCTCTTTCAAGAAAATCATGCCCACAATTTAACCCTGTCCCTCCACCCTATAAATGTAAGGACACCCTGTCTTACAGGAACATCTAAAAATTTATATAAACCCTCAGAACTTGCAAAAAATCTCTCCATGTCATTTCTTTTAAGTACAGAGGAAGGTCATGAAATCTGGCTGCTTTCCACCTACCATACAAACAGAAGAAAGAGGAAAGCAACATAGGGTAAAATTAGGGTACTTTACTCTTGTATTCCAAATTCTATAAGAGTTCTACAGACATAAAACCGTATTGAAATTTTCCAGGTAATTATTTGTTCTCATCTAAATCACAGAAGAATCTGATAATGGGACTTGGTGTTTTGGTCTGTTTTGTCCCAGTTTGTTCTGTGACAAACATTGTAACATCCTGAAAGAGTTTAGCAGATTTTAATTTTCCCCTGAGGAGGAAAGCATTAAACTCTACCAACCTACTTAACTACATTTTGTACCAAATATACATGACTCCTCAGGAAATTCTCCTGACTGAGGGAGAAAAAGAATACTCTAAAAAATTAGATTTGTTGTCTGTTAACACCCTATTTTACATTCAATTTTCTTTTGTCACATTCCAAGAAAGCAATTATTTTTACATGTACAGGCACAATGTTCTTTCTGAAAGGTACAGCTTCATATCTTTGTCCATCCCTTTTGATTTATTGCCTCAGTGTCAATATACGATGTCTGTGCCATCATTTTGAAACTCAAAAAGGGGTATTTGCTCCGTAGAATACAAATGTTAGTTCAAAGAAAATCTTTGCTTGCATTTATGCTTTGAGAAAACAGACTTTAAAATCCTGGAAACCTGTTTAAATTTGGTTTGCAGACAGTATCTGCCCAATTATGACATTTACCTCTTTAGCTCCTGAAGGGCAGCAACACAGAAAAACCACCATTATACTCTGCAAATTAGTAACATGTTGTCGTGGTTTTAAAGCAGTAACTAAAAAAAATCACTGGAAAACTTACTTATTTCTTGCTGTGAGATATGGATTAGAACAAGAGCAAAACAGGCTTAAAACTTAAAAGGAATAAACAAAGTTTATTAACAAAACTACAAGAATAAGAACACCAAAATAAAACTTCCAGAAAACCGCTTTTTCCCCCACTACCCAACCATTCCCTTGTTTACACGACAACATGGAGACAAAAAAACTTTGGAACTTTGGTGTTTAAAACAGTCCCAATTCCTGCTAGAGTCTTTTCATCAGTCTTTGTGGAGAAACAGAAGTCTACTTCTGCTAATCTATGGAGTTTCTCACAAGAAAACTGATTTTCTTCATAGCTTTCTATTTCTCTGATGCCAGCTGCGCGGAAAAATTCTGACACCAGTCGTCTCCTCCCATTTCACATCACTCTGAGGTGTGTATGGGTCAAATGAGTCTAGGGATGTCATTTTTAAGGATGAGTTATTCAAAGGCAAAAGTTCTCTTCATCTGTCTCTGTGAGCCTCCCTGGAAACAGAAGTTTTCTCTTTGCCTCTCAAAAGGCCACAAATCTTCAACGATTACTTCTCCCTCTCTGTTTCAGTATCTCACAGCATCACAACCATCTTCATAGCTTTAACAGAAAAATATTTCAGCTTAATTAAAGCATCTCCTTATTCTCTCTTCCCCATCTAAAACTTAGCTCTTTTCTTCACTGTCTTTGATGGTTTTATGATGTCTCCTTCATGTTATCTCTCTTTCTCTCTGAGAAAAAAGAGTAATCTTTAAGTCTCACCCAGGTAGTAAAAGAGTTAAAGTCTTAGAAAAGCTGCAGAAGTTTATGGTGTCAGGTCCTAGTTCAGCAGCAGAAACTGCAAATCAAGTCAGGCCGGCCGGCTCCGTTTCTCCCCCACCACCCTCTGCGGCCTTGTCCGGCCTGGGGTGGGGGGGAGGAGGCTGACACAGAGCCTTGTTACCACCTCAGAAGCCGGAAACCAAAAACAACAATAGAGCCCTGGCTTTACATCTTAAGGCGGTGTTCACAAGTTGATCTCACTTTTCAATGGTCAAAACTGCTGTCAATCTTTAGAAATGACCGATAATTGGTCAGGAGAAAATACTCCCATCAGCCTCCAGCAGCTTCAACTTCCTTAGCTCCCAAAGCTGTCTTAAAGGTAAAGTCACCCCATGAAACATGTGAATCTTAAAAAACCCCAAACCCACAACATAATAAACAGAGATTTTAATGTGGTAGGTCATTTTAAGTATCAAAAACTGATGTAAAGTCCCAGGTACTGGAGCCCACTCTAAGTGCCCAGAGCTTTCTGTTCTGGCCAGGATTTACAGAAGTGCTATTGGCAGATGCATATAGAAATACTAGAAGAATATTTTTAACTTAACATTGTTTTTTTGTCTAATTTTTATTAACTTTTACTGAGACAGAGCCACAGTCTATTCTTACTACTCAAGTAGTAATCTGCTAGTGAGCAGCAAAGTTCCCCTCATTAGTTTTGTTTGCTCAAGATGTTTATGTGTTTTTTTGTTTGCAACACAGCAATGTTAATGGAATTTTCCCATATTCTGTGCCTAGCTTTTGAAACCAGAAAGGGCTGTCCTATGAGCGTGGATGAAAGCACTTTTTTCCCTGTTTCTATGGGACCACAAGTTCTTCACATTGGCTACACTAAGAAATTTGAAAGAAATACTTCTGTTTTTAGCTGAAATTCACTATTACTCCATATAATAAATTTTCTGAACTAAAAAAAAAATTAATAAAATAAGATGAATTATTGCAGACTGGAAAGTGCTCTTTAACTCTTCTCAAAGGAGAATAACAGCTGTGAATATCAAGCAGAACTTGCTCATTGAAAATGTCCCATAGTTTACAGAAAAAGTGCTGGAGGAGGGATGTGCAGAGGCAGGGGGAGACCATGTGAACACTGACCAAATCCAAAAAGTGTTTTAGCTTGCTGCAGCATCTTTGAATTCTGTTTACATCACCACCTTTAAGAAAGGCTTTATTTGAAGGGCTTCATCAGTGAACATTTTGAGTTAGTGCTTTTTAGTGTTAACATGTGAATAACAGGTCCCTGCATCACCACACACCTCTGCAATGTACCTGTGCTGAAAACACACAGGATTTGTGTTCTTAACCCTGTGGTTTGAGAACAGTAACTGTTAATGTAACTCAGTTAACTGTATTGCTTTTAATTGAAGATTATCTTGATTACAGCCAAAGGGCACTATTAATACTCTGAAGAAATGAGTAAGACTTTAGCATTTAAATGTTGTAGAGAAAATAGAACTAATTAGTGCTAATTTAATTCTAAGATTAAAGAAAATTCATTTTTTTAATTTTTAATTTAAGATAAACTATTTTACTCAGAACAAAGAAAGAATAGTAAGTACTTTTTCCAACTGAAAGGCATTTTTTACTTTTGCATTATTTCATTAATATGGGAATATGGGAATCATGACCCCATTAAAGATCAAATAATAAGCATTTAATTATTGACAGCAAATAAATTTTTAATAAAGATACAAGGGTTTTGCTGTATAAAAGAAAGAAAACAAAGTACCTCTGACCCAGAAATTCTTAGAGGATCTCACACAACTGTGCAATCTATAACCTAATTTTAAAAGGATAGGTTCACAAAGGGACATGCCATTTTTCTTTCTTCTCTACCACAGAATGAGGTACTGTAAGTATAACATCTGTGAAAATGCTCCCCAGAAGTACCCCAGTTCTATCTTAATCATGCACTTAAACTAAATAATACATTGAATATGTCATAACCAGGAGGACAGTCATGATAAAAAGTGATTTAACCCCTTTTTACTTTACAAAATAATACTTTCTTTTCTTTACCTTGGGACTAGTTGTCATTTATAATTTCTGACCAAGGGAGACATAATGGATTTACAATGAAACCCTGATGCTTTTCCATGGAACTTGAAGATGCAGAAAATAAGCACCCATTACATTAGCAGACAAAAAGATGTTTTCATTGGAACTCTGAGCCTCATCTTGATGCTGGAAAATAAATGGACTGTTTGCAGGTTCTGAAAGCAGTTTCTGGCTAATCACATTTCTACAAGTTAAAAATAAAATGAACTTTTTCTGAACCTTCTGATTCATCACATGAAAAGGTTCAACATGATTTTTTTCAGCTTTGCATTCATATTCAGAAGGGGCCCAAATCCAAGAGCCCCAGTCCAATCAGTCACTACCAAATACTCAGATTAGTTTCCTAAAATGAATAGAAATACCTACATGAAAAATAAAAAGGAAGAAAAAAATGAAAGATGGATTTGGGAACTTGTTACTGTAAGAAACTCTAACTCTTTTCCCAACTTACTTCTTTTGCCACCTATAAGTCTTATCAGAATACCACATCAAGGAAGGAGAAAAAAATCTTAAAAATGTAAAGAGTAGAAGAAAAAGAGGAGCTGTCAAAAGACAAAATATTTACTAAATTATGGAATCTATTTTGTCTTTTCATAGTTTAAATGAAATAGCATATTCTTGACAGATGAGAAAATTTCAAGAGATTCTATGTTGAGATTCAGTTTGAATAACCCACGTACTAGCTGAGTTTCACGAATTTGCAGAAGTGGGTTGAAGTTCTCCCATGCATTGCTTTTCTTCAGATTCCCCAGATTTTCAGAAGCAACATAATATATAAATAGGGAGAAGTGAATCACATGAACATTTGAAAAAATACATCCTCAATAATTCAGTCTAAATTAGTTTATGGAGATTCTGATCTGAGATATTAGGAAGAAAATCCTTGCTTTGAGGATGGTAAGACACTGACACAAGCTACTCAGAAAGGTTGTAGACTTTTCATCCCTGGAAGTGTTCAGGGCCAGGTCAGATGGAAACTTCAGCAGCCTGGTCTAGTGGAAGGTATCTCCTCATGGTAGGGGGTTGGAAGGAGATGAACTTTATGATTCCTTCCAAGCCAGGCCATTCCATGATTCTGTGATCTAGGAATTCCCTTAGTTGTCCCATCCCCACAGTGCTGGTAGGAAACTGGCAGCAACCCCATGAACATAGCAGCCATGGAAACATACTGCATTTTACGTCTGAGAGAAAGAGGAAATAATAGCCCTTAGCACTCTGCATTTCACAAACAAAGTAAAAAGTCTGCAAAAGAAAGTGCTTTTTGCACAATGCATTTCTCATGCAACTTTGTTCTGCACGTGCACTGGTCAGATTTACAGCAGTATGGCCTGCACAGACTTGCTCTCAGCAACATAAACACCAGAACTGTGGAGCCACCAATACCATTTTCAAGGATATCCAGAACAATCATAAGTAAAAGCAAACATTTTGGAAGGAATTTGACTGACTGCTTGAAAAAAAAAAACCAGACAGAAAACAGGAAACAGTTTATCCTTAGTGTCCCTGCTGTAAAATTATGTCCCAGTTTTTGTGAAATATCTGGTGCAGGCCATGCAGGCTGCTCAAGGACAGGATAATTGCTACACTCTGATTTGGACCAAGCCTGATAGACCACTTAAAGATAATTTTTAAGGTGAATTTTCCCAATCTCTTAGACCAGGAAAACTGCAAGTTAGCAACATCTTCTTCATTGGGTACAGAATCAAGCCCCTAGTAATCACATTTGAAAACACCTTGCAATGACAATTTCAAACCAGCATTGTTATCAAATACTAATGTTGAAAAAAACCACTTTGATTTTCATGTTTCTTCTAATGCAATATGGATTTTTATAGTGTGAAATACAGTGTACGATGCCTTTGGCTGGTTTGTCTTTGATGCAGAAGCAGTCTGTGCATATTTACAGTAACAAGATTGTTCTGCAGGCAGCTCCTTGGCATGTTTGTCAGGGAACACACAATGGGAAAGCACCTCCACTACTAAGACTTCCCAGAAATATTAGAATTAAGCTAAATCATGCATCCAAAGTAAAGCAGCATTAAACCAAGCACCTGTGAATGACTTGAGGCTACTTAAAGCAAATATTCAAAGACAATGTGTCTGGGGAGAAGTCAAAGTTTACCCAGACATGCATATGGAACACAGCAAAAGTTTTCACCTGCAAAACATTATAAGAAACTTTCATTAATTTCATATTAACACAGATGTGTGGTGGCCAGGCCAGGTCCATTGGTCTGACCCAGGATGCCATGACTTTCCCAGAGGGAGTGGTCCCGCAAGAGACAGCTTCGGGGCGTCTCTGGCAATTCCTGGCCACCAGGTAACCTCAGCAAAGGGCAGTCTGCAACTCCAAGTGATTTCAGCTCAGTGATTTCAGCTCTGCTTGCTAGGTTATCCCAGGCCGACTCAGAGATAGAGAGACAGGAGCATTGTGTGGCAATTCCACAGAGACAGCCTTTATTGTGCAGCAGCTCTGTGAAGGATAGCCATGGATGGCAGCTCCCTCCTGAACTGGGCAGAAGCTGGGGTTTTTATGGGGGAAAGACAGGGCTGTACCAGGGGGGAAAACCAATGGGTTACAAAGGATCAGCGTAGTCACCAAAGCATGGTGGAACAGCTCGCCATGAGAAGGAGGATGTTCCCATCTAAGGGGTATCTCTGCAGGAGAGGGCTAGGATAAGCTTATCACAGCTTCCTTAGGGCACATTCCTCCAAGAGAAAACCTTGGCAGGCTGACCTGCCTCCACAACTCCCTCTTCTGTACTTACTAAAAAGACCTCCTTAACAGCTCGTTTAAAGCAACATACAAGGCAGGAGAATATAAGGAACACGATAAGAGTCACAACAAAAATCCACAAAATGCCCTTAACTAAAGATGAAACCCATCCTGTTAATCCCCATTGTCCGAAAAGTTCAGTCTCAGTCTGGGTTTTCTACTTTTATGTCCTTTACACGTTCCTTTTCTGGATGTTGGTGTGGAAGCATTTTGAGTGTGAAGAGAGGTTGAAACAGTACATCCCCTCAAAATCCTGGCAGCCATGTCTGTAGGCAAGTAGTAGGAAGTCAATTGCTGCTCAATTTTGTAGTGATGCATGTCTGGTAGTCTCATCCCTTAAAAGATCACTCAGGGCAGTAGATGTTGTGTTGGCCTACTTGCTAAGCCAGCACCCCAGGTGATTTATGTCACCAAGGGCTTTAGCTATGGCTACCCATGGGTAAAACAGGCATGGGGCTTCTGATAGGGAATATAAGTGAAAATTGTTAGCTTTAAGGTTGAACGGGTTTGCACTTTTCCTCTCTCCTTTGTCCCTTTCCGTCCCCGCCTTTTTCTATTTACTAAAAACTGAGAATGGGGGAGGTAGGTATAAGGTTTAGGGAGGTTCTGTCAAGGGTTGAGAGAGGGGGACATGAGGGTTTTCCAGGAAAAAGGGGTAACAACATATAAACTAGGAAGCAATTTGTGACCAGACTGCATCTGGCCTATGGCTTGACTTATGCAGCAGCATCTTGCTCAGTTTTGTTTTGTCTGCTGTTGTGTGATGGGACGGTCTTCTCTCTGGTTTGTGGATGCTTGGCAAAACCTTTGTCTCCATGCAGAGCTGGTCTGGTTTTGTGGAGGTCTTGTATTTGACTCAGGAGAATTCTTGTTAGTGTTTATGGGAGCAATGTCTGCAGAGCCTTGGTATAGTTTTATGCTTTTCCCTGGGAACCATTTTGGGCCAGAGGGTAGTAGAACACAAGCCTAGCCTCTTCTCCAGGTAATCAACTGGAAAGGCCCAGAAATTTGATGTGTTTCTGGGTCCTTTACTGGTGGTTTCTCAAATTTGGTTGGGTCAAATTTGAGAAGTGGCAGAGTATTGGGGGGTCAGGTTCTGATGATGTACAATTTAGGAAGTTAATGACGTAGAGGGCCTTACAGAGTCTTTCAGCAGGAGACGTAATATCTGCTTCTCTCTGCTGCTGATTGAGGACTCTTTTGATGGTTTGATGGGTCCCTTCTACAATGGATTGCCCTGTGGGATTAGTGGCTATGCCCTGCATGTGTTTTATTCCTCACTGGCTGAAGAATTCTTTCAATTTATGGGAGGCATAGGCAGGTCTATTGTCTGTTTTGATTTGTTCAGGGACTCCCAGGGTGGAAAATGCAAGGAGAAAATGCTTGATGGTGTGGCATTCTCTCCTACACGAGCTGAGGCAAATACTGCTCCAGAAAACGTGTTGACTGACATATGCACATATTTAGACCTTCCAAAGGGTGTGAAATGGGTTATGTCAGTCTGCCATGATTGGCAGCTATTCAGGCCCCGAGGGTTAACCCCGGTACTCATAGATGGTATCTGGTAATTTTGGCAGTTTGGGCATGTTGTGAAAATATAATAGAGAAATAATAATAGAGAAATAGTTCTTGCTTGATCTTTCAAGAGCTTGAACATTCTGATGAGGGCAGGTACATTTTGGTGATAAAATGCATGTGAGAGCTTCGCCTGGGTGAAGATGTTAGGGACGTTAGTAGTCTCTGCTGACATGGCCAGTGCATCCACCTTCCTGTTCCCTTCCATGATGGTGCCTGAGGAGAACCTCACATGCATAATATGGTAAGGTTGTTTTCTGTGGGAGATTAAACCAATTAATGTAGAAATCAATTCGTGTTGGTTTGGATTGGAGAACTCCTTGAGAAAAGTGTGTTCAACCCTCATAGCTATGCTGGTAACGTAAGCTGAATCTGTGACCAGATTAAAGGGTTCATCTTTTAATTTCTCAAACGCTCTGATGATGGCTGCTAGTTTGGCAATCTATGGAGATCCCTCCACTATTTGGACATCAGACTCCCACTTTTGAGATCCTTCCAAGTCATTAGTGACTTGTGAGATGATCCTGAGCCATCTGTAAAAACCATCAGAGTTGAGAGGTGTCCTACTTTGGCTTAATTTTGGGGGCAGATTAAAGGCCAAATCATGATTAAAAAGTCCATGTTTTGGTGCATGGATGGAAATTTGGCCTGGATAGTTATCCAGGGCAAACCGGAGGCTTTCATTGGTCTAGTGAAAATGCTCCAGATCCCCAGGAGTCAATGGCAAGTGTATGCATGTGAACTCACACCCTGCAAGAGAGCAGAAGTGAATTCTGGCCTTTTTGAGTAGATGTGCCATTATTTCTTGAAGGGTAGTTATTTTTTGTGTAGGTTGATTCCTTGTAAAGATCCTTTCAAGTATCAATAAAGGGTCTCTTAGTTGAGGATGCTATTGGAAAATCAACCTGTAGAAACAGGAGGCCTTACCCAAAATGGCAAACTGGACAGGCAGACTGGGCTCAATGCAATGGGCTTGGCATGAAGACAGGGCCTCCTGGACCTTGGTGATGGTATCTCAGGCTTCTGGCATGAGGGTGTGTGGAAAGTCCAGGTCTCCATTGCCACGGAGAAGACTGAAGAGGGGGGCAAGGTCCTCTGTTGTAATTCCTATCAGAGGACATATCCAGTTGATGGACCCACATAAACTGTCTAAGTCTCTCAAGGTCTTTGGGTCGTCTCGGATGGTGAGCTGCTGGGGTATGATAGTCCTCTCATGGATCTGGAGTCCAAGATAAGTCTATGGGCTGGCATATTGCACTTTGCCTTCATGTATCTTGAATCCTGCTTCCTCTATGTCTTCAATGGTTCTTTTAACAGTCATGTCCAAATAAGTCTTTTCTGATGCACAGACCAGGATATCATCCATATAGTTGTGGATGACTGCATCTGGGAACTGGTTCGGGTGGGGACAGAATGTGAGTGATGTACCATTGGCATATAGTCAGACTGTTCTTTAGGCCTTAAGGAAGGACAAGCCAATGATACCTTTTAAGTGGGGCCGTTTTGTTAAGGGAGGAGATGGAAAAAGCAAATTGCGGGGTGTCCTGGGGGTGGAGTGGGATGTTGCCGAAACAGTCTTTGACATCTATGATGGTAAGAGTCCAGTCCGGAGGCAGCATCGATGGTGAGGGTGGGCCAGGCTGGAGGGAACCCATGTCTTCAATGACCTCATTGATCTTGTGAAGATCATGGAGTATGGATGCTAGCTTTGGAGCAGGCTGCAGGCCCCATGGCCTCTCAGTCCCGCCTGAGAAGCTAGCCTGAGAATTCATAGGAGGATTTCAAAACAATTCTCAGAAACAGAAAACAACTGCCAGGTGCTGTTTGTCTGTCCTCTTGTTTTCCTTGCAGGAGAAAGTCAGGGGGTGGTGAACCCCACTGACCAATGATGGTGATGTAGTGATTTACTGACCAATAAGAGTTTCCTTTCTGTACTTTCCACAAACTAATCTATATAACAAGCCTAGAGCAATAAACAAGAAGATTTCTCCTGTTCTGACTCCCTTGAGAGTCTGTGTCGTTCTTTCCCGCCGTTCCCAATTAGAACGACAATGGAGAAGTCTCCATCTGACCTTTCCAGGCTTTTTTAGCACAAAGACTGTGGAATTCCAGAGGTTGGTGGTCTTGATGATGTGGCCCTTGGCAAGCTGCTCTTCCACTAGGTCTTCCAGTACACACAATTTTACTTTTGAGAGGGGCCACTGTTTGACCCAGACTGGGTCCTCATGTTTCCAGGTGAGCCGAGGGGTAGATGGTAGCATGCATTCCTCAGTGGCCCCAATCAGAAATTCCATCTGGGAGAGAGTAAAGAAGCCCCCCCCACTGGGATAGAAGGTCCCTACCCCACAGGGTGATGGGGGCCCTTACCGTCGCCACGGATGGCCAGATGCTTACCAGCTTGCCTTCGGGCCCTTCGATGATGACGTTCTGCTTGCTGTGCATACACACTGTAACTACACTGATCCCTGAGATCATGTCTGCCACAGGCTGCAGTTCCCAGTTTGCCAGCCACTCCGAGGGGGCGATGATGGTCACCATCTGCGCCAGTGTCCAGCATCCCTGGTCGGTAGATTTTCTCTCCCTTGTAGAATAAGCCACACTCAATGGTAGGCTTATTTGGGCCCAAAGTCTGTGCCCACATTATTGTGGGATTGGGAGGAAGCCATTCCAAGTTGTTCAGTGAGAGTAAAAAGGCTTGTGCCATCAATGCTCCCTGTGAAGGGTAAAAGTGTGTATCCGTGCAGCACAACTGGACAAAATTTTTTGTCCAGGATGCACTGCTTGTACTTCTGGAAAAACAAAAATTTCCTCTGGACCATGGAAAGTGTGTCCTATGATTAGAATGTCTGAAGGGCCATTTTGTGACCCATGCTTTCTTGTGGGAACATGGTACAAACACTCATCTGTCAAGTCAATAGACAAGCTGGTGCCAGGTTCCCATCTGTATCGCTCCGTGTGTTGGATCCTCTTCATGTGGCTTGGGATCTCCCAGGATGATGAACTGTGATGCTTCCCACCTTCCTGATCCTGGCTGTCTGATGTGAATCTCACAGTTGGGACAGAGCAAGATGGCTTTTGATTTGTTTTCTGCGTGTGGGGCCTTACTGTGCTGCACTGTGAGTTTCCCAAATGCTGCTGGTATCACTGTGGTCTCTGGGGCCTTTGGTAGCGAGTGCGGGGGTCTCAGGTGGGTGACCTTCTGGGCAGCCCTTTATAAAATGTCAAAATTTCCCACAGTTGAAACAGCAGGCATTGTCTTTGGAGGTTACCACAGCAACTGCACCAGAGACTCCTCCTGCAATGCCCTTAGCATTGGGAAACTGTTTTTGGCAGATGAATGTCATGTACAGCTTTCCACTGTCCTATCGTGGCTTCTATATCCAGGGGTAAAGCTCTTAAGATGGCTTTTACACTGTTCGTTAGCATTTGCCCCAGCAAGTTTACTCAAGAGTTCCTTTCATCCCTCTGTACTCTCTATTTGTTTTTCTAGGGTACCTTTTAATCTGCCTAAAAATTTGATGAAACTCTCATCTACCCCTTGTTTGATATTAGAGAAATGTGTGGGGACAGAGTCATAGGGGGTAAGGAACAGTGATGTCTTTGCTGCATTCGCTGTGTCCTGCAGTGTGGGTTCTGGTAATGTGTTGGCTTGATGTGAGGGTTTTTGAAGCCCACCTTCTCCATCTAGTTGCTTGACAGTCAAATGTGGTCGTTGGGTGTCTTTAGAATAGGTGTCAGATAATGTTTTTAAATGTCTTTTCCACTGCCTTTCCCATATATTCAGCAGGGGAAAGGAGGCAAGTAATTATGTTTTTAATGTCGCCTGGGACTAGGGTACGCACAGAGAAGGTGACTTGTAATAAGTTTCTATAGAAGTGTGACCCTCGCCCATGTTCCTTTGCTACCTTACAGAATTCTTTGATTTCTCTGTACGGAATTGATTCCCATGCTCTTGTATTTGAGAGTCCCCCCCCCTCTCCCCCCCCCGCCCCCTTTCCCAAACACAACTGAGAAGGCTGAGATTTTTTGAGCCAATTCCCAGTCACATTCTTTTCTTGGGTGGTTTCTTTCTGTGTAAGAGCCCACCGATCTTTGGGCTCAGTGTCAGAATCTGAGGTGCTGCCACTGACTTCCTCAGAAGAGAATGCAGGGCGTGCATCTGCTGTGCGGTGCCTCCTCGAGTGCACTAAGGATGCCTGGAGCGGAGCAGCGGGGAGCCGGGGGCACGCAGCCCAACCGCGGGAAGGCAGCGGCGGGATGGTGGCCCCAGCGCTGTCGGCTTTGCTGCAGGCACAGATCTCAGGGGTGGGGGGTGCGACAGCCGGAGCTGCGGCGGCAGAAGCAGTCGCTGCAGCGGCAGGACCCAAGGGGGAGGGAAAACCGCGGGGGGGGGGGGGGGGAGAGAGAAAGCCACGGGGGACTCGGGGGGGGCCACGGGAGGACGGTGGCCGGTGGCAGAGCCACAGGAGCCGCAGGAACCGGGGGCAGGGCGGGTGTCCCACGCCACAACCACTGTTGTGCAGCAGCCGGGAGTGGCAGGGCGGCTGCTGGTGGAGGAGGCTCGGGGGGGGGTGGGAAGAACTGACGGGTGTGCCCCATGAGGCGGCACAGGGTAGGGATAGGGGCTGAACGTGGTGTTGGGGAACGGGCTCTGTGCTTCCCGTCCCGAATGGGAGGAGTGGGGTGGGGGAGAGGCAGGCACGGCGGCTATTTCCCCTGGGGAGCGGGGCGGCTGGGGCTGGAGTGGGAGGGGAGGGGCAGGGTGGATCCAACACTCCCCGCCCCAATGGAGGGGGCTAGGGTGAGGGCGGCAGCCAGGGCAGTGCTGGGCAGGGGCGGGGTGGATCCTGCATTCCCTGGTCCCGCGAGTGGGATGGGGATGGTGGCAAACCCCACAGTTGCTGTGGCAGGGAGAGGGACGGGGGGGAGCAGAGGGACGGGCCCTGCAGAGCCTGCCTGGAGGAGGAACTGTGTGGGCACTGGCCCCGGAGGAAGCAGGGAGACAGAAGGTAGAAGAGCTTTAGGTAGAAAAACTGGGTTTGCAGGTTTAAGCTTTGAGGCAGAGTCAGTCATTTGCAATTGTAGAGGAGGGCGGTGGTAGAACCAGTTCTCCTGGTTCTTGTTTAGAGGTACCCTGACGAGAATTTGTATAGGAAGAGATACAGAGGAGCAAGGGGAGTTAGAGTGGGAGATCTTAAACAGAGAAGAATTTTTTTTCTGTTAACTTTGCAACAGTATGGATTAAAGGAATAAAACGAGTTACTGAAAAATCTCCATTAGCTTGAAAGGCATAAAGTTTGGTCCCTACTCAATCCCAGAAAGCATTAAGACAGATAGAGTCCCCATTAAAGTCAGGAAAATGCTTAGAAATCCAGTGGATCAACAATTTCAGATTTCTTTTAGAAATATTTCCTTTAGAGAGTTTGAAGTTACCAGTAGAAATGGTATTTAAAACTTGGGAATATAGGTCTCTCTCAGTTTGGGATAGGCAGGATTTGCCCAGCCTTATTCCTATCCTGGTGATCCCATTGCCAAACCAGGAGAAAAATGAGAGAAAGAAAAAGCAAAAAAGACTGAAATAGAAAAGCATTCAGAAAGAGGCTGAGTTAACTTACAAATTTCAGCTGGTCGGGGTCAAAATAAAAGACTGCTGGGGTTCAGGCCTCTGTTCCAATCCTCAGGGCATCTCCTCCCTTGTGATGAATTCGAGGGTCTCAGAAATGCCTCCTTGGATAGCCTCTGCTAGAACGCAGGGGTGTCCTCACAGGAGTGACAAATCTGAACAATGATTCAGTGCCGAAGCTCTTGACAAAAAAGTACAAATTATCAATTTTTATTTCTTACAAGTGGGACAAAATTTGGTGAAGCAAAAAGTACCAGTCCTTGTCCAAGGTATATTTGATTTCTCCTCACAGCTCTATGTAGATTCTTGCCTCCTAGTCACATTTTGCCTCATACATTAACTTCTCAAACTCATTTACTGAATCTAGACTAATTTTAAATACAAACAAAGCACTCTTTTGCTTAGCGGTGAAAGTTCTTCAACAATGTAAGAGATCATCTAGAAAACATAGTTGCCAACTTTATCACCAGTGTTTTATGCCACATTCCATCATTTACAGCAAGTAGCAAGTACTTACCAACACCAACAAGAACAGTCCATTCCTCAGACATTTCCACATCACAGCTTTTGGGGATGAACAGGGCTTATCTAACTGCTCCGTTCAGGCTCATCTGAATTTCCCAACTTGATGGAGAGGGCAGGAGACATCAAAAAATCTTGTGTGGGATGACAGAAAAAGCAGTATGCCCTCTCTATCCTTCACCAGCTTCTGACACAGGCCTTTCCAGTGAAGCTTTTTTATTAAATAATCCGACTAAAAATCAAGTTTTTTTTCAATAGCTAGATGAACTTTGAATGAAAAATGGGAACTTTGGAAGTGATATTATCAGCAAGTTTTGAATATTTCTTAAGAGTCCATTTTTTTAAAAAAAATCTTATTAACTTCTGCAATTCAGTGGCACCTTTTATCAAGGAATTCTGCCATAAAACAGCGTTGAAAGTATTTTTTTTTTTTTAGTTTTTAATTTGCATTCTCTTAAGTCTGAGTATTTTCTTTTCTTTAGTATTAAGAAAAAGAGTGAATAGTTTTCCTGATCTACCTTCTCTATAACAGTCATCTCTTTTGATCCCTTTATTATATCTCTCCTTATTCACTCTGCTCTGAAATAAAAAGCATTAGTATTTTCCATCTCTTTTCATATTACTCTTGTTCCATAAATCCAATTATTCTTGTTTTCCTTTTCAACAACCTGTTTATTTTTTCCATATCTTTTTGAACCTACAGTGCAAGAATAAATATTCAGTTCTACCAGGAAAAAAATAAAAGAAACAAGCAGATTTAAGTTGAATCTATTAGACTAGGGGTTTCTTTTATCATCATTCTATTCTTTACACATGCTAATATACTCTGTTCCCTGGTGAACAAAATTCTTCAACAAGTCCACTCTGTTCCAATACTGTCCTTCAAGAAACCATATAAACTAATTTTTTATTTCATTCCAAGCCTTTTTCACATAATCACAGTGTGAGAAGTCAACTAGAGAAGGAAAAAGCTTGACCAACATTCTCATCAAACAATCAGTATATATTTATTTATAAACTAGAGTTGGAAGTACTGAAACCAAACTTTCATCACAGTCCTATGAATAACTTCAGGGTGCTTCTTTATCAGCATTTCAAGGAGTCTGTAAGTGTCAGCCAAGAATGAACTTCGCTTTCTCAAGTAAGCTGATGTCTAGTTGGTTTGGAGCAGGGTAGAAGATTCTTATGGAATTTACTTTAAAAAATAAAAGAATGATATTTAAGAATGTTAATCTAATAACATGCTTCACCCCTTACTTCTGCCTGGTGGTTTAATTATTAGTAACTCAGTTCCGTTCATTAGGGACCTATTGTGCTGCTGTTGGCAAAACAGAAGTGTCACTGCATGTTAAATAATTAAAAGCAGTAAAACAAACATTATCTTTTGAGTCCTGGATTTATAAATTGCTATTAAGCACACAACCCTTTAATCAATAACTACTTATCTATTTTGTTTTAGTGAATAGTGTAAGAAAGAGTATAAACTCTTTCCTGCCACTCTAATTACAGTTTGATGACTTCCCAATTCTTCCTTCTATAGGAAGATACCTACCGTAGATAGTTTTTTTCATTTTGGTTTTACTACAGAGTATAAATATGAGCAACTGTGTGTGCATCCAACAAGTTCTGCAGCAGTACTAGGCTATGTTTCCCCAAGCCAATCACTACCTTTTTTCCCCTTTTCTATAGTGTCAAGTAATTCTATGTGACCAAAACCTGCAGCCCTTAATCAGCAGATTTGTGTGTGCCATGTATTTGTCCTGAAGCACAGGAGCTGACTCAGATTCAGTCCCAAGCAAACTTGGAAACTTTCAGGGAGAAGCTGCAGTGAAAGGTTATTGAAAGGTCTTATGTTGCTTATGTGAAATAGAATAACTGTCTTGCTGGGCCCAAGCCCCAAGAATTTTGAGAAGATTTTATTCCTAGTCATAAGAAGTGGGGCCCCAGTGATACAGTAACTGTACACTCTGTCCTTAGTTCCTACAGCCCAAATTTTTACACCACAAACCACGCATTTTATCACCAAAAATTACCGTTATTGAGCTCTGGTACAATGAAGACTGAAAAGGTACAGTCTGACTCTAAAAACTTTGATAACAGGCAGAATTTTTTAGACTGGAATAATCATAGGGGAGATTGTTTTGTAACTGAATATCATCGTTCTGATTTTTCATCTTTTTGTTTCTGTTACATTATGGCAGTCCTGTCAAGAAGTTTTGCCAGCGTCTGTCAGAAACAGAGAGAGAACATAACACAAAATAAAAGGAAGAGTACATCTAGCTTTTACAAATGTTTACTGCTGACATAAAAGGAATGTCAAGTGGAGAATAATGCCTCTGGTCCTGACTTTGTCACATCTTGGGAGAAACTTTAGGAACCATTAAGAGAGTCACTTCCATACTATAATTTCAAAACAGTTGGATATGTATAGGCTGGATTTGTAGACTTGGAAAGGAAGTAAACCATTACGTCATCATGTAGGTTTTTCTACTGTCATATTGGCAATGATCACCTTTTAATGCCAGAGCTAAAGTATCATCTACCTGTTTCCTTCACAACTGCCTCTCACCAAATCAGGCAGAATGCTGCTATCCAACAGCTAATGCCTGTGCAGAATAATTACTCAAGTCCTTGGAAAGAGGATACTTAAATCTGCCTGAGGAGCACCTGCTTTGCCAGTTGGATCTTGTTGTAGTTGTGTACATAAGGCTCTTACAATTCAGTTCCCTTTCAGCAAAAGGCAGGTTAACTGTGGTAAGAAAAGGCAGCTGTGATCACAGGGGAACAGCACCACAAGCATGGGAAGATAAAAAGGCATTTCAGATACTAATACAAGGGCTAGCAAGTAAGTGCCAGACCTGACTTGACCAGCTCTCTCCAGCATAGTTTAGTGGAAGAGGATAACAAAGAAAACCAGAAAAATGTAAGATCTGTGGAGGGAAAGAGTCACCCCTCACTTACCAGTCTGAGAAAAAATTTAATACATCAGCATGACAAAAATTATTTCTTTAAATAATCCATTGAAAGCTGGTCTTCACAGCTACTTTGTGTTTCTTTTCTTTTTCCTCTAGTAGGTCTCTTACGACCATGATTTCTGAATTTCTATTGTCTGTAGAGCAGAAACAAAGTACTTTTTATCTCAAAGCATAGCTGTATGTGACAAAACCAGGTAACTCCAAACTCCCCACTCCTGACCTTTGCTGACTACCTGTTATAATGCCTTTTGTTGGGTAGTATCTCAGACTAACTAGTTTTGCATTGCCTGTAACCGCAGTTTAGTTTGCGCACCATGATGATGTCTTTAACCATTACAGAAAGTGGACATAGGAAGATGAAAATATTTCATATTAAAAGGGAAAAACCCAAGTGAAGCTTAAAACAAAATGCCAGTTGATACATTTGTTTTCTTCAAGAAAAAAAAAAGGTCAACAAGAAGCCAAAGAAAAAGCAACATAACATGCATTAAAGAACCCATCAAACTTGAGAGTGCTGGCACTTCCATAGTATATATGATACATAGCAAAGTATAGGTCCCTAACTATGGCAAAGAAAAACCAACTCATTTCTCGTGCCTGGTTTTCAACATGCAACTAAAATCAACAGCTCTGTTTTCCATTTTACATAAGTATTCAGCAAATGATAAATCCATCTCCAAGCACTTTGTTTTCAAGGCAAAGCTTGCTTTTTGTTTGTTCACTTTCATGTAGGTACACAGGCCCAGAGCACAGTCAAAGCCCACAAACACAACCAAAAAGCAAACTGGTAGACATTTCAAAAACAACAAACAGGAAATGGGAAACAATAAACACCCTGGGGAAAAGACAGAATAAATGGGCTCCCTCATGCAGGACCCTGAATGAAAATGAACAGCGGCTTATACATGTGGGAAATAGGCAAAGGGAAGGGAAAAATGAGACTGAAAATGTGCATCAGCTCCCAAAATGTCACCAAGCAATAACTGAAACTTTAGCAGAGAGCAAATTATGGAGGGGAAAAAAAAAAAAAAAAGTGTTACATAGGCTTTTCATCATTTCTTCAACATCTTGATCTCATATGTTCTTCTGGGATGGTGTAATCTGCATATTTGCAATCTGAAAGAGCTATTTTTAGAAGACCAACCGGGTTGCTATCTGTAGGGTAAACATCAGTTGGGGTTCAAGATCTAAGCCAAAGCAATTCATTCACTGCTTGCTTGACAGAGCACCATAATGCCTACAGGAGAATCTTTTCCTCTTATTTGCCATGTAGGAGCTTTCAGGGTTTTTTTTAGGCAATCTTCTCTTTCATATGCTCCAGCTGGTAGTTCATTTCTTCCTTGTCCCCTCCACTCCCTAGGCACAACCACACTATGTCCCCAGGTACATCTGACTCCCCACAAATTCCTCTGTTTGCCTTTGCTGATCAGAATGGATCCTTGAGCAAATTGGTTCTGCCCTTATATATATTTGCATTTTCAACATGTTTGGTTTAGTGATGAAATAAAAAAAAGCAATGGAAAAAAGAGAAGAGAATCTGAAAAAAGACAGGAATTAATTTCTCAGCATGAATAAAATCAACTACAGATCCAAATCCATTTCCAGACATAAGTAATTTCAGAGGAAAGTTAAAGGAGATTGGTATTTGGGGAATTTTATCCATATATGTGTATGCATGTGCATATTTATACATAGGCATATATTAAGGCTAGAAAATTCAAAGTATAAAACAATATTTAAAATCCTTTCAAGTTTAAGAAATGAAAAACTCATTTCTCAAGTACCTAAGAAACCTCAAATTATTCTCCTTAACAAAAAGCAACCACACAGATTTGAAAAGCACCTCATAGGCACACCATAAAAGACCAAATTAGAATGTTTTTTTAAAAATTACTCTGCTTTGGAATACTTTTATACACACTTTTACTCAACTATTCCACTTCCAACTTTTACTTAATGAAAGCTGCTTATGATATCATCTCTTCCTCTTTATTTAGTGATGTCATTATAGGTATAATGGAGACTCCACAGCACATTTCCTAAATGTGCACAGCTTTAAATGTTTGTGGAGATATCTGGGATACAGAACACACCTACAGACAATAAATAGTTCCCATTTAATTGAGGATTTATTCTTGAAGTTAACACACAGTGATATCTCCTTAAGTATCTTATAGAAACAGTGTTCACAGCTGTTTTTTAACCCCATTCTTCATCAGGCCTTAACTAAAACAATAGTTTAGATAGAGAAAAATAAAGCGAAAGTCTCAAGAGCAAAGAGCAAACACCTCACTGAATATCTCTTCATGGGCAGGTAATCCAAGCTAGTAACATAATTAAGCAGTGAACAACATCACAAATGGGTACAAGTAAAGCAGCACATGCACAGAAATAAACTAAGTCTGTAAGAGTTAGTTAGACATAAGCCTAAAACTGCTTCAACATTAAGGTCTTATTCTGTGCCAGAAGTTCTGGCTCTGCTCTTCAGCATCACATGACACGTTCCTACTGTCTCTTAAACACCTAGGCATAACTATTTAACCATTTTAGGAGCAAAGTAGAATATGCAGCTTAAATTAACACGAGTAGGAGCTGCATGTTTATTCAGCTACACATGCTGCTAAAAATGTACTTCTTGGCCCACAGGTTTAAAGTAAGAAAAGAAATCCCATTATCAAAGGCAAAAAGGTTCACATTTTAGATATTTTCACTGAGTGGAGGAAAAAAAAAAAAAAAAGAATATTATAATGCAGTTGTTATAGGCAGCATAAACTGCTACATAAAGACAAATCAGGCCTGCAGCAAAAAATCTGAACACCATATAATCAGTGATGTGTCATAGTGATCTATAAAACAAACCAAAGCATTTGCATGGATAAAATATAGTGGACATAAGTCACAGCTAAATTCTGCAACTTGCAGCTAGAAGTTATTTCAAAATGTTTCCAACTACTCTGCATTGTCTAAGTAACAGTATCACTCTAAAGAGAAAATCTGAAACCATCTGTTTGTTAATATGGCCTTAAGTGTTAAATTTGCTGTTGCTGTCTTGAGCGATGTCAAGACTGTTTAAATAAATGTTGTGACTTGCTAAATCCTGTCCCCAGCTAATTAAAACCACGGTTTTGAAGTATGTTGCTTAATACATTCCCTTTACTCACCGTTTACTGTTGATACAGTCAGTAGAGAATTGCACAATACAGGACACGTATTCAGGGCTGCAAATACAACAAAAAAGAAATGAGAATGTGAATTTGAGGTAATTCTCAGAGTACAAACAAAATCAAATTGAGTACTGCTGAGATTAAAGAAAAGAGCAGCTTCAAAAAAATTGAAAAAATATTCTTGATTTGTACAGAAATCTATTTTTTAATGGATAGTGTTATAAATGCAATGGCAAAATAGGGTTAATATAAAAAGCGATTTATTATAAAACAATTTCAATCACAAACAACGAGAGAAAAAAACCACAATAAATCAGCGCAGCGCTGGGTGGACAGGGAGACATCTATACCCGGAGGTACAGATTTACCCAAATCCACGAAGGAGGGTAGAATGTCCGGGGTTTTTATAGGGATTTTGTGTCCTGAGGCTAAAACTCCGAGCAGTTACTGTTCAACAAAGAGTTTAGATGGCTGGTTGAATGAATTTCCTGGAACCGTGGAACTGAATCAATAGACGACTGGGCAGAGTCCTTTCGCATGTGAAAGGTTCTGAGTGCTTCTTGATTATATCTTCGGTTGGGCTCTCAGAGTGAAGTGTCCAAGTCCCGTGCGGAGTCGATGGATATCTCGGCCTGGCTCCTTTCTTTGTTTAGCTTAATTGTTCGTGTCCTGCTCTTTCTTTCAGGCTGATGAACGTCGCCTAGGGTCGTTACCACCTGAATGGGTAGTTACTGCTGGGTTTGGGGAAATTCTTAGGCTACACTATATTTTATATAATTTTTACATTGTTACAAATCCAGTTATATACTTATTTATTCTTTCACAAATTTTTATCCAAGGTTACATTTATCACAATAGCATTCATATACAAGTCAGATAAATGTAGGTTATCATCTGAGACAGATCTTTTATAAAAAGTTGTTTTTAGTGTCAGAATACTGACAAAATAAAACAATTGTAATTAAAAAAAATTGCAAACTCTATTCTAAGAGGAATTCAAGTAATTTAGTAAGTAAGGCACAATACCTACTTAATGTGCCAGATCTTTTCTTCTAATTGGGATTTGAGAAAATCCAGAAAGATTATCCTGATAATCCTATGTGCTCCCTTCAATCTTAGGGATTGAACATGTCACTTGATTGTTTTAGCTATTGGCTGGTGTGGCAGGGGCCTCAGGGGAGACAAAGAGTTACACTGTCCCAGCCCAAACCCCTTGTGAAGGGCGGCCCAGGTGCTCTGGTTGGGTTTGAGTCCCTGGGGGGGTTCTCCCTTGGTGTGCTTCTACTGGTCCCTGACCCTGAACTCCACCCTCAGAGGTGGAAACCCTTAAGAGTTCTGTCCGTCAAAAACCCCTGCTGTGCCTCTGTTTGGAGCTCTCTGTTCTGGACCTACCTGAGTTTGTTCCAATGCTGAATAAATGGTTTCATGAACGGGAGCCCATCTTGTTGGTGTTCCATGCTGGTCCCCAGAATCCTGCTGCTTCCCTGGACGAGATCCTGAGGTTGCTGACTGCAACAGGCTGGTTGCAGTGAGAACTGGTTTCCTGTGTTGGGAAAATGTTTTCATAGGGATCTAATAACTTCTAGTGCAACTGGTGCAAGATACAATCCATAGAGGGGATCCTGCACATACAGCTCATGCACAAGAACCTTCCAAGCATTGATTAGGTTTAGATCTGGAGGAAAACTTCATTCTGATTCCTCGCCATCCATCAGTCAGCTTTCTGATACAGCTGTAGCAAATTACAGCTGCCAAAATATTATCTATCAGTTATTGAAGAATACCTAATGATTGTACATCAGAGTAAAGCTTTTTAAGTCAAAAGAGATAAAAACCATATTCTGGTTCTGTCAGAGTACACAGCAATTTGACAGGAACCACATATTACATGCAGACATAACGTACAGAAGGGAAAGAAATATACTGGATTATACTCACTTGAGCCAGGAACTTCTTAATGTTAGAATTGTTCACCTCCCCAGAGGCAATGGATTCTTGGCTCATCCAAAATACCTGAGACAATTATCAGTCACAATGCATGTCCCTGAAGGGTTTTCTTTAGCAAGAAGCAGCTTGTGCTACCAAGTCACATTCTAGTTCTGCAGCATATTAGGAACAGAAGTAATACTTCACTTTAGCAAAAAAGTGGGATAATGGTTATAACAGGGCTATTGGCAGGGGCCCAGGCTCTCCTTAGATTGCCTTTATAATCTCTAACCAATGTCTTTAACCCCTCTTTCTCTCTTTATTTTCTTTTCTATGCTGTGTTAGCTATTTGTAATTGCAAACTTTTAAAGTCAGTTATAGATTTGTATTGTGAGATGGTCTAAATGCATGAGGACCTAACCATAGGCTCAGCTGCAAAATAAGAGTGGTAAACAGGATTCAGTGAGAGTAATTAAGCTGTTAAAAAACAGCAGTATTCTCCAGCCTGTGATGTTAAGGTCAAAAGAGTATTTTTCCATTCAAAAGTTGACATCAGGGAGCTCGTTATTACCACTAGAGACTTAAGAAAAAAGTAGGAAACACCTACTAAGGCTGCTGGAGGCCGATGAGAGCTTTTTCTCCTGGCCAATAGCTGGTCATTTCTGAGAATTGACAGTAATTTTGACCGTTGAAAAGTGAGATCAACCTGTGAACACCACCCTTTAAAACCTAAGCCCGGAAATTTCTGTCTCTCTTTGTTTCCAGCTTTGAAAGGCAGCAGAACTTCAGCTGACTTCTGTTTCCTCCCGCCAGCCCCGGCTATGCGGCCCGGGCTGGGGCTGGGCTCGGCCTGCTGCAGTTCCCAGGCGGGGGATGGAGCCTGCGGGACTTCCCCTGGCCCCAGGCCGGGCAGGGCTCTGCTGCAGTCTCCCTGGAAGCCTCTGGGGTGGCTGAAGCTTTTCTCAGGGGGGCCCCGGCTCTGAGCACCATGCATACCTGCTGCAGCTTGAGCTGGATTTTAACCCTTTCACTACCCAGATGAGACCTGCAGATTTAATCCTTTTTCCAGAGAGAGGGGAAGAGAGATGGATCAACATGTAGACATACAAGAGACGACATAAACTATCAAAGCCAGTGAGGGAAGGAATTAAGCCTCAGATGGAAAGAGAATGAGAAGGTGCTCTAATAAGCTGATACATTCTTTTGGTAAGGCTATGGAGATGGACAATAATGCTCTAAAAAAATTCCTTTAACTCATGAAAGAGTATTTTGGGGGAAATTAAGTATTTCAAAAGGTAGATCTGAGCAAAGGTATCCATTGATGAAGCTGAGAAGAGGGTGAAGTACTTGTGATCCTATGAGATGCTGGAACAGAAAAAGAGAAGTGAGAGTTGCTGAAGACTCATGGCCCCCAAGATCATTTCTGTTCCCAGAGATGATCACAGAGACAGATGAAGAGAACCTTTGCCTTTGAATAACTCATCCTTAAAATGACAACTCTTGAGTTCATGGCCCATGAACACACCTCAGAATGGTGTGAAATGGGAGGAAAGGACTGATGGCACTTTTCCAGGCAGCTGGCATCAGAGTAATACAAAGCCATGAGAAGATTGTTTTCTTGTGAAGAACTCTCCATAGAATGACAAAAGAGATCTTTTTCTCTACAAAGACTGATGAAAAGACTACTGTATAGTTGGGACTGCTTTAACCACCAGGTTTTGTCTCTATGTTGTCAATTAGACAAGGGAATGGTTGGGTGGTGGGGAAGAAGGGTTTCTGGAGGTTTTATTCTGGTTTCTTATTCTTGTAGTTTTGTTAATAAACTATTCCTTTTAAGTTTTAAGCCTGTTTTGCCCTTCTAATCCATATCTCACAGCAAGAAATTAGTAAGTTTTCCAGTGATTTTTTAGCTAGTGCTTTAAAACCACAACACCACTGAATGGATCTGAGGATTGCAATGACCTAGGCTTCATTACCAATCATCCTTAAAAAGGAAAAAAAAAACCAAAAAAAACAAAAGAAAAGGAATACTTTGTAAACTTAGAAAAATTCTCATTTAGAGAAGAACTAAATTCACTCTGAATTTGATGGAATTACTTCAGCTTTACAGTTGTGTGATCAAAAGTAAGTTATGAACTGTAGTTCAGCCTATTTCTGAGCTTGCTCAGCCTGATATCACCATCCATCAGCACAACATGCAGAGGCTTTAACTCAAAACCTGATCTGATTTTTTTCAAGACAGTGTCATGTCTATTATAATCCACAACTTCATTAGCATTAATAAGTTCAATCAGTACTTCAGTATATAATGAAAGTCAGTCATGATTCTTATTCGTGGCCTCTGAAGGAATGCGGTACTGCACTGGTGGCAGCCTCAAAGCTTTAGGAAGAAGCCTCTAAAGTAATTATTTGCAGACAAATGGGATAACAATATATTTTTTAATATGGCAATTCCTGAAATAGTAAGCCATTTAAGAGCCAGAGAATTCTCATGGCAACTTCAATGTGTACTTTTTTCTTGGGCTGAGCTCAGGAGCACTGTGCCTGCCTGTACACCCACCAGCACTACTGGAATTACATCTCCTTGCCACAGGAGTAAATTGGAGCTCATGTAATCATGATAATCTAAACATTGTTAAAAAGTCAGGCTACTCATAAAGGGAAGAACACATCCCTATGCTAAGGCATAGCTCTTCCATAGTTTATTTATCGTTAACAAAAAGTGCTTTATAGCACTGCATAGAGGTTGCCATAAAACAACGCTCTTTCAACCATATTTCAGCCATAAAGGTCCTATAGATACAGGAAGGAAAACTACCAAGGTTCAGTATTATCATCTTTATTACAGATGACCTCACTATTGTGCTCTCCATAAAGAAAAAATATTAAACCAGTATAAAATAGTCTGAATCCTAAATTAATACAGGTTTACTACTCATATCTAGATCTAAATGGCCTTACTTGTAGAGTAATTATTTTTCTAAGAAAATTTTGTTGACAGTGATCAAATCAGAATAAATGTTACCTCTTCTACTAAAAATGTGACTTCCTTGTTAGAGTGTCCCATATATTAGTACACATCCATCAGTTATTCAGTTCTCAGTGAAGTTTTATAATGAGTGCCACATTAAAAACCAAGACAGAAATTAATGAAAATTCAGTCTTTTCACTATTTGTTACAAAGCTCAAACAGCTGAAACAGCTATCCTGTTCAATCCAGAGATTTCTATTCCCCTTTTACACTACTTCTCACTAGTCCTATTTGTCAGTATGGTTCCATAACACAAAAATATTATTACAAGCTGTTCTATTGCAGCTCATAACGATTCTTATAAAAATACAAAGGAGACACTAGAAAAAATAACATTACTTATTTTTTCTTTCTTTTTTTTTTAAATGAGATGCATATGCTTGATGCCAAAATGATTTTCTGCTTAACTCATAGCTCTGTAAATCCTAAATCTGAAAAACCCCAAGGCAATTTCTAATGCCTTGTGTCAGAGTACGGCAATAGCAACAGTTCTCATTTCTGAGCCTATTCTACTGCATTATTCTACTGGAAGTTAACAGAATTTGTCCAACTTACTGAAATATTCTCAGATATAACAACACATGATTTATGAAGATGGTCAGTTTTACTTGAACACAGCAGATTTAAATCATTAAACTTGCATTCATATGTTGGAAATAATTCTGTCTGCAAAAGTCGTATTTCACAACAAAGCTCTGTATATGGTTTCCCATCATAGAGTGCCTTAGAAAAAATTATCTCATGTTTTCTGTGGAAAGCTCATTTTGCCCTGTTTAGATAATAATGATAGCAGCAAATTAGAAAAAAAATGCTGGTTTGGAGCTTTTCTTTTAAAACTGTAAAAACATCTTTTTACTCATTCATTTCTTTCTTATATTATTTTTTCTTTCTTTCTTTAGTCCTCTGGAAGATACACATAGAATTTCCTCTTCTAATTTTAGCTATAAAGTTCTGCTGAAGAAGGCACATGACTACAGTCACTGTGTGGTTGCACCACAGCAGAACTGTGAGCACTGTTCTGCAGACAGCAACACATCTCTGTTTATTGAGGTGATCAGCTTGCAGGAATTTGCCTAAAAAAACAGAGCAACTCTAGGTCTCACTGCTGTAGAAGGCCCCAGGTTATTATTTCCTCTTCTTTTGGCTGTTACTTTTGTTCAAATGGGCAACAGAAAAATCAATTACAGAAAGTTTCATTCTTGGGCATGGAAGAGGGCTTAGAGAGATATGCAAGCTCTGGCGACAGCACATTCTTATTATTCACCTTGATACAGCTTTAGCACATTGTGCTCATCACAGTTCAATGGTACCTGACAAAACTGATGCCAGTTTTCCTCCAGCACCAGCTTGTGATGTTAAATAAGAAACTCTGTGTGTGAATGTGCTTTTAAGCATTACAGTGCACCAAAGAATGAGCTGTTTTCAGCTAACATTGAGCCATAATGATTTTAATGAGAGTGCCTTCTGGATTCATATTTTTTTCATAAAATACATCACACTAAAACAAAATCAATGAGAAACATTAATTAGGGCCTTTTTAGATGCCTTCTGTGGTGTTGTTTTTCTTTTGAGAAGCACCAGATGAAGAATGCTGTGCTTTATTTAAGCTAAGTTGTTTGACATTTAGATGAGAGAAAAAAGAGAAAAATACTAACAAACACAGGAACAATTTTTGACAGCTCTTTGTCATGCAAGAGAGAAAAAAGGGGACCGACTGTGAGATACTACTTTGAAGCCCTGGAAATTTGTAATGAAAAATTTAAGATACAAGAGAGGAAGAAATATGAGCTATTCATTTGGTTCTGCATATATTAACACTTGTAATTCAAACTAAAGGTTTGCTATGTGTTTTCATAATTTTGACTCTAATAAATATCTTGGAGAATTGCTTTGATATTCTAAGATCATGCATGTAGCTTGCATCCATTAAGAAAAATGGGGAACAATCATCATCAGCCCTCTTGGCGCTAATGAGAAGGTCATTGCTCTTTAATTATCACAGACATGAAACTGAAATATTTCAAAGGGTTTGTGGAATACAGTGGCTATGGGCAAAGCTGTGTATCTGTTTATAAATCTGTCTATCCCAGAGCAAGTAGAGTAGAATGTGCAACTTCCATTCTGTAGCCTTTCTGCTTTTGTGTATATTAAATTTGCAAGTTTGTATCACTGTTTCTTGCACATCAGATTAATCTAGGAAATTTAGACCAGCTATTAGCAGGGGCTGAGTAGGAGGGAGGAGGGCAGGGAGAGGCAGAGAAAAAGGGGTAGAGATGTGAGAATAGTAAAATGTTCCTCATCAGGAGGTATTGTGAAACAAGTACCTATGTGTTGTGTGACCTTATTTCCCACAGTAGGGGTGTTATGAAGAAATAGAAACGATGAGGTGTTGCAGGAAAATATTAGCAAATTAAAATTTTGTGTCTGGCATTGGTTGTGATCTCACTCATATTTCCACCCTTGCAGAGGAAGTGACTACAAGGGGAACATATAGAGTTGAGGCAAACCAGGACTTGAAATAAAAAAATAAAAAAAATAAAAAAATAAAAAAATTATTTTTTCCTGTTAGTTTTGAATTAGTCAAAACTATTTCCTCCTACTCTGGTACAAAACTAAAACAAATCATTCCCTCACTCCTAATGATTTTACACCAAACATGTTCTATTGATCTGTTAGCTAAAATGTTGATCATTTCTGGATTAAATAGACCATCCTAATTTCAGTAAAGAGTGAACAACCTTGTCTTTCATGGGAGTGAAAGGCTGAAGAGTAGAAAGGGAAATTTTCTCTCTCTGAGGGAGAAAGGAAAGAGGAAGATCCAATTTTGCATACAATTACATTTTGTTTTATACAATTTGGAATACTATTACTGAACAGCTATCTTCTCTTTTTTTGATCAATTTTCACCTCTGGGAGCAGTCACATTCCCAAAGCTACTATTGAAATATGTGGGCAGGGGAGGAGTGGGAAGAGAAAGCATTCAGAATACTAGAAATCAAAAACTGGTCTCTGGATGCTTTGTTTTAATAAAGAGTTATGGCAAAAATGCAAATTTAGCTTCTAAATATAAAATTCACAAGTATTTCTCATGAAGAGAGTTTCCATTCACCAGCGTTGGAAGACTGATACTGAATTTACAATACAAACTGGCTTACAGAGTTCAGATCTCTAAATATTCATTGGTGGAATCTGATGTGAACATTTCAACATAGTAATACAGCAGCAAATCTTTATGATAGATGAAAAGTTTACCTTCCTTCAGCAACCTTCATCTTGAAAGGCAGCTTACATTAGGCAAGGAGGAAATGATTTTCCAAATTATTTCCAGTAGAGATTCCAGCTGATTATCTTCATAGATTTTCACCTTTTTGGGGAAATACAAATATCCCTTCCTCCAACTGCCAGATGTCAGGCCAGACAAACTTCTGGGGAACTTCAGTGAAACTCCAAGAGGAGAAAACACCACCCTATTTTTTAATGCCTTTTATAATACTTTACATGCAGAAAGCAAGAGAGAAACTCAAGTCCAAAAGGACCATGTGCTACACCAGCATAGAGGGGTAGCTCTAAAATTTAAATTTTATCTGTTCATCTTGTAATCTAAACAAAAAACACCTAAAACTGCTTAAACTTACCCTGAAACTGGGTAAAGTGCCCTAATCCCCAAAAGAGGCAAGTCACCAAGTAAGTGATTCTGATTTAAAAAGTAAGATTGCCCCATTAAAAACCAATGTAAACATTTTCATAGGACCTTTCCCATGAGATCTACATACATAACTGTAAAAAAAGATCAGAGTGCCTTTTTCAACGAAGGAGTTGAGTAATCATTTCCAGAGTAACCAAAGTGACTTGATGTGGTTGAAGTCAAAGCAGAGCTGATATCTGAACTGAGATATGCGTCTGAGGGCCCAGATCAGGAAATGTTTTCCGGCCTTCCTCCTTCCCACTCCTAAGAACCTGCTTCCCACAGTAATTTGTTGCACTAGGCAGATGGTGACCAGAGTGCACCTCCCACAAGCACTTCAGATGCAGTCAAGGTCCCCCTCTGACCAGGCTTCACTGCACCAGAAAAATGGAGTTAAACAGAAGCCATGCTGACAGTGTCAGCTCACTCCCACAGCTGGACACCAGCTGATCTAGTGATTGCAGTGACCCCTTCATCAGCCTGGAGAGCCCACAGGAGTCTTTTCCCCATTACCATTAAACCTTTAATTCAAGAGGAACACAGAATCTATGGTATCTCATCAGAGAGTGTCATTATCTGGCGCTCCCATGACTGGTATTTATAACTCTGTTAATTCTCACCTGCCCTTCTAACTGGGCTGTTTTAAAAAGAACCAGAGGAAAAACACACCATTTAGTCAGTGGGTAAAACCTTCAGTGTTATGTCAGAAGAGAGCCTGACCCTCTATATATATAGGAGTACAGGCTGTGAGAGGTGCTCAAAGGAGACCATTTCCTAATGATCTTGTTCCTGAGTAAAGAGGGACATTAGCTGGATTTCAGGACTCCATGTGAGAAATCTACTATCCAAACTAGATTGGCAGAAACATTGTGTTGGGCTTTACTTGTTCCCTCTACTTCTGTAAAGCACATGGGGAACCTTGCAAGTGTGATCAGGGAAGGTGAGCATGAGACTGGAAACTTCTAAATACTTTAGAAATGGAAAAAAATATTTTCTAGAATTATGGAAAAAAGTCAAAAGCAAATAATTTAGCTCTCTCTCTTTTTTTAGCTTGGACTCTCTCTTTTGCACAGGCTTAGGGAGAATGGCAGCATGCAGGTTCAAGCTGCTATCACAAAACACATAAATAGGAAGTGCTTACACCTGGATAGAGCCAATTTTCATCTGTAAATCAAGCAGCACAAAAAGCACCAGGGAGCAAGTTTCCTGTTTCAAAGCATTATGCTGCTAGAAATATTTAGCATGTTCCCAAATACTTCTCATTTACAATATTTTCTATCCTTAAACAAAAAACAAAGGCATAACTTCTCATTACTACATTTTGTTTATATATGTCTCCGGCTTTATACAGCTCAATATCCAGAAACATAGATACAGAAATAGAAATTAATTTATTTTATCCAAATAAATCTTAAACTGCCTTGTTTCTTTATTTTGACTTTAATGTATCTTTGGCATCTTAAATCCTTTGCCAAATGCTTTTTTGCCTTGATCATTAAGGTATAAAGTAAATTGATTTAGTCCTAAAACTGTTCCTTGTGGCACTTCCTTTTTTCCCTACCTCCTTGTATCCTGAAGTGCCTTAATTTGCAATTATTTTTTTGCCTTTGGTATCAATGCATTAAAAAAAAAAAAAAAAAGAAAAAAGTCATCAGTTCAGGTAGTAGATCCCTTCACAATATTTACAAAACTTGCATGTAATTAGAAAAGCACTTTGTGCAGCACTGTATCAAAACACTGAGAAAGGAAATGAAAACAGAAGAATGCTAACAGCATTACAGGATGAAAGATTATACAGCAATTTTTAACAAGGGAAGCTGCGTGAGCTTTTGACAGCCAGCAGGGAGGAATTTGTTATTATTTCAATCTCTTAATAATGGAAATGCCACACACTGAACAAATGGCTTCCTACTCAAGTTTTATATGGTCTTGAACCTCTCACCTTCTACCACTTAGCACCAGCCCTTCTGCCCTTCCTCTTCACCCCCATATAACACACAGCCCTGAAAGCAACATCTACCATGGAAAAGAATGATTTACCTACTAAGCATTTGCCTTTTTTTTTTTTTTTGGTGGAATCCGCATTTTGTTGTTCTTAAGAGCACAGAGGATGAAACTGAGAGGTGGCTGCTCAGTTCGTCTCCATTGCACTCACATGAGCCAAGTATCTTGGTAGAGACATTCATGGGAGCCACAGCATGCTTCCAGAACTGAGCTAGTAGAAGAAGAAATCAGACAGAAAAACACCACAGGTATAGAGAAACTGAAACTACCTGGTAGCTCACAGAACTGCACAGAAAAGGTACAGCTTTAACAGGGCTCTGATTAAGTGTATCTGAAAATCCAAGCAATGAGATCTAATCTGCCCTCTAGGAATAGCTTTAGACATAGAAGGCAGAGGTTGTTCTATAGTTATCCACTCTCAGGGTTAACTGGGGTCTGAAGTAGACAAACACACTAGTTTAAGAAATTCAGCTCTTACTCCATAGATATCCTGAAAAAAACTACACACTTAGGAAGAGAAACACCATGGAAGTTTGAAAATAAGACTGTGGGAGCTGTAAGGCAATGGAAAACCTGAGAAAGAGGCAATGAATTCCTGGGCCAGTGGGGGTCTAAAGGGCCAAACCCCAAACTCTGCACCTATTAATTTCATGCCATTGGCTTCAATTGGGCCATATCCAATAATGATGAGTGATACTCCTGGTGCAGTTGTTTTTAGGTTGTGTTAATACAATGTTAAGACGGTTCTTTAAAACTGTTTTGCATCAATTAAATAATGACAGTTACTGTTACATGTGTTTATTAGTGAAAAATAGTAAAGGACTGTTGCTTTTCTGTTCTTTATATGTGTCCTTACGGACTCTACCTTTTGTAGTCCCCAAAGTCCCCTCTCATTACTGGACTAAACTTGCCAGTAAAATACTATAGGGAACAAAGGAGTTTATTTTTATTTTTTTTCTCAGTGGGGTGGGAGTTTAGCTGAACCTGAACATTACCAGAATGGCAGCTGCTGATTTATTGGAATGGGAGAGGCAATCCTTACAGGAGGGCTTTCTGTGCCATTCTCCTCTGTGTTGCAGCATCACTGTGACACAAGGGGCATGTGGCTGGACACTTCAGTTTTCCTTCTGCTTTGTTTCTCTTGAAGAACAGTAAACAGGGCTGGAGTCAGCTGTGACTTATCAAATGAAGTGTCAGAAGTCTGTAACACAAAAAGCATGGGGCTTTCCTAAGGCAACACCCACAAGAGTTCACAAAGGTAACAAAATAAAAATCCAAATCCTCTTTTAGGCAAAAAAAGCCTGATTTTCCACTAACACATACTTTATGTATTTCCTTGAGAGAAATCTGAGATTGGCAACACAAAAAAACCCTCTACATTCACCATTATGATATTGCTCACTAGACAGAGAAAATACAGAGAATCTCCCTGAAACCCAAAAATATGGAGAATCTGCTTGAAACCCCAGATTAATGGAGTAATGGCTGTTCAAAGCATGTCTTATGATAACTGCATCATAAAAAAAGGAACCACAACTTATACTCCACAAAGGATTACTATATAAACTACCATGAAACATTCAAGGATCCGTAAATCCACTTACTCAATTTTTTCACTTAAGAAAGGAAGCTCGCTTTCCTTTTTTCCAGCTTCTGCCAACCACTAAGCAATATAAAGCTGAACTTCTACCCCAAGTAGGTAGCCTATAATTAGGATAACAAGATCAATACAATTATCTCATGTCAAAAGGAAAGTTCCTTAAACTTACATATATATTCCACATAATCTTTCAGTTTACATATAAATATCTTCTATCACTCCAGCTTTGACATATCTTGTCAAAAGGAGAACTTAAACAATTTTGGAATAAAGGTCTGTCAAAGATGAGATTTGTCTAAAGGTAGCCTTTTCAGCAAGCTGAGTAACATGCCATAGTCACTGAGATGATTCTTCTGGTCAAGACTAGCTTTCAGCAAATCATTGTTCCATAATTCCATTCCTAGAACATTCCATTGTTCTAGGGCACCAGTATTCTAAAGACACATTTGTCATATGTTTTAGCTGAAATGCTGCAATTAAGTAAATCCTATGCATGTCTGACTTTAAAAAAATCAGGAGGAAAGTCTTGATGATTCTTGTTAAACTGTTTTCTTCTCAGCTCCTTATTTGAAGCATATTTTTAATTATGCATCTTTGCCCACACAAATTCATTTATGTACATTAATTTGTGCTCCACTTAGCAGAGTGGTCACTTAATTAAATGTCTTCAGTTGTTTTAATAATAAGGAAAAAAAGGGACTTAACAGAATGTGTAACACTGTACATTTAAACATACTATTTGTTGCCTTTATTTCAGTCCATTTGTAACACTGATACTAGGACATTTGTGGAACTGATATTAAAAAGTAATATACTTTTCTAAAGCCCCCAGACTGTTTAGCAGATTTTTAAATTGAAATCAAAATTATATAGATTTTTCATTCTGATAATTTTACCAATTCACTAATTCTTTAATCTTTACAGGTCATTGAGCAGCTTCACATTAATGAGATGTAGTTAAGAACAAATTTTACAGTTTTTTCTCTCTCTTTTTTTGAAAAATGTTGCATATCGTTTGCAAATTAGAAAGAACTTGTTCCATTTATGGTACATTTATTTAAAATAATCGAATTCATGAAAGCCAGCTGAACACTGTGTGTAATGATGCTTTAAAACAAATTACCATTTATTTATAAGGAAGAAATAGACTTTTAAAAAGCTCACAGACTGCATTTCATTATTAATGGTGCTCTCCATGCAAAACTGATTTCTTTCAGTAAGATACAGAAACAAGAGAAAACTCAAAGAAAAACCAGGAAAGAAAGTTTTTATTGGGGACATGCGCACTTTACAGATTAGAAATTTTTAAATATAACCAAAAATTGATGGCACTTGAGGTGCCTGTATGAGGAATTTCAGTGGCAATTTCTCTGCAGCTGCTAGACAGTCTCAAACAACACAGTAGATAATGTGTTTAGGAGGTCAAATTAGTCCATATCAGTATGCAAAAAACTTCACTTTCTTCCAGTGAGCCTGCTGCATTCAAGAAATACTTCTAACATCAGATGCCTGAAAGGATCAATATTTCAAAATCATTGTAGACTGTAATTTCATGCTGTGGAAACAGTGAAAGGTAATTACTTCAGCTCAAGTATGTTAAATTACTATTATTGTCTTCTAAATTGAGTAGACTCTTTATCTTTTTAAACAGCAAGTTAAACCGCTGTGGGTTTCCTTGGGCCAGGTTTGATGCAAAGACACACGTGCACATCACTCATGAAAGTCAGCACTCAGTGCTGGCTGAGAGGTGCATTGTTATTCACTTCAGAAAAATCAGCTTCCTGAAGATTAAAGCTACATGTCTTAGCTGAATATTTTGAATGCTATTCAACCATTCTCTGGGCATGCTTGCAAAAGCCTGAAAATTGTGCATCTGACTCCCTCTGGAAGTCAAATGAAAAGCATTTCAGACTCTTCATAAACAACTATTTCATTACAGAAGATCAACAACCAGAAAAAAAAGGTATTTTGAGGGGTAAGTAGCAAAGTTCACCTTCTTTTTTTAAAAAAAAGAATAATTGAAAACTTTAATTCCATGAATGTCTATTATAATATCAGCTTGCTCATCCACTTGTACTTTAGCTCCCTCTTTCATGTCTTATGAACTAGAATCTGACCTGTAGCTTCATAGCTCAAGATAAAGGAGTACCACAATTTCCTAGTAATTTTTAACAGATGGGACCATAAAAAAAAGTCTGTTAAATCAATTTTTGAAAAAGCTTAGAAAATATTTTAGTTTCAAAAATATATTTACTGTTTGACAATAATGACTATGTACCTGATAATTCCAGAAACCTTATTTATATAGAGGGATGACACACATAAAACCTAGAACTACTGTTACTAATGAGATTAACGTTAACAGGCAGCAATACCAATGCCTGACTGCAAATTCCTACCTGGCCAGTGATCTGACAACAATTCTAAATGACTCATTAGTGATCTTCACTTCAGGAGGTGCTTTGTAAAAACCTGAGCTAATTCCTCTTCTTTCTTTGAAGCAGCTATTTGCATGAATCCTGAAATGTGAAAATTTAAGTTTCTCTGTAGCTGCCAGCTATGGTCATTCACAAGATTTAAAGGTTTCTAATAAGCTTCCTTCACTAAATTTCTCAGCAAAGAAAAACACAAAGAAAGTTACGGCTCCTGGGGCCTGTTTCCAGCTCTGCAATCAGTCCCTTGACCTTGCTTTCCAGCTATTCTGATTTTTGCCTCTTGCAGCCTTGGGGAATGACATGGTCTCTGCGTAAGTTCTACTTTTTAATACCATCTTCCCACAGTGAAGAGCCATGGAGATGTGGCTCCTTTTCTGTCCCTTTATTCCCTGTCTTACTTTCAAATGGAGCAAGGAGGAGGTGCACAGGGTTAACTTGTTGACCTCCACAGGCCAGGCTCCAGGGCAGATGCTGACATAGTGAGATACAAAGCTGTGCAATGGATAGTTGCTCTGAGAGCAGAGCTCAGGATACAAACCAGACCACCAGGAACAATATCCATCCTTCCTTTTATTACTCCTTTGTGCTTCCATTTCTCTAGACAGGGGAAGAAGGCAAAGAAATCTCAGAGCTCGGGATGAAGAGACACAAGATAAAGACAGATTGGGGGAAAAAATGAGAAGAACATGTTCCTAAGAGAAGGCTTTGGAAAATTCAACTTCCCCACCCCTGAGTCCAAACAATGTAAGGAAGAGAGAGGCCATGGTTACTTCCCTCCTGTTATACAAAAGGAAGACACACTGCCCTGACCCATTCTCAAAGATAATGGCCTGCACTGAAGTACAGTAGCTTCTGAAAGCCACACAATGCCTACACCACTTCTGTGTTCAAGTAAGAGCTAGAAGTCACTGACAAGAGCCTAGGATGAGTGTATTGTAGTGATCATTAACATCTAGCAAACAGTTAATTTCACCACAGAAAAAAAGATGTGAGAAAGGAACTTTCCTGCAACAGGATATCAGACAAAACAGTTCAAACTACTATACAATAGCAATATATCAATACAAATAATGTATAGCAAAAATTATTCCATCGGAGGCCTTTAAAACTGTGTGTCTTACACTACTGAGTAAAATAATGCTCTAATTTTCAGATCAGATCTACATTTTAAAGCTTAAAACTTATTGTGACATTTTTCATTTGCAGAGGCTGCTATTAGAAATATTAAAATGGATATAAAACAGAAGCACACAATAATTGGGAAGAAAGCTCAAAAAGACCTGTGGTCCAAACATACCACTAAATGCAGGGGCAGATGAGGTTAAAGACAATTCCAAAAGTCACAACAGGTTTTCAGGGCCTTGCTTGGTGGTGTTTTGGTTATCTCCAGAGATTTCACTACCCCTCTGGGCTCCTACACCAATGTTCAAGAACCTTCAGTGTGAAAATTCCCTAATATCAAGACAGGATTTCTTATGTTTTAGCCTGCGTCCATTGCTCCTTTTTATTTTGCTGGGCATATTGAGGAGTCTCCTATTTTGCTTATAAACTTGTTAAGCAATTTGAGACAGCAATATGATACACATTTTCCTCAGATTGAACCAACTCTCAAGACTCTCTGTGTACCTCATGTGCTTCAGCCTCTGCAATGATTCTTCAGAACTCTGCTGGACTTGCCTCGCTACTACTGTCTCCCAGCAAGCCTCAAAATGGAGACAGCACTTGAAATACTCTCTCCCTTTCACAAGAGGGAACACTTGCCTCCCTCGGCCTGCTGTCTGCTCTCTTGCTGATATAGCAGAGGTTTGCTGACCTTTTCTGACATGAATACACACAATTGACTCATATTTGCTTTGTCACTGGCCAAGGCACCAAGTTCTTTCCCACAGAGTTGCATCCTCTGCAATCCCAGGTGCAGGACTCTGTATTAAGCTATGTTGAACTTCATGAGATTCCTGCTGCCCAGTGCTCCAGCAAACCAAGGCAGCTCTGGATTGCTGGACTTGCCTTGCTTGGCCCAGTGTCTCCCATGAACTGGGTGCAGGTACACTCCATACCACATCCAGCTGAGTAAGAAGACATGGAAGCACCCTGACCCAAGTAATGACTCTTGAAGAATGCCACTAGCTAGACCCTGAATAGACAACCCTTTAAGCCTGTTGGTGCAGCCAGTTTCCCCACCTACCTCAAGAGCACATCCAGGCAGTTCATATCTCAACAAAACATAATAAACATAATAAAAAATTTGATGCATTATATTGTGAAAATAAATTTGATTTTTTTTCAAGTAGGCAGAAACAGATTTGCCAGCCTGAGAAGAAGGGACTAAGCTACTTCTAACAAGGTGGCCGGGAGCCTTGGCTGTCCCAGAGAAGAGACTATCCTTGTGCCACATGTGCTGCCAGGAGCAGGTGCAGCTGCCAGCTGCCAGCCATAAGCACAGTGCACATCATGTTCTTAACTTCTGTGGCAACACCAGCCAGCCGGAGCTGTCCAGGGCCACCTGCCAGTGATGGGGTGGCAGCAGGACTGTTTGGTATCCACACAACTGCTTCTTGCACTGGGGTAGTAGCCAGCCTAGATGCTATTCCTGTTTCAACCTTCCAGCCAAGCAGTCTGTAGCTGTAATGTGCAAACTGCAGGCATGTCAAACAGTTCTTAATATTTGCCAACATAAGCATTAAAAGTGTGATGTGCAGGAATTTGTGGGTTTTAAGCAGATGTACATACATATCAATTCTTATATTATTTTCCAGGTAAAATAATGGCAGTGTCTTGTGGTTTAAGAGAAACATACTACTTTATCAAATGCTTAAATAACCAAAGTACTTGCACGTATTGATCCTTCTTTTATTCCCTGCAGAGATTGGTTATTGCAGTGTTTTGGGCCAACTGAAAAATATTTTCCCAGTCATTTGCCATTGAAAGCTTACAGTCTACTTTCTAGGACCCATATTAGTGCCTTTTCTCCTAAGGAAATCATTAGAGATCTTCCACATCTCCTTTGTGAAATCTGTGTGCTTCTGCTTCACTTCTCAATCCAATTTAACATGTACCTCTGTACTATTTTAGTAGTTAGTATCTTTACCAAACACAGGAAAAAAATAAAAGTAATATATGATAGATACTTGGTTTGAAACTAAGTTTAAGACATGGATAAAAATACTTCTTCTTCAAAGCTCAAAAGAGACCTCTTCATAACCACTCTTGACAGATCACAGAAGATGGGATCTAGACATCTTCTAAACAAGAGGTTGCAGATACCATCTTTATTTCTCAGGTGACTGGACCAAACATATTAACTCAGATGGAAAAAGAAACAAACCTATTATCACGAGGGCTGTGAATACGTGTTCCATGTTCTATGTGAAAGAATGAACATCAAAAGCTTTCAAAATTTAGTCAGCTGTAAATGCATACACTGTTCCTTGAACTTAAGATGTAAGCTCCTCTGAAAGTTGGCCGTTTGAAAAGTTAGAGAACTATATTTGAAAAATGAAGGCACAGCACATATAAAATTTCCATATTTTTAAAGAAAATACAAAAATTAATAACTCATAATCTTGTTAAAATGAGATTTTTCAGTATACTTCTAGTTGTACCAATTCAGTGTTTAAGGATTATCTGTCAATGCTTTAAATTCTATATATTTTAAAAAAACAAAACATTGATAGGTCCCAGTTCTAACAGTTATTTTGAATTTCAGTATATTTGTTATTTCTTCCAGAATGACATGCTTTGAAAGCAGCAAACATTTCAAAAGTAACAAAAACACAAAACTCTAAATTCATGGTAGGAGAGAAAGGCTGGAAAGCACTAACTAAATACACAGATAAAACTTCAAAAATATATTCCAATTGAAATAAATTATCTTTCCCAAAATAAATTATCTTTCCCACAGTAGCTATTCCAAAGCAAAATGGAGTTTGTTTCATGATGGAGCAGCCACACAGGGACAGCAATTAGGAAATGGCATGCCACTTCACATTTTTTGCAAAATATTGTCAGTTCTTTACTCTCATGTGGTTTGGACCTAGACATTTCAGACTACACCTGGAAATAATGGAGAAACCTGTCTGGACCCACAGGGGTTTTGGTAGGTTTTTTTCCCCAGTCAAGATTTCTTAGAGGTGGAAAACAATTTTGGTGTCTTCTAGGTGTAAAGAATTTTGGCTGTTTCCTAGGCTGCCAATCAGCTAGCATGTCAAGTACGGCTGCTTCCCCTGAACCTATTTTCTGCATTTTCTTTTCAGCCCTACAAGAGCCCCAGCAGGGACTCTGGATGGATCAGGACACATGGTCCTCCCACTGCAGCAAGACCTCTGCTGCCCTCATCCTTTCCATCAGTACAGAATCAGCGAGTCCAGCATCTCATGGTCCCTGTCCAGTCCCTCTCTTCCTCATAGCAGGATTCACCCTGGTCCTTGACCTGCACAGTAATTTCTGTTCCACACCCCTGAGCATTCCTGACCTGCAGCTGAGCACTGTTCTTCATGTGCAAATACTGACTGTTCTGGGAAGTTCTTTACTGAGGAGCTTTGCAAGGGGGAACTTTCTAAGTGTGTGCAATGTAGGAACTATTGTACCTGCCTCACTGAGGGTAAATAATGCAGCTCATTCTGAAGCAAAACACACACCCCAGGTCAAGTTTTCCCTCCTTAGTTACACAGGCAACCTGAAGTACATGGAAATAGGCCAGAGAAAAAGTGGATAGTAATAAAGTCAATGGCATTTTATAAGACGTCATAGCTAGGGGCAGAATATGATCCAGTATGTACATTTTGAATAGAAATCTTTTAGAAAGCACTTCAGAGAAATAAAACAAAGCCAGTTTGTTTTCCTTTATAATATCAGTTCATGCAGTACAACTCACAAGAGACCAATAAGTGATTGTTACTGGAAACTTTGAAAAATCATTGCAAAAAAAAACATTTATACAAGTTTATGGAGGTTTCTGAAGCATGGCCAATATATTCAGGTCCAAAAGGCCTGTAAAATATCAGGATATTGCATAGACTAATGCTGATGGTCTTTATTCTACTTACATTGAATGCTTCTTAGTTTGCTTTTTGCCTACAAGGAAGGCTCATTCTGTACTGAACAATATTTTGATTCCACTCTAGTGAATTTCTTATAGAAACACTAAAGATTACTTGGATTAATAACAAGAGTAATAAATATCCTTTATAATACAAGGATAAACATATATATTTTTTTACGGGGAAAATGTGTTCTGTGGAAAAGATGTAAAATTCAAATCCTGGAAATCAGGCTCAGAAAAAGTAAAAGTAGCCCTGAATGGTCACCCAAAACTGGTTTTAGCCCCTATATTTGCTTACAGCAGAAGTAATAGTAATTTTCCTAGGTCATTTCTGGTTTAAACTTTCTACTGAAGATATTTAGATAATACTTAGAGTAGGGCTACAACAAGATCTTAATCATAATGTGATGCATCTCAGTGCAGCTTTTCAGTCATATTTGAGCCAAATTTGCTAATTTCATAAACCTTTTGATAAAACTGGGTCAAGTCTAGAATGAACTCAGGTTGACTTATGGCATTGCATTTAAAAAGGAAGCACCTTGTTATCTTTAGAAAGTTCAAAAATTAAGTAATAGTATCAATATTATAAATCAAAGGGATGCCCTCTTATGAAATAATTTACCATATTCTGTCTATTCAGCTTTGAAAAGAACACAGAGAAAGACCTGGGCTGATAACAAGACTAAAAACCAGGCAACAGTCAAGATTTCAGTCATAAAACACATCTGCAGAAAGAAACCTTGAAATATTATTATTTTTTTTTTCTTCCACAGGAAACACAGGGGGAAGCCAGAGACAACATGCTAGAGCTACTGCAGTGAACACAGTCGGAAGGATTTCAGATGTTCCCATGTCCACTATCAGTGTATGAGAATAACAATTGCAAAAATACTCCTCTAAAAGTGCAACACTCTTTTTAAACTGTAATTTCAAGTTTTTCTTTCTTATCTTTTTTTTTAACAGAATATTATAAATAACCCGTAGAATTCATTGTCACAATTAAAAGCTTCGATGGTTAGGGAAAATACGAGTGATTAGATCGAAAATCTCAAAAATATAAACCACAATGATTAGCAAAAAAACTGATTGGCTAAAGAGGTGTAGCTGATTCAAGACAAAACAAAACTTACCTCTTGGACAGGTTGGTCTTTGTACCAAATAATACAATTACTATTATTAATGTAAATTGTCCCATTATTAATTCAGCATTTTCATTTTCCTATTATGCTACTAAACTTCCAATTGATTTAATTTTTAATTTAATTTTTCATTTTAATTTTTATTGACAAAGAATTGATCTAAAGTTAATAATCTGCAAAGATTGTGTGTGTTCTTCTGCATGCAGACTTCCAAGAGAGGCCTGCAGAAGTGGAGAAGGCACTTCATTCATGATTACTAGACATACCTCCTTGCTTTGGAACTATCAATAACCTCCTTAAAAATAAAGATATCATAGCCAGATAATTAATTTCATTCTAGCAATAATTGAGCTTTATCACTGCATACCACCAGAGCAGTCTGGATATCATCTAGGAGCTTCACTAAAGTATTTGCATAAATCATCATCATGGAGCCCCTTTAGGCATTTGTTGGGTTTGAAGTAACTAAGATGCAAAAAATCCTCTTTGACTAATAGTCAAGAGACAGCAACTGACACCAGCCAATGTCTGTAACTGAATCAGATGCAAAGGATTTCTCCAGAAGCCCGGGCAAATACAATCTGAGGATGTGGAAAGAAATCAGGAATGGCGCTGGGAGCATGAAAGAGAAGTAAGAATATGTTTGCTGAAAATATTAGAAGGGAGTGTAAAATGTATGTGAGGAGTCCAAAATAGTATGGATTAACCAAAGGAAGTCAGAAGAGATCAGAAATCAGTTTCTGTGCTCAAAAAAGCTTTCCTTCTTTCCCTCCATCTTCCTCTGATGCATCAGAGATTCGTCAGAACTACAAAGAACATCTTAGGCAAAGGCGGACAGCTCTTAGACTACACAAAATACTAATTTTCCTAGACACATAGTTCAAGGTATAAAAAACAATAAATTAAAAGCCTCGGCTATTTAGAGAGTCACATTAGAGTAAAACCATTTCTCTTCTGATTCTAGATGTTAACCTGTGCTTTAGCCACTTTCTTCTCTGCTTCATTCACTGTGGCTGTGACACATCATATATTGGGTATGGAGAATGGGGCGCACTCAGAGCAGTAGCAGCAAGAAACGTTAAGGATTTGAATTCCATCTTGCACCAAATCATTCCATTGCCTTGAATAGTCTTGCAGTGTGAAAGCAAGTATGCCCCAGGTTAAAGTATGAAGGTTAGAGTATTTAGATTTACCAAATATGAACTTGGAGCAGGTATCCTCCACAATACTTGCTTAGTGTTTGTGGCAATCTTTCACAAAACCTTGGGTTGTTCTTGTTTCTGTAAAAGGTATTGCCTCCAAGTGTACAAAGCCCACAAAACATTTTTTACCTTCCTCCCAACACAAGAAGGCAACAATCTGAGATGCAAAACAATTTGAGGAAGCACTTTTGAGGGAGATAATCTGTATATCTGGGTGCCTCATAAACCTTTTGATTAGAAGAAGGTTGGACACCACACTGGCAGATAATCAGTAAAGAAATCAACGTGTTGTAGGATCATCCCTCCATTAGAAAAGGGAAGCTCAGCTCACTGTCAGGGAACACCTCTGGGGAAAGGAAGAGCCCTGTTGCTGGGCTTCAAACTGCCAGGCCAGCCCATGGCATTTTTCAAACATTACTAAATCAGTTCACATCTGTACAGCAGGTTATCAAAGCAGTTGAATGAGGCCACTGACTGCAAGTGCTGAGCTTTGACTTGCAAGTCTCTCTCTCCACCTGGCCTACCGCAGTCTGTACAGCCATGGGGGGAAGCCTCTCCTGAGGAGCAGTTTCTAGACAGCTCAAATGAGCCACTCACTGCAGGTTCCACATGGCAGAAGAGTCAACTCTGCTGGACAACTTGGAACTTGCAGAAATGGCTCAGATTGAAACATGCCCAACAGCTAAGCTCCACTCCTGTGCATAAACCCAGTAATGTGCCAAACCTCACATGTCTTGTGGGAGTAAGGGGAAAGTACTCAAAAATATTTTTTTGGGAGGAAAGAAAAAAAGAAAGCTCAGCTACTTCTGTGATCAGCTTCAGATGACAAAGCTATTGTCGCAAGAAGAAAAAAAAGCTAAGGAGTTTTTTCTCTCCAAAATGTTAAATTTAGATGAACCTTGACGTTTCTAGGTAAGAAACCAAAGCTTAGCTCCATGCAACAGCATGTACGCTATGTATGTCACTAATGAAATATATACAACTGAGACACATTAGTTAAGAGAGGCCCATTAGTCATTTGTGTGTTTACAACGCAGTTCCTGCTGCTTGAACATAGTTCCTCTGACTTGATGAAGTGTATGCAGAACACCATTGTGACTTTTCTGCAGAACATGAGCTGGTATTGAGGAAATGCAAATACCACATAGTGCTGCGAGATGCAGATTCACAGAGTAGAGTGGTAGCTGAATTGTTTGAAAAGACATATGGCATCCCAAGTGTAACAGATAGTGGAATCTCAAGGGGGAGCCATTGTTCATTCATCTGGACCAAGTGACATTCTTTATGCAAGAATAATTCCTGATTAAAGGGTGAGTTTTAATGGAAACTAATTAGGCAACCTCTTTAGCCTGGGCATAATGATCAAATGAGCTGTCACACAGTACCTGATACAATGATCTCACTTGGTACAAGATTTTATTCCGTAGCAATTACACTCCCACATTGCACTGCATGTGTTTATTGCCTGGAGCACACATGTCAAATTAAAGAGCAGCTTATGCACCTGATATTTAATTATTGCCTAGTACTACAGACAACCGGGAAATGTCAAAGCGAGCAGTCCTGCACTGGAACAACTAAAATGGATATCTTCTCTGGCAAAGAAAAAAATAGAGATAAAATATGTATGGATGATTCAGTTGTCTTACAATTCACAGCTACAAAAAAATGGCCTCCCAAATCTTAAATAATTCACCATCGTGCTCAATGCAGAGAATACTCCCTGAGCAGAAGGGAACGTGAAACAGGTTCATCAGCTTACACGATTATTTGTATTAGATGCATTTTTTCATGATTAGAGTGTTTACAAGAAAATGTTGAAATTTGAGCTGGTTTATAACAACTTCAAATACCAAAGGGATCATTTATTTATTCAGGTATGGACTAATTCACAGGTGTTAAAAGAAACATTCATTTCGACAACCCTGTTATCCTGCAGTTAACTTAAAATCATCCTTAGCTTACTGGAAATTTTCCTAAATTCCTTCATAGTTAAATCACCTCCTTAATCCTAGCTGTAATAAGGCTGAAATGAAAAGCCAGCAATACTGAAAGAGATGCAAAAGCAATGGGTTTCCAGCAAATTGAGACAAGCTAATCAAAAAAGAAAGTTTTATGGCTCCAGTAGAGGTGATGACAATAAGGTGAGGAAAAATCCATACTGCCCCAAGATGTGAGCACAATTTTTAATAAAGAAAAAATGTGCACAATACAAAAGAATTTCTCTTAATCATTGATCTGTAATGGAACACCCAAACAGAGATATGATGGTATCCCATGGTTAAGAAAGTTGTGTGTGTGTGTATCTTGGACCATTCTACTCCCAATAAAGAAATCTAATTACCCGTAGTCTTAATTGCACAGTCTAATACTAAAAAGGCTTAATAAGAGTGCTTTTGTATTTACAAAACTGCACAGCTTGTGAAAGAACCCTCAAAACATTTGGCAGGAATCCCAGCCGAGGTATGACTGACTGGAACCTCTAATGACTACAACATGTAAACAACTGTTTTGTTTCGACTGATAATCATTAACTTCCAGTGTCAGACTTATCCCACAAGGTTTTGTTCACTCCTTCACCAGGCTGCTTTACAAAGGCATCTGGTGCTAAGGGAAAGGGTGGGGGGGGGGACGCGGAAAGTGCAGAGTGCTATACAGTGTTGTCACTCTTAAACTAAAGTGGCAGTAGGCAAATGAAAGGGTCATGAGGTAAATGCTTCTAACAAGGAGCAATCTGCTGTGATAATTCCCACCATTCTTTGATGGTTCCTCTTACTATGTGACTTAGTGACATAATGTGCTAGACCTCCTGGTTATTTTATTTTTTAATGAAGAAAGGTAATAGGAAACAGAGCCTCTCTGAATTATTGTTTCATGACACAGTAGCTTTCAAAATTAAACATGTGCAAAAAGAAAAAAAAGAAAATGGAAAATTGGTTTGCCTTACTACTGTAATAGTACTGTAGTACTGGAACAATCTGCCTCTAAGTGCTGCACTGAAATATAAGAGGAGTTGTTGAATACAAGTCCTCTAAGGACAAATCTGGTTGCATACATAACAGAAGGGAAGCATGTCAGAAATGACACAAACTGCCCTGGCTAGCTAAGCAACAGTCATTTTAAATGTGAATTTCAGATGTCCAGATCCTCAGCTAGACCAACCCTGCTAAAATGCAGACGCCATGGAGAAGCCTACCCAGATTTCTCATCCTACATTTACTTTATTATTCAAGTACTTCCCATTCAAATAATTTTACGTAGAAACACTGAAAAAGTTGCAAAAAATAATGTCCATTATGTATAGTGTTTAGTAAAACTTTGGAGCCTAAAAACAAAACACTGAATAGCCCATATTTACATTCTCAACCCTTTCTTAGTCTGAGAAGTACAGCTAATTCAGTAATTTTTAACTGCACAGCTGTAGACAGCCAGTGGCTTCCAAAACAGCAGGAGTAGCTTGCAGACTGCAGATCTAATACTTCTGCAGCTACCTGCAAGCAAAAGGTCATCTGTAACATCCGTTTAACTATCAATACCATGGAGACTCCTTTCAAAGGTTTACACTTACTTCATGCCCTGCTAGGATGCCTGCGAAAGAAGAATTTCCTGCTCAGCTTCAGTAGAGCACGGCAGAGCGGACTGCTCACAGCTCTCACCACTGCACGAAGGAATTTATGTGTGCAACTCTCCAGCAGCTCTGATATATAACCCTGCAGAATCAGGTAGGAGCTGTGAAGCAGCCCACCTAAATTTATTTAAAAAACACTTGGCAAAGCAAGTTTGCAATTGTTTAATTTTCATTATAACTGCTGCCTCACCAGATAATGAGCCCTCATAACAGTGTTTTATATAAAAGCACATAATGCCTTTACCCAGCACACACAAATGGCTAGTGATTATTAACAATGTTAAAATGTCAGTAGAACCAAGCCAGCAGAAAGACATAGATTTAGATGCCATAAAAGCTGCAAATGACTGCTACATTGTTTTAAGGAAGCATCTTAAAAAAGCTCTTACAAGCAGAGAAAAAGAAATATTTGTTATGTGTAATAAAAATTTATGATGAAATGTCAATCAAATTTGACTTCACAACAAGCATTAGGCACAAGAATCAGCTAGGCTCATCATTGCTGCCACTGGTACTTTCAATTTTAGGATTAGAGACAAAATGCTCCATAAGTAATTTTTGATTTTACCTTTGGATTGAGTATTTTTTCCCTTGCCATTCCAGGATTTCAGTGTTTTGGAATGTTTTCAGAAAACATTCTCAAAGTAAAACTTCAGAAAGTCCAAATATGCACATTTGCCTCTGATTTATAGTCAAAAAAAAAAAAAATTAAATTAAAGTCTAGTAAAGAGTAAAAGGTCTAGACAGGATAATCACTATCTAAACTATTACAAATATTTTAGAGGCTTTTAGCCTCAAAATGTCACTCACAGCATCATCTCAGACACAAGTGGGTTTTATTCCCATTCACTGATGGGAAAATTAGTGTGGTAAAAAGTCTGATTCACAAAAGATTCATGTTTGGCTGTTGTTAGTTACTTACATGAATTCTCCAAAATTATTCACATGAATTTGAAGTCATTCAACTCAATAGGCTTTGTTTAGGTTAGTTCAATTTTTAAATTAGAAAGAAAGAAGAATTCTGAGGTGGGGGTTTGGGGGTATTTTATTTGCTTTGGGTTTGAAGTTTTTTTTGGGGAGGGAGGGGGGTGTTTGCTTATTTATTTGTGTTTTTAAACTTACCACTACCTGGCAAAGAATACAGCATCATCTAGGATTTGTCAGAAGAATTACTGTGTTTGTCTCCATGTAGCTCCAAAGCTCTACAAATGCATGTAAGTTAAATAATTTTTAATTTTAGCTTGTTCAGTTGCCAGGCCACATGCTGCATTTCATTTCATACATTAACAAAAGGTGTTCAAGAGAAAATGAGTTGTGAATGTCAATGTTTTCCCCACTAAAGATATGCTTCTATAAATATAAACCTTCAATCTTTTTATTAAATTTGAACATAAACAGAAAAGTGAAATCAAGCATTTTAAACTTGATCTATGTAATCTATCGCCAATAATATTCTTTTTCTCATTTCCAACTATTATTATTTTATCTTACATAGACAGTAGCATTTTCAAATGTGATATTCAATAAATATTTGTTCCTCCTTCTTACTAACCTCAGGCCTAATTTCTTCTCCTCAGTTACTATAAACCAAATACTTTAGAAACTGATTTAAATAGCTCAAAGAATAAATTGGTACCTCTGTATAATTAATATAATATAGATTTTTGAACCAGATACATGGGAGATATTTCAAACATGACTCTAAAATATTAATATTTCATTGATTTCATTGGGCACTCAATTGTGAGTTGAGTTTAAGGCAATAAATTAGTCTTGCTTAAACATGCATTAGATAGATATTGTTTCTTTAAAGCTGGAAATCTGTCATTCATCTCCAGTCAGATTTAACACTTAGCAGGTCTGTAATAAATACACACACAAGTAACAAAAGCCTGAACATTAGCTGAGATGCTAAGAGGGCTATTCATTAAGCTACATTAGTACAATGTGATAAAAAAACAAGGCATCAGCATCCTTAGGTCAAAAACACATTTCAGGTCAAACTTCACCCACATGCATAAAGACACATATATGCATATATGCACATACATATGCATATATACATATACATATATATATATATATACACACACACACATATATATGCATATACATACATACATACACATACTTACATACATACATACATATATATACGTCATATATATATACACACACACATACACCCCCCTCAAAAACAGGCATACATAAAGAAGTATATACAAGGCAGATCCTCCCTTTATGCTAAGTATAAAAAAAAATACATCAAGGTAACTATTTTCACTGGCTGCTTCGTTTATTTGCACTGTGAATTATTTGAGATCATAATTTAAAGCTCGTTTGGTTTCTGATCTGCTCAAAGCCCAAACCATTGTCTCGTACTGTATCTACTGATCGCCTGGCACCACCCTGTGGCAGCCACCAGAAATACACATAAGCGTTCTTCCAGATGCATGCAGAGAAATTAGTAACACCTATATGTATTACAGAAAAGAAACAGTGAGTGTTTTCTCAAAAATAATCAACAGGTATTTATTCAAAACTAACTAGCTTCTCTTAAACATGTTTTGTGGTTCAATAAGTGTGATTCTTGCAAAAGACTTTAGTGCTGCCTAAAATCCATAGCAAAGCAAATTTGTTAGTGAATGCTGTATTTGTGGGGGCTTTGTTGGGTTTTTTTTTTAAAAATACCTTTAAATAATCACAGTTCTTGTGATATCAAAGCTCATAACCAGATGGGAATTATCGTCAGGCCTTCTGTGACAGAAAGGCTGACCTACAGTGTGTAACTACAGAGTAAATGGCAAAAGTTAATCAATTCTAGGACCTAGGGAAAGAGAAATAGATGGCTTCAAATCAGACAAGGAAAGAAAAAGTCTTCAGTGATTTCTTAGCCACAGCAAATTTATTCAATCCTTACTGGGTCCATGATATATATTATAGATAATTTTAAAAAACACAACAAAATACCAAACTCCCTCCCACTGCAAAAAAACCCTGTACACCCACTCCTCAATCAAATGTAAGAGGGTAAACAATTCCCATGGCTCCTCCATTGCTCAGACAGGATAACAAACATCACTGCAGTATCAGGAAAGCTGGCCATTCCCAAGGAAGAGGCAAAGTCATAACTTCATCCCCAGACATCTTACTCAGTCACAGCCTTTGTGCAACTCCAAATTAGATTTCCAGCACACAGAATTACAAAAAAATGTAAAGGCAATATAAAAAGCCCAAAAATCTTGTTCAAAATGGTTTGAAACAACTCAGGTTCTTTATCTCAGAGAAGGTTCTTCTAAAAACATACTTGGTATTGCAAGTTTAAGCTGTCTTATGCTCTGGTGCATAGTTTGCTCTTCATTGCCTTCATTATGAAGGTTGAGCTTTATCAAGTGTGAAAATAATTTCCTGCTGCATCCAGAAAATTATAGCATCATTTAGGCTTATACTCTTTTTTTTGTTGTTTAAACACATACATAGTAAGCTTGAAAAGGATGCACTGGTGAGGCATGTTCTTTAATTGACAGATTACTATAGGCTTTGCATGAAACTGACTGTAACAAGCATCTAAATTTAAGACCTCCTGGATCTCACAAACACAGAGCACCTGCAGAATTCCACATAAACTAACAGTGCTTTCACTGGAGAAATTAAGTTTCAAATGCCATCATTGACTGAAAATGCTGTGGCAGCTTTATCCAATTTCAGATAAACTGTATTTTTCAAATGTAAAATTAATTGAATGCAATAACGTGTAAAGTTTACTTACTCCTGTGTTTAGAGACATTTTTTGGGACATTTGAGTACTAGAAAAGGAAATATTTACACAATATATTTTTTCTGTGGTTCAACATTGACAATTAAACCATAGATTCTTGACCACAACTCCCCATAAAGAGAGTGTTTTGCAACAGAATTCAGGAAACCACAAAACACCTCAGCTCATGAGAGTAGTATTTGCATTTCTAGAAAAGCCGTCTTAGGAGAAAATCAGATTTTGTCAGCAAATTTAGACACGAACAACACTCCAGAATGAGCAGATCTTACATGCCCTTTATAGATAGAATGGAGGTGCATAGGGATTTAACACTTCCTCTGGATGTAGGAACAATCTGAACAATCTTGTGTCTTACAGAAACATCCTTTCTTTATTCTCTAGGCAATAACCACACTAATGATAGAAGTTCATAGAATTCACTGAGAAAAATGGAAAAGACACAGAATGTGTTCTTCCTATGATTTTAACTCAGAAGACATTATTTGTCAGAAATTCCATGGCTTCAAAAGGAAAGGAAAACTAAACAGCAACAGCAAAGCTTGCAGCACTAAATATAATAGTACAATTTATATACATTTTCACAAGGATAAGCTGTTTTCTAAGGACAAGACAAAATAATCAACTCTATAGAAGCAGCTTGAGTTGTCTAAATATGTCCCAGTTAAAATTTTTAATGAAGCTGTAGAGTGAATGTAAATCTACAAGCCCCATAGCTGGTGCAGCACCACATAATTTCTAAGTAACAGTGCCTGAGAAGTCCCCTAGCAGAACACCACAGCTCCTGCTGAGGAACCGAGTACCCTTGTAACACATCAGCAGTCTCCACAGCAGCATTCAATCACTCCAATCTGAGGAGCGTCTCCTCATTTTGTGAGGAATCTAAGTCTGCTTGGGGGGATTTTGAACTGGGGGCCTTGGGATCCAAAAACAGCAACATTACCAACACCAGCATAGGCAAACCTCCAGTACCTTTTAGCAGTCTTGAGAGGCCTGTAAAAGCAGTGATAGTCTCTCACTTGCAGGGATACCAGTTATAAAGGATAAATCCCTCAGCCAGGTTTAACAGTAGCAAATGGCGGGGGGAAGACATGAAACCCACACAGGAAAAATTGAATGGATGCTAAATTATAGAGGAACAGTAGCACATACGTTGTATTCATTCCAGGTCAGAGTTTAGAAGGAATTAAATCCTGGCAGAGCCTGAGTGCTTTCAGCTACCATCGGGCCAAATCCTCCCGTCTTTCATGCTTCCTTAAAAAACAGCAGAACAGCCAGGGATTCCCAAATTATTTTTCCCCACTTAGAAGAATAGCTAGAGTGCTAAAATAAGAGGAAGATATGACAGAACTATTCTGGCTTACTAACAGAGGTTTCTTGGCACATCTTCTCCCCCTTAAAAAAGCAGGAAAGTCAGACACATAATAGAACAAGCCAACAGGAGAACAAATATTTCTCATAAAAACTCAAGGCAAAAGATGACTTGTTTCCCTGCTTGCTGGGAGGACAGCTTCCTTGGCTGCTGGAGGACTTGAAGACCTTGCACACTCCTTCCCTGGAAAGAGCTGACCCTTCCCCCACCTTCCTGCTGCTGTCCTGTTCCAGGTGAGATCAGCAGCTCTGAACTCCAGCACACTGGGCTGACGGGAAAGCTGAAAGGCTTTCCTAGGGTTTTTGGCTCACGACCTCTAACTTTTTGGGATGATGCCAAAGTACAGCTCTTTCTGTACTTGTTGGCTCAGCAGCTCTAACAGGGTGAACTAAAGCCCAGGCCTCTAAAGGACAATTACTCATTTATGCACATTGAACCTACAACCTTATAACAACCAGGACGAAAACAGCACTTCAGGGTCAGAGTCTGCTATTGGGTAAACATGGGGCAAGTAACACAGAGTGCACGTCAGATGGTTTTGAGCAAGCCCACAAAAACCATGTGCTTGTACAGAGAAGGGAGCCTTACCCGCACTTGACACCACACAGCAAATATGGCCCTGTTGTGCTCTGTTTCTGCATGGAATTTGTTGCATCAAAAGGGAGAAATTTTCACTACCAGCCAGAACTCTCCAAGAGACACCCAGGTTCAGAGAACAGTTCATGCACTGACAGACAGCCAAAACCCCTCTGAAAAAGCTGCACAATAAATAGGGAGCACTTGGACCCAACATTTATGTAGTAATATAAAATATGAACTCCAGCCAGGGTGTGCAGCCTTTGCCAAAGCTTGATTGCCGTTAAGTGATTTTGGCACTGTCACTTACAAAGATTTCAATGGAAAACTGGGCAACTGAAAATTGAGTGTAAAAAAATTATATAGCCTAGAATCTACCTTCAAGTCCTTGTGCAGCAGAAGAGGTCAACCAGGTAGTTCCTATCTAAAGGTGAGGACATAAATTTAAAAGCAGCTTGAAAACTTTGAATAAAGAAAATAGTGGTACAGAAGTTACCATGAAACCTCACCTGGCTATCAGCTTATTCTGAAAAGCAAAACCAAAGAAGGGAAAAAATACCAGAGGTCATGGGAAACCAAGCAAAAAAGCATGTAGCTGTCATTTCAGTTAATTTCCATGTTCGTTATTCATTAAGTCTTTTGTCTACATCTACTGATAAAAGGCTTTAATCTCTACACTTCAATTCCAAATCTCTATGAATGACAATTTAAGGCATTTTATTTACCCCATATTTTTAAAGATGTAGTAATTAAAATAATCTGTTTTACACTTATTAAAAATAAATTATTGCATATTTTAATGTTTTTCCTCCCTACAACTTTTTCTTAATTAGTTATTTAAACTGTGTTGAAAATCCCAAGCCAATACATTTCAATATTCATTTTTCTATTTTAATTTTTCAAACAAGAAGAAAAGTTTCTCTCTTTAAGCTGAAAATTCAATTTAAAAAGCAGATTAAATACTCATTGGTGTTAGTTTATATCGTTCACAGAAAGCGGTTTTCTTTCTTTAATATTTATTAATGGTGACATTCTTGCATGTACAGATTATCTTACATCTATTAGCATCTTTTATCCGGAAGGAAATTGGAGAGCTCTAACAAACAGACACTTTAGTAACTACGATAAGGGACTCATTCACTATTCGAACGCAAACCTCCCTGGAGCAGAGATCCTTCAACTGTTTAAAAGGCCTCAGCAACGCTGTGAAAAGCTGCAAAGAGCACCTTAGTGAACATCAGCAGAATTTAGTGCAACATAGACCCATTCCCTCTTGCTGCCATTGAATCTTACCATAAAACTCATTAGGTAAAAAAAGCAACTATCGAGGCTGACTGGCAAAGTGTTACTAGTTCTGTTGGATATCTGGTCTTGTAGCCCTAAATAAAGGATTAGTAAATGCATATTCCCAAATCAGAAATGGCTGCATATACTTTACATAATTTAGTAGCATATACGTTCAATCATGTTGCTGCTTTACTCTGTGAAGAGCACTGGACTACTTCAGTATTAGTAAACAATAATCAAAAATACAACCAAAATTTGGCTGCTATATCAGCCAGGATCCTCAGCAGATGTCTGCATGTTCTAAGTGTATGCCATGGCCACACAGCAATTTTAGAGAGGATGCTTCACAAGAATACACATGCAAATGTACATGGTTTAAATCTAATTGTTATTACAGACTTTGTGAAAACAAAGATTCAGGGGAAGGCAGAGGCTTAATTTCAGCGCAATTGGAACTGAAGCAATCATTACACTGTGGGGAATAGTAGAAAGAATGAACTCAGTAAGCCTATGCAGAAAATGATTGTGTTTAAAGAGTCCCTCTACATCTTAAAAAACAAAATAATTTTGCTCTGTGACTTTCTGTGTTTTTCCACCATGACATAGCATAAACTAACTTCTTCCAAAGTGAGACACATGCTATACTGTGTTTGGCTGGGATAGAGTTAGTTAATTTTCTTAAATCTATAGGCACAAATGTTGAATGTAGCATGTATTTTGTACAATGCAAAAATACATGTTTTCTGTAATATCTGATTTTCAACCTTATGTGGTATTAGAACAGCCACTGTGTCATTTTGTTCCCATTATATTGGTGGTGACTGAAATACTTCTCATTTGGCCAGCCTGTTTCTAGTTTTTCAGGTAGATGCCCAGGACAAATTTGGGGAGGGGGGACAAGGGGAAGGTGGGTGGAGTTGGTTTAGGGGTGGCTGTGTGTTGTTGTTTGGTTTTGACTTTGATTTGGGTTTTTTGCCCCTTCTCCCATTCTGCTATTTTTCCTTGTGCAGACTGGTGTTGTATTCATGTAGGAAATAAGGAGGTGAAGTATGAAAACACTGTCCTGGCACAGGCTGCTTCTCAACTGCCAGCGTCATTTTTACTGCCTGCACTGTCTAATGCTTCTCTAATAAATATTGTCCTGCTCTTTTATGCTAATCATATAGCATGTGTATATAGTGTAACCCACTATCTCTTCAGCTGGATTAATCTCTTCAGTGTTTGACTGGTACAGTATCTTTCCACATTGAACCCAGCTTAATTCAGGGCAAGATGCCACAACTAAAGATGCAACTTTTACATAATTGCTGTGAAGAACATTCCAGAGATATATACATTCAAAGTTTTTATGTTCCAAAGTCTCCTTCCCAGCTTTCATAGAATTATGTTGGAAAAGACCTTTGAGATGAGTCCAACCATTAACTCAGCACTGCCAATGCCACCACTAAACCAAGTCCCCAGGTGCCACATCTGCATGACTTTCAAATACTTTGAGAGATGGTGACCAGTGTCAGAAAAAAGCAGAAATTTTCTCAAGTTCACTTTAGAAAGAAGCAGAGAGAATCTAGTACTTGCACACACAAGTATCTATAGCAATGCAAACTCCAATCTGACACTCAACAGTTCAGCAAGAGGAAAATTGGAGCTACAGAGCTATGAATTCCTTGTTGGAAGTGAAGAGATTTCTAGTCTAACTTCTCAGAAACTATTGCTGTCACCTCCCATATCCTGATTAAGTAATCACAGCAATCCCCTTTGCTCATGCTCTGAGCACACGGAATAAATATCTTTTCTGATGCTCAGGGCTAAGGGTTAAAGAGCAAAGCAAAATAATTTTTTTGTCCAACTTGGGATGCATTATTCCATGTAATTTTTGTTTAAAATAAATTACATAAATAAGTACACATTGCACTAAACTGGAGCAATAGAGGTAATAAGAGATTTATAAATTTATTATATTGCCCAGTAAGTGATGTCTTCTCAGTCATCAGCCTTATTTCCTCTCAAAAATGCATCAGATTCTTCTTCATTCCTGGGGATTTTCTTTCTCTGTAGTTCAAGTGTGATGGCCAAGACACAGGGAAATGACAGATCACATTAAATCCACCAAAAAATAATCTTAAAGCCCAACAGCATGCCCAAACCAATGATTATTTTACTTTATATGTTCAACATGTTATTCCTGCTTTTGACTCCAAATTAACCCCCAATTATTTTGCAAATTTCTTTTTATCTATCTATCTGTCTATCTATCTATCTATCTATCTATCTATCTATCTATCTATCTAATCTATCTAATCTATCTCAACTGTAATGCTTGTACGAGAATAGTAGCTAAAAATCTAGATTAGAACTGGACCAAAAGTTTCAGTCTAATGCTGAAGACCTGGGTATTAAAGTTTTGATATCTGCACTGTGACCAACTGTCCGCTCCAGTAATTTTGTACATTTACAATTTTGAATAAGAGCAGAGATCTATATATTCCATTGCCAAATCAAAGCCAAATATATCAACTGCCATCATAATATATTTATTCACAGAAAGGGGGGCACATTTGTGCACATAAATATTCTATGCTCTGCATACAAACTCTTTTTCTACAGGAATTACATTGTTGCAAAAGCAGAGCTAGGAAAGCTCTATACTAAGGCTACATCCCTGTAGAAATAGTGCAAGAAAAGGTTTTTTTATTTTTAAAGATAGATTAATTTTTTTTTGTATAACTGAGCCACACTTTTCATGCAGCACTCAGCCTAGGGATGTCTGCAAGAGAAAAGAACAATATCTAACTAAATCCCTTTTAGGATCATTAAATTTAGATCACAAAACTCTCGCAGGCATGCAACTCCAAACATGTCACAGAAACAAAAGGAGCAACAACAAAAAATGACAGGCTTCTCTTACATTATTTTCCTTCTTTACAATGATGTTTAAGGTAGCAAAGTGTTAATGAATTCAGTACAATGTAGCATGCATTGTGTTAGAACTTTTATATTGTTGAAAAATTGTCATATTTGGCTAGGCAGCTGCATGGAGAAAAAAGCTCTGACAATATCTAATTGAGTCTATTTTTACTGTCTTTCAGATAACATTGTTAGAATTATGTACTGTACATATTTCTTATTTTTAGTTTCATACTCCCTTCCCCCACTCTTCGCAGCCCTTCTTTGCAAGTGTTTTATTACAGCTGATATAAATCCAGGTCATTTTCACAAAAGAAGAGTGAGTCCTATTCTGTAATATTGAAATGGGGCTACAAGCTGTTATGTAAATCACTATTAATAACAGAGTATTCAGGATATGTGCCTCTTAAAAACTGATCCTTCTTTAGAATGCTGACTGGGACACAAAGGCTTCAAGCTCTGTCTCCTACTTTATCATGTGCTTCCTGGGCATTTCTGAGCTGAACATCTCATATCTCACTTGCTCTCTTCAGTAAAATGGGAATAGCAGAATATTTCCTTTGGTTTGTTTCTGCCATTGGTAACAAAGTGTGCTTCAATGCAAAGCCCGCCTCTTCTGTGGATAGATCATGTCAAGTGCTCCCTCACACACAAAATATCTGGTATTGCCACGGGATACTTTCAGCACAACAACCTTTCATGTCTCTTCCTTACCCAATCAGCCTATTCACTTGTGATTTTTCACGAGTTTTCCAAGCCCCCACAGTCTTGTAGGAAAATCAGGTAGGTACATGAGTCACACAGATAGAACAATTTCCTTTGAGGATAGAGAAAGCATGCCTTGAGCCTCATCCTTTGCAGTAACCTGGTTACGAATGTTGCAGGACACTAAGCAGGGACTGACAGAAAGTCTTTTTAAAAGGAATCAAATTGTCTGGGGCAGCACACACCAAGCAGCGCCACCACTGATTAAGTCCAGGAGCAGAAGGTTACTCCTCTGCACAGTCAGCCAATAGGACTGGATCTTCAGCCTTTGCAAATGGAAATACCATAGCCTGCTTCCATGCATTAGAACAGCACACCAAACCAGATAAAGCAAGCCAGCCAGGGAAAGCAGACTCAGGTCTCCACACAGAAATGCATTTCTTTAAAAATACTACTGTTGAGGAGAAATCACTTCAAAAATATCTCACAGAGTAAAAACAACATAAAACTTCACACCAATATTAAACAACCAATTGTTGTTTAAATATTATTTTATAACCAAGGGTTCAAGAAACAGACTTCTGGGGACAAAAATCTTGATGAAAATTTCAACTAGCCATGATCCAAGCAAGCATTTTGCTATGTATACACTAGGGATACTACCAATAACTGGGCTTCACTAAGCTTTGGAGCAAAACAAACAAGAAAAAAATAATTATTCCAGTGATGAAGTACAGGAGAATAATGTAAATAAATGGGATTTTCAAGATGGGAAAGAAAACCACGTCACCAAAAAAACCCCAAAACCACCAAAAAACACTTCCCAGCTCCTTTGGTTAGCTCCTGTTAGCACCACCAAGATTTTTCCCCAAAATCAGAGAAAAATATCTCCTCTTGAAATCTGAATGACATACATTCATGTGGGTAAAATGAAACACTGAGCAAAAAGTCAAAATTCCAGAAACTGAAACTAGTACAGTTAGCAGAAAAACTAAACTTTTCCTTTCTTTTACTTTTTTCCTCCCAACAATATAAACATTGAGTTTAGGATTAAAGCAAGATACCATTTTGCAGAAGACTAACAAAGTAAAATACAAATTCTTATATACCTTTCCCTTGGCCCTTAACCTCCAATTCTGTCTCTATAAAAACATATTTATTTTTTTTCTTCTTCATGACACCTCAGATTTTCATGATAAGAACCTAATTCTGACACATTGTTCTGAGTGATTTAAGCTTGTGTAAGCTTTTAAGTGCCCATGGGGACACTGATTATTAGAGAAACAGGAGTGAAAAAAGGAATGAAAATAGAACTTGGAAAGCATGGCATTCTCAGGGAAGAATAGTTGGAATCTAATGAGGAGCTGTACCTGTGAAACCTAATAGCCAGAACAGAATTAGCCATTCAGGGTCACTTACTCAAAATAGCTCTTAGAGCAGGTTTAGCAGCAGAAGTGCTCCAAACCAATATAAAGTACAGCTACAGACACCAGTAACAAATGCATGAGTTAGTAGGACCTGCTCCTCTGTTACATATGCCCAGAGGCTATGGTCAAACATCCAGGATATGAAAATGGATACACCATATAATCAAGACCATAATGCCCACAGCATTCACTTCCATTTAGCCTGCAGGCTTCTGAAAGTACAGGGAAAAGTCTGATTGATTATGGGAACTGGCATTATGTACATATTGCCAAAGAGAGCAACATTCTTTAATATGATAACACCACTTTTCCTTTTTCATGAGTTTCCTGATTTACAGTGCATAACATATTGGTTTGAACCGACGGATTTAGGAATCAATTGGCTTGTGTGCAAACTTGCCCATTATTAAAAAAAAAAAAAAGAAATCAGTGTAATTTTTATGTGTGGATCTACACAAAGATTCCAAATGGAATGTCACAAACTCTGCAGGCTGAACTATAACAACCTTAATAAAGATTCTGCCCATGTATATCTGCCAGCTCCCACCAGAGGTGGGACATGAAAAGTTCTTAAAAAAACCAAATTAAATCTGCTTGACTACTACCACTTACTGTCTGGAGTTATTACGTGGATGCATATAAAATAGCAACTGCTAATGACAAAAACCCAGAAATACTTAGTAAAGGAGGTTTCCACTTTCTGAATGCAAGATGAGCTGTAGCCTCATATTGATTGCTATGACATTTATTATTAATCACATATTTTTGGAAATAAATTACTATTTTGAGAAGGGTTTTGTGCAACATTCAATCTAATCCTGACTTGTCTACTGTTCATACTCAAGTTTGCAGTTGAACATGGAAAAATAAGTATAATATGGCCATTTTCTGTTCAGTTCCAAGCCAGACACAGGATAGCCATATGCACAAACCTCCTGCAGAAACACAGAATATGAGAGTGCTGCCTGGACTATCAGCTCCTGGCCTCACAGGTGTACACTTCACATCAAGTCTTTCAGAAGAGGCTAAATCTCCATGTTAGAAACTGCACCTTTGGCCCATAGGGCTCACAGGCAGGTCTAATCTCCCACTGCTCTGATAGTCCGTTTAGTACCTGATTTTCAACCTGAATGTACTCATGGCCAACTCATGACTGTTCCGTGTTCTTGAAACTTCACTTCCTCTATCTAGTCTGCTTCCTCTGCTGTTAATTTTTTCTCCCTCTCTCTTCTTTCCATCCATTTTCCCTGCTGTCCTTGAGAGTTTCTTGGATAAATTACTGTTTGCAAGGACCTACTTGACAAATTATTCATTTCCATTTTGCACAATTATGCAAATAATTTATTTAAGGATCATGTTGAATGTGTGTACATATAACACACACAATTGTTACTAGTTACTGAATTATCAAACAGCTCAACATGGCACAAGTCAAAATAGAGACATTATTTTTGTGTCAGTAAGAATACTCGCTAAGGTGGAAAAATATTTTTTTTGGTCTTAGTCCTGTTTATGGCAAAGTCTGTTTTCAGGGTGGTTTCCTACCACAGTGGACTCATAGAAACAGACTCCTCTCTGAATTATCTGCTTCTGGCAATTGTCAAGGAAAATACACTGAAATAACACAACATACGTTTTCCCCAGCAAGTGTCATGCAAGCAGCTCTTACTGCAGTTGCAGTCCTGGGCTGATGCTCAGATTTGTGAATAAGTTCCTGACATAATTGTCAGTCCCACACCATCCTTCATTTTGAAAATTACCTTTAATAAAATTAGCAGAGGCTGACTGTACATTCTTCTCTCTCTAAACACTGAAAAATCATTACAAGGAAATAAGAAAATCCATAAAGTGGCAAAGATTCAAAGAAGCACCTATAACAGGATGTAGCCACATCTCTATTATGTTCCCTGCTTGTAACCCAGGAAACTAATTGCTAGGACATGAAAGATGTACTAAAAAGCAAACTCAACTTGAAAACATCAGAAGCTGTTGTATTGTGTTACTGGTTTTGCACCCCACTGTATTATATTTAGTGATTTGTTCCCTTCTCCCCTCCGTTTTTCTGACAATGTTCTGTCCCAGTTGTCAATCCTTCTGTGTTCCCCCTAACCCCACTCCTCTGGGCCTTGTCTGCCACCCAGCTACTCCTCCTAGCTTCTAGAAAGCTTGGAGAGAGTCATTGAGTCATAGGTCAGGGACAGAGCGGGTCTCTCCCCAGGCATCATCATTTGCCCTCCTAAATGTCCCTCCAACCCTGTTCCACTCCCCTCTTGTTTCCCATTGGAAGATGGTCTGTGTCCCCTCCCCACATTCCACCCCTGTACTTAAGGTGAGGGCACCCCTGCCTCCTGGGGCTTTTTTGGACTAGCACACTTGAGGCCTGGAGTCTCTGTGGGGATGAAATAAAGCTTTGGAATTCTGCCCTCCAATTGAGCCTGACTCCTTCCTCTGCCGGCATCACTACAGTCTCTCCATCACAAGGGAGAAATTCCTTAGCCATTCCCCCGGTTCTCAAGATTCGGAGGGGTGTCCCCTCGCAGGTCAGTGGTGTCTGGCTAGCCTGGGTGGACAGAGTGATTGCTCCATAAGGGACACCACGACAAGAAGCGAAGTTGAACTTCATTAGCCAATGTACAAGCCATCTTGAAAATATGGAAAAATTAAAGCTTCAAACCACGTACAAGGTTTATAAAATTTACAACCTTAATATTTAAAATTATGCAATTGCTTCAAGGCTTCCCTCTATCTCTTTTGGAAAATCTAAAACAAAACTTTCATTAAAGGAGACTGCAAGCTTGCCTGTGGAGCCAAATAATTTACTCATATCCCATTTAAGAAAGCTCTTATTTTACAGGTCAGCTCTGCTTACCGCATCTGCCCATTTTGGAAGGGATATAACTCATGCCAGTTAGAATAGCAGATGGGATGCAATAGAATAAAGAGATTATCCTGGTAATTTGGGAGAAATAAATTAATCTGCCAGCTCCATCTGATTAGAAAATGTGTATTTTACATAATAGGAATTACTTCATTTTTCCCATTATAGTTGCTTTTCCTTTTTTTGTTCTTTCTTCTGTTCCTCTTCCTCTCTTCTCATGCAATACTCTTTCTGACTCTATACTCTCTATTGTCCCCCTTCCTCCTTGACATGTGCTGTTTCACTGGAGACACTAATTTTCCTGCACTTTTCTCTCTTTAAAGTGACTCCCACACAAGTGAATCCTCCTTCCAGGAGCATCTCATTGCCACCATGACAGGAAGGGCTTCCAGCCTGATAACCACCTTTCATCACGCACACAGCACAAAGAACACCTCTAGTTATTTCACTCTGACCTTCTCCACTCCAGGTCTCTGGATTTTCCCAGCACTGGGGTGTCCCATGCATTGTGAAGGTATCAGCAAGACTTTTGCTCCTACAGGCCAAATCCTTCCCTGTTAGGATGGAGAGCAAATATGTCACTGCTGCTTTGATACACCGCAGATTCCCCAGATACGGAGCCAGAAATACACTCCAATTGTGTTCTTTGACCAGAGGTCTTACAGCCCACACAAGGGGTTCCCAAATCACCCTACTGAGCAGGAGTTTTGGATTGTATTTATTAAAACTAGGAATTTTTCCATGGAGAATAGCCCAAGAAAGAGAAGGAAAAACCAACACCTTTCCATTGAACCCAAAATTCTGCTCCGCTGAAGTGAGTCTGGGACTGAAGTCTGTTCTATCTTGTTTGATGCCCCCAGAGATCATTGACCAAATACAGACTACAACTGTTTTACCATTCTCTCTTGTATAGCCCCTCTTCTCACCAGAAGATGCTCTGGGTACTGGAGCTTACACAAAATAAAACCCATCCATGCTCTCTCTCTGCATCTGCATCCAGCTGGGGTAGCTTTTGTCCCTCTGTGCTGCTCAAAAACAAAGCAAAAAAATCTTCCCCATTATACCTAAACCCCTAAAGGTTTTGAAATAATGCCTTTGGCCTTTCAAGACAGAAGGGTTGGAAGCCGCAGCATAGGAAACTGGCAAGAAAGAAAACATTTTTTGAAAGCTTTCACTCAGCAATTCAGAATCGATCTGCAGAGTGTATTCCACTTGTGCTTGCTTTTCACAGCCATTTGAGCAAGAAAGCTCTTTTTGCACTCACGCCCTGCCAAAGGGCTGGGAGGCTGTAGATTGCGGCCTCGTGGACTGTGCACACCCCAGCTTGTAGGGCAGCCTGGCAGAGTTCGTGCCATTGCACAGAAAAGAGCCAAGGCCTGGGCGAGCAACCAACCCTCATTAAAAGGGAAAATAATCAAAAAGATTATGTTAGGGAATTTCTGTAAATCAGGACCATACTCTCTCAGGTAAGAAAAAAAAGAGGAAAAGGCAGATGAATCTTTCCTTACATCACCTCTTGGTTTATACCTGGTAATTCAAACAAAAAATTACAGCATGGAAACATACCTCTGCCCCAAGGCAATGTTTATCCTCTAATCAAGGCCCACTCAAATTGCTTTATCATGTCTACAGACATGCAGTAAACCACAGGAAAAAAAATTATTGCAGAAAATAAGTTATTTATCTCAATGATCTCCTTTAAACTTCACATTTTCTGTGTAATCTGAAATGACTGCCAAAATACTGTTTATTTTCTAACACAGAGGCTGTTTCAATGGACCTTCTACAAGCAGAAGAAAAAAACAAGCAAGGAGCCCTTTCCCTGGTCACAGAGCAGACAACTTCCTCACTTCTGGAATGCAAGACCACAAACTTCCTTGACATATCTCCTGCACATTGAGACAAAACAGTACAGGAAGGAAGAGCTGTTTGACTTCTCTCTCTACTGACAATAAGAACAACAAACATATGGGATATATCTCTGTGGTGAGAAGAGCAGATGAATTTTTAATTTATTTAATGTTATCAGAGGGTGGAAGCATTCTGTGACTTAAAGTTCCCCTAAAAACTCAAGCTTTTTTTAAGAAATTATTTTATCACCACAGAAAGAAATGCATTCAGGGATCTGTTGCCCTAAGACTTAGGAGAAGTGTTGGGTTACAATCATCTTCAGGAAATTAGAATCAAAAGGAACTCAAAAGTACAGCTTCTCAGAACCCATTTCACTACTTGAATATTTTTAGAGAAAAAGAACAAAAGCAGGCAGATTTTAATTCTTAAAAAAATAGATGTTTCTCTAACTAGTAGTCCAAAACTCCATGGCAGGAATATTTGACAGCACACTCTCTCATCTTTGCTCTGCAGTCTTTATACCACGCCCATGGCACATGAGAGACCTTCATCCTTCACAGCTGCCACTCTTTTTCAGTAACCAGTAGTGAAAATATAACAGCACTGTAGTAAAAATAAAATGTAAGTATAAAATATAAGAATATTGTAATAAACAAAAATAAAATGCAATCATGGAAAGACCCACTAAAGAGCTGGACATATGAAATTCCATTGCAGCAACCAGTTCATAGGCACCTGATCTTCAAGGTAGAATCCATAACCCTAAATTATACCTCTGAGTAAAGACTAAGGAAAGTCAATTTTCTCAAAAAGACAGTCTTCAAAATAACTGTCATCTGTGCAGGGAGCTGCTAAAGCCATGGAAGGGTGTTTGTTCACATTCTGCAGCTATTCCTGTGTAAGGTCCTGGGAGATGGGTAGAGGCTTCCATCCACAGGTATCCCCACTGCAGATGGGCTCATTACTCGTGCTCAGCCAATACGGGAAATCCTTTCCTGATCAAAATCAGGTATCACGACCCTCTATATATATGACATATAGAGTGTGACACCTATGTATTCTGCTCCACCATTTGTCACACAGAGCCAAGTCAAGTCTCTTGTAGTATTTCTGAATATGCTGCGTAGATTTTTGGCATCCCATTCACACTATTACTTGGTATTTTCCTTTAAGTTTGTTCCCTCTGTTGGCCTAAGAATCAATATGGCAAATGAAGAACAAAAAGTAACTTCAAACAGGTTAATTTCTACATTTGCATCTGCTCACAAAGCTCCCTATTTTTACGGAAAAAAAAGTCATTAAAATTCCATGGAACAACCACAGTTGTTAACAACTGTAATGGAATTTCAGATGTGCTGTTTCTCAGGAGAGTTGGTCTTAGGCCTAGACTTTGTTATCAGCTCTAGGGAAACAAACCAGAAACCAGTTAAACAAACCTGAGTTTATGCTTCCTAACAAGCTGTGACTGTGAAGAAAGATCTATTTAATGCTTTGGTGCTACCACCATAATTGAACATCACAGATGTTCACTCAGATCTAGAGCAACACAAGTGTGATTTTCACCATGTCAAAAATACAGTATTGTACTTCCTACTCATCTTCTGGCCACATCGTGACCAAAAATAAAAAAAAAAAAAACAACCCCCCCCAAAAAAAAAAAAACCAAAAAACCAAAATCCATTGTGGGAACTGTCTCCTTCGGAAAAGGCTGGAGTTTCAAGTCTTGGAACTATTTATGCATGCTGTGATTTCTTATGCACAGTCTCTATAGCATGAAAAAACCTACATCAAATATGACCATCTTCTGAAGATTCTGTGTGGGTTTCAAAAAATCACTTTGCACATTCCAGTATTAGTAGGTACCCACACTGAGTTATGAATAACTCCCAACATGTCTCAAAGCCAGAAAGCCTCTGGCACTACTTCAGGATATTCCTGGCAAGAGAGATTTTTCCTACAACTGCCGCATTAGATTCAGGTAGTGTTTTGGAAAAGGAAATTCTACCTACTGAGCAATCTTTTTTTTTATTTATTTTTATTTTTTAAAAAGGGGTCACCCAAAGCAGTCTTCTTTGTATATAGAGATATGCAAACATATTTTTAATCCTGGTTTCCCCAGAAAACAAGGCTGATGCAATCGCATTTGTTTATCTATTTTTCCCCAAAGCTTCCCACATCAGCACATTTGCAAGCAGAACTAGTATCAAAGACATGTGGAGTGAAAACAGGCTGTCAATAGAAGGAAAAGTTCCAGGCTGGTCTTGCGCACTTTCTGGTCCCTAGGAAAGTTTACACTCAGGAGACCAAAATAGTTTTCTCCTGTTGAAAAAAAAAAAAATGGATGATAACCCTCGGGTAAAAACAGGCAATCCTTCCAAACCACGGGAAAATATCATATTTCACTATTAAACACTGCACGCAGTTCCACTGCAAATCAACAAACCAGTCCACAAGAGTTCTTGTACTCCTGAAATTATTTGCTTTTAGCGTTCATGTTGTTCTTTGTATCAGTGTAGCTCAGCAATATTAGAGCTCACAAACAGCCTGTTCTCGGTGTACTTATGCATGTCTGTGCACTTTCAAAGCTACTTCATTGCCTTTTTTTTTTTCCCATTTGGAAAGAGAATTTGCACCAGATCCACCAAGAAGCGGTCTGGGCAGACAGGTCCTGTGCATCTACCTCACTTATTACAGAGGCCTCTAGGAGACAGCCTACATCTTCTAGTTCCTTCCTGCACACACATTTTCTGAAGATTTATTTTTATAAAACACATTACAGTGACACTACAAGTGAACAATGATCTCAAAAGCATGGGGTATGATTTTTTGGGGAATCCTGTGCAGGGCCACAAGTTGGGCTCAAACATCCTGATAGGTCCCTTCCACCTCAGCTCCATTCTATGTTTCTGTGACCCTTCTTTCTCAGTCACTGTGGTAAAATCAGTATGACTTAAATTACAAAAAGCAAGGCCCAACACCAGTTTTTTGCAGCATGGAGGAGACAGAATCTAGAGTTTTAATTCACTCTTAAATCTAGTTTAGAGCTCTGAAAATACATCTATATTTGCACTGAGTTCTCATTTTGTAGATAAGTGATAAAAACTCAGTTTTTATCATGGTTTCAGCTGATGGTAGGCAGCTTTTACATGGTTTTCTTCATCTGATTTTTACTTTAAATATATATATATCCAGGAATGAATGAGAGCATTAGCCTCCACACATTCTGTACTTTATGCTATTTACTACTGGATAGCCCTGAAATATTTGCAGCTGGCTGTACTGTGTTCTGTACAATGTAGCTCTTTATCATGTTTTTTTATCAAAGAACTGTGGTTTAGCACAGAATGAGGCAGAGCTGCATTGAAGCTGTAATGTGGTTCAGGTTACCAGATTGCATTTTTGATGATTTGGTATTAAAATGCTCAACACACACAAAAACCCCAACATTTAAAAAATGCAAGTGAGAAAAGCTCTAAAGAGAGACTGAATAAACTATACCATTATGGAGATTTTGCTTTACTTTCTATATTAAAACAACTAGCTTTGAATCAATACAAGCAAATCTCCCTATTATTTTGTTTCACAGGGAAATCTTACTCTAAACTTGCTAGCATAAAGTCAGGGGTATGATGACATGGGATTTGCAACCAGCACAGCTGTGCTGGCAAAAGGCCCTAACATAGATGTGGCTTTACTGGCAAAATTGAACTTTTGCCAGCATAGCTAATTTCTCTCTTGGGAGTTAGTTTTGCCAGTACAGCTGCATCCAGACTCAGGATCACTGGTGTTAGAGACATTTACAGGGCTACCATCACTGACTTCCAAGCATGGGCACACTCTCAGTCTCAGCAGAACACTGGTTTATCAGCATCTTGGACTGATATTGCAACCATGGCTGTCTAACAAGGAAACAACGATCCAGACAGAAGAATTAGCTGGCTCCTGCAATGCTGCTTCCAGGGTCATGAAGCTCACTCCTTTTTTTCCCCTCCTTTCTTGTCCTAACTCTTTGCTCTAGGGGTAACACAGGCCACTAACTAATTTAGAAGTTAAGTTATCCTTTTATCTCCTCCCGCTCTAGCAACCACAAGCACATCACCTTCTCCCCATTAACTCTCCATTAAACCTTTGTGTTTCTGAGCTCAGGGCTGATTTCAGCTGATGCCTGTGATAGTAATTGCTATCAGCTGCAGTTCCACCACCTAGTTATGGTCTTTGCACAGCTGCCTGTCTCTCATCCTAAAGGACTTCTGCAGCATGGCATTTCTGATATGCTGCTGGAAGTGTTGATCTACTGTCACCTACATGCCCTTATTCAGCTTTTCTGTCTTTCTCAAGCATTATTGCTTCCAGCTTGTAGTCCTCTTTCAAACTGGGATCTCTCTTTTTTCTGTGGGAAACAATTTTGGCTCCTGCATCAGATATCAGGCAGGACTGCTCCCACTGCACATTTATGACAGTATTCTGCTCTAGTCAGAGTGCAACTTTTGTAGTTGGATGATACAGAATATAATTTCCCCTGTGCCTTTTCATCACTAAAAGTCTGAAGAAATTGCTCTACATCAGAGTGTGCAGAACAGTATTTTGATTTTTCAATAACTCCTCTGTCCTTAACCTTCAGTTAAAAGAAAAAAAAACACCATGGTACTATTCCTGCTGTAAGGGAAGGGGAAAGACCAGCTGTAAATTAAGGGATTATATTACACCAAAGTAAGTCAAAAAAAGTGGGAATATTCTGTTTTCTACCACTGCTAAGAGCAGACTCTAGTGAAAATGGGAAGCTGTCTTAAAAAGAAATTTCAGCATCTCAAACACTTGGCAGCAAAAAAACGACACTGTTAAAATATTTAATATTTTCCCCTGAAATATTGTTTTTAATGCTTCTATATTTTGCCAATTTAAAGAACCACAAAATACACTACCTTTTAAAAGACTGTTGTGTTCTTTCTTGTGATTTAAACTGACCTGTTTGAATCTGTCATTTAACTTGAACTTTTGATTATCAGAGCAGTGTGAAATTATAATTCCAAGCACCCTTTGGGGACGCCTGCTTTTGGGTTTGGTTTCATACACAAATACACAGGCAGCAATTAAATTCCAGCAGGGCACTCTGTGCCAGCCACCACTGAGAGTGGCATAGCCAGCATCTCCAAAGAGGCTCCCATACTCGGCAGCATTAAAGCTGCTCTGCAAACATGCTCAAAAGGTTGCTTTGTTAAAGTCCCTCAGCACAGCAAACTAATGCCCTGTTTGCTGATGTCCTCAAAAAAACAAATGCAACAAGTTGCACAAATAAAAAGTCTTGAGTGAGATTTGAAATATATCAATTAGTTAATAACTGGCAATACAGAAAATTTTTTCTTTTCCTCCTATCCCAGATACGTCATTGTAGGTAATTTACAAAATTGTTCCTGAAGAGATCAAATTAAACCTCAGAAATCTCCCACTAGAAGATAAAGACTTCAGTTCTGATGCCAAGCACCTTGCACCTTTTTTGGCACAGGGGTACAGAGATGATGGAATAATGTTTGCCCTGACCATGCAATTTTTATCACCATGACTAGGATAATCTCCCAGGAGATGAGCAATGTGCTTATACATCATCTGGATATGAACTGGCAAGGAGAGCTAGCCCCTCAGTAAGGCTGAAAAGGCAGCTGGAGGCACCACTCTGCAGTGGGGATGCCTGTGGATGGAAGCCTCTACCCATCTCCCAGGACCTTACACAGGAATAGCTGCAGAATGTGAACAAACACCCTTCCATGGCTTTAGCAGCTCCCTGCACAGATGACAGTTATTTTGAAGACTGTCTTTTTGAGAAAATTGACTTTCCTTAGTCTTTACTCAGAGGTATAATTTAGGGTTATGGATTCTACCTTGAAGATCAGGTGCCTATGAACTGGTTGCTGCAATGGAATTTCATATGTCCAACTCTTTAGTGGGTCTTTCCAGTAATTGTATTGTTTGATTTTTGTTTATTACAATATTCATATATTACGTCTGTCTCTTTCAAATTGCTGACACATAATCTTGACCTTAGCTTTGCCTTTCTGCAGTGTCTTTTCAGAGAAGCCCCACAGTTATTTAATATCCAAACAAAAGCAGTAAACAAGCACAAGAAACAAGCCTGCAATGCACTAAATTAATTTCTATTTAGTGTAGGCATTGCAAAAATTCTATTCATTTTGGAACTTATTAGCTAATTTGATAAACACCCCAATAGCTAGTTGGTTATCAATAAGACTTACAGCACTTTTAGATATTACAACAAGCACATAAGACTACCAGGCTGCACAGGTAAATATGGCCTTTAAAATGTAAATCTATTTTCTTCTCCCTTTTTTTTTCAGAGTACATGCAAAACAGAGTTAGAACAAAGCCAGTTCCCCTGTTTGATTTTTCCGATAATCTCCTTTTATTTTTTTATTTCTATTTTTAATACTAACAAGCAGTGATTATGTAGCTATGAAGACTTAAAACCCAAGGGAAGCTGTCGAAAAAAATCTACCAGGAAAAACATTGTGTGCTATGTGTATCCTGCCCTCAACACCCTGGAGCTCTTACAGCAAAATGTGATGCTGTGCTTCCTTTAGCCCCAGGAAAAGGGCACTGAGTCACAGGGGTTCAGCTTGGGAATCCTCCACTCAGAGTTCTCCAGGCTACTGGCCTGGGCTGGGAACAGCGTGGCTTTATCACACTTTCTTTTCTCCAGATTTAGTGAAGAAGATTTGGAAGCACAACTGCTATGAAGTAACAGTTATTCAGTGTTTTCAATGCTTTCAATTGCGCATTGTCAAAACTGTTTGAGAAAATTAAGCCTGTGCTACTGTTGCGTGATTTGGTTTGTTCTGTTGGCTGTTTTTTTCTTCTTTTTGTTTTTTTCAGGGAAGTTTTCATTTCTATTAAGTGCAAAGAAATTAAGGCACTGATTTATCAATTCTTAGATATTTATTTCTAACTTAAAGAAAAGATACCACATGTCCAGAGAGGATATCCTGCCTTTTTGGTGGTAAAATGAGAAGTTGAACTCTAACCTGAAGTTCACTAGTAGAATGCAATAGGCACATAATTTTATGATTTTTTGCCATGTGAAAATGTACACTTGATTACATACAGTGTATCACATGGGACAGGTAAGGACAGACCTGTAGTTCAGACCAACAAATACCAACAATTTTTTTGATAAATCTAGGACTTTCAACAAGCACTTGTGAGAGATTTTCACACGAGACACCCACAGTAGCAACCATATATTCCCCTAGTACCTATAAAGTACAGGCTGCAGATTCAATTTCTCCTGAGCTTTGCACTTCTCAGCTATTGTCAATTTGCATCACAAGCATAAAGTTATTTAATATACAAAAGCTTTAATGCTCTTTCCACATCATATAACAACACGTTTATCTGACTGCTAAATAAAAGCTTTCAGAACTTTAAAGTGACTTTATGAATTGTATGTACCATAAAATAAACATTAGAGTATAATAATATTCTGTAATTTGGAAAACAGCAACAGAAACCAGTAGGAGACAAAAGAACAAATGCTTGAATAATCTGCTGCATGTCAGAAACATTAAATTAATTTATGCAATAATGTAAGCACAGTGATGTTAAGGTAATATGGAGGATATAAATTATACATTATTATTGTCAGTTCTACCACTTATCTTAGTGGAATGTCAAAATAAATCCTGATGTGTTAATATTTATAGAAATGAACAAGTGTTACAGCTCAGGGATTCATCTGTGATATTTTTATATATAATTTGCATTCACATATATGGGTGTCATTGTCTTTTCTGTAATTTGAGAGGTAAGCATCATGCAATTCATTTCTAATGCATTTTACATTACCATGAAAGCACATTATGCTTCCTCCACTAACACTTTTCAAACAGATGGCCTGCAATGATTTAGAGATTGCACAAAACGACTCAGTAAATGGGTGACAATCTACTTGCAAAATCTGTAGTAACAATGGGTTACGGTGAGCAAAGTGCCCAATTTGCTAACAACAGATTGTCTCTGTAGAATAAATACCTCCCAAAGTTCTTGCAGTGGCACATTTGTTAGGGATTAATACTGCCAAAGGATACGTCTTTCCTTTCTTTATATTTTCACTAAAACTGGGGGAATAATTCACCCTCCTCCCTGTAAAATATGAGAACCTGTATTTACCCTCTTTCTTCATGCCCATTTTCATCCAACAGATCAGTTTCTGGATGAAGGTAACTGGACCCCACTTGACTTGGCATTTGAAGCTGACAGGAGAAGTTTCCAGAAAAAAATGAAAAGGAAGATTTCTCCCTCTGGATTAAGTACAGTCACATTTGTTGCTACCTCAGAAGCAAGAGGCACACATTCTTCCCTCAACAAAAGACTGTAATTCCTCCCTTGAGTAAGGGTGGGTTAAGGGTTTTGACCCTGGGCCACATCTTCTGAGTTCTGGGAACCATGCTTTGGACAAAAAGGTAGCTGTAGAGTTCATATACTGCTGAGTCTACAAGTAAGGCTACTGTTTCTAATTACCCAAGATCATTTTGGTGTTGTCCAGAAACCAAGTGTGAAAATCCTTATACTCTTTGATTCTGCAGTAAAAGACTTATTCTGAGCCTTAGGTTCATGTTCTCCTTATGCAAGGACTGTTATGTCAAAATGATTTGCCTAAGTCTGATGATCTTGTCTTTTCCCAATTGTCTCACACACAGCTGAAGTTTGTCCATCCAAAGTTCATCTGTCAAGTTGTTCAGTATGGAAGAGTTTAAACTCAGATTTTTCTGTATTTTTGTTATGCAGATGGCTGTCTTTTAAGAAACTCAAGAACTGTCCCCAGTTCCAACCCTTCATCCTATCTTCTGAAAGAGCTTATCTGGTAAAACAGCTTCATGTATTTCTTTTTGTTTCCCTCCCAAATTATTTCTAGGGTCTACTTACAAACCCATGAGTATCAACCTAAAGAGTCATTTTGATGCCACCACAAGCACAGAATCCAGAGGACTAGAGAAACTTAAAGAATAAGCTGTGAAAATGTGTAGGCTGTGGCCTTACACACTGTTGTATTGCACTGTTACAATAAACGGTTTCTCCCTGTTGCTCCCCCTCTGGGTATGTGGTGTGTTGGTTCCTTCCCCTTCACCCCTCCCCTTTGGTTTCTCCCCATTGGCTGTAACCTGCCTTCCCCCGCCCCCTTTCCCTCTATTCAAAAATCCATGCCAGCCCTGCTTTTATTTCTTTCGTCCCTGGAACCGTTCTGTATTAAACTGGGATACTGTCCCAGGAAAGAAAAAGCCTTCTTGTCTTTCATCTTTGTCCTTGCTGAACCCCCTCCCACCCCCAGTGGACTGCAGCTAGTCAGGCGATTTCCCAGGGCTGAGAGTGGAGGGATTTTAGCAGTTGGCGTCCAACATGGTGGCTTGTCTCAAGAACGGAGCTCTCATGGACAGCTGCAAATCCTCGTGCGGATTTTACAAGTTTTGGATTGTCAACTACCTTGGGGCTACAGATTGTTTTTCCAGAGCTTGGCCTACAAGGGTGAGGTCAGCAGCTCTCCTAAGCCCGCAATAGTTGACACCCAGGACACAAAGGACTTCATACACAGCCTGAGCCAGCTGGGGACCCAGGAAGGGGGTGAGTGTATTTGTCGCGCAGCTTGGCAGGAGAGGCGCACGGGTGCACACTGAAAAGGCCACGGGGTGCAGCAGCTGCCAGCCTTTTTCAGCGTGCGGTTCCGCAACAACATGGTGGGGCACGCACACGGGTGGGCTCCACGCGGGACAGCATGTGGCTCGGCGGGCGCCACACAGGAGGCCCAGGAGCTGCAGCTGCTCAGCTCTGCCACAGGGGTTCTTTTTTGGCGGCATGCGGGTGGCACGGCCACGTGGAAGGTGCAGTGTGTGGGCCCTTTTTCAGCGGAGCACATTTTCTCGGCGCCACATCGCAAGGCCACGTGGTTTTCTGGCAGCTCAGCTCGGCTCAGCAGGGGGGAGTAGCAGTGCTCCCCAGCAGCTCTGGCCACATGTTTTTAGCTGCTCGGCGGGAGCGGCTGTGAGCTGAGCTTAAAGGAACCATGGTTTCTCTGGCAGGCAGTTTTGTCTATTACCCCAGGGGTGGGGGAAGGGAGAGGAAGAGAGGAACTGAGAGAAGCTTCCCAGGGCTGGTTGTGTTGTTTTTTCTGCGAAGGAAGGTAAACTGGGTTGTACAGATAGCTTTTAACATCGAAATGGGCTATCTGTACACAAAAGGAGTTTAAATTCCCAAGTTTTGGAAATTTTAAATGGTACAAATATTAAGATTTCTAGAACTCAGTTAAAACAGTTTGTCTGTTGGCTATCTCAGCACTTTCTCCAGCTCACCTTGCTAGATGTGGATTCTGTCTCTCCTGGGACAGGATCAGAAACTTGTTAACCCTTGAAGTAGAACAGGGAGACAAAGTTGCTTCAAAGTTTCTCCAGTTGTTCCTTTTAATTCAGAAGAGCTAGTTAATAGGGAGGTGAAGAGACAGTCACAGCAGTTTTCCCAGTTTACCCTACCCCCTCTCCCAAACCCTCTGCTCCTGAGCTGAAAGGGATACATGGAGCAACCTGAGAAATGCAGGACACCTGGCTCAGCAGTTGCTCTCCTGGCTCCCTGGCTCCTTTTCAACACCTTGTCTCTGGTAGTTGTGCACAGACTATCAGAGATCTTTCCCTACACCCCTTTACCCTGGTTGTTACTTCTCAGTTACAGTGTTCTGTTAGTTTTTAAAAGTGATGATACCCCCATCCCCATGTGGCTGGGGTCCAAGATGGTGCTGGCCATGTGCCATCCAGCCACTTGGTGGAACTCCCATCTTACCCTCCTTCTCCTTCCCATAATACCTTTCACCCACCTGCTCCCACCCACAACCCCCTTACCCTGCCCATAATCCCTTCCTTCCCTCTGACATCCCCCCCTCCACCATGTTCCTGCCTGACCCTACCCTCAGGTGTTATAATCCTGGTTCCCACAGTGACCTCGCACCCTTTCCAGTCCCAGGTTCCCATGCCCCTTCCCCCTGTTCCCACGGGGGAGGGGTGGTGGGGGAGGAGGGGGTAGCACTGCCCCCCTTGCAATGGGGTGGGGGTGGGGAGCAGGTCTTCCCCCTGATCCTGCACTGTGGAGAGAAGTCCCCGCCCTGCCCCTGGGTGGGAGAGGGGGTGAATCCCCACCCAGCTCCCATGGGGGTAGGGCTGAGCCCCCCGGCACCTGCAGGGGTGGGGGTTGGTGGGGGAAGCCAGGAGATAGGGACCCTGGGGATGATGAGAATATGCTTTCAGCTGCTCCTGTAATATATATTGGTAGAAGAAGGACAAATAGACACTACCAGCCCTTTTCTTACCAAAATATAAAAGAAATTTGTAAAGCCCAAAGAGAGTTTGGTAGAAATAGTGAAATCCTTAAAGGAATGGTGAGAATTACTTTAATATCTCTTGAGTTACTTCCAGCTTCTCAGCGACCTCTTCCAGTCTCCTAACCCCCTGAGTTCAATCTTTGGGAAAACTCATGGAAAAGGTTCTTAAAAAGCCTCCTGGTTGAGCTCAAGAAAAGCACACATGATGCAAAAGATGCAGAGGATAATGAAATCACTTTTGAACATCTATGCGGTGAGGGGATGTGGGCTAAACCTGAGGACCAGGTTCAAGTGCTAACAAAATCCATTTTAGATAAGATCTGTGGCATGGCAGAAGAAGTTTTTAACCAGTTACCAACGGCTGAAACCTAAGGCAGCTATGTTAATATTAAACAGTTAAACATCAGAAAGTCTTCTGAAGTTTGTCGACCAGCTTCAAGTGCAAATACAAAGGCAAGTGGAAGGACCAGTGGCACAGGCAGAGCTGATTAAGGAGATGGCTCAGAGGAATGCCAACAGGGCCTGCCGCAGGGTGATCCTGGGACTCTCCATTGATCCTCCACCCACTATAGCACAGCTGATAGAGGCGTGTACCAAAAAAGCAGAGCTGTTTGGTGCACAAGACAGGAGGCCGGGACTGACAAACCCAAGGACTGTAGCAGCAGCAACACCAGGAATGAAGAAGCCACAGATGTCATCGGAGCAGCTCCAGCATATCATCTGCTTCCAGTGTAAAAGGCCAGGACACTTCACCAGAGGCTGTCCTCAAAGACAGCACCAAAAGAAATACCAAATGGAAGCAGTAGCCAACCAACAAAAAAACTGGAACTAGAGTGCAGCCCTGCCCAGCACAATGATATAAATGTAGCGGGCTCTAGAATGAGAAAAGACTCTCTTTTAATTCATAAGGGGGAGGAAGGGAAGCGGGGTGTGGGACTGCAAAAAAATAATTTTGGGGAACGCGTGCCTAACAAAGCCTGGCAGCCTCACAACCGATCCAGACCTGTAACTGCCGAAGCTTTTCATTTCAGGTCCACTCGTTGGACAGTCATTGGAGTGGACTTGCAGGACAATTCACGGGACATGGCAGGACTGGATAGTGAGTATATTGTTATTGGGGACACAGCACACACACCCATGGAGATTGAAGTGGCTCCCATGACAATTAAGGGAGACCTAACACACCTCACTCTCCTGGCGCATTGTCCTCAGCCACCCTTCTATTCGGCCAAGGGGAAAACCATTGCTCAGGCCATCCCCATTCCAGCAGAGGTCCCAGTAGATGACAAAACATCTGGCATCTACTGGGCAGAAGTGGTTGGCAAGGATAAACTCATCATGGGATGCAACCTAACCCATGGACCAGATCATCTTCATGTGGAGGGGTTGATTGACACGGGCAGATGTGACGATCATATCTGAAGGGGTGTGGCCTTCACACTGGGACTTGTAACCCATGGCTGGCAAAATCCAAGGTGTAGGAGTAAAATTGGAAAAAGTTTCTAAGAGCATTGTTCAAATTGATGGGCCAGACGGCAAATTGGCCAGTGTTCGTCTGTTTGTCACTGACTACAAGTGTCCCCTGTGGGGGAGAGATACCGTGTCCCAGTGGGGATTCAAACTAATTATCCCTGAGACTCCCCAGGATTTTTAGAAGTGGCCACTGTAGAGCACCCTACCCAAAAGCTAACATGGCTGGATGATAATCCAGTCTGGGTAAAGCAGTAGCCACTCAGTAAAGAAAAGCTCAAGGCACTCAAAGAGCTCGTGGAGGAGCAATTGGCCAAAGGCCACATCGAAGAAACAACTAGCCCTTGGAATTCCCTGATCTTTGTAATAAAGAAGCTAGAGAAGGGTAAGTGGTGCCTCCTTCAGGATCTGAGGGAGATAAACAAAGTAATTGAGGACATGGGGTCACTCCAACCTGGGATTCCCATCCCCAACAATGCCCCCACAAAATTGGCACTTGGTGGTCCTAGACATCAAAGATTGTTTCTTCCAAATTCCCCTTATAAGAGATGGTCCAAAGATTCTTTCATCTATCTCACAACTTCTGCAAGAACACTAAAGACCCTGAATATCACAAGGGATTTGGTACAGGGGTTCTAGCCTAGTTGAGGTGGATGTTTGCCAAGTGATTGTATGCAGGTGGTTTCTGTGCTGTCATGGTACACTGCCCTCGTTTCTGCTGGCAAGCGGAGGGAGACTTGTAAGAAGTGGTTTGCTCTGTACGCTATACCTGCCCCCCTGAGCGATGGCTTTAATCTCAATGGTCATCAATCTCCTCTCTTTTTGGCCCTGTGCCCCTCACTTTGTAAAAGACTATAAAAATACACCCCAAACTTACCTTCCCTTGAGATCTCCCAAACGGATAGAACACTATGCATGGACGAACAGCTGAGCAGTCTTCGGCGTTGGTAGCTATAATCCCCTTACCCTCTCCTTTTCCTATACTTTTCTTTCTCTTCTTTTCCCTCTATCGCATATTAGTGCTGATGAGCACTCAATAAAGTTTTGCTGTTTGAGTCCCTAGTGTGCTGATAACCTTTTATACTCTAAGATCAAATAAAAGAACCACACCATGAATCCTTCTTTGTGGATCGTGACACCCCTACAGCTGGCAAATGTGCCTTGGTTATCTTTCTTGGTCTCTACGGTCAACTGAGAGGCTCCAGTGAAACAGTACCACTGGAAAGTTCTGTCTCAGGAAATGAAGTGCAGTCCTTCTATCTGCCAGTGGCATGTGGCTTCATTGCCGTCTCCAGTGCGAGCCAAAAAAAAGGGAAGCCATCATCTTACACTACATGGATGATGTCACTGTGTGCACCCCCAATGACGCTATACTCCAACACACACCTGACCTGGTGGTTAAAGTTTTAACCTCTGCTGGATTCCAGCTGCAAGAGGACAAAGTTCAAAGGATGCTGCCTTGGAAGTACCTGGGCTTGGAGATCATTGTGCGGACAGTTGTCCTGCAGAAACTGGAAATCGTTAGTGATCCCAAAACCCTAGCAGATCTCCATTCCCTGTGCAGGAACTGGGTCAGACCATGGCTAGGTCTGACTAATGAGGACTTAGATCCCCTGCTCAATTTACTGAAGGGGGAGAGAGAGCTGCTTTCTCTCGGGGAACTGACCCCAGAGGCAAAAACCGCAGTTGAAAAAGCACAAAGGGCTCTGACTGAGAGACAGGCTCATCACTCTAAGCCTGAGCTGCCTTTCAAATTTGTTGTCCTGAGGAAACTACCACACTTATATGGGTTGATATTCCAGTGGATCAAAGGGCAGAGAGATTCACTCTTAATCATAGAATGCCATAATAATCATAGAGTGGGTCTTCCTCTCCCACCAACGACCCAAAGCCATCACCAAGCCACAAGAGCTGATGGCTCAGCTGATCCAAAGGTGAGGCTGTGGGAACTGGCTGGTTGTGACTTTGTGTGTTTTCACCTCCAGGTCAAACTTTCTGAGGAGGGAAAGCACTCTCCTGAGAAATTGACCAAGGAGATGTTTAAGCATCTGCTGCAGAGCAATGCTAACCTCCAGTTAGCTCTGGACAGCTACAGTGGACAAATATCAGTCCCCGCACCATCGCACAAATTGTTTCATGAGGAATTCCATCTCATTCCTCATAAGAAAAGGAATCATAGGCCACTCAAAGCTCTTGCAGTGTTCACTGATGCATCTGGGGTGTCCCACAAGTTGGTGATGACTTGGAGAGATCCCCAGACTCAGCATTGGGAAGCTGATGTTGAATTTGTGGAGGGGTCACTCCAGATAGCTGAACTGGCTGCGGCCATGAGAGCCTTTGAGAAGTTTTCAGAACCAATCAATTTGACTACCATCTCAGCCTACGTAGCGAGGGTAATGTCCAGGGCAGAGCAGGAAGTTCTCAAACACATTGAGAACAAACATCTCTTTAGGTTGCTCTCAAAACTAATTTATTTAGTTTCAACTTGAGAGCATCCATTATATGTGATTCATGTGAGGTCACATACTGATTTTCCAGGTGAAATCGCAGAAGCCAACTGTAAAGCAGACTCCCTAGCCACCCCAGCCGAAAGGGTATGTCTTCCAGCAGGCTAAGCTGAGCCACCAGCAGTATCATCAGAATGTGCCAAGTCCGATCCGTCAGTTCCAGCTAACACGGGGTAAGGCCCTAGCCATTGTGGCCACCTGTCCCAGTTGCCAGCTCCAGGCTGTGCCATTGCTGAGTGTTGGGGTTAACCCCAGAGGCCTTAGGAGCTGTGAAGTGTGGCAGACAGACAGACAAACACCACACACATTCCCAGTTTTAGTCTCCTCAAGTATGTCCACGTGAGCATTGACACATACTCAGGTGCAGTTTATGCCTCTGCTCATGCCAGGGAAAAGGCTGTGCATGCCAAACAACACCTGGTGTAGACCTTTTCAGTGCTGGGGATCCCTAGGGAAATTAAAACTGATAATGGCCCAGCATATAAATCCAAGGAGTTCCTAGAATTTGTCCAGTAGTGGGGGGAGGAACATAAGACTGGCATCCCCCACTCCCCCACAGGTCAAGCTGGGATTGAGCGTACCCACCAGACTCTCAAACAAGTCTTAGCCAGGCAGGGCAGTGGAACAGTGTGGATGTCACCACAACAAAGGCTCTGTAAAGCTGTTTACTATCAATTTTTGGAACTGTTAATTTGAAAACACGAGTCCCCAGGTGGCTCGGCATTTTAACAGCGGTGATCAATTTAAGTTGTCACAGCATCCCACCGGTCTTAATCAGGGACCCAGTAACCTGGCAGACCAAGGGCCCCTATGAACTTGTTACCTTGGGGCGTGGCTGCACATGTGTGTCCACCCCTGCAGGCCCACGTTGGACACCCCAAAAGTGGGTAAAGCCTTTTGTTCCCAAAAACCCAGCCCCAGCAGAAGGAGATGGAAGACAAGTGGCAGTCGCTTCCAAAAGAAGACCACTGGAAAGAGCAAGAATAAACCTTCCTGACATGTAGTTACTCTCTGGCCTACACCCACTGACTGTGAATATGCCTTAAAAATGTTTGGTTTTTTTGTTTTAGAGAAAACCTACCTCCCACTCAACCTCATGATGAGCCCTATCCCAGCTGTCATCCTGCTTGCTCTGAGCAGTATGGCAGCTGCCTGGATCGTCCCTCAGACACACCAGAAAATCTGCGTGACCCTGGCACAGACACTCCAGCAAGAAAATAATCTGCCTGTCCACTGCAGCAGCAAAGGACCCTGTGTCCACTTGCCTGGTAGGGGTTCCATTTCAGGCTGGAGAATTTCCAGCCAGCTTTGACATTCCTATGCCTAACACAGGTCCCAGATCACACGGCATCTGACCACATGAGAATCGTAGGCAGTGGGCTGTGATGATTAGGAATCCTGTGGAGGAGTGGCTACCAAAACTGTCCAAAGCAGGTAGGGAACCCCAAGAATTAGAGCTATTGAGTTCCTCCCCGGCACCTTATTGTGCTCATTTTACTTACGACTCATTGTCTGACAGTAGAGCCTTGACAACATATTACATATTTACAACGTATTACAATCTTGGGAAGAATTCACTGCCAAGAAATAGTGTGATATTCTAAGTCATGTTACAGCAGACGAACCTCTCCGCTCACATCCAAAAGAACTCCCTAAGTGTATGTTCGTAATTTGTAGAGATAGGGCATGTGCAGGAATCCCATCCTGGCTTCAAGGAGGGCCATCTACAATAGGACGATTGTCCCTGTTAGCACCCAACCAAACCCTAATTGGCAAATGGGTTCATAAAAACAATTCAACCAACTAAGTTCATAAAAGAAGCGCTGATGATTTGGACCCAAACTGTGATTCTGAAACTTTTCATTGGGCAAAATCAAAAATAATTGCTGCATCCATATTTCTTCCATGGGTTGCAGCTGCCAAAGGTCTAGGTGAGCTAGGACATCTAGAGTTCTGGGTGGTCAAACAGGCAAACTTAACATCCACCACCCTCAGCTCCCTCCTAAAAGATGAGATCACCAGGCAGGCCACGCTCCAGAACCAAGTGGCCATAGACTTCCTCCTGCTGCTACATGGACATGAATGCCAGGAACTTGAAGGACTTTGTTGTCTAAACCTAACCTTGAAAGCTCCCAACATCCATGTAGCCCTCCAAGAGATGAAGAGTTTGTTTGGACAAGTGAAGCAAGAATCTGAAGACTGGCTTAGTGAGCTGTTCAAAGGCTGGGGACTCATGGGGTGGTGGACTTCAATAATTAAAACAATCCTGTTGTTTTTTGTTATTTTGTTCCTAATAGTGCTGGTGTTCAGGATTATACATTGCTTGATTTTAAAAGCCCTCAGCAGTTTAATCCCTACTACCTCAGAGGTCAACCACATAGAACTAATGGACTGAGAGTGATCTGACCGGCCTGCCAATCACAAGTGGTGGACAAACTCACGTTCTGTATCAGAATAAACCCAATGCCCTTCTTTTAATTTTATATAATTAAAAAGGGTGAGGTATTGTATTGCACTATGTTGCAGTAAGTGATTTCTCCCTGTTGCTCCCCCTCTGGATCTGTGGTGTGTTGGTTCCTTCCCGCTCACCCTTCCCCTTCGATTTTTCCCCATTGGTGTAACCTGCCTTCCCCCGCCCCCTTTCCCTCTATTCAAAAATCCATGCCAGCCCTGCTTTTGTCTCTTTCTTCCTTGGAACCATTCTGTATTAAACTGGGATACTGTCCCAGGAAAAAAAGCCTTCTTGTCTTTCGTCTTTGTCCTTGCTGAACCCCCTCCCACCCCCAGTGGACTGCAGCTAATCAGGCGATTTCCAGGCCTAGAAGCTGAGGGATTTTAGCAACACACAACCAAGCGCTGCTGGGCACAGTATGAGCGTACAAGAAGTTGCAAGAGAAAATATGGGGAAGTGTCAGAGGGCAGTTTTAGATCAACACACTTTAAAGTCAGCCTAACACTTGAATGAAGAGAAGGGGCTGCATAGCCATAAATTGGGAGCATAAATCATCCCTGTATTCTTTTGTCAGACATGACACCATGGACAAAAAGTCCTGCTTGATTTCACCTTTCAACAGGAAATAAAAATAAAAGAATTCAATGATCACATTTTCACAGAACCCATGTACAATTCAGGAGAGTGAAAAATGACACAAGGAATTACAATCTTCTCACATATGAAAACCATACTTGAAAGTATGCCATACCATTACAGGCAGCACACTGTATACACAGAGAGTATGTTAAGTAAAGCATAGTGTGTGGTACCAATTTATCACTTGCCTTTTGTTTATAACATTTTATGCTCCACAGAAGTGTAGGATTCTTTTCCATCACTGAAATGGAACTCATGTCAGTACTGCAGTGAAATGAAATACTTTAAAAGGCTGCTTGAAGGTTCTGGGAAGAGAGAAGAAATCGTCTTGGGGTAAATGTGGACAAAGCTTCTAAGCATGCAACTTTACAATTGCATTAAGTCTCTATGAGACATGTCTTCAGCTACAATAAATGTTACCATTTCACTGAAATCAGTGGCAATCGATATCAGCTGAGGATTTATCCCACTGACTTCAAAGGACATACTTACAGTGCTCACATTTAAAGGAAATGTATAAACCTTTCCAGTGCTGGAGACTTCAGTGTAAGCACACCAAATCTTGAAATCCTTATTCAGGAAACTCTCATTGGAATCAATCAGGATAAGTAACAGAGCACTAAAAAGTATTTTCAGACCAAGATACTACATATGAGTTCTTACATGCCAAAACTCCTTAGCAGAATAAGGTGCTTAGTCTGATGTAAATTTGTACTATGGGAAAAAAAAAAAACCATTCTTTATTTCTTGGGCTTACAAAAGAAGGGGATTTTTCATTATTATTTATTGTAACTTTCCCAATGTAGCTGAAGCAGAGAAGAGATTCTGAAAGCAGAAGGAAAGTAAGCATGTGTAGACAGTATGGATTTTCATGGACTCAGTACCAAAAGGGAGAAATATGAGAGGGAAAATAATTGATTTGTGAAACAGTAACTGTTTTGAAAATTGTCTGCATTTTTCAACCTTATGAAACAGAAATTATGTCTAATATTTTATCATATTCCATAAACTGTTCTTCCACTTTCCAACCAGATCTTATACATATAACCTTATAGATTTTATCTTTATTTTTAAGAGAACATTAGGAAAACATAAGATAATGTTAAAGGTGTTTAGTGTAGGCCTATCCCTCTTGAACACTCATAAATTCTGATAAAGGGAATGGGAGTTTTAAGTAAAAGAGCATACTGTATATCCCTGCTACTTTCTTCCTGCCTTGGTTTCATTCAGAGCTTTGCTTTATATATTTATATGAATTGTACAAAGTTACTGGAAAATTCCAATAATGGGGATATAGAAAAACAGAGTAACTGGCACTTGCCAGATAGAAGGGAGGGAGGAAAAGGTCCAACTTATAGTGTGCTGCTAGTGCTAAAACTGCCTCTCTTTCCTAAATTTAAAAGACGCTTTACAAAATGGTCACTAAAGCATATTTTATCCAGCTGCCTAGTGGGGTTTAAGTAGCAGCCTAAAGCTTGTTGCTTGTTTCTTTGGTTTCATTTCAGCTTGCTATCGCTGCACTGCAATGTATTTTTTGACTAATTTCTTCACTCCCTGCAATGTCTCTGGCTTAGTTTAGTTTTCACTGCTGCTTAATATGGCTTGCCTCTGGCTCTGTCCATCATATTGCTTCTCTATTTTGTCTTCCTTATTCTCCTGAACTCCTTTTTTGTTACTTTCTCACATATGACCTTTCTTCTTGTTTATCAAACACAATGTGCATGCTAAAGTATCCCACAGTGTCCAACAGCACTCTCAGTCAAAATCTCTGAGGGCACACCCTCAGCATTGAGCCAGAAAACCAGTAGGGCCTCCCAGGAAATGCTCCTGCATTGAGAAAATCCATAACTGGCATTAAGCTACTAAATCAGTACATAAGCTTGGGCCTTTCTTGACCATGGAATACAGGATAAGTTTAGTGTAAATGTCCTGACTAGACAATTCTGGTGCAGTACCACTCCTGGAAGAATCTGCAGGCAGTCAGCCAACCAGGAGTTAGCACAGTCTGATATTAGCCTAAATTATACTGGCCATCAGGAAAGGACTATGTGATTTGCGATGGGTAAACACACACAAACCTGCTGCTGTTTCAGCACTACCAGTTTCTAAAAGCCTTTACTTCTGCCTCCCTACATGCAGCCATTACAAATACGTTCTGTAGTGTGATACAGTGCTCTATCCCCAGAAGAATTCTGTTCTTCATTCTTTCCACAAAACAGATTGCCATGGCTTTCTGTTCTCAAGCACAATTTTCACTACATCACTTCTTAGATCTCTTCAGGATCTCCTGACTGTTCTAGATTGTCCAGACAAAAGCATTTTAACACCACAGGACAGAGAAGCACATTTGTGGCTAGAGAGGAGGATGAGAAGTCAGAAAAAACCAGAAAAGGTCTAATACCCAGCTACAAAACAAGCTGTCCTACAGACAGTACCTACTGTAATACCAAATCTGTATTTATTGAGTTCTAAAGTGACACATCTCTGTGACAGAGAGCAACAATGTTTTCAATTTCACTTCTATTTATACTTTTCTACAATGCGCTCCACTCTCACCTGTGACTATATTGAGACAAATCAGTTTGCTATATTGCTTCAGAGTCCCACAGTTACTTTTCTCCCTTTTTTTTTATCTCTCATAAATATGGCATAAATATGGAGCACTCCTAATACCACTGGTAAAAAAAAAAGAAATCAAAAATTAAAACAGAAATGCAAGTTCACTCTGAGATTATTTTATTCCAGAATTTATGGAAATATTTATGCTAGAGAACCAGCATGCTTAGTCATGTCATGTGCACCTGTAGCTCTCCCCTTTCCTGTCTTTCACAGGTATCAGGCTTTGGTAGTAAACACACACTCCAGACTGTCCCAGGGTGGGATGGGATGGGATGGGATGGGATGGGATGGGATGGGATGGGATGGGATGGGATGGGATGGGATGGGATGGGATGGGATGGGATGGGATGGGATGGGATGGGATGGGATGGAAAGTGGGTGGTGACATAGCCTCTGGGTGCTGAAATCAACTAGGCAGGCTTGTGTGTGTCAGCACCAGCTGTTCTCTGCAAAGAATGCATGTTAACATGCTAAGCAGAATACATCTTTTCTGCATTGGGCTGGTAAAGCTTTGCAACTTTGTCAACCTTTTTAGCATTGAACAAATTCTTTTAAACATATGACTTCTAGTAAGTTAATCCATTCATTGTGTGGAACTGTGAAAAGTGACATAAAAGCACAATGAAGCCTAATTAAACTTGTTCTATGAAAGCTAATTTGTCAAACCCAGAAGCATAGTTCATAGATAAATGCTAATATTTGAAAGTCAAATTAAAGTTGAAAAGGTTTGTAATAACAGTTAATTAAGTCTTGTTTTGTTTTCCTCTCACAAACTTGAACCAGCTGAAATATTGCTCAGTTCATCTTTAACATTTTGGACCACAAAGATAAAATTCAAAGCTTTGAGATAAGTCTTTGATGTTGGTATTCTCTACAGATTATATATTATTTTAAGATCTCTTTGTTTAAAAATTCATTTTTATTATCCCTGCATGAAATGCATGGCAATTCCCCAAATAACTAACCATCAGGGCAATTAACATCTTCGATCGACACCATATTCCTGATAATTAATACAGACTTTGTACCTCCCCTGTGATAGCTGCAAGGGTTTGATTTTTCAGAGCAACTGTTCATTTACAGAATCAGTTTCATCCTAATGAAAATGGATTGTGAAACTTTAATGAACAAGACTTTGCTGTCATAATAATAAAGACTTTGAAACAACACGAAGACCTACATAACAAGCATCTCACTACACTTGTGCTGCTATTCTGCAGTGTTTGTCTAAAGATAAACTCACAAAAGCATGTATTATTTTGCTCTGACAGCTTCTGGTATTATGGCTTAATAAACTCTCATCTGTGGAACAGGATGCTTTGGTCTGCCCTCCTCCCTTCGGTTTAACCCAGGTAAACCAAAGTCTGGAAAATCAATTTATACACAGTGACATTGTGTGTTTGCTGTGACAGGCAAAGGATTGCCTCTCCTGTTTGCTTCCAGCACCTTAGGAAGTACATGCAAAAGCAAAAACACTGTCTCTGGCATGCATCTAAGCACCTGTACCAGCCTCTTGCAGGATAAATAACTCACCTATGAGCAGGTTTGGACTGTCCTGAGGAAGGGGTTTGCTGTTCCAATGCTAAACTTAGATAGCCTTGCCAAGGATTCCCTATCAGCAAAGGCTGAAGGGTTTCCAGCTAGCTGGTGACCCCACTGGAATGAGTGCATCAGGCTGTGGTTCATCTTGAAAACTAACCAAACAAGCAAACACCTGCTGAAAAAATAAAATAACTGGGGGGAAGAGAGGATTAATATTTTCATCTGCTGATCCAAGATGTCAGGGTTTCTTTCCAGCTCACCTCACCCCCATGCAGGACTCCCTGGAAAGCTCAGAAAGGAGTTTTTTTCAACCTGTAATATCTTGGCAAAAGGTCTTTCAAAGTTGTGATGTGAGCTATAATACACTCATAGTTTTCCTTTGGCTAAATCCCCTCAAACATGGAAATGGCCAGTAGTTACCACTTTTAAAAAATGGTGTATGGGAGAGAAGGGATAGAGTCATTAGTAAATAAATGAATGGGATGATTTAAAAAAAGAATAATTTGCTCAATCAAGAATAATTTGAGCAGCATCTAAGTAGTCATGGAAAATAATAAACTATTACCCTATAAAGTGATCTGTTGACTATTAAATGCCTCCTTTTTCACACCACTGGACTGAATGAATAACTTGGCAGCAAAAAATTAGCCAGGTGGCAGAATGTGCTTGTGTCAGCTATTGGCCAAACAAAACAGCAAATAGCAAAGCTCATTTTGCAATGTCACATTAACTCCTTCAACACTGGGGGCACGTATTTTATATCTGCCATTTAGAAGTACCTGGGAGCAGGCCAGGAGAGAGCTGCTCACTCACTGCAGCACAGGTGGCCTTGCTCTTGCTCCACTCATTGCAGTTGCAGGTTGAGCTGATATTCCTGGCTGTTTCCAGATGTGGCATCTGAGATTATATGGAAAGGGCTCCTCTGTAACATCTGTGTCAGCTTAACATCCCAGTGTAGAAAAAACTGTATTCTCTGATGCTTTCTACTGGAGGGGATTTTATGCACAACTTCCTTTACCTTTATTAGAGCCATCTCTTCACATTATCATAATGCTTCCTGGTTTTTTTGTTTTCATATTGCCATTATCTCATGCTTGTCTTCAGCTTCCGAGTGACCTTCAGGAAACTGATGTAAACAGCAGGAAGCCAAATGTTAGACGACCAAAATTAACTGCATTATGTTCCTAGTAGCTTCATTGGAATTACCTCAGGGTAATCTGGAGTTTTACTTACATAGCATTACTAAAATATATGACAAAAGGATGCTTATCTCATTGATGTCAGCAGGATCCTTTTGAGAGATTTCACAGAATTTATCAAGAGCAACCAATAACCTTTTTCATTCTAGAGGTTAATATAGGGGAACAAAATGTGTTATTTTAAAATTAGCAGTCTTTCCCTGCTACAGAAACTCACCTTCCCATTGCATAGCTAATAGTGGATCCCTAAAGTTAAGACTGGGCCTGGTTTTTGTTAGCAGAGAATTTATTTAACCTTAGTATGTAATATTTCCCCAAAGTACCATGGAATCCACTGAGAAAATAAAGGCAGTATTTCATAATTAAGTTGCTGGTTTAATATCTTTTTACATGAGACATGCTTTATTGATAAAACTGACAGTGTCATTCACTGTGAACCCATAGCAGAAAAGGGCAGGGATATTGGCAGCTGTTTTTTTTTTACAAAGGGTATTTATAGATTTTTTTTTTTTTTTGGTGCACAACATATATATCTCATATTTCAGATTTGCTTTATTTCCAAAAATTATAAACACATTGTACCTAGCCAAGGATGATGTCCTGGTCTTATCCAGGCAGTCTCTTTTCCAGAGGGTTATTTCATATGCCCTAGGAGAAAGACGTGTGAATATTTTCCATTAAAAACAGCAGTGGTGGGAGGAGGGAATCACCAGTACTGTAAGTTAATGAGATGGGGGGCTTTAAATACACTTAATAAACAGTCACCTAGGCTGAGCATAATAAGTCATGGAAATTTATAAACTATTACCCACTATAGTACTTCATTGACTATTAAACATCTATTTTTCACACCACAAGCCTGAGTGAACAGCTTGGCAGGAAAAAAATTGGCCAGGTGGCAAAACGTACTTGGTACAACCCATATCAGACATTGGCCAAACAAAATAGTCCAATAGAAGCTGATTTTCAAATGCTTTTTAACCCTTGATAGTCTACAATGAAGTTCTCTACTAATAGCAAGCACCCTTATTTTCCTGGAAAGAGTCATCTGTATAAGAACTATACACTTCTAATTTTTTCCAGTGTATTGTGATTTTGCCTATCCTGCATGCCTATTCTTACTACTGCCTCTCTGTGATCTCCAGATCTCCTGCTGATGGTCACAGCCTGGGGACAGAGGCACTCTCTGTCACCCAAAGTGTGAGGGTGCACCCAACATAAAGTTTTCATTGCAGGCCTTTAACACTGGGGTTTGACTGTGTTCTAATTTGGGTTCTCTCCTGCTTAATAACAAACTCCAAAGAGGACTGGGGGAATTCCCAGTCTAGTTAAACACATGGCAATCCTTAATCACTCTTCCATGAGCAAATGGACTGTTGCTGGTGTAGAAGCAAGGGTTTACCTGTGTATTAAAACTGCAATGTGCCTGGAATCTCATGGGATATGTCTGAATGTCTGAAGAAATTTCTGAGCTTGGTTGCATTGCTGTATATTAGCTCTGCTGATCTCCATGGAGAGACCAAAACCCCACAGTTTTAGAAATTCATCAAACTTCAGTCACTCCCAGGCAGTTTAAGCATTCTGTGGTACCTCATGCCTGGCTGAAGAGCCCCTCTATAAAGTAGGGAAGAAGGGCTAAAGCTGGTGGCATACAGCATGCTGAAAATTATTCAGTCCAGATGAAAAATGAGGGGTTTGCACTGTGTCTGGACTTTCATCATCCTTTGTGACTTCAATTAGGCACAACAGCAGAAAGGCAGCAACCTTATTTCCCATTGTCAGAGCAGAAGATACTGTATTTTGATTCAGCTTCTAACGCATTTCATGTGCCTCGAGTTTCTTCCTTTCTCCCATCTAACAATGTACTTTTGCCTTCAGTTTGTTCATCTCTGATGAATTTTGGAAGTGTTTTACCAGATTACACAGAGAGACAGAATTATCTTTATTTCTTGTTGATACCACCCATCAATACAAATTGAACCATGCAGCACACAGTGGGTTACACCTCCTGCCACAAGCTGGATTGAGAGTGTTCCTGTTTTAGCTACTACAGGCTAAAAATCAGTGTGTCAGAAGAATTGTTCAGCCACCAGTGTCCAGTCCCTAATAGATAATCCATTCACCTTTTGAGTTCCTACTGAATATTGCCTTCTAGAAATGTCCCCCTATCAAATATTGCTGGAAAGGTGGTAGAGACACACCACTGAAAGCACATCTGAAGAACCTGTGCTAAGCAGTAATTATATTCTTGGGATAAAGAGCTATATGGGAGGGAAAAGAGAGCTTACAGTTGTCTTAATGTCTGTTTGCTTCAGTCTAGCTAAAAAAAGGGGGGCCAATGTGGCAACACTGAATTGAGCCCAGTACACAGAACTAAATGAAACTGCTGAAGGAATGTGTGTAGGTTTAAAAAAAAAAATCCAATTACTGGCGCTGGAATTAGGCCAGAACACCTTCACTAACACCTCTATTCATGAAATAGGAAAAAAAAAGTTATCCTTAATGACCACAAATGATCACAGACTCTGTTTTACATCTCTTACAAAAGCCAGCATATTCAGCAGCATTACATTCCCCAGAGCTAGATGGATAAAGGGGGAAATATGCCATTGACTTTTTTCCCCAAGAGAAACCCATGATACTGTTTTGCACTAATTTGAACAGTACAGATATTTTCAAAAAGGGAATCAGTCTTGTTTTACCTGGAAGCTAACAGTATTCAAAACCTACATTGTCTCACTGCTTTCATTTGGAGAGGCAATCAGGATCTGCTTCTTCTCAAGTTGTTTTTGTAAAAAGCCTCTTAACTCTTAGACTGTAACAGAACTGTAACTTCTGCAGCAGAAGGGAAACACCCTTTCTGAAGGTTCCTTGTAACCTCATTCCAACAGGACAGTGTCTGCACTGTCCCAAGCCCACTGAAGTAGGTGCATGGGTGTGGAGGCAGGTCAGCCTGCCAAGGTTTTCCCTTGGAGGAATGTGCCTTGAGGAAGCTGTGATAAGCTTATCTCAACCCTTTCCTGCAGAGATACCCGTTAGATGGGACCATCCTCCTTTTAATGGTGAACTATCCCACAATGCTTTGGTGACTATGCTGATCCTTTATAACCCGTCTTTTCCCCCCTGGTACCACCCTGTCTTTCCCCCATAAAAACCCCCCCAGCTTCTGCCCAGTTCAGGAGGGAGTTGCCATCCCTGGCTATCCTTCACAGAGCTGCTGGACAATAAAGGCTGTCTCTGTGGAATTGCCACACAATGCTCCTGTCTCTCTATCTCTGAGTCGGCCTGGGATAACCTAGCAAGCAGAGCTGAAATCACTGAGCTGAAATCACTTGGAGTTGCAGACTGCCCTTTGCTGAGGTTACCTGGTGGCCAGGGATTGCCAGAAACCCCCCCAAAGCTGTCTCTTGCAGGCCCACTCTCTCTAGAAAAGTCTTGGCATCCCAGGTAAGACCAACGGACCTGGCCTGGCCACCACAGATGGGGTTCTGTGGGTCTAAGTGTGTTTTACATCCAGGTGTAGATACACATAGAAAAGACCTCATGTTTTTAATTCCTACTAATGAAAAACTATTCATTTAGTTCTTCCTTTCTCCATTTATCTATTATTCAGTTCCTTACTGCCAGAAGTTTGGATACACAGGAACAAGAAGGACTAACTTCCTTTACTTACCCATCCTCTGCTCCACAAGAGGAATGAATTAAGAGATCACCTTTTCCCCTCACACATTTTCCAGTTTCTCTGGGATTCAGTGTCTTGCAGGACAATTCTTGGCAAGATGTATTTTTTTCCCAATAATTTGCTCATTCCACTGCCTATTAAGACCTCGCCTTTGCTTTACATGAAAGTTACTGAATTGAAACTAAGAGAACAGCTCATACGTTTCTACATAAATTCCTTGGATTACTTGTTCAAAGAGACTGATATAGTTCTGCTGTGAAACTTACAATTGGCTTAACCCAACTTGGACCCTGTAGTGTTGTTCCAACATTTGCTACTGGGAAAGTTTTCTCTTTCTGAAATTTTATTTTCCACTGCCAAAGCACACAATGATCCAGTGCTCAGCTACATAAATTTAATGAATGAAATGAGAATGCTCCTGAAATTGGAACAATTTATTTTATTTCATATTCCTTTTCAAATTGGCTACTGCTCTGAAACACTTCTGCCACTTTAATGGGCAATAAAAATGAACAAAATCCTGCTGTCCTTAGACCCTGTGTTGGTTAAATAAAGCAAAGCAGTATTCCAGGCTGCATGTTGAAAGGACACACAAGCTTTACTTCCAAGATAGATAAGTAATTTTGCTTATGTGCTTGCAGGGGAAGACTGTTATAGTACCATCATTGTAAGGTTTGGTATTAGGGTTGTTCAGCCTGTTCTCATTTCTAAGCTCACCATTCTTGGGAACAAAATCCTACATTTGATACCCTAGGCTGGCAGGAGAAGTAAGCATGAGGGCTTCTTGCTTAATTGCCGAGAAGTGTCATCTTGCTGCTGCTCTACCAGGGCTCCTGAGATGGATCTGAGCAAAATACTAGTACATTTGTGGAGTGAAGCTCCATTGAACCCCTTCTAGGAAATGGTGCTCTAAAATGGAGAGTTTGCTTTGTATTTGGCTTTTTTATTTCATCTTTCATCAAAGGAAATAATTATTAGAACTGACTAGATATTATCAAATTGAATAATTCTGACCAGGTATTCCTGGTTCTGTCAACATGATCTCTTCCTTACCCCTTATTTACTGTTATCTTGGAACCCACTGCATTCTGGATTTCATTCAACCAAAATTCAGAAGATTTATGCTTGTCTGTGAAGCTTGTGGTGTTCCTTCCCCCCCGCCCCCCCCCCATCTAATTATATGCCATTCATGGTATCTACACAAACTTGCTGTTTCAGCTATGGAACAAATCCATAAGACACCACTGTAGATCCAAACCATGTACCCAAATGAGTTGATTTTGGCACGCAGCTTGCTGATGAAATTTATGCTTCATTAACAGATACCTATTGTATATAATGCACATATTAGAAATTTATAATGCACACGTTTTAGAATTTACCTCAACATGGCCAGGGAGGCTGCCTGATCCCATGAAAATACAATTACCTAATGAGAGATTAGAGTTTTGTTTATTGTATTTACAATTTATAGGAAATTACTTTGTGTCTCTGTAGCTGCATCAGCCTTCTTGCTTAAAGTATGTTTTAATGCTATTAGAGCTTGAAAGCTAAACTAGTGGAAAGACAGGGAAAGGCAGCACAATTTCCTTTCAGATCAGAGCCAATGTTTCTCCAAAACCTTAGCAGGCTGGGTTTGCCACAAGATCAATGCAGCTGAACACTCCACCTGCAGAATGAGCTCACTGTCTGTGCATTACGCCAGCCCTCTGCCAGTCCAAGGACTAAGACTCCTGGGGTTCGTCCTGAACCTGCTACTCCCAACACTGGAGTGCTAAGCTTTGCTTCCAAGACACCAGGCCAGGTATTAAATGCATTCTTGTTTCTATTACTTTCCAGCACTCCACAGGACTGCATTAGAAACACCAGAAAACTTAATTGGAAAGCAAGGAGAATGCAGAATGTTTAAAGACCTTTTACAGATAGAAATAAGTTCTTAAAAAAAAAACAACAACCAACATCAAACAACAATCAAACAACAACCTACCCATGGATTTAAGAATTCAGCTCACCTTTTCCTTACAGAGCCATCTAAATGGTAAATTCTATTTGAAGCAAACAAAAAATAAAAGTATCAGGACTAAGTTCATCTTCATCACTGTATTAAATTTTATGTGGGCTGCTCATTTAGCATTGTAAAGCCTCCATCTTTTGGAGAAGGGGATTTATTTGACACAGTAGCTCAAATCCCGAGGCGTAGGAGCCCTGGACTAAGAACCCACCAAAGACCTCCAATTCCGTCTCACTCAGGACTTTGGATGGAGCATGTGCACCTTGTGAATTCTGTGGAAACCACAGTGAAGAGCAGGAGTGCTGCTTTTAATTATTTGGAGTAAAACTAGTGAACAGGAAAGTAAGGTCCCTATAAAAGTAATTTGGCAGGATGGTTTACCTTGGTTTTTATAGCTCTTGCAAGGGAGAAATGAAAAGCCCATTTGTGGTTTTCTAGTTGTAATTACTGGAGGTAAAAACTCAAGTACCTCAGGTTTATCTTTGTATAGATTGCAGGCATGGAAAATAATGCACAGCAGAGTTTGACCACTATGCTAAGTAAAGCTTCTTACAGGTTTTCCTAGGATCAAGCTACCAACAAGAAGCAATTCAAAGATTGAGAGATGCCATGAGGAACTCAGAGGCACATAGGCGTAAGGACACATTTTTTCAAAATTGTTAAAAAAACATTAGTAATTTAGTCTTTTTGAATCAGAGCTAAATTTTAGTTTTCCATTTTTTCACAAAAGAGTTGAAAGTAGCAGTTTGTTTGTTCCACTACAAGGGGTTTCCTTACTATTTGTGCTTCTCTCTTTATATATTTCTCTAGCCAAAGAGGACAAAGAAAAAAAAAAGAAAAAGAAAAAAATCAAAGAAGACAAAGAAGAAAATCCTTCCATTTGTAGTAATAAGTCTTAAGAGAAATATTTCCATGCTACTTTAATCTCTCCTAAACATGACAGTCTCTTCAAACGAGCCATACAAGTCAGGGGGAATAAAGAGGAAGCAGTTACATAAATTTATATAGCTCTCCTCTTAATAAGAGCACTGATTTGGTATATCTCTTCCTAAAGCTTTAACTGTGTTGTTGGGTATTGCAGGGAGATACTACAATAAAAAAAATATTTAGCATGTAAATAACAAACATTTGTGAAATCTATAAACCTTCTTCAAAATACATGTCCACTTCTCTAAACAGCAATTTCAAGTTCTCTATGCCTTGATTTGGAACGGTTTTCTATCTTGAACAAGAAATTATTAATGAACAATAATTAATCTGATGGCTTTGACAGCTGCTACTTATGTTGAAGTTTGATGTACAACCCAGGTCTCTTGCTGGTGGCTTCTCAATAAGGTAATTGATCTGGACTGAAAGACCAAAAGGCAACTGTGTCTCATCCCAGTCCTGCTGTGTCAGTCCTCAGTGCAGAGTGCAGCAGTAGCTTAGAGAGCCTGTCAATATTTTTGAATAACTTACTTGAAATGTAAGCTGTAAAGTTTTTCCTGATGATAAGGTTTGCTATTAACCCTAATATATAATTCAATTTTTATCTGTAGGATGTCGTTCTAATTCGGAACGGTGAAAAGAACGACACAGACTCTCAAGGAGTCAGAACAGGAGAATTCCTTAGTTTATTGCTTCAGGCCTGTTTTATAGACAGATACATGGAAAGGATAGAAAGGAAACTCTTATTGGTTAGTAAACTAACACATCACCATCATTGGTCAGTGGGGCTCACCACCCCCCTGACTTTCTCCTGTAAGGAAAACAAGGAATAGAAAACAACACCTGCAAGTCTGTTTTGTGTCCTGAGGATTGTTTTAATTCCTTCTCATGTTTTTCCCAGACTACTTTCTCAGGCAAGCCTGAGGAGCTATGCGGCCTGTAATTTGTACAGGCACTCTGGTTCAGATTTAGCATCCATAGTAGGAGAATAATGCCTCTGCTTTCTCTCTGAGTCAGCAAGGAACAATGCCAAAGCTTGGGATGTTTCCACATTAGTGCAAGGAGAGGGGAGAGTTTTGCAGTACAGCTACTAAACACACTTGGAAGAACCATACCATGGAGAGGAATATCTCTTAACAGGATTGATGCTCCTGTCTCCTTGGGTAAGTAAGAAAATATCAAACAAGGACACCACAGGCGCTTTGTTCTCAGACCTGATGTTAGTGAGGTCTTTAGATCTAAAACAAGCAAAGAAAAAACCCCACCAAAAAAATACCCTCAAAAAACAAAGAGTAAAAATATTGAAAGGGTTAGAAAGTTATAAAAATGTGAAATCAAAAGCAACAGACACACAATGAGAAACATCAGAAGCTTTAGCTGTGTCATTCAAAGATTTTGATTACATCCCAGTTACACTCAGAGGAAGTTCTCCACTAACACAAAGTTCTCTGATGTAGCATGACAAGATCTCAAAGATGATTAACTCTGGCATTTAGCTGAAAGAAACTCACATTAGAAATACATGGTGCTTTGGGTTTTTTGGGTTTTTGTTGGTTTTTTTTTTTTTTTTTTTTGAGCATGGATCACCATCAATCCCTGAAGCAATTTAAGAAAGTAATCGATTTACTGTTAACTCTACAGTAGTTCAGACAATCTAGGAGGATCCCTCTCTAAAAAAAACATAGGACATGTAGAATAGATGCAACTTACTGTCTTCAAGTGGCAAGACAGACTAAAACATCCTAAAATATCCCTCCAAAATCCATGAAACCAAGCAAAACAAAATCAGTTTAAATCAGTGGAATTATGTACATGATGCCCCTTAAAGCATGAGCATCATTAAAGAAAAAAAAACCCAAAAAACAACACAAAACCCCACATAGTCACTGGTTTTGTGTACTTGTGAAAAAAGACACTGAAAAATATTCATAAGGTTATGTTCTAGGCAAGGGACCTCCCATCCTATTCTGAGTATTATAGTGTATGGATGTTGACAAATAAATTACATTAATTGCATTCATTCTAACAACCACTTAAACACCATTAGGGCTTATGCATACAAAAACTGTGCCATTAGTCAAATCTGGATACCTCACTGCTGGTAATCAACATTCTGTCTTCTTCTAGTATAACTATCTTAATTTCTTTTTGCAAGCCTCCTTCAGAACCATTCAGCTTTTGAACATGAAATTAAAGACATTATCATTTTGCCTAATAACATTACATGGTGTTCTCTTAGAGTTACAGTCTACTGAGCTACTTGTAATTACTTGCAGTGAAAAGCTGAGGTTTGCTGACTATTCTAATTTTCTTTTTTTTTTTTTTTTTGCCATGCTGCAAACACCTGCTGCAATACCATCCTCATATTACTGTTATAATTGTTGTTTTGCTTCTTTCTTAATCCAAGGGGAAGTAAGAATCCTTCTTTCCTATCCCTCTCCCAGAGGACTGACAGCCTAGGCCAGGAGGAACATGAGATACAAAGAACCAAATATTGGAAAAATTCTCTGTCCCTTTGAAATAAAAGAAAGCAGACAGTAGAATGGGTCACTTCTTGAAATCTGTTGTCCTTCCTTGCCCTTCAGCTGGCTATAAGAACTGCCACCACAGTCCTGGGATTAGGAGGCTGATTCCTTGCCAAAGCTGCTTGTGCATCCTCTCCCAAGGACTGATCCCGAGTATGTGGTCTCAGCGATCCCAGAGTACCATCTCCAGAAGTCCTCAGCTTTGTCACCAGTGTAGCTGCTTCTGCACACAATGACCAGGGGATTACGAGCTTTCTTTAAAGAGTAGGCTGAAATCACTCAGAAATTCACCAGTCTTGTATCAATCCATAATCACAAGAGTAAGCTGATTTATTTTTCATATCGGCACCAGAAATACCATGTCGACGCCATAGATGCACCAGGGAGGAATTCCTTGAGTACTTGAGTTAGAGACGTCTTTTGTATAAATGCAGGAAAAAATTGAAAGGCAGGGTAGGAAGTTATAAAACTGATTATTAAGGTCACAGAGATCTCTTATTTTTATAATTTCATTAGCATTTGTTTGTGTTTGATCAAGGCAATAAAGAATGGGATAAGCACACTGAGCATGGCAAGAAACATTTGGAAGTGTGGTTTGCCCACAGCTTTAAGAGAAGCTCAGCAATAAATCAGCAGAGCTGAAAAGACAAACCTTAGGGAAAACATCTCACCATTAGTTCAAACTCTTCATTCCACAGCCACCACCTGGCCAAGATTCCTTAATTCAGTGTTGATACAGCATTGTCCTAAATGTAACAGTTGTTCATTAAAATCAAGTTCTTTCATTTATGTTCATTCTCCCCCCTCTTGTGGTTCATTATAAAATCACAATTGTTGCTTTCAGAAACGTTCCACAGTTGGGCTTTTGTGCAGAAAGAACAGAAAAGGATCCACAAAATCTAACTTGGCAGTATAACTAATAAACTTAACAAAATGCAAATATAGTAAATAATGAGCTTGTTATTCAGGGTAATTCTCACCACTAATTTAAATGTTCTCTGCAGTCTCTTATTTAAAGTGACTCTTGCCACAAATGGTATGGAATACATTTTCAGAGAGATTTACCACAACTATTGATTGGATATTATGTGCTATTGTCTGGGCAAGATTTTAGTACTTGCACCCTCAATCATTTATTGTCTGACTAACTTAACATAGGAGCATTTTTGCTTTAAGGTCTTCAACCAGATCTTCAGCTTGTATAAGTGGATGTAGTACTAAAATACTCTGAACTTGTGCCAGAAGTTCTGCCAGCATCCTTGTACAGGCAGCTTCTGGAATTTCTAACATACAGGTATGTTTCCCTAGCAATGACCTGGTCCACTAAAGTGTAATTATTATAAGCACTAATTGAAAATATACAAGAACTTTGTCCACAGGCCTTGGATACGGGAGGGTCTGCAATAGGAGTAGGTTTAAGCCTCAAAAATGGTTAGAAATGGGTGTGGGTATGCATACAGACTCAGGGAATCTCTTTTCAATTAAAAATGTGTTCTTTGGGATAAATTTAGAAAAACTTGGGAGCAGCAGGCCAGCTAAATGAGACTGATCTATTGATAGAAACGTGTCAGTTTAGTAAATCAGAGACACAGTGCAGAAAAGTCAACCCTCATTAACAAAACTGGAGGATTAAAACTTACTACTAAAGTCAGAAAACAGTCATGTCAGCATTTCTCATAATGCTGACAACCAAACTTCATAATGAACAGCAGGTAAGTGAGATTGTCACTTGTGATCTCTTTAACCACAGAGTCTCATAACTAGAGCACGTTGCAAACTGTACAAAACAAACCCCATTACTGAAAAAGCTGTGGTGGCTGAATCTCCTTTGATTCCCAGGACTCAACTGAAGGCTGCAAGAACAGAATGCTACAATAGCTCATATGCTTACAGGTGGAAAAATCCACATAATATCTTCACACATCTGAAACTTTCTGAATTAAGGGTAAGGCTGGAGGTAAATGTGCATTTTAGCAAGCAGCAAATAGTTCCCTTTTGTCATTCCAGCAGAAAATCCTTTAGGACAGCTTGGTGGAAAGCCTTACAGAATGTTTCTCACAGATCTGACAATTTTTAACAGAAGATATATAATGAGTAAAAAATTAGCACAATAATGTGAACCAGATATTTGTAATATTTGAAGCAGTTCTTACTAAGAATAAAAAATGATGGTGAGATTTACAGGAACAACATTCTCCATTTTGCCAGTGACATTTCTTGTGCCTGTTACATTAAGTACTGCTGCGCAGCCACTTAACATTACCCACCAGAAATAACACAATTTATTTAGTCCATTGTATGCAAAGTTTGAAAATCCAAAGAGCCCAGTAAAACAGAGTTTCTGCAGCTCTGTGGACCAATCTGTGAAGTACCAATGTACTTCAAAAATTGGTAATTTGGCTTTTAGTTTAAGATGAGTGGGAAAACTCCTGCTTCTCATTTTCAACAATTTTTAATTGCAGGACACAATCACATCATACAATCAGGTCATAAACTTTGTAAAGGTCTTTGAACTTTAAGGATTAAAATAAGGCATAGACTGAAGGGCAGGGACAGGCAAATTGCAGTGGCACACAGATTACACTGGAAAACATACCTTTGGGCCAATTTTGCCTACATCTTCCTTGTCCCAGCAGGAATTATTTATTCCCTGGTCCATAGCAGTAAAATTTTGTGAAACCCTGACCCTCATTGAAACCCAGCAAGCCAGGATTTCTATATCAAGAGGGATAGTTCCCCCTTCTGGAATCTTATTCCCGTTTCTGTCCCTTCCACGGGCTTTCTCTGAAGAGAGAAAGGGAGCACATCCGTAATGCTGCTTCTCCTGCAGGCCCAGTCCCAAGGTCCAAGTAACCTACATCAGGATGCAGGAAGAGTCTTCACGCTCTTATTGGGCATGCAGGATACATCTCAATCTAGCCCCAAGAAATTAGGAGATTGAAGTTAGAACTTAAATGGATCTGAGTGAATAATTTTTAATGAATGCATTTAATGATGGATGAGTTTCCTTCCTTCTTACCATGAAATGTGGGGAGCAATTTCCTTCACATATTCTTTCTTCATTGAATTCTTTTTTAATTTCTTTTAAAGTAAGGGGCTGCTACTACAAGCACAAACTCATGGTTCAATTTCAGTTAGTGCCATAAATCACTTAATACTGTTTCCATCCTCCAGTCTAATGAACATAACTCATGGAATCAGCTTTGTGGTACACAGGCTTACAGAAGTCACATTAAAAATTCGCTTTTCATAGTATTCCTGTGTGAGCTTAACATTTATTTTCTGCCAACAGTTACATGATTAAAGTTTAATAACTCCGTGAGTGTGTGCAGGAATTGACACCAAAAGCAACCCTGAGATGGCTGAAGATTTGCTTCCAAATTCACACAAATATAAGTAGAAATTGTTTCTGCATTATTCATCCAACTTTAGACCTAAACCAAATATGTCTCACTAGCAGTCTCGGAAACATGTGATGAAGTGTTTTAAAATTCCAGTAGATGTCACCACTTCTCCCCCAACAAGTCCTTAAGTACATCTAAAAGAAGCTTTTGAAAACTCAGTTTGCTCTTCATCATGAGTTGCAAAAGCACAGAGACTCCTTTTGCTTTGGGTTACATTGTGTTTTGGCAGAAAAAGAATATATCCGTTTTTCGAATCTGTGCCAATGAACTAATGAGCTTCTAGAACTCATGCCACTATTGCAAACCAAGGCATGTGCAGATCAGCTGCCGATTGTGATGTTGTTGCTTATACAAAACAGTACCTAGTGTTGTGTCAATTTTTCCTCTTTTCACTTGAAACTTCATAAATATCAAAGTTTTGAATGATGCTTTGATTGTAACCCCGATTGTGACTGCAGTTAGTTTTTCATTACCATTCCCTGCAATGTTTCATTTGCTTTTGTTTCCCAAGTTTCAACAAGACCCAGTAGTGTCTCCTGCCTAAATATTTGGGTTCAATTCTTTTCAGCTCTTGCTTGCTGTTATCCTCTCCTCTCATGAAAAGTGAGATCTCATGCTTCAGTTCACCTGATTTTCATGGCTACATTTTTTTCCATTCCCACTGGGAACAAGACGCCCATGAGGCCTGGAGTTCTGACATCATGGGAGAAGGCTCATGCTTCTGGTCAGTTACATCCAGACAGAAATTCCCAGTACTTTCCCTTCTTCTTTGCACACTAACTCTCTCTGGAAGAAAATATTTTTAAATTCATATCAGATGAAATTCAATTCCAGCTAAAGTCTGCATCTTTGAGAAATAACATAAATGGATATTCATTTTCTTACACTGGCCTTGACTCCTAACATCTGACAACTAAGAAATTTTCTTAATTCATTAATAAATAATTATTTTAAACTCAATAAATTAATAAATTCATTTATATTTCTCTGCATCATGAAAAAAAATAGTCTTCTCTTTTAAAAGCAGCTCAGATTCACAGGACATAATAATGTGCAAAACCAAATTAAGCAAACCTTTTTCCACTAAAGAAAAAAATTCTTTAATCTGAACTTCATTTTCTGAAGAAATTTTAATAATCTTTTTCTTCAGAGACAAATTTTACATTTTTAAAAGAATATTAGAGGACAAAATTAATTCTCAGCAGTTCCCAGGGCAAGAAAATATTTTGTGTGACTTTTTTTGTCACTTTACCAGCTGGCCCCAAGGAAAGCTGACTTTATAGCTACATTTACCCCTTAAGACTTAGAAGAGAGTTTGGATGCATAACAGCATATAATGATCATATATTTCTGATGAGTTCAGCAGTGGTTTAATGACTTCAGAAAGGTTCATTTGAAGGTCTTTAGATCACTTGCTCTCATTCAGATTTCATCCAGATTAAAACAGCCAAAATGACTAAAGACATTGCAGATATAAGGATAATTTGTTCTTCAGTATTTTAGGAAGTGAGATAAGATCCAAATGCATCCCTTAGACTTTTTAAAATGTCTTTATTCATGGGATCAGGTCACCAGAACAAGTTAAAAACTACAAGCACTTTTTAAAAATTTTTAAAACGTTGTTGCAATTCCTTTCCCACCCAGCTGCAAAGGGGCCTCTAAATTACTCTATTGTCCATGGGATTTGTAGAATAGCAGCTAGAACTAACATGAAACTGAACAATAGCAACACTGTACTCCTTCTCAAGAAAAAGGAAAATTGTAGTCTATGGCAAAAGCTTGGGCTGCTATGTGATAATTGACTCCTTTTAGAAAATTCTCTAAATGCTTTCTATTTTTTAAAGAAAAAAACTTTGGTGTTAAGCATTTGAATTTTTTTCCTTGTTTGAAAATAAGTTAAATTTGAGGAGATATTTTTTGCTTGAACTGTTAAAAGAAGTTTATTGACAAGAGTGTGTGAATGGAGAACAAGCTGAGAAACTGCCCCTGACAAAATTGGTTAAGTTTTCCAGAAAATGCTTTAGCATTACAAAAATAATGCTGTCTTTACACAGAAGAAACATATTATGTGGTGAGTGTGACCAGTTTTTTTAGATTTCAGAAAAGCCTGAAAAAAGTAAACAAATGGTAAGGAAGATGATTCCTCAGCAGGCAACCGTTACAAATAAAGCAGAAAAAAAGAGGAATGCAGACAAAATCAGAATTATCCATGGGGCTGAAGCTTTCTGCTGTCCTGATGGGAACAGAGAGAAGTTACTACTCAAGGTTTTTTGGAAAAGTAAACAAGCCTTCAGGATGCTGAGTGAATGCAGTGGACACCTGAATTCCACAGGGGCCATGGAGCAGTCTTCAAATGACAAGGACTTTGTTGAATCTTCAAGAGGAAGAAGCACTTTCAGCAAGATCTTTGCTTTTGCTTGTATTTCATACAATTCATGCTCCTTGGCCTCTCACACTGAACACACCCTCAGTCTGCAGTGTAGAACTACCACAGTGCTGCAAGTAAAAACAAACACTTGATGTTTGGTCATTTGCTTTGAAAAGTAGCCCCTGGGTGAAACTAGATTTTTTTTTTTTTTATAACACTGTCACTTCTGGACTTACGGTAAAAAGGACATAAAAGTTTTGTGAAATGTTGTGAAAGAGAACAAAATATAAGAATGTCTTTGGTAAAACCTTTTGCAAAAGTTTTTATGGTTTATTTTAATAGAAACATTTCTAATTTTTTTAAAAAACCCAACTATTTAAGACATATTTTTTTAAGAAAAATATTTACATACTTCTTTAGTAAAAGACATTCTACCTCAGAAGTACTTGTTTCAAAATACTTAAATCCTGACATCCTAGTGTCAATAATGCCTCTCTACCAAAACCATATATTCAGCGGCCTTTTTGGTTTGTTTGTTTGCACCAACTTATAGCATTTAAATCTGAATTAAAACAGCTGCAATATTTATTGATACACATAATGAGAAAAATGAACAAATTAGAAAGGTGATCAAAGGATAAATGAAAAAAGCAGAACATAACTGAGAAGCAACAAAAGTGTTGCCATATGAAAGGGCCTCTCAGATGAGTTTGCAAGCAGTAGAAGTATAAATGATAAAAAAGTGTTTGAAATCAGCTGTTTTAAGTGAATGAAAGCTGCAGTTGGACACAAAAGGCATCTCAATTACAGCCATGTCAGATTATTAACTGCAGAAAACCTCCAAAGACATTTGCACACAAGGAATATCTAAGGGTCACAAACAAGAAGACTGAAACTGTCAGAGGGGTTGGTCTTGTTTAAAATATTTTCAAAATAAATTTTCTTTAAGTGGTCTCAAATGAAAGAAACAATCTTACAGACTTCAGTATTGTACAAAAGGATGGAAAGGAGCACTTCACTCTTGTAGTTTTTAGCCTGTATAAGCAAAAGAAACAAAAAATAACAATAGGAACAATTCGTGAACATTCACCTGGTCTTTGCAGCAGAATCCAGAAATTCCATCTGAGTGCACTACCCAGTATGTTGGTAACTATAAGTATGATGCTTTCAGAAAAGAAAAATAGATAATATTTGAGGAGAAATCGTTGTGTGTGATAGATTGGCATTTAAGAAAACAAAGAGAAACACTTAAAGAAGTTAAAACTGCTGGAGGCTGGTGGGAGTTTTTCTCCCAGCCAACAACTGGCCATTTCTAAGAATTGACAGCAGTTTTGACCATTGAAAAGTGAGATCAACCTGTGAACACCACCTTAAGACCTAAGCCTGGGAATTTCTTTGTCTCTTTGTTTCCTGTCTGTGAAAGGTAACTGAGCTTTAGCTGGCTTCCCATTCCTCTGCCCAGGCCATGCAGCCCGGGCAGGGGCTGGGCTGGGCCTGCCGCAGCTCCCGGCCGGGACATGGGGCCTGCGGGGCTTGCCCCGGGTTCTGGCTGGGCCAGGCCGGTCCCTGGCTCGGCTGCAGTTTTTGCTGTGACTGAATTCACCAGAGACTGCCGAGTAAAGAAAAAAAGCTCTTGACCTGCGGCAGGCTGAGACAGTGACCACACTCTCCAGAGCAGCCATGAAGAATCTTCCATCGCAGACAGCTCCAGCCGCTGCTCCGGCAGAGATCACAGAACCATCTACAAAGCCTGGGCAAGATTTTAACCCTTTCATTACCCAGATGAGACTTGCAGATTAATCCTTTTTTCCAGAGAAAGAAAAAGAGAATAATCAACATGTAAAGAGACTTTATAAACTATCGGAGACAGTGATGAAAGGAATTAAGCTTCAGAAAAGGTAGAGAATAAGGAGATGCTTTAATATGCTGAAATATATTTCTGTTAAAGCTATGGAGATGGACAATAGTGTTCTGAAAAAACTCCTTTAACTCATGACAGAATATATTGGGAGGAATAGAGTAGTTCAAAGTGTGGATTTTGAGCAAAAAGTAAAGTGATTGTTATACAGTGAGGTGCTGGAACAGAAGGAGAGAAGTAATATTTGAAGACCTGTAGCTTTGTAGAAGCAAAGAGAAAACTCCTGTTTCCAGGGAGGCTCACAAAGACAAATGAAGAGAACTTTTGCCTTTGAATAAGTCATCCTTAAAAATGACATCCCTAGACTCATTGACCCATAACACACTTCAGAGTGATGTGAAATGATAAGAGACAACTGATGACAGATTTCCAGGCAGCTGGCATCAGAGAAATAGAAAGCTATAACAGAAATAGTTTTCTTGTGAGAAACTCCACAAATTAGCAGAAGACTTCTGTTTCTCTACAAAGACTGATGAAAAGACTTTAGCAGGAATTGGGACTGTTTTAAACACCAAAGTTTTTTGTCTCTATGTTGTCATGTGAACAAGAGAATGGTTGGGTAGTGGGGGAAAAAAGGGTTTTCTGGAAGTTTTATTCTAGTGTTCTTATTCTTGTAGTTTTGTTAATAAACTTTGTTTATTCCTTTTAAGTTTTAAGCCTGTTTTGCTCTTGTTCTAATCCATATCTCACAGCAAGAAATAAGTAAGTTTTCTAGTAAATTTTTAGTTACTGCTTTAAAACCACGATATTTATTTGGTACATTGGCCGGGAAAACAAAATTAGCAAATTTAAACTACTACATTGTGACATGGTGATAACAGTACAAGTGAGGAAACAGGCAAAATTTTAGCCAAGATGTTAGACCAAGAGATGCAGATATAACAGATCAATGAGACAGTACCTGCAAATACCTTGTAAAAAATGTCACTCTCTGGTTTCACAGATGTTTGGTTTGAACTCTCAGTAGCTTTCCGTTATACTGAATTATGCAAATCCTTCAGCTGTCCTTCACTTTAAAGGGGAGCATTAATCAGTTGACATCAGGTGGAAAGGCCTAGAGAAAATTAGAAAGGAACACAGTTGTGAGCTACCACACATCCAGCCTCTGCAACATTGATGGAGAGCAAATTCCTGACTTGAGAAAGGGTTCTCAGTGTTTGCTAACTCAAAGTTTAAGCCACATAAGCACAACGACAGAGACTTCTATGCAAGGGTTTAGCAATGGTCTTGACAGTAAGCAACTTCCAAGCCAGCATGGGTTCCTATAGGATTGCCTGAACCACCTGGAAATAGTTCTCATTTATCTATGTCTTACCTGTGATGTTGCTTTGTTCATGGCTCTGCCTTGTAATGAAGTGTCTTTTCTTCTTCTTCCAACTCAACTGATTACTTTTGAACGAACCTGAAAGAAGGTGTACTGAGTTTGAAGGGATTTCTGTTTGTTTTCTTGTTTCCTGGGGAGCAGTAGCTTTCTTGGCATGTGCAATACTAATGATTAGCTCAGTGGTATTTCACATATTGTCCAGGATAGCTCACTTTGGAGTTCTTAGTGACCTGTGACCTGTTTTTCTACTCCTTTTTTTTCTCAAATGCAAGATACTTTTCTGTAATAAGAAATCTATAATCTGGTATATTATCATGAGATCAATGAGTTAGTCAAGCTATTCCTTGTTTTAAAACACTGGCAAACCAAAGTCAGCAATTAGCATATACCAAAAAAGTAAATAACGTCTTGGTCATTTCAAATGAAGAAGTTTGATCTTGCAAAATTTTCTGGTTTGAGGGAAATTGTGCTTGATATGTAAACAGCATGTAAAACCCCAATTGAAAAAGTGTCTCCCATTTGTCTCCAGACTGAGCCTGGAATTCATCTCCCCTGGTCTGAACTAAGAGCCAGATGTCGAGGTATTTAGACAGCTCCCTCAAAAAAATAGTCAGCACTATTTTTCCATAGCTACTGGATAAAAAAAGGCAGCCCCACGGTACTGTGTACAGTGTCTGTCTTGGGCAGTCATCCTCATATGGAAAGTAGTGCTCACTTCTCTCTGTGGTCTACAGGAAGGACCTAAATTACTGCTCTGGACTATGCTTGCATTACTGAATTTCAAACAGTTCATAATTATCCCCTAGATAAAGCACATGATAATTTCTTCTACTGATAGGATAAACTTGTAAAATCATTTATTTGTGTTAATTGATGTTCTGAAAAATAAGATTTTTATCCATAGTTTTATATTTTAAGTTTTTATTTATATTTATTTTATAGATGTGTAGAGGTCTAACATATATTTATGTTAGACCTCTACATATCTAACTCTAGCAAGATCCTGGAAACTTTGGATTACCTCTGGCTCTTCTTTACTTCAGTGCAAGCAAACTGACTTCTGTAAGTCAGAGGAAGCAGCATCAAATAAGGCTTCCCTAGATCATTTGAGCCCATAATTATTCTTTTGATGCAAGTGAAAACACACATGACTGTTTCTGGATCCTTTTAGATATACCTTCATGATTTATCACAATCTTCCTCTCACCGGATGAGCATACATAACAGACATATACTGCTATGTTTATCCTTTCAGAACTATTTAAAACAGGAGATTTTTACAATATGGGGTATAAAAAAGTAAATCAGACAAAGAAGATCACTTAGAAGACATATGCATTATTAGGTCACATTCTAAATGATGTGAGTAACATGGACAAAAGCTGGTTAAAACCCATCAGGAACTCAGAAAGCTTAAAGAAGAGGGTGACCAGTAATTTGTAACACAGGTGGTCGCGACAGTGTTAGGCAAGCTACTGCATTATACACACCTCCTTGTTCACATCATTTAAGCCTTTTGATCCTTTTTAATTTCTTTCTGTAACTTTTTTAAAAATTCTTTTTTCGTTTCTTTTTTCTCTCTCTTGATTCTTCTGCACTTCTTCTGTACTTTTTTTCACTCCTGGATTTCTCAGTCTCCTCTGAGCTGAGCTCCTTGGGAATATTCCCTCACGGGGAGTCCTGTTTATCACAGTCCTCCAGGTCAGGACAAAAACTCCAAAGCCTGTTGGATCTTGTTACTCATGTTTATTAGGATGTTATCATAAAATTTGGCAGGTCTCTCCAGACTATTTATGCAAGTTTAATTCACTGCAATCTGGTTCATTTTCTTCTGATGGTACAAAATGGCCTTGTGGCTCACTTTGGCTTTTGAAGACGCAAAATGGCCCCGAACTACACATTTCTTTTATCTTTATACTTATTCTTATCCAATTAACAATAGATTCGTATATTATTTTTCTTAATGACTCAATGACCCATCACCTGTGTGCTGCACTGCAGCATTTTCTGTCCAATCACTCACTATTACCCAAAAACCTGTCTAAGAAGAACATGAAGAAGAAACAAGGAAAATAAACAACATTCTAAACCCTCCATCTTGTCTTCTGCTTTCTAAATTGTTTTAAACTCTATACTTTAACTTTTTTACCCAGTGACTTAAGAAACTCTCTAATCTACACACTCACACTTCTAGCTTTTCTATCAAACTTTAGCAGTTTCCATGTATCACCATGAAAACATGCTCATAAATTTCATGTTGTATGAAATTCAGTGTTTTTCTGGATTTTTGAACTAAGTATCAGAAACAAGGGCACACACTCTGTGTCTCAGACTCCAACACTTTCCAAAGCAAATTAGCAGCATTACCTACTACTTTTTATTTTTTTCTTTTTTTTTTTTTTTTTTGCCTCACTGGTTTCCCATAGGTTTCTTTGGGTTCTAGGCATACTTCAACTATTAGAAGAAAAAGTCAGCAGCTGTCTGTTAAAAATAAAAGAGAAAAATCTTTGATTTTCCAGTGTTTGGTCTGTAGGTCTAGTGGGTTTCTTTTATTTCTTTGATTCAGTGATTATTTGGCTGACAACTGATCAATTCATAAACTCTTAGTCAGCAGGTGTGCTTGTAAAAGTACCAAAACATGAAAGTAATAAGCTGATATACTTATCTATATATTATACTATGCTTTCTCTCAGGATTTTTGGAGGTCCTTGCCCTTGTGGTAAGAACAATAAACATTTCTTTCTGTTCTAGCTGATCCTCATTACATCTATTTAAAAAGGTATTTTTGTTACATAGTGTCGCACTATATTAGGAATGGTGGAAGCATGACAGAGACTCTCATAGCTTGGATGCACAAGAGAGCAAGTTACATTCTTTCAGATCTTCTTTTATAGACAGTTCTGAGAAGGTCCGAAAGGTAAAACTCTCATTGGTCGTGAAACTAACATATCACCATCATTGGACAATTGGAACACCACCCATTGACCATTTCTTGCAAGTAAACAACAAGGACCCAAACAACTGCTGCAGAGGTTTTTTCCTTCTCAAAGGACTGTTTGGATTCCTCCTTATGATTTTTCAGGCCAGAGTGAGAACGTTGTGTGACTTAGTTCCACACAGGCTCAAACTAATACCTGAAGCCTAAAAATTTGACCATTGTCAGTTCCCATAACTTAGTTTCTCAGCAAAAACCTTATCCATATAATAATTAGCTGGACCAGACCCTGGAATATAACTTTCTTCTGTTAGATAGCGAGCAATTACACAAATATAATCCCAAGAGGAAGAAATTTGTTACAGCTGGAAAAAGAGAAACTCAGATCCAAGAGCAAGCCAGAAAATAGTGATAAAGGTCGCCACAAAGCATATAAGTATCTGGAGCAGATGATCCTGTGTTTTTCTTTAGGGTCTTTCTGACCCTAAAGAAGGTGGATTATTCACCCACCTTCCCACCAGTTCTGCACTTCCAACTCGAATTAACAAATTCACTCTGGAGCTTTTTTCAATCCTTAATGCCATCTTCCCTCTCTTCCCTTTAAAAACGATAACACTGGTGAATGATTTACAGTGTCTAGAGTGCTCCTTTAAATACATAAAATTTAATATAAATTTAAACTGAAGATCAAAGCAGATTCCTCAAAATACAAAACACAAGGTTATTTTGAATGTTCATTGCTGTTATTTAAAAGGAGATGGTCAACACAAAAATTTGGAACAAGCCATATGAGAGATCAGAATCAGTACAAAGGCAAAACCCTGCAAAGGAAGTAATCTTTTGGATACTAACAGGCAACCCCAAAAAATAGTTAAGATATGCAATTTACAAAGATATTATTTTATTCTTTGTAGATATAAATATTATTTGTAACTGAAAAGGTCAGACAAGTAACATTCCACATAAGTGATTCATGTACCAAGTACACAATAAACTGATAATAACCAAACTTTATTCTATGAATGAAACACCTGGGCCCTGAATATCTGTAAACAGTTTGAAACTAAAGCTGGAATTTGAAGATGCACAAAGTTGCTGGAGTGTAAGTCAAAATTACAAAGAATCCTGCAGCTCATTGCATGTTTGTTAGACATCTCTAATCTCATACAAAACTGAAAAATTTCAAAAGAATTTAAGTGAAATGACATTTCTAACAAGTTCTAACAAGGCATTCATTTTCCAGGGAGATTAAACTAATACCTAACCTGCATTCAGTCTTTATAGGTCAATGAGTCCAGGTAAATGAGCTGATTTGTGAATGTACTATATTGCTGTTGGACAGAATATAGAAGTGTGGATTCATTCACAGCATGCACCAGAATGAGTTGCTAGGGAAGGCCTTGAGTGAGAGACTCTCAAGAGACTTTCCTTTGGGAACAGATCAGGCACAGACAGGCTGTAATTCTCTCAGGCTCAGAGAAATCAGGTCCATGGTACTACACATACTCTCCACTCTCCCTCTCCTGCCTGTATATGTACATACATAGGGAATCCAAGGATTAAGCCACCACAATACTTATTTCAGTGAAAATTTCTCATTATTAAGTATTTTAATTTATATTACATTTGAAAGCCAAAATATCTATTCTGGCTTCAACTGTTCTTTTTTGTTTGCTTGCCCTGCTTAAGAGCTGAAGGGTCACTTTCGAAGTAAACATTAAGAATCAAGAATTCATTCAGAATCCAGAATTCTCATTCAGAAGTAATGAGAAAAATATATCAGAATTTTTAATGACTTATTATTTCCAAATGAATCAAGAGGTAAAGTTAGAGACATGTTTATTTTCTCATAAACTTTAGCATATATAAATAAAGTGCACAGCTCTAGGTTAAAAAATCAGACCTATATAAAATGGTTTTGAGGACACTTAGGTGACAAGAGGTCTGCTGAAATGGCTCTTTCAAGATATATTTTCTGCTGCAAATATGAGTTCCACCTAAATGTACTTTAGAGCCAATTCCATAATATAAGCACTATATAAAATATATATAAAATATAACAATAATATAAAATATAATGGAAAATATGAACCTAGATTATGGACCCATATTTGCAGATTGAGAGTATCTGTAGTAAATTCAATCGATATGGGTTCACTTTACTGTATTTGAGGCAAATCAGCTGTTACCAACCTGTTCACTGAATATTTGATTGACCTGTTAGAAATGACATTAAAACATTATGAGTCATGATGGCATTTTCTTAATAGCTGCTTCAGTTCACAGTGCATGTGAGGAAAATGAGATTTTAAATTTACCTATTATGGGATAGACCCTACTCCATCTAGAAACTCGTATCTCTGGTGTTAGCTGAAGCTGACAGAATGAGGTTCTGTACAGAAATTCGCTACAGAATTCAATGTGTTTTTATCCAGGATTGCCATGCTATCAGAATTGTAGCAATGGGATTTTATTTTTAATTAGTTTTTTATGAAATTTATTAATTCATTTTTTATATCAAGACATCCATGGCTCAGACATATATTTCTGCTTAGTGAGGAAAGTGTTAAAGTCCATCACTAATACAATATTTTTAAAGTTTTACAGTACCATACATTTTAAAAATCTTGGAAACTTAAGAAGCTCTCTCAAAGTAAGCAAAAAAAAGCAGAGTTCATCTCTGTGCTTCCTAGAATATCTGATTCAACACTTTTCTATGAATAGTTGCTCATGACAGAGGTCATTCTATGTAAGGCTTTAAAATTCAGTCAAGATAGAGATTATTATATGAAGAGCTCACAAGAAAGACATTAAGACAGAGACTTCTCAACCCGCACAATCAAGGGAGAAAAAAGTAGCCACCATTGTCACACTGCTTGAAGCAGGACAGATTTCCCATATACAGAAAATGTGGAAGGCAATTACAGCTTCACAATTTCCTGGTGCCTTTCATCTAAACACTACATAACTCTCAAGAAACATTAATGAAGTAAGCAGCTTAATATGTCTAAAAAGTACAGTAAGGAAGGAATGTAGGAGGATTTTGGCAGATATCCTAGTACCCTGAAGTTGCTGATCATAAAATGATCTAAAGCAACGTTTGGAAGCCATAAAGAAAAAGATTACATCTTTTTTCATAATCTACAGAGTGCTTTATGAAAAGTTAAGGAAAAAAAACACTAACAAGATATTGCTGGCTGAGTAATTTTCAATATATGTGGTTTGTCAGTGAAAAAGCAAGAATTAAAAAGAATGTTCATGAAAAAATGTTGATTTCAAAATTACATCTGTTTATTTAGGTTATCATCCATTTCTCAACTTCCAGAGCTCTGAAGAGTCCCATTTAAGTTTTAAAAATACAGGACTGGTTAGCAAACCAGAAAAATGAAAATTCAAGTTGCAATGAATTAAGCTCTTCAGATTATTTAGCATAGGTGTGAACAACTTTCCACAAAAACAGTAGCTTGAATGTTAAAAATATGTCTAGGCATTAGCACTTCGAGTTCTTGTAAGGCTTGGAAAGGAGAGAAAATTATCGCTGTGTAATGACTTTAAATCATTACAAAATCATTAAAATCTCACATTATGAGATAACACACACACACCATCAAAGATTTTTCTAGAATTCTATTAATTTCTCCTGGAAATTTCAGTCAATGCAAATAAAGAGCTTTTGGTTAGTGTGCATCCTCTGATGGAGCACATCTTTATACAGCCTAAGAAATATGCTAGCATCATTTAAGGCCAGTATTTTAACATTTTTTGGAATTCTTTCTCTCAGTTACATAATTTATTAAAAAATAACAAAAGTTAATAACTGGACTCAGACTGTAATATCCCTTTCATTTCAAAGTATATACTTGCAGCTCTTAGAATTATTTTTCTCCTAATGCAGATGAGGCTAAACATTTATTAATAAAACCTACAAAATGTCCTAACTATAGAAAAAATATCTATAGTGATAAAACATCATTAGATGCATTTAACATCAGAGCAACAAATTCTTGGCTTCATTACCTTAATTCAGTTATATTAAACAAAACATTTTGTTAGATGGCAATGATAAGGTCTTGTGTGTCTTGGCAGGAAAATAAAATTAAAAATTTTCTTTGCAAAACACAGTAACAAGTTTTCTCATTCTATTCCTTCACTCTAATACAGCACATGTTCTTTGGTTTAGAATAAATAAGTAATAAATAACAATAGGACTAAACCAAAATAAAATTGTTCATGTGTTATCTTACTGTATACCTATCACCTTCTTTACTGTTCAAAGGTTTTTTTGCTCCCATTCATACAAAGCTCTCTTCCATGTTTGTGCACAGCAGAAAAGAATCCATGAGTCTGGGCTTTACCAGCTGCTGAAAATCTGACTCTTCCAGTCCATCACAACTCATAAGTGCTAGTCTCCACAAGGCTGCCTAGAAAAACAAAACAGCAGCATTGCAATGCACTCAGGTTTGGCAAAGCCTTCATTGCAGGAATCCATTATAACAATATCTAAGTAACAGCCAGAATTCAAAACTGAACTGTGCAGGTCTATGAATTCTGCGGCTAGGTAATCTCTCCTTACTGTCTTCATCTGTCAGATGAATCTTCCCTCATGCAAAGTTATTAAATTACAATTTTATTGGGGTACATTACTTTTAGACCTGAGCAACAGGTCTAAGTACAGTACAAGTCCTCAGACACCAGTGACAATACCTATCAGAGCTTGAAGCAGCTTATGTCTCAAGGACAATATTTTTGCCACATTTTTATCAGAAAACATCTTCAGGCAGTTACTAAAATATCAGGAGAAGCAGAATTTCTGAGACAGGGAGGTAGGTAAGGTCTCAAGCAATAAGCATGGATTCAAGGAATGTGCAGCAACAACCTCAGTGAGACAGAAGAATCATAGTCTGGTTCCCTGCCATTGCTCTGGGGTCTCTGCTTTAACCACACAAGATTAACAAGTCTTCCTGGCATAAAGGAAGAATAACCACAGAATTTTCTATGCTCACATTTATACTCTTGTCATCCTGAATGAGACCTGCTTAAATGAACAAGCTGCAATACATGAGCTTTACTTTTACATTTAAAATAATACTAATATCATAAAGCACTGTCAAACAATATTCTTCAGTCTTCATTCACCAGAACTTGTGCTCCAACCCGAGATCACATATGTCCCCAGGGCCCTGTCACAGAATGCTTGGTGAAATCATTCAACTCTGGCATTTGGCTCGTAGTCCGTGCAGTGGAGATGGGATCTTTCTCCTGAGCAGAGAAAGTGTTAAGCTTCTCTTGCCCACTCTTTGCCTGGGCACTATATTGTCTTGGCAATACAAATAGAACAAGAAATTGAATTGGAGTGGAAGCAAGAAGTATCTTTTCCCCTTTTTGGATGCTTTACATAAATATTTTCATATATATGTGTGAGTGCAGATAAAGGGTTGCTACCCCCATGACTCAAGGCTAATTTCAATGGAATTTAGGAATTAATGAATTCTTAAATTCCAAAGTGTTCCAAGGAAGTTTTTTTTGGTGCTCAGTAATATGAAGAAGAAGCCATTTTTCCTTATGTGCTTAAATCTTCAATTTAAGGATGAATAATTGAGAGTGTACAAGATTGGGCTTAAGGGGAAAAGCAGGAGACCCTGACATGAATTTAGAGCATTTCTGCAATACTTATGCATTTTGAAATCTAAAGGGAGGTTTTCTCCTTAATTTTCCAGTATAAGCATGAAAGGAATACTACAATGTACATACCAGACTTGCCACTAAAACAGATTCACTGTTATTTCTTTCTGTCGGTGATCTGCAAAGTTTAATCAGGTGAGGAACACCTGAGTGCACAAGAGTGTCAGGAGAAATAATTTAGAAAAACAACTCCTTATTTTGTGATATTTTTTAAGATGCATCATGTTGGTCTTTTTTTTAGTAGATATGATCTCTAATGCAAAGATGATATGCAAATACTTAAGGGACTTTTGATGGAGCTATGCAGTTCAGAGCAGTCATAATTAATGTTTGTAAAGCATAAACAAATAAGTTGGATTTACTTGCTGCAGTTTCAGAGTGGAAATTGTGACCTCCATTTCTTCACTACCAATCATCCCACGCACCCTTAAAAAACTCCTACCCAAAGAACACATTCCCTCCCATTGGATTCATCACACCTGGACCTGCTGGGGTCCCAGATTTCTGTGCCCTGACAGATCCTGCCCAAGGATTTACATAAAGGAACGGAAGAGGCAGCAGTGTCAGATGGCACAATAAGGCACAGCTATATGATGAGTGGATGCTGCACCTCAGGTTCCTCTGGGAAACGAGCCAGAGGTTCATTTAGCTCCATCTTCCCAGTCATCCTCTGGACAGATTCTTTAGGGAATATCTTTCATAAAGTTTACCAAGTGAGGCTAAAAATTAAAAAGAGCTTCTCCATGACTGGCAGTACCTCCTTACAGTGCCATTAAGTAGGAGGCACATCCTTACAGCTGAGTTTTACGGCTGCATCTGCCACCTCAGGATCTCGGCTGAGCTGTGCCAGGGTAACTGCAGATTTCTGCTGGACTCGCTCACAAGCTGCAACATCTGCTGGATTTCCTGAGGAGGATTTTTCAAAGAGCATTTCCATTAAAAGTTGAACACCTAAAAGAATTCAAGAGCCATTGTTATCCACTCTCCAACAAAAAAAAAACTCAATGCAAAAAAGTAAAGGGAAGAGGGAAGCTGGGTTAATACAGACCAGCTACTGCCCAAAAAGGGCATGAAGAACATATAAATGAAGTCTGCAATTTTGACATCAGCACCCAAGTGCATCTGATCTATGCATAAGTTCATCTTCACTAGGAAGCTACAGAACTTCTGGATCTAGAAAATTACTAAGTCTTTCGTCCTCTAAAAGTTTGTATTTTAAATTTCACTAATTTATTTCAATCAGCCAAATGTAATTCTTTATTTTCTTCTAAATTAACTTAAAGATAATCACTATCTGAAAAACCTGTAGTGACATATTTCAGGTCTCTAAATGAAGTTTCATTCCCATTCAAAGTAATTTTTTTGTTTGTTTGTTTACATATTTTTAAGCAGGGCTTTAAAAGTTTCTTTCTCAAACTGTTTAAGGGTATTTTAGAATGAGGAATCCATTAATGAAGGAAATGATGAATTTATCTTTCTTGAAGTTTACTGTATGACTAACTCTTCATTCCAGAAGAGACAAGGTCATCCATGTCAAAGCGGCTTCATTAATTTATTGTTGCCTGTTGGAGTTGATATTCTTCTTGTAGCATCACAAAAAAAGGATGATGATTTCTCTTTTCTAGACTATTTTAAGTGTAAAGACAATTATGTGCTATTAGACTCCATATGCTATTAGGCATTCAGATTACATCAGGTAGCATCAGAGAACATTTGCATAAATAATTCAGAGAATTATCATCAGAGCCATGCAGCTAGATAATAATCAATCAACATACAAAAAAGTCAGAGTTGAGAAGAAAGTACCTCAATTCTCCAGAATTTGAAGACTGTTCTCAGAATGTGGTCTCTGACTAGGACCTGCTTATTATAACATTAGGCAGTCACTAAGAAGATTTTACACACAAGATGAGTGCCAACCGCTCTCAAAAGCCAGGAGGAAAATGCTTCTTGTGAAATTCCATGACAGAGTGTATACACAAATTTTACTTGTTGTCATTGTCCTTGACAGTCCACTGCAGTGTCTAACATGAGTTTGGCCTACTTGGCCTAGCAAAGCAATATATGTGAATTTTCACTGTAATTTAATGTTTCCCACAAAAAAAAAAAAAAAAAAAAAAGAAAAAAAAAAAGGAAAAAAGCAAAGGCACCTGTCTTTCTATATTGCTTGGCCTTGAATTTGCTGGCAGGTGTATTAATAAGGTATTTACATCTTACCACAATATTACCGGTATTACCACAATACAAGTTACTGAAACACTTTTTACTACTTTGCTTTCCATCTGGGAATAAGTCACACACACAGAACACCAGCAACATGGTCACAAAGGCAAAGTTTCCTAAAACAGTGGCATTATATTTTGGTTATGTAGAACCATTCCCAGGACTCATTTTGCACCCTGCAGCAATGTGCAATATCCAGCAGAGACAGGATGCAAAATGAAGCTTTATTAGTGAAGCCTTTCTCCTTTATTGTGTAAGTACTACATTCCCATCTACTCAGGCTCTCCAGAAATAAATAAAAGATATAATTCAGCTAAAATGCATACCATTTCCTTGAATGATTTCTGAAGCACACTGGTCCAAGACAGACATGTTTGCCAATATTGTTACCACCTGTTGTTAAAAGGAGAAGAAAATATGAAGTCTAGTCCTACAATTCAGTAATATTAAATGTCATTGTGGTTCATAAAATAAATGTGGCAGAAATATGGAAAATTTGTGAGTGCTTTTATTGCGCTGAATAGGTTTAGGTGAAATATGAAGAAATCCTTGCAAGACATTTGGAGTTTTGAGCTTTGATTCAAGGGAATATTTAAGGAATATTCTTCAGCTTTGTTGGAGTCAAGAATTTTGTGCATGTTAAGGCACAGTCTCAAAAGCAACTGGGCTTAAAATTCTGTTTATACCTTTCCAGAGGTAAAGACCATGGTTAGACTTTGTACCAACACATTCACTGTTGATATGTGAACAAGCACGTTCTGAGATCTTGACTCACAGAATTTCTTACCCCCAGTAGCTTTAACTGTTTTGGAGACTAGGTGTAACTCAACTTGCTTATTAAAGTGATGCAGCAAGCCGCTGACAGAGATTGGACCCCATGGTACTGTTGGTTTTCAGTCAGTCATTCCCTTCACTGATACTGCATGCTTTCTCATACATCCTGCAAAACGTTCTTCTCAATCCTTCAAATAGTGTGCTTTTTGCATGCAGACATATCCCAATATTAACAGCATATGTGAGAGATCAAATAATAAATGCTAGAGATAGTTAGAATGCAAAACAGAAATAATATTCTTTCTTAAGAGGTTTTAAATTTTTTCTAATCTAATTCAGGAAAATTGACCAGCCTCAAAAATAATGATCAGTTTTGGAACTGGTTATCAGCTTTTTTAATAGTACAGTGTCGGTTCAGAAACCAGCAAACTTCTTAAATGTAAGGAGGCATGGGATCAAATCACCATTCTGATATCACTTTGCCTTTTAAAAACAAGGATGACTCATTTCCGATGCTGTGACATAAAGGTCTTCCACTTTTGAAGGCAGTGTTACAGTGTCGCCTCTCTGAATAAATATACTTAGCATGCAAATGAGTTGCTGAAACTCTACAGAGTGACAGGTAGATATATGGTAACTCAGTGTATGTCTATGTATTTATTCCATATTAATTATTAACTGTGTTGCAGGCAGAGTGTATATGTTTTCTCATTCTAAATTATATCCCGTTAATGAAAATTGCTTCCTCTGTGCAGAATCTGTACCCCATGTGGCTCTCTAAGCCACAGATGAAGAATTCAATTAACCACAATTTGAATACATGCCAATTATTCCACTGCTTCAAGTTATTTTTTCTAATAAGTATTTTCATACATAAAAATAGTTTGTGTGCATCTTTTGACACCAAAAAATTATTTGAGGTTATAGCTATACTTCCTTCATGTTGATTATGTGGCCCCTATATTTTTCAATATTTATGGAACTACTCTAAAGGGTTTGTATGTAACCTTATCCAGAAGGGTGTAAAAAAGACTCTTATGATCAATGACCATCAAGATCTACCTACATTAATTTTAAAATCATAATAGGACTCAAAAGGTAGTTAAGCCATAGATCAGCTCACTCCAAATGGATAGATTTTCTTTTTCCCAAGAAAATTTGGGTTTGTGTGATGTAAAAAATGTAAAGAAATATGATAATGGAAAAATATAATAGGCAAGCAGAATAAAGTTGACTTTAAATTTCCCCTACACTTTCCTATTTTAAGGTTCATACAACTTACACAAAAATTTCCTTTGTAATACAAACCAAAGTTCAAGGAAGTTTCTTATTAAGGATGAACTCTCTAGAGGAAAGCACAAACAAATGTAGACTGAATTTGCTTCAGAAAGTAACACTTCTGTGAGCACTGGTATTAGTGAAGTCTTATCTCTTTCAGATTTAGATTTGATCAAAAAACACAAATAGATGTTTTCTAGTAGGTTCTCTCCCACTGTAGATTCCTTTTTTCTTTTTGTCTAATGATACAGAGGCTTACACTGCAGTCTTGATCTTTGCTTCTTTTCCCATTATCTGGCTCCAAATTTCAAAAGCCTTAGGCAGTCTCAAAAATAACTACAAAGTCCTGTTGCTTCAGCAAATCAGTTCAGCTGTTATTGTGAGACATGGAGCACACAAACAGATACAGATAAAAGTGACTGCCTAAGCCTCATTTCATAGATGAAAATTACTGGAAAAAAATAGATACCAAAAGCTCTTTCAGAACTGAAATTACTTTGAAATAATTGAAAGACTTTCAGATATTTAATATGGAATCTCTACTGTTCAACTGCAATTTTTAATACTAATTTGATTAATTGCTCAAGTAATTGATCCTGTAAAAGAGCACACTCCATGATTACAAAGCACTGGCACCTGACTCAGTTTATGATTCTTGCAATTTTTCTGGATTCCTAAGGAATACAATGAACTTGTGGTCAACTCCAAGTGTAAGAAAGAAGACATCCTGATGACAGGATACATGAGCTCTGGTCATTGCCTTCCTACCATGCAGAAGGAATGTGCTGAAGCCACCCACCAATTTCACTACCCTTGTGATGTCTTGATCTGTGGGATTTGTAAGTGTGTTATTAAGCAAATTTTGTCAGGGAATCCAGCATAATTGCCTACCCCAGCACCTGTATTTCTGCTAAGCAGATTTGCTTTGGAGGTCGATCTCAACTCATGCATTTCCAATATCTGTATTTTAGCAGTGCTCTCTCATAGACTGACTCAGGTTTCTCCACATTTTGTCCTCTGCTATCCAAATGGGTCAAGAATTGTGGGTGCCTCTACAGAGCAGGAGTCTGCTAAACATGGTGGCTGCAGTTTTGTCTGTGATCTGGAAGCTCTAAATCCACTGTACTAATGAGAAAAATCACAGAAAGATAGACTTCATCAAGAAATAATCAGCATAGAATCATAGAATTGGGTTAGAAGGGACTTTAGAGATCATCTAATTCCAATCCCTGTCACAGGTAGAGACATTTCCCACATGATCAGGTTGCTCAGAGCTCCATCCAGCCTGTCATTGGACACTTCCAGTAATGAGGCATCTCTTGGCAGCCTGTTCCTGTGCCTCACCACCCTCACAGCAAATAATTTCTTCCTACTATCTAATCCAAATCTGCTCTCTTCCAGTTTGGAGCCATTCCCCTTATCCTGTCACTACATGTCCTTGTAAAGTCCTTCTTCATCTTCCCTGTTGACTCACTCAGGTCCTGGAAGGCCTGTGATATTTGTTTGCCATCAGAGGGAAGCTGGATGCATGATTCAGGTCAGTGTCATGAGTTACAGCCAGAGGAACAGACCTCCAGGGTGCCTCCTGTGCTCAACACCTGCCTGTTTCGGTGTGCTCAGCTCTACACACCTAAACCACGGGGCAGTGAGACACAGGAAAAGGCAAAACGTTAGGAAAGAAATTCTCAGACCAGCTCATGTTTTAGCACCTTTTGAAGTGGCACCAACTTTGCAAAATATCAACATGCAGAGATTTCACTGGGAGTAGCAAGATTTTTCACAAGAATAAGAGACTAAGTAGGTAACTTTCAGAACTTAAAAAAAAATCACACTTAAAATCAAGAAGCTTTGAAGGTTCATCTTTAAATGGTTCGTTGATGAACTGAGTATACGGGGATATTTGAGGGGCCCCTTACAGCCCATGGAAAATTTCCCTATTTAATAATTTAACTTCAAAAAATAATGTAATTATTTCATATTTTTCAAATGTCAATACAGCATCATCATCTTAGTCCTGAAGTTGCCCTGGAAATTAATTTGAAATCAAATTTAAAATCTCTATTTTTATAAGCAAAATAAGAAAACAGATATTAAACACCGATACATCTCTAGTGACAATATCATACATTATTATAAAATTGGCAGTGTTGATCTTTTTTGCTTATTCTATATATACTTCATAATTTAAAATTTGTTTCTTTTTCCACATAGTTTCCTTCCACTCCCTCAGACTTTCACACATATTGAATTTATGAGTGGTGAACCTTCAAGTTCTGTAGACTGCTTTGCCCTGAACTGTAGGACTTTCAGTTGCCAAGAGCAGTTTAAATTTGAGAAACCATGGTTAATCAAGAACCTTTAAAATAATTTTGTATTGAGAGTCTGCCAGTTTATTCACCAGCCTTCACAGACGTAAATGTGAACACCGTTTATTTCTATCTTTAGCACACCTTTTATAGGGTTCTACAGGGTCTACGGCTAAGCAAGTTACTATTGGCTAATACACACAGGTTTGCATTCTTTCTCTTATACACAAGGATATTGTTTTGCTTTACTCTCTCTTCTGCAGGAAGGTTTCAAGGACTTTAGCCTTTAATATCACAACTTATTTCAAAGACTGGTTTGTGCAGACAGGCCTTTACTAATATATAAAATATATCAACAATTTTCTTCAAAATGTCACCTTGGGATTTTTTTTTGCTAAAATATGTAATTACTAACACTATAATAAAACTTTTCTAAACAACTAATGGTGATTAATTCTCATCAACCACTGTACAAAGGTATAGAATCTTTGTTGAAAAAGTGAAAGCTAGATATGCTTTGCTATAAAATAAGATACACTGAGAGTGTAAATCTGTAGTTATCAAAGAGATTTAAACTTAAGGAACATGTAAGAAATGGAAGGCTTCTGTGAAAACTTTCCCTTAGTGGGAGTTTTAAAAAAGTTTTTCCTTTTATTGTGAAACCAACTACTAAGGAAGAAAGATGCCAAAGGATTTGGAGGATGAAAGCATTCATTTTAGCCAGCTAAAAGGCCACTATCTTCCACAATTGAAGGTCCCTTACCTCATTTGTGGGAAGGGATGTCCCTTATATCTTGTGGGAAGGGGAGTGTGTACAGAGGTAGAATGTGTGGTGCTAATATACTTTTATTGTTAATAAAGGCACACTGCTCAGTAGGCTTTTATCAACAGTCTTGACATAATAAAATATTAAAATATAATAAAAAAAAGAAAGACACAAGCTCAAAACAAGAACTAGCAAGTAATTTAATAGAGTGGCAAAATGGATCAATATAGAATTGTTAATTCTCTTAGTTAATTACTCCTTTAAGGTTGACTCATTGCTAAGTAATATTAATTTTTGTACATATTATAAGAGCAATTGTAATTGATTCAAATAAATGACATAAGCATAAATCATAGCATGTCTGCAAAGTTCCAGCCAGCCATCTTCAGAAACAAAGTGGCATGGAAAACTACTCAGAAGCAAGACAGAGTCTCTTTTTCTGAATGTAAGTTAAAATCATCTGAATGTCACAATTCAGGCTCCATCCACAGGGAGACAGCAAAAGAATGCATTTAGCAGGCATCAAGAACCAGCATTACAGCAAGCTGAGGAAGAAAAAACTTTTCAAGATATTATCTATATAAAAAAAACTTCACTAAGAAATCTCTGGAAGTTTTTTCTGGGACATGATATTGCATAAAAATAGAAAATAACTCGAATTTCTTCTGATAGCCATTTTTGTGATTGGGAATTTAGTTTTTCTTTCTTAACACAGAAAATAATACACCTAGATAGCAGAAGCAGCTAACATCCCCCAAAAATAATAACAGTGGCTGGAGACATAAACTTCTTTCAAATGCTTGGTTTATTCTGAGACACTGCCAGGGAACTGTATTTTTGGCATGCTGAGGCACAGCAACAGAGACTAAAGCTGTAGGAAATTTACATTTTGGAATGAAGGAAGTTTTTACTACATTTTTATTTACTTTACTTCCTATTGCTGACTAATCTAGATAAGGAACAGGCAGAATAGCCAGGTTCTCACATTTTTTTTTAAAGAAGCACAGAGGACGTGCATTCTATATGTGTCACATTGTGAAAGAAAACATCCCATAAACCAGGGCATATAACTAAAAGAGTGATTGAGCTAATGACCACAGTTTTCTGTATTTCAGGTTAAAACCTGTGGTGAGGGAAAGAATAACCATCTCTCAGGCTTCCTTCAAGGCACTGAAAAGCTTCTCATGTTTTGAAACAGACTCAACCAGACAAAGCCACCTACGAGATCTGATCTCCCCAGAGCAGAGCACAAATTAGCCTTTCAATACAAGTTAGTTTTTCTACTGAGTTGAGATTTTATTCTTCCAACTGAACCCCTTGCATTGCAAGTGGGAGCACGTTGTCTTATCCCACATAGAATCAAAAATATGAAAGGCAGAATTGCAAGTAAGCAGGAATTTTGCCTCAAACATTTTGATGTTTAAGAGAAACAGTCAGTTTTGGACCCCTGAAATATAGCTATCCATAGCATTGACCATATAATGCCAGTCAGTACTGGTACTTATTTATGCTGGTCACGTGTATGAAAAGACAGAGATAAGCAGTTAAAAAGAAAAACAAAAGACATCAGGAAAATTATTGCAGTCTTACATAGCAAACTAATTAGAATATCATTAATATAATGGTGTGGTTAAAATTCAGATAGTCAGGTGATTTTGGCCTAATTTTCATTTTTGCATCTGTTACTAGCAGTCATGTTTCTTTCTTGATTGCTTAAGCTTTTTAAAATAACTTAATTTTAAAATTTATCAGTTCTCTTTCTAGCTATATTACTTGAAATCATGTTTTTTTAGTGTGATCTAGTCCATATTGGAAATGATCCCACAGTTTTAACGTACAGTTTATCAACCACAGTGCACAGTCAGGCCTCTCAGAGGGAAGGGAATTCCAACCACATATCTAATGATAATGGTACTAATGTCAGAGCAGGATATTAACAGAGAGCTGTGCAAGAAAACAGTGCAGAAACCCTTTTAAAAGGCTCTGTTAGTAAATTCCCCAGTATTCAAGAAACTCAGAGTGAGAAGTAGTACTGCAAGTTTCTTTCATACAGACAGGGATTTTCAAAAGAAATCTTAAATAACTCTTAATACTCTTCTCATTAAAAACATTATTCTCAAAGTCCTTCACAGGGGATTCAGCAACATTTAAAAATCAAAACTTCTTTGTATTAAAGTAACATCTGTCTCTAATCTCCTTTTGACACTGCAATCTAAATTTAAGGGGCAAAAAATGTGAGAAAGGACAGTAAAAACAAACACAAATGCCTGATAAGGAAAAAAGATGAAGAGCAGAGAAAAGAATGTGGAACCTAGAGAAAGAATGGTATTAAAGATTTAACATCTTAAATGACTCAGAAGATGTCAGTGTCAAAACCAGTAGTATCTCCTGTTGCCCTGAGAATTAAACTTCCTGATCTTTTATTCATAATTTCTAGCCACTTTCCCAGGAAAGTAACTATAAACATAGATGTTTATACATTCCATTAAAGAAATGTCTTTTGATGGTCATCTCTCACAACCAGTGTGATTGGGAAGATGGTAACCTAACTATCCAATCCCTGGTCATTGTCAAGAATCTATAAATACTGGAGTCACAGAAATAAATTTCTTCTTTTTCCCTATCATACATTGAGCCATGTCCATGTGAATCATTTTGTGTCCTACAGTGACAATCTCCCAAATACAAACAGGAAAGGATTTATTAAAAAAAAAAAACAACAAAACAAGCCAGCAACCATTTCCAATTTTTCCTTCCTGCTTAAAAGTTTTTCTCCACCTTAAACTGTTTTGAAACATAATTCACTGATTTTAGAGTTAGGAATAACCACTTTAAAACTGATGTGTTCACTGCACATTAATTCTTTGTCCATCTGAAAAAGAGAAGATCACAAGGTGTTAGACTATACCTCCACAACTTCACAGGTAAGGTGAGAATACTAACAGCACTGAAGAGACAAGTTGGAATGCAGAGAGAAAAAAATTGTTATACATAAACATTGTGTACCCAAACACATATATTTCATATTTTTCTATGTAGAGTCTAAGATGATGGCTAAAGTCAAGAAGATCCTGAATGATAAGGAGTTTGGCTAAACCCCTCTTCTGACAATCTTAAACTCCATTAACACTGCATATACTACACTGCTAAATTTACACATGAACCCTTCTGAAAGGATATTTTGATGCTTTTTGATGTAAAAAACCTGCTCTCCAGGAAACAACAGTCTGCAGAAAGAAACAGAATGTACGACATTCATATCCATTTTGACCAAAAACTGGGGACTAAGGAGTCTGGAAAACATTGCTTCACGATTGTTCTTATACAATGTATTGTGTTACAAAACTAAAGAATCTCAGTATAATGTTGCTGGCTACAGAAACAGTCACATGCTTCTATAAAATGGACAAATCTTGTTTATCAGTAAGTCCAGCTGTCAGTTCTAGATTTTTTTTCCTGACCTAATCTAACACTGCCTAGTAAATGAAAGAAGAAAGAGGTTGGTTTTTGGATAGTAATGACAGGAAAGGTTATTTTGTCATTTGAACAAAAAGGATTTCCAGAAGTCAAAAGGCAGAATAATTTTAAAGGTGCTTGAGCAGTAAAATATTTTTTGCAGACAGTACACAATTTATCCAATATCCAACACCTAGGCACAATGTCATTTATTTGTACCATCACAAACGGTGATAACTAATAATAATTCTATGTCCTATATAGAAGGACATAGTGTAAATTTAAGATGAGATACAATGGCACAAAGGAAAATGAAGTTCAGTGTTCCTTCTCTGCATTTCAGCTGTCTTCCTCCCAGTTTTGGCTTACAGTAAAGCACACTTCAGTCTACCAAAATAGAATTTTCTTAAATCAGCATTAATGCTAAAGTAGTAATATATTTAGAATTTTTAGGTAGTTTTCTATAAGTAGTTGTGTTACTTAAATTAAAGTTTTGTATGAAAAACAGAGCATTTAAGTTTGAGAGGCTCTTTTATAAAATTTTATAATATTCAGACCATATTTTGCTGTATCTTTTATGAATCTTCTTACTTTGTTTAATTGTTTCAGCCCTTAGTATAACTCAGTTCCAAATCATCTGCTTCACTGGCAAAGATGACTTGATCATTCAGAGTCCATGAAAATACCTTTCACATTTGTTGCATAATCCAAAATAAAATCTCGAATCAAAAAATTTTCAAACTTACTCATCTTTAATGTCTCTCTAGGCAAATGTCTACTGTCTGGGACATAATATTATATAGACTGGAAAAAAATATTGACTACATTACTTACCTAAAGGATTTACAGTCAAAAACCAAAATGGCAATTTATAATGCCTTTATAAAATATAATATTGTAGTGCTGCTTTTCTTTTCAGCTGAGTGTATTTTCCTCACTGCACCTTTGCACAGAGCAAATTAAAAGGCAAAATATTCCATGTGAGATTGCTGTAATTGGCAGACACCATCCCCACCCCCAAATACAAAACTGAAACAAGGGGAGCAATTCAGTCAAACACACTTGTTCAGGAATTTGAAGGAAGCCTTCTCTTAAGGCTTTCACATTACCAAATCTGCTTACTGGAAGCTCTTAAAGACAAGATGAGCAGCACTCAGATTCCACCACAGTAAAAGACCCCAAGGCACGATTTTATAGTTCCCATTGCTGCAGGAGCCAAGGAGTCAGCTTAGAAGCTTTCTGCAGCACGCCACAGAGAGCATCACCCTTTCTGCTCTACTTTTTCATTCTGAGGAGGAAGGTGAAGTGTTATGGGGGATGAAATCTCCTCAGCTCTTGGAAGAAAGCCATTCAGTTTACTGTTCATCTAGCTGGTGAGATGAACTTCCATATTGGAAGCTGCAAAAGGCCTGGAATTAGCCTGTCACCTTAAAAAGTCATACGTATTTCTTTCAGTGTCTGCCTTCCTCATTAAAAAAAAGGGGCTTGCTGTGCTACCCACAGAGAAAACTGCAAACTCACAGCTGACAGCAGAATTCAGATGAGGGCATAAAGAAATAAAGAAATCAAAACTATGAGAGCATGCAGGAAGAATTAAAAAAAAGGAATGTGAAGGATTGTACATATGTGATAGTACACAGCCATGTCAACATCACAGCTGATATCTCTGACTTTGCCCAAAGGGCACTAAGTAATTATGGCTTAATTACTATCTTTTTATATACAGTCCTGAGCTGAAAAACTAGTAAGTGCTATAAATATAATCTAAAACAGTTCTTGTCACCCCCTAGAACACCAATAATCCGTTTCTAGGATCCACTGGGCCTTAATCTCCAAGGCCTGGCTCCTGGTTAAGGGTGAAAACTCTTCTGTGGCAGTGAGGATCTCAAGTCTACCATAATTCATCTGTGCATTAGCATAGACCTTTAGTATTCTGTGTCCCTTTACTAAAAAAAAAACAACCTAAAAATAGTGGTGAGAAGGAAAGGGAAAGGCAAAAGTACATTAGCAGTATTTGCTAATAAAAATTTGCAAACCATCTACCAGGCAGACAGGACTTTATCCAAAGCCCAACAACATCAATGGGCTGGGGATCAGGTCCTTATTCAGCTTTTGAAGCTAATCCATCTTTGACATGACAACTGTATATTTAGGCTCCATGCATATCTTTGCCTCAAAGCTCTGTCCAGTCAAGTTTTGAATCTCTCCAAGGACAGAGATTCCACAACCTGTCTGGGTCCCTGTCCTAATTCAAGATGAAAAACAATAAATTCTACTATCTTAGGTAAATGGAACTGAAATATTTTTTTATTTTTTGAAAATCACATTAAAGCTGTCATAGAAAAGAAACTTAGGTTTGGCTATGTCAAAATGGACATAGTGCTGAAATCTTTTGGCTTTTACACAAATGTGACAGTGGCTTGCAGATAAATTCCTCACCTGATCCCAGGAATAAGGAGTATGCGTTTGTCTGAGCACACTGCTAGGAGAATCTTCATTGCATTTAAGTGGAGCAATATTTCACAAGCCATGATATCAAAGAAAGTAATATCGGCAAGAGCTGCTGAAGCCATCAGGAAAACTTCACCTGATGAGGCTTCTTGGCACAGTTCTAGGAATGCAGAAAATAAGCTGAGTAAAAGTCATTCTCTCATTGCAGCATTTAAAGGCAATATTTAAGCATCTGCAACTTGCAATAGTGATCTTATTAGCCAATATCAAATTCATAAACATGGAGATAAAAAAAGGAAACAAAAAATATAAACTTAATTTTATCAATTATGTAACATCATAGAATGGTTTAGGGTGGAAAAGACTTTTAAGATCATTGGCTCTAACCAAATGCAGCACTGCCAAGCCCACCACTAAACCATGTGCCCAACTCAACACAGCTTTTAAATACCTGCAGGGATGGCGACTCAAGCACTTCCCTGGGCAGAATTTTCCAGCACGTAAGAACCCTTTCCATTAAGTAGTTTTTCCTAATATCCAGTTTAAAATTCACCTGGCAAAACTTGAGATCATTTACTCTTGTTCTATACGTGGAAGAAGAGACCAACATACAACTTCTAATAAATTACATGCTCTACCTAGTACACCATTCTACTGGGAATATTTCACTGCATGTTATGGATGCTAACTGTGAAGCAGGGAGCATAGTGCCTGTGGAATAGCAGGCCACATAACTTTCTCAGTCTTGCCTGGGAAAGTGGCCTGGGAATTCATGAGGAAGAATTAAAAAAATCCTCAGAGATAGAAAACAGCCTTGCAGGTGCTGTTTGTCTGTTCCTTGTTTTCTTGCAAGAGAAGGTCGAGGGGTGGTGAACCCCACTGACCAATGATGGTGATGTGTTAGTTTACTAACCAATAAGAGTTTTCTTTTCTGTACTTTCACGTATCGGTCTATAAAAAAGACCTGAAGCAATAAACTGGAAGAAAATTCTCCTGATCGACTCCCAAGAGAGTCTGTCGTTCTTCTCGCCGTTCCCAATAGAGCAACAGCATGTTGTTCAAAATAAAGCTTGATATAACTAAATAAAATTGAATATAAGAGGCAGAAAGCTAACAGTAAATGATCTGTATGAGAATAATTCTATTATACATCTTCTTCTTTACAACAAGGCACATATACATGTTGCTGATCTCTAAATCTAATTCCCTGTAGTCAATAATCATGCTGCATATTCAAAAAGAAGTGCTGAAGAGACAACAACTTTTTAATCCCTTGTGCATATGTACTTTAACTAAGATGTGAATCACCTGGAAATGGGACTTCTGCATGGTTTAAAAATTAAACATATTACTGCAATTCAATTACTGAGTTATAAATATTACAAAGAAACTGGTGTGTGATTACTGAAATAGCTTTTTCAAAGTTATACATGTTCTATTTTTAATGCTTACATTTCTTGGGCAGAATATATACCACTAAAATTCCTGTGGAACTTAAACAGCAAGAATTGAGGAAATGATTCACCAGCTAATGCCTTCTGGATAGGCTGTTCAGATTGGCACTTGACTGTGGTACCTTCTAATAATCATTTCATAATCTGAAAAAAATCAGGTCAGATGACACTGTCTACAACAGAACCAAGCTCAGCAAAAGTTAATTCTACCTGCTGGATTCACAGCGCAAGCATCTCCATTTTTTGCTGGACATCAGGAATAAATTGTTCCCTTGATTTCTGCATCACTAGTTCTATTTGGGCCTTTTGAAGAATGCCTAAGTACATCTCAGGTAATACCCAGTCACCACAGAATCCTCACATCATCGTACTACTCTTTTTTCCATCTTAAAAACAAACAAACAACAAAATAACCACAAAAACCACACAAAATCATGCATTCAAATGGAAGTGCTTAACCACTGGGCTCACTAGAAAAATTTCCAAATGTATTGATCTATTACACATGAGAAATCAAACTAGAAGACCCAAAAAGCAAACTCTGTCACAGAGCTCTGGGAAACTGAATTTCCAGACTAGAGAGAAGAGAATGCTTGAATGAAAGCTTCTGGTATTTGAGAGGGAGGGAGCACAGTGCCAGAAAGAAGATATTCCACTCTTTAGAAAGCAATGAGAAATGTCATCTTGTTTTTCTAAATTATTCTCACTGACCCAGATTAAGGAAAATCTTGCTGTTACCATTTTCTCATTTTACCACGGATCAGGGGCCTAGACAAGAAAGACAGACCTTTTATTTTCTTGTAACAATACCATAGATTATGATACTCTACTTTTCCTCTGAATTATTATACAAATGCAGATGTAGTGGTGAGCTTGAGTTCTAGCAAGTTTGGAAAATACAACAGGCATAAAGATTAGCAGCTCTCAATATTCCTCTCTTACAGACAAAAATCAGGCAAGAAGATGCTTTGCTGAGTCTTTCCTGAGGCTCTTAAGAAAGATTTTCACACAGATATTATTTTTACAAATATACATAAATTCTATTCACATGTGGCCTGGAATAAAAAATATTATGTAATTGCAGAATTCTCTGGTTCAGAATTTAAAATTGTTATTTTACTTGTTAAGAGAAATATGGTAAACATTATTTAGGAAATATTTCTAATGAAAGAGTAAATACCTGTTATTTTAAATGGACTCGGGAATCCTGTACAAAATTTACTGACAAGTGCTGTCATGATTTCTTCCTTATCTTCCAGAAAGCTTCTGGGATGCTGAGTGAACATGAGAAGTGGAGATATGATCTGGCCAATTACTGCTGCTGCTTCTGCATGAGTAGCTTCAGAATGGCTGGTATCAGTGAGGATGTCAGCCAGGCACAACCTATGGAGAAACAATAGGTAGAAGTTAGAAATACTGTAGGAAGCACCTTTGCAAACAAATATGGTTTTCCATTTGTCTTTTCTTGGCAGTGACTAAACGACTCAATTTATTTTCAAAAAAAACTTGGTGGCCTTTGTGTTGCAGGAAGTTTCAGTTTAGCAAATATAAATGAGTTCAGCATATGAGTTTATTGTCCTGCCAAAAGTCTTGCAGTTCCTTCTCCCTTAATAGTTCTCTGAAATAGATTTTGGTCCAACGAAGTCTTTTCTGACAGACATGTAAAGTTAAACATAAATTCAAGATTAAGCTCTGATAAGCAAATGTTAATAGCTAGTATACCTCATTTGGGCTCTACTAAAGACTCAAACCTGAGCGTGCACTAAGGTCTAAATAGACTCTTTTTCTGCTTCTTTTCCCTGAAATTGTCACAAAGCCAACACAGGATCAAAAAGAATACTGTTAAGATGACCCTGGCGGAGGAGTTCCTGACGAGCTTGCACAGCACTTCTGTTACACCAGGTCCACACATCCCTTGCTTATTTCAAAGGGAAATAGAAAAATGAGAAATTACTTAAGTTTATGCTTCTAGAGTGTTTGAAGTGTTCTTACACAGTTCAGGCAGATATATCATACACACACATATAGTTTTAAATTATAGGAGACCCACTGGCACAATGAAAGACAGCAACAGGGCACATTCATTGGGACCATTGTTAGCAGCAAAACACAGCAAAGGAGTGTTCTCTGTGCACAGGGGCATAATCTGTGAACTTTCAAATCTACAGCAATGTGTTTCTCCCCATATAATATAGCCCTGAATTACTTATCACGTTGACAAGCAAGTAGTTAGAACACAGGATCATTTAGGATGTAAAAGACCTCCAAGATCACCCAGTCCAGCCAATGATTGAACACCATCTTGTTATAAATGCAATGGCAAAATAGGGTTAATACAAAAAGCGATTTATTATAAAACAATTTCAATCACAAACAACGAGAGAAAAAAAAACACAATAAAATAAATCAGCGCAGTGCTGGGTGGACAGGGATCTATACCCAGAGGTACAAATTTACCCAAATCCACGAAGGAGGGTAGACTGTCCGGGGTTTTTATAGGGATTTTGTGTCCTGAGGCCAAAACTCCGAGCAGTTACTGTTCAACAAAGAGTCTAGATGGTTGGTTGAATGAATTTCCTGGAACCGTGGAACTGAATCAATAGACAACTGGGCAGAGTCCTTTCGCATGTGAAAGGTTCTGAGTGCTTCCCGATTGTATCTTCGGTTGGACTCTCAGGGTGAAGTGTCCAGGTGCGGTGTGGAGCCGATGGGCATCTCAGCCTGGCTCCTCTCATTGTTTAGCCTGATTGTCCGTGTCCTGCTCTTTCTTTCAGGCTGATAAACGTCGCCTAGGGTCGTTACCGCCTGAATGGGTAGTTACTGCTGGGGAGAAATCCTTAGGCCACACTATATTTTATATATTTGTTACAAATACAGTTATATACTTATTTATTCTTTCACGAATTTTTATCCAAGGTTACAATTATCACAGTCCCCCGCCTAATAATTTATCACATTAAAAATTTGTGTTATTCCATTCATTTCTAATGAGGGAGAACTGTGGAGTTTTAACTACATTCGTCCTCCTCCCAGTCTGTAAGTGAATTCTCACAGTATTCCTGAGAAGGGTTGTTTTTATTTTCAAATTTCCTTAAGGCTTTAACTGCTTTCTTGTTCTCTCTTTTTCCGAATTTCTACTTCTCGCTTCTTTAATTCTAGGGTTAGTTGTTTTATTTTGCTTTCAGGGTCCATCCCTTCCTCATCTCTGGAGAAGCAGAACACTTGATTGAATTGTAAACATACTCGGTCATCATCACTTTTTAACAAATCAAGAATTATTGGTTCATTACTAAAGGAGGCTTTCTCTTCATGTTTTAAATTTTTACCTTCCCAATACAATTTCCCTCTTATGGCACACGTTTTTAAGTTTGCTTTATTGTAACACAAAGGGTTGACTTTATAATATGCTAAAAAGGTGGATTGTCTTTTTCCTCCTGTCCAGACGATTTTGTTGCATTGGCTACAGATTGGAATTGGAGGAAGCATTCCCACTTCTCTCTTATACCTGAAGTGGGTAGCTTTGGTTTTTCTTCTCATAGGAGTCTTAGACTGCCCATCCTTAAAACCTGCCCCTGAGTGGTAACACCAGACCTCCCCCTTTAATTCACAAAGATTATACTGAGTGCCGTTAGACAAACAAAACTCCTCTTGTCGTTCCGGAGGACAGTCAATTATTCGTCTGTTATCTGTGGCAGTCCGACGCTGCTCACACTTCCCCAGGGGACGCTCCCCCGGAGGTACCTAGGGAATCATTCCCTCAGCCAAGCACACGGCTAGACTCAGGACAGTCAGGATTCCCCACCGGTGTATCCCTCTGCCTTGCCCTTCGCCCATATAAAAATATACGGCGGGGATTACCATCTTCTCGGCAGCAAGGATATTCTTCAGGGGCCCTTGTAGTCCATATGGCGTACCTTCTCTTGAAAGTAGCCCACCGAGACGACTTAATTGTGTCTGTCCTGCACGGTACCTTTACTGTCTTTCGGCACTCGATTTCTAAAGCTTCTGCCTTGGAGTCTAGTTTACCTCTTATCCCTTTTTGAAAAAGTAGGAATCACTCAGGAGAGTCAAGTTCTAACAATCCCTGCCCTGGTGGCAAGTATTAAGAGACGGCTAGTCAAATCCTGTTCTTTTTCTAGACACTTTGTACACAATCCCTTAGGCTTGTACCCTCCCCAACAGTGGGTTACCCAAATTTGTGTACAATAAGCACACTTAAAATGTATAAACGGAAAACAATCACATTCAGGGTTGATACAACTTATCTGGTCGTCACTGGTCATTTGTGATGACGCCGAAGTCTAATTTTCAGCTCTCCCGGAGGGGTGGTGACTTTCCACTCGGAGGCGTCGTAATCCTTTACTTTTTTTACTCGAGATGAATGTGTCCAGCCTCTTTTTGCAGTCCGGACAGCTGTGTCTGTGGTCAGGAGAACAAGGAATGGTCCTTCCCAGTGGGGGGGTGAGGGGGAGCTCTAAAAGTTATTTTCTTGGCTTCTCTCACCAACAGAGCTACTGCTACAATTGCCTGTAAACACGTAGGCTAACCCCGACTAACAGGATTTAAGATTTTTGAAAGAAACCCTATAGGCTTCCTTTTGCCTGTCCATTCCTGAGTCAGGACTCCCTGTGCTGTTTGTCCACTCACATCCACAAACAACTGGAATTCTTTATTCGTATCTGGTAGAGTTAGTACGGGGGCAGTCATAAGAACAGTTTTCAATTTCTGGAAATTAGACTCATCTTGTTCAGTCCACTTCAGCCTGTCAGTGTTTAATCTTTCATACAAAAACTTCACTTTTTCACTGAAACCTTCAATCCACTGCCTGCAATATCCCAAGAGCCCTAAAATTTGTCTAATTTGCCTTTTTTTTTGTTCTTGGTGCAGGCAATGCAAGGATGCCTGCTGCCCTCTCTGGGTCCAATTTCTTTTTCCCTTGAGATATCCAATGTCCGAGGTATTTTATTTCGGGCTCTGTGAATTGCAGCTTGGATTTTGAGACTTTCAAACCCTTCTTTCCTAGAAAGTTCAACAAGGCAATCGTGCTTTTCCTCACGCTCTCCTCAGTCGGTCTAGCTATTAGCAAGTCATCTACATACTGCAAAAGCTTTGTCCTGTCCTCAAGAACAATTGGGTTAACAATTGTTCTAAAGCTTGCCCGAAAAGGTTTGGAGACTCCACGAACCCCTGGGGGAGGACCGTCCACCTTAGCTGTTGCTTTTGGTTTGTATCTGGGTCCTTCCACTGAAATGCAAAATAATCTCTACTCCTTTCATCCAGAGGGCAAGTCCAAAAAGCATCTTTCAAATCAATCACACTGTACCACACATCTTCAGGTGAGAGTCTATTTAGCAAGGTATAGGGGTTGGCCACCACCGGAAACCTAGTCCGGGTCCTAGCATTTACCGCTCTTAGGTCCTGGACCAATCGGAAACTGCCATCCGTCTTCCTTACAGCCAGGATGGGGGTGTTATGTTGAGACATGCAAGGCTCTAAAGTACCTTCTTTTAAGAGGTCATCAATTACTTGTTTCAACCCCCTTCTCCCCTCCATCGGAATGGGATATTGTTTAACCCTTATAGGGTCCTCAGGGTTCTCGATTTCTATTTTGATAGGTTTGATATCTAGCTTTCCTACCTCTCCTTTTGAATGCCATACTTCAGGGTTTATTTTCTCTTCATCTTTAGGAGTCAACTTGAATATTTTCACCACCAATTCAGAATTTTTAATCATGATATTAATTCTTAAAGCGACAATCATGTCCCTTCCTAACAAATTGTAATCTGCTTCTTCCACTAATAGTAAATTCCCTAAGCAAATTTTATTTTCAGATTCTATTTCCACATCTTTTATTACAGGCACTTCAAAGGGGTCTCCCTTTGCACCGATTACAAAAACTTTTTCTCTGCTAGCCACACATCCGTATGGCAATTTCTGCAGGGTACTTCTCTCTGCCCCAGTAGCCACAAGAAAACTTACCTCCTGTCATTGGGGGCCCACTTTTAATTTTATCAAGGGCTCCTTGGATGTTCTGGTCCCCAAATTAAAGAGCCCCCGACACCCCTAATCCTCCTGAAAAATTTTCTCGTCTTTTATTCTTTGTCTACAATTCCGCTGAATGTGTCCTACCTGTTTACAGTAGTAGCATTCAGGGGGTTCTCTCCGTGGGGCCGGGGCTGCCCGGTGAGAACCTCGACCTTTTCTGGGTAGTGTTTTAAACTTACCCTGTATCTGCTCTTGTTTCTGGACCTCTTTCACTGCAGTTACTGAAACCTTAGCTTGCAATTTCTGCTTCTCATCTTCTCTCCTCATGTATACCTTTTGAGCTTCCCTTAGGAGCTCCTGGAGGCTTTTATCTTGCCACCCCTCGATCTTTTCTAATTTTCTCCTAATGTCTTCCCAAGATTTAGCAACAAATTGTGTTTTTAACAGAACCTCCCCCACAGGAGAGTTCGGGTCAGTCCCAGAGTAAATCTGTAAACTTCGCCGTAATCTCTCGATCCATTCAGTGGGTGATTCCTCTTTCCCTTGACACTCTCTAAAAACTTTGCTAATATTCTGGCCCCTAGGGACCGCTTCTCTTATACCTTGTACAATTATGCTCCTTAAATCCATCATGTTCCGTCTGCCTTCCTCCGTCTGTGCATTCCAGCTCGGGCTTACACTAGGCCATTTCTGGTTACCTGGCGTCCCCTGTGGATTGCGTCTGTCCCAGTCTCTGATACCGGCTTGTTTAATCATCTCTCTTTCCTCCTGATTAAACAATGATCTCAGGATTGCCATAAGATCGTCAAAGGTATAAATACTACTCCCTAAAAATTCGTCTAACCTCTCAGCCACACCAAAAGGATCATCCAACAACCGCCCCATCTCTTTCTTAAATGCCCTTACATCTCCAGAGTTAAGGGGTACATTCACAAAACCAATCACTCCTGGGGCCGTCGGTACTTCCCTAAGAGGGAACAACCGGTGCCCCTCTTCACTCTCTCCCCATTCATTATCCGTCATTCTTGCTCTCAAACGGGTTCTACTTGCGGGAGGGGAGTTGGTGATTGTGGGTTGCCTCCCCGTTATCAATTGTGGGAACTCCGCCGCCACCCGGTTGACGGGAGGGATCCCCTCCGTTATATGGGAGGGTCCCGGTTGCGGCGGCTGGACCGGCAAGGACGGATAGAGTGATCCCCAGCCTTGTGCAGGAGAAACCTCCGAAGAGGCTACTGTGGCTACGGTGTTTGCAGGCGGGGAAAGGGGAAGGGCTGCCGGCATCGCTGCCAGCACCGAGTCTCCCGCTTGAGACACACATATCTCAGTGGGTTGGTCTTGGGGGCCCAAGGGTGCAGAAGACACCAGTTGATCTGCAGAGGAAGGTCCAGCCGGTCCATGATATGGGGGTGGTAAGTGGTCGAGGGGTTCCCAGGACTCACCTCTCGACTCACGTTTTTCTTTTTGTTTCATTGGGAATAGCCCTGCTCTGACATTTACCCAGAGCTTAGCATATTCCTTCTCCTCAGGATCTGAGGGGACCTTATTCTCCACATAGGAGAATATCTTATTACACGTCCATTTTTCAAATGTGCCTAACACTGGACAAGTGAGGTGACTTCTCAACTTCTGTCCTCCCCAAACCTCCATACAATAATGTATCAATTTTGCCTTTGATTTCTCCTTCCTCTGGGGACAATCTTCCCAGTGTTTTAGCATCCACCCCAAGGGACTTTCCAGCAGGATGTCTGGTGATTCCTCCCCCTGATCGGAGGGATTTTTCCCTGTGCTTTTTCTTTGAAGCTTACTCTTTTTCTGCCCCATACTTCGCAAATATATATAATTTCTTACCTGTCTTCGACTTCTCCGTGAGTCGGTATCAGTTTCTGCGTTGTGTGCTTACTCTAGGAATCAAAATTTGCCGATACTCACCCTTCAGCAAGCTGAGCTGAGGTCTCTTGTAATCGGTACTTTTGATCCTCTTCCAGACCTCTACCTGGGTCCGTTAACTAAAAGGGTTTACCAGTTCCCGAGCTCAACAGGACTTATCCTTCCCCTTTTAGTTCCTTGCGATCAGTCCCCCGAGACACCCTTTGGCCTCAGGTTTTTACAAGTGTGTGTCGAGAAAAAAAGCTTTCACTCTGGATCGCTTCCTTCGCGGCCGGCCAATTCCCTCACGGGAGGATGGAAACGCGGCCTTGAAGTCCACACTCGCCCTGTGATCAGATCACGTCTCACACACTCGCCCGATCGCCCACTCAACCAGCAGTACTTACAGCTATTTTCCTGCGTGGATGTCTTTGTGCACAACAGACGTTTTATGAGCAAAACAAGCCGCGGCTTCCCGAAGGCTCCGTGCCTTCCCGAGCTCTCTGCTCCGGATCCTTTTCCTTTTTATTGTGGTTTTATCTCAGCCTAAATTTAGTTCGGACATCGGAATGAGCTACGGGGGTTCTCAACTCACCAGGCTGCCAAAATCAGCGGGGGTACCCGTCCTGGGCAGTGAGATTCCCCGCAGTTTCTCCGATCCGAGTTCACGGCACCAATCTGTTATAAATGCAATGGCAAAATAGGGTTAATACAAAAAGCAATTTATTATAAAACAATTTCAATCACAAACAACGAGAGAAAAAAAAACACAATAAAATAAATCAGCGCAGCGCTGGGTGGACAGGGATCTATACCCAGAGGTACAGATTTACCCAAATCCATGAAGGAGGGTAGACAGTCCGGGATTTTGTGTCCTGAGGCTAAAACTCCGAGCAGTTACTGTTCAACAAAGAGTCTAGATGGTTGGTTGAATGAATTTCCTGGAACCGTGGAACTGAATCAATAGACGACTGGGCAGAGTCCTTTCGCATGTGGAAGGTTCTGAGTGCTTCCCGATTGTAGCTTCGGTTGGGCTTTCAGGGTGAGGTGTCCAGGTGCAGTGTGGAGCCGATGGGCATCTCAGCCTGGCTCCTCTCATTGTTTAGCCTGATTGTCCGTGTCCTGCTCTTTCTTTCAGGCTGATAAACGTCGCCTAGGGTTGTTACCGCCTGAATGGGTAATTACTGCTGGGGAGAAATCCCTAGGCCACACTATATTTTATATATTTGTTACAAATACAGTTATATACTTATTTATTCTTTCACGAATTTTTATCCAAGGTTACATTTATCACAATCTATTCAGGCAGACATGGCACTCAGTGCTCTGGCAGTCATGGTGACTGCACCTCCTCCCTTGGGCAGTATATTCTAAAGCTTGACAGTCCTTTTCATGAAGAAATTTTCCTGATGTCAAGGCTGAACCTTCCCTGGTGCAGCTTGAAGCCATTTCCTCTTGTCCTGTCACTGGCTGCCAGGGAGAAGAGGCTGACGCCCACCTTGCTCCACCCTCCTTTCACTGAGTTGAAGAGAGTGTTAAGATCTCCCCTGAGCCTCCTTTTCTCCAGGCTAAACCCCCAGCTCTGGACACTTTAGAAATACAAAGAGGAGTTAAGAAGGCTTAGTACTGAAAATATAGTTCAACACTCAAACGTAAAACAAACCCACATTTGTGTTGTACACCTGCTCTTAGCTGTGTTGCTCAGACTGCATTCTCTCAACTCAAAGCCTCGTCACAATATCCATGTTAAATACTATCCATTATCTTCAAAAAGTATTTAGCAAATTCGTATTTAGCAAATCTCTTATTCTCATTTTTGTTATCTGTTAATACAGAATGTTATCTTAATTACTTGTCCTGCAATGGGCATTAATTAAATTATTTGATAATCACTGACATTTACTGTATTTTTTGAGCTCTCAGAGAGGTAGGAGTAAAAATTACCCTCTGTAAGATTATTCACTGGGGTGCAGTTTTTAATAGGGAATAGACTATATCATTAAAACTCTAGTAATACAGATAAATATAAAATAAATTATACCTCTATTTTTCCTCAGATCACAAATGATATTTATCGTAGAAGCGCTAGTACTGGGAAAAAAAGAAAGAATAAATTTTAAATGTTAAACTTTTTCTTGACAAGCTTTCAACATTAATCTACCTACAGCAAAATATTTCCTCCTAGTTATGGCAGAATTCTACAGCTTGAAGCAGCAGATTCACATAATTCACTGGGCTTCAAGGTATATTAATAGATCTCAGTGTCAAGAATTAATCTATGTCCTCACAATATGATTTAGTACCCAAAGTGTGCTAGACAATATCATATGCAAAACCCAACAATTTTATCACCTTGAAATCTCCCCAGATCACACCTTGTCTGGGATCCAAAGGATGTTAATAACAACAGGCAGTATAAAAACTGAAACATATTCCAAGACACTAAAAAAAATACTTCACAAGAAACTTCTTCTAAGACCCACTTCAGCTCTCAGTTCTAAATTTACTGTTTAAAATTCACTTGGCCAACTGATATTCAATGACCCTGACAAATGATTTAAGAATACTTTATGCTGTTTGAGAACGGGTAATGGCTTATGGAAGAAAGGTACAAGAACATGTTAGATTTTTCTATCACCAGTAATTGTGCAAATCAACATTAATAATATGAGATTCTAAAAACAAAGGGCTGTACTCAAATTTTAAATCACATATTTGATTTCATTATTTGCTACGTAATAGTTTTTGGAAACTGGGAGTTGCTGAATTGTGAATAAAAAAAATAGATACAATTTTATTCAACACAAAGTTAAATTACATATTTTGGATCTGTGAAAGCCAGCACTAGCTATTCTCCTTCCTTTTCAGAAACATGTAAAATACTAACAAATTCAGGCTAAAATTTGCTCCATGCACTTTTTCGTCTCATCTTAAATATAGAAAATAAAATAATTCTACTTCAGTAGACAACCCCATTTACAAGTGTTTAGCAATAAATTTTAAAATGACAGGGGAACAATCTAATAAAAGCACTTTAACATCCAAAAAGAAATTGCTGCTCAAAGCATTTTTATAATTAGGTTTCGCACTGAAAGGAACTTTGGATGGTTGCCCTGTTTTCTGTTTAATTTTGGTGAAGTAATCAGTGAAATGTCAAATCTGTTCATCACCTTGGCAATACAAAAGAACCAGTTGGCCAGATAATGCAAGCAAATTAATTCCATGAATGCAACAAGATGCTGTGGAGTCCCTGCATTTGAGGAATGGCATTCAGTAAACACTTGATCATTAATATTTCAGTTCTGATAACTGGAAAAATGCCAGGAACTTACATCCTTATGAGCATAGCCCTGTTGTAGAAACTTAATCCAAGTGACAAAATAAATGTGTGACCATGTTACTGCATAGATCAAGTCTTCTGAAAGGAAAGAATTTATTTTTTCTACAACAGGAATGAATGAGCTCTGGGACAACAGTCTTGTTTTTTCAGTATAACTGTCCTTCCTCCTAAAAATAAATAAAACTAGGCATTGTTAAAGATACCAATACAGAACTCGGGATGAATTACATTAATGACTTCATGATTTGAAATACTACACACAACAGCAATTTTAACTCTCTGCTTTCCATAAGGAGGTTTAAGGCAGGTTTTCCATGCTACTCTGGGAACCAGGACCCATTGCCTTTCTTTTAGTAATGTCTATGTTCATTTGTGTAAAATGATACTCAAAGCTTTTTCTCATCACATGACTTTACTACTATTCCTGTTTGCTCACTTAATGTTCAGGTGGTCCCTACATATCGGTAAAATTTTGGTCAAAACTTTTTTTTTGCCTTCTCTAAATTGATCACCAGAGTCATTTAGTGAGACTAAATGGAAAGTCTTACAGGCATCTGTCAGCTGATTTTCCACTGTAAAATCCATGGATAACACTATCAGCCTAAAGCTGGGTGCTTCTGGTAAGAAGATCCAGCAGAAAAAAAAAGTAGTTTTACAGAAGAATAAAATGGAGATACTGAGATCCAGAGGTAGGGTAGCAAATATGTAAACAATATCACAAAGGGGATCACCCCTTAAACAATCTCAACTTTCCCAGAGGAGAATTTCAAAAGCAGAGGCTGCACCAACCAGTCAAAAAGTGATAAATCAGAGCTGTGTGTCTTCTATCCTTTCATACATTGTGTAATAGCACCTCCTACCTGAAGCTACAACAGGTTAACTATATAGGTGAAGACATGAACGTTAGCAGGGCAAACCAAATACAGAAAGGTGGATAAAGCACATCAAAATTTATAGGATGAGGATGAGGGTAACTGTGAAAGAAGGCAGGGAGGGAGGATTATATTCATCCAGCAAACCCATATACTGTTGTGGCAGTTTGACATTAATTGATATTTGGGGAGAAGTAAGAAACACACACAGAAGTGATTTCTTTAAGAGAAGCTGCTAGGAGCCACTTCTGTGCATAGGACAGGCCAATAGCTGGCTAGTTGTGAGAACTGACAACATTTTAAACCCTAGAAAATTGGGTCCACCTCTGTGCATTCCACCTTTTAAAAACCACAAACCTGGGAACTATCTCTCTTAGCTTCCGGCCTTGAAGAGGTAACTGGAGACCAGCCCCTGCCTGGCCCAGGTGGCCTGGGAGGGCCAGGCCAGGCTCTGCTGTGGCACTGGCCCCTCCTGGGAAGCTCTCTGGGTCCCAATCTGGCTGGGGTGGCTAGGGCCCCTTCCCAAGGGGGCTGACCCCTTCCTGGGGAGCCTGCTGAGGCCTTTGCAGTGGTACCGCCGGGCCAGGCCGGCCCCAGCTTGGCTGAAATTCTGCAGCCGCTGAGTTTCACCAGAAACTGCCAGGCAGGAGGAGGGGAAGCCATCAGCCTGCGGTGTGCAGCCTCTGAGTGCTGGCCTGGCTCCTGAGATCATAGTCGCCCTCGCCCAGTGCAGCGACAAATCATCCAGCATAAACAGCTCCAGCTGCTGCCCCCAGCAGAGCTCACATGACCATCCACAGGCCTGGGCAAGATTTAAGCCTTCCACTACACAGATGAGACCTGCAGACCTCAATCCTCTCTCCAGGGAAAGAAGAGAACAAAGTGACACGTAGAGAGACAACATGAAAACATCAAGGTCAGTAAAAGAAAGAGTCAAGCCTGAGATGAAAGAGGGATGAGGAGATGCCGAATGGGGAAGAATTATTCTTTTGATAGGGCCACGGAGATGGATAATGAGTCTCCTTTAATTCATGAAAGAGTATTGGGGGAATGAAGTATACAAGCTGTAGATCTGAGCAGAGGAATCCATTGATGAAGCCAAGCAGATGTTGGAGTAGCTGTGATCCTATGACACGCTTGAACAGTGAGAGAGAGAGATGAGAGTGATGAAGACCTGTTAGCGTTCAGGATCACACATAATCACAGAATGATTATATGAAGGTGCTTTATTGAAGAGCTCTGGGTGTCAGGGGTACACATATCCAAATCTGACCCGATTTGGTTTTGAGTTGAACATATTTTATACTCTACCGTTATGCAACTTACATATTAATGATTAAACTTACATTGTTCTATTGTAAGCATTGTTTTTACCCAAGCATGGATTTCTTGTGATCCCCCCTAGCCCCCTAACATTGTTCCTCATGTTCTTTAAACAATAATTGTATCTAATCACATCTAACAATTGTATCATTTATCATATACTGACTACACAGGTGCAGTTTGACCTGATCTTTAGCAAGCACAAGGCCTAACATTTCTCAGGGCCTACTTTTCCCAAGGCTTTCCAAACCTAACTTTCTTTCTAAGTCTCCGAATTTTCTAAGATTTTAGAACCTTTTACTATCAGACCCTTTCCCCCAGGAAGAGAAGAAAACCTCTGTTCCCAGAGATGATCACAGAGACAGATGGAGAGAACATTTGCCTTTGAAAAACTCATCCTTAAAATAATACCCCATGAGTTCATGGCCCATGAACACACCTCTAGGAGGGCTGTGAAAATGGGAGGAAATTTCACAATGGCAGAATTTTTGCCCAGGTGGCTGCTATTAATAGAAATGAAAAGCCAGGAGAGAACTGTTTCTTGTGGAGAAGTCTCCATGGCATGACAACAGAAAACTCCTCTCCCTACTAAGACTGATGAAAAGACTATTGTATAGTTGGTACTGTTTTAACGTCCCAGGTTTTATCTCTACATTGTCAGTTGGGAAAGGAAAAAGCTGGGCAAGGGGAGGAAAGGTGTTCTGGAGGTTTTATTCAGGTTTTTTTATTCTTGTGGTCCTGTTAATAAAGTTTCTTTATTCCTTTTAAGTTTTAAGCCAGTTTTGCCCTTCTCCTAACGGATATCTCACAGCAAGAAATTAGTAAGTACCCTGGTGATTTTAGCCAGCTCTAAACCCACCACATTATTTGGTGCATTGGCCGGGAAACTCAAACTGGTGAATCTAAACCACTACACAGGATGAGGGTCCTTCCCCCGCATCATTATCATCATTCACTGGCTGATCGGTTTTGGTTTTGTGTTTCATACCTCTCATGGTAGGAGCAAAAACCATTGGTTTAGGTTCACTGTCTGGTTTAGCTGCTGGCTGAGCTGCAGCCTGAGTGACTGGGGTAGCTGCTGATTTATCTCGCTGCCCTACAATATCTAGCAGCAAGCAGTAAGCATACACCAGGGCTCAGCTTATTGCAATGATCTTTTTCTTAGAATCATCATGGCACTTCTCTTTCAGGTATTTCCCCACCTCAGCCAGCCTGGCTAGCTCAGTCGGTAGAGCATGAGATTCCTAACCTCAGAGTTGTGGGTTCGAGCCCCACATTGGGCACCAATAATTGTATTTGTCTTGGTTTAGGGCAAAGTTGAGCAAGAGCTTCCAAATGGGGTCCATCCAGAAAGCAAATTCAAGTGGTCCCTCCCCCAGCTGCTTCAGGGAAAAAGATTTCTTTGGAGAAAAGTGGAAAAAACTGTTTAATAGAAATAGAATAATATAAAACAATAAAACTTCTCGCTGTTCAATGAGATGGCAAATCCAGAAAAAAAGTCTTTTTCATGTGGTGTTGCTCAGCTTGCTCAGGTTCTTATCAGCCCCTCTGGTGCTGGAAAATGACAAGGCCCAGGCCCCAGTGGGTGACAGGCATGATCTCCCGGAATTTGTCTGGGTTTTCAGTCCAGAGCAGGTTTGAACAGATCCAAGAAAAAAGTAAAAAAGTCTGGGGAACTTCTCTGTCTCAGTTAGCTAAAAACTTACTAAAAGCAAAGGAGTGCTCTGTCCCACTGTCTGTGTGTGCTGCAGACAGCACAGCAGTCCAGGAGAAGGATGTGGGGGAGTGAGGGCTCTTTCTGGACAGAAACTGTGTGTTTCTTCTTCCCCCCCTTCATACCCAGAGCCAGTCCTAAAGGTGCATATTGGAGTGAAAAATCGCTCGCTCGCGGTGAGAGACTTCTCCAGGGTCAAGCTGTTCAAGTATAAGCAACTTATTATAAGGGTAAAAAGAGGGGAGACCCATGTCCGCCACCAGCCTCGGCATCCACGTGGTCCAGGGAAGGGGAGAGAGCACAGGTAGAGCAGGAGAGGAGAGGTTGGAAAGGGGAGGGAGGGAGTAAGAGAAACAGAGAAAGAGAGAAAAACCAGAGGGAGAGAGCAGGGAAGACGAGAGGGGTAGGAGCAGGGAGAGGGGGCTGAGAGTTAAGAGAGGGGGAGAGGGGTAAAGGGGTAAGAGGTAAGGGGTAAGAGTTAAGAGCTAAGAGCTAAGAGAGCGAAGTTCTTGTTTCAATCCAATATATCTTTTTCTATCGTGAATATTCTAATTCTTAGTAACCAATCACCATGAGACACACCCACTAAAGAATTTACATCCAGCCTATGCGCTTCTCTATATTAACATACAGTGTTGCATTTTAGATTCTACAAAACTTTACAAGTTCTTTCCTTGCTTCTTGACCTTTGGACTTTGTTTTATCAGAAGGACATTGTTTTATCAACAGGGATTCTCCTCTAGCTGGATAGGCTATTGTTCTTTGGTTAACCACTACTCAGTATCCTAGGGCTCAAAGCAGGCTTTCATTTCTACTTTGATTCTAGCCTTCATATTTTCAGAATCTAGTGCCAAACAATCACATTCATAAGGTTTCCCTGTTTCACCCTCCCCAACAGGTGCAGAACTTAATATGTAACATAAACAAGGCAACTAGGGATTCAAGCATCATAAAGTCACCCCAGGCCATTCCACCCCTTATCCCCATATCATCAACTTATTACCAAAATTAATATATATTCTAACTCTACAAACACATATGTTATATACATATATATACGTATATACAGACAAGGGCAGTGATATTAAGCAAACAGTGATATTTACTCATAGTTCTCACCCAACAATCAGACCTCCCTGAGGTACACATCATATTGTTCCTACTTTCTGCATTATCCATCACGTGCAACGTGATGTGCAACCCACAAATGGGTTTGTCTGTACTCAAAGCAGAACTGATCCAAACTGTCTTCCCCAGCAAACCCCTGACATGTACCACTGGGACTTTGTCTCCATCTACTGTATGGAGGGTCTCAGGTTGGGCAGGGCCTGCTTGGTTGGTTGAACCTCAGGTGTTAACTAACCAGGTAGCCTTTGCTAGATGCTGCTCCAAATTTTGAAAGACTGCCCACCCAATGTTTTCAAGGTGGTTTTTAACAGCCCATTGTACCTCTCCACTTTCCCACCCACTGGTACATGATAAGGGATATAGTACGCCCACTCAATACCATGTTCCCTAGCCCAGGTGTTTATAAGGCTATTCTTGAAATGAGTCCCATTGTCTGACTCAATCCTCTCAGGGGTACCATGCCTCCAAAGGACCTGCTTTCCAAGGCCCAGGATGGTGTTTCAGGCAGTGGTGTGAGTCGCAGGGTAGGTTTCCAACCATTCAGTGGTGGCTTCTACCATTGTGAGCACGTAGCGCTTGCCTTGGTGGGTTTGAGGCAGTGTGATATAGTCAATCTGCCCGGCTTCCCCATACCTATATTTGGACCAATGCCCACCATACTGTAGAGGCTTCAACCGCTTGGCCTGCTTGATTGTGGAACACGTCTCACAGTCATGAATAACCTGAGAAATACTGTCCATGGATAGATCCACCCCTTAGTCTCATGCCCACTTACAGGTGGCATCTCTACCCTGATGAACTGAGGCATCATGAGCCTATCAATCTAGGAATAACTATTCTTTGTGCTGCCAATCTAAGTCTATCTTTGACACCTCTATCTTTGCAGCCTGATCCACCTGCTCATTGTTTAGGTGCTCTTCATTAGCCTGACTCCTGGGAACATGGGCATCTACATGACGGACTTTCACAGACAGTTTCTCTACTCTGTTAGTGACGTCTTTCCACTCATCAGCAGCCCAGATTGGTTTTATTCTGCACTGCCAGTTAGCCTTTTTCCACTTCTCCTGCTATCCCCACAGAGCATTGGCTACCATCTATGAATCTCAGAAGTAGAGCTACAGCCACTTCTTCTTTCAGCAATGTCCAGGGCCAGTTGAACAGCTTTGCGTTCAGCAAGTTGGCTTGATTCAACTTCTCCTTCAGTAGCTTCTGTGACTTGTTGTGTGGGGCTCCATACAGCTGCTTTCCACTTCCGGTTCATCCCTACGATGCGACAGGAACCATCAGTGAAAAGAGCATAGCATGTTTCTTCTGCTGGCAGTTGGTTGTACGGTGGAGCTTCTTCAGCTTGTGTCACTTGTTCCTGCTCCTCTTCATCAGTGAGAGTGAAGTTTTCACCTTCCGGCTAGTTTGTAATTATCTCCAAGATCCCAGGGTGATTCAGTTTTCCAGTATGGGTGTGCTGTGTGATGAGAGCTTCATGTGGCATTGGTGGCATGGTAGGTAGAGGGAACCTTTGCTTTGAACATCCACCCCAGCACCAGTAGCTGGGGTGCCAGGAGGAGTTGTGCTTCTGTGCCAGCCACCTCTGAGGTGGCTTGAGCTCCTTCATAGGCAGCTAAAATTTCCTTCTCTGTGGGAGTGTAGTTGGCTTTGGACCCTCTGTTCGGCTCCAGAATCCCAGTGGTCGGCTTCGAGTCTCTCCAGGCACTTTCTGCCAAAGGCTCCAGGACAGACCATGGGTCCCAGCTGCAGAGAAAAGCACATTCTTCACATCTGGTCCTGTCCTGACTGGTCCAAGGGCTACTGCATGAGTGATCTCCTGCTTGATCTGGGCAAAGGTTTTTTGCTGTTCAGAGCCCCAGTGGAAATCATTCTTTTTTCGGGTAACCAGGTAGAGAAGGCTCATGATCTGTTTGTATTCAGGACTACGCATTCTCCAAAAACCTATGGTACCTAAGAAAGCTTGTGTTTCCTTCTTGATGCTTGGTGGAGACATTGCTATGATCTTGATGACATCAGTGGGATCTGACACCACCTATCTTGCCACTTGTTGGGGGTTAGGTGACTTTTTTTTTTAGTTCTGGCTTGCCCATGGAATTTTTACCCATTAGTTGTGGAGACAACCTAACTGTGGGTACTTGGTGGGTGCTTGACAAAAGACAAAGAGTTTGGCCAGGCCCAGGGCCAGGGAAGGGGACAGGAAAAAAAGGAGGGTGGGGACAGTTTGGCAGGCTTTCTTCAGCTTCAGAGAAGGACATGTTGGGGGCAGAGTTGTTGCAGTGGAGAGAAGGGAATTTTGCCATCACCCAGATGGAGCTGCTGCTGCTTCTCCTTCTTCCCTCTTTGTTGGTGGCCTCACACACCCTGTCCTGCTGGGACGTGTGGCAGTGCCAGCCACTGCCGCGGAGCTGCTGATACACCTCAGCCACAGGCCCAGGATCTCAGCTCATCCCTGCTGTTCCAGCCGACTGTTCCTCAGAGCCCTGCAGGAGCACCGGGACTGCTCGCCCAAGGGGGTTTGTGAAGCAAAGCGTCTCCTCCATCCCGTCTCAGCCAAGAAAGCTGTCCCGGGGTCCCTGGTTCTGTTTTCTTGCTAATGCTGTAGCTATTGTTGTTTGTTTGCCTGGTTCCACTAGTAAAGAACTGTTATTCCTATCCCCAGATCTCTGCCTGAAAGCCCTTGATTTCAGAATTATAATAATTTGGAGGGAGGGGATCTACATTCTTTTCATTCCAAGGGAGGCTCCTGCCCTCCCTAGCAGACACCTGTCTTCTAAAACCGAGACACCACTTTACTCCCAGGAACTGGATCTCTTGAGCAGGTCCCTTAACTTTGCTCTTCTTTATGGCGAAAACGGCTTTCGAGAGAATCTGGATGATTTTCTCTTCTTTCTCAAAGACCCATGCAGCCATATTCCCCCACACAATGAAGGCATCAATGTACTGCAGATTTTCTAGTGCAGCCTGAATCAGTCCATGGCAGATGGTGGGGCTGTGTTTCCACCCCTGGGGCAGCTGGTTCCAGGTGTACTGCATGCCCCTCCAGGTGAAAGCAAACTGAGGCCTGTATTCTGCTGTCAGAGGAATGGAGAAAAATACATTGGCAATGTCAATAGTGGCGTACCACTTTGCTGCCTTGGACTCAGCTCGTACTGGAGCTCCAGCATGGCTGGCATGGCAGTGCTCAGGAGTGGAATCACTTCATTCAAGCCACAATAGTCCACAGTTAATCTCCATTCTCTGTCAGATTTACACACAGGCCAAATGGGACCGTGGAAGGGTGAGTGGGTTTTGCTGAGCACCCCTTGGCTCTCCAGCTCTCGGATCATCTTGTGGATGGGGATCACAGCATCTCGAGTTGTTCTGTACTGTAGGTAGTGCACCGTAGAAGTGGCAGTTGGTACTCATTGCTCTTCCCCCTTCAAGAGTCCTGACTGGGTTATCTGATAGCCCAGGCAAGGTGTTAAATTGCTTGACACCCTCTGTCTCTACAGCTGCTATCCCAAACACCCACCTGAGTGGAGTATTTTGATGACTTGTTATCAAGTAATGGAATTGAATGAGATGATGTAGTAACAAAGTGATGCCATTAAAACATCCCCAAATATAATAATTATATCATCCTGAGTAATCCAAACTACTGCAACAATTCCATGGCAGCAGCAGTGACCAGTGAACAAAACTGCAATGATTTTTATAACTAATGCTGTACAAGAATGGCCATGGCATCTAATTTATAAGCCCTTTTTTGTACACATGGAATAATGTGGGCCTGAATAGAGGTTGAACAGTTCCCAACTCAGTAGCTTTGAAACTTATGTCAATAATTTAGCTTTGTATCTAAACTAGCAGTGAGTTGTGCTTTGGTTCACAGCAGCTTTGACTACAGCTTCCCTTTAAAACTTCCCTCCTTCAGATGTGGTCAAGCTGATGAAGAGGTATTTGCTCTTCCTGGCGTTCATCCATCAAGAAGTGTAAAGTTGATGTAGGAATATTGTTATGTGGCATAAGAGAAAAGACATTTGGCTGTATCAGCTTGAAGGATGCATTAAATGAGGCAATGCCTGAGTAGCAACCTTACATCAATATTACAGAGAGAAACAAAGTGCAGAGCATGATGAAATAAGAAGTTCCTTACTCTGGACTGTCTAGGAGTTGAAAGATAAATCCTGTGCAAACCCCTTTTCCCTATGAAACCAAGAGGAAGCATCCCTGCACCTCAGAATTCATGTTCCTCTGTGCTCAGAGATGCTCTAAGCTTGTTGCAGATAATATTACAAATGGTTGTCAAAGATAATAGAGAATAAGTCAATTTACAGAAAGGATGGACAAAATCAGTAAGGTCAATATCCAGACTTCTCACTTGTCTTTGCTTCAAGGATAAGAGAATAGCTGGCTTTGAACCCCCTCAATACTGAGGACTGATATGAAGGGTAAGATAGTATTTTAAAGTATTTTTGCAGTTGATAAAAGAAACACTGCACTGCTATTAGCCTAGCAATATTCACATACTCCCATTCCCATAAATCACAGCTTACATTGCTTCAAAATATTCTCCACAAACATAGTGAAACACCCAAGGATAAGCTCAGCTCTCCTAATCTACTCTTCCAATGTGATATCCTTCCATTTCTACAGAATAAGCACTGAGTGGCTACAAAGGGAATGAGAAGAGACTGCAAAGAAATTCACTTGCAGATATGCAGAAGTCCTTTGTAGTGCAAGTAGGTGTTCACAGAATTAGGATGCATTGATAAAACAGAGGGAAAACCACTGGTCACAAATGAGCACAGTGGCTGGGGCGGGGTGGGGGGGGGAGGGGGGCAGTGCAGATAAAAAGGCATTTACAAAGACCCTTGTACTCAACATTTGTTACATTTTCTTTCTCCTATTCTTTCAAACAAACCCAGTAATGACTATGTTACCTGTAGAGTCAGAACCCTATAAGAATAAGGAAGAACTATTTATGCTCACATATTATAAAGATTAAATTCTTGAAGTTATGTGACACATGGCACCAAATGTTTCTCAGGTTCTTGTGCCCTACATTTTTGAGTGCTGGATATACTGGTTTGTTTTTAAGCTACAAGAATCTACTCCTATTTGTAGTTTTTCTTGGCAACTGCATCTGCATTACAAATTCCAGAAAGTACATGCTTGTTCCTTTTAAATAATGGATAAGGCTTTATACATTATATTTTGGCGTCTGAAATCCATTAAAATGAAGCCACATAGACCCGAAAAAGGACTTGTCAACAAGATGTCAACAAGGAACTGTCAAGTGGCGCACAAGAATGCTGAACAAGATACTGGGACCTGAAATCTGAATTAAGGAAAGACCATACATTAGCCATTTTCACTAGCCCTCATTTTTATTTACCCCGGGGGATCGTAGTCTGAGAAAAGGAAAAATACCCACCTCAACTACTCCTATAAACAAACAGGGGCTTCAGGTTATGTGTAGCAGGGCACTCCAGAAAATGAGATGTGCTCCCTGAAAAATATGTGCTCCAGTCATCTACTTTTAAATAAATAATGTCACAGACACATCATGGTGCGAGGATATATTCTCCAACAGCTGGTGCCTGGCATTTAAAAACAAGGACACTCTTTCAACATGTTTGATTACTTTGTATCATTTAGGTTTTGGTACGACACCATGGTTTTTATTTTCAAGTGTGTCTTGGTTTAGCTCTTATGAGGAAAAAAAAAATCTCATACACAACACATTTTTAGATGAGCTTTATTCTATTATGATAATAAGAAAGGCTCTCTATTCAAACAGAGCAGAATGGGGGTCACAGCCATTCATTATCATCTAACCTAACTCTTCATAGCGTCTTTCTCAGAAAAGATAATTTTCCTGCTAGAAGTCCAGATTTGTTCAAGCCAAAAATTTGAAACCTTAATTATGCTGTAGATTTAATTAATAATTTTAATAATCCCTGTTGTTATTATTATGGTAATTTCATATACAGCTTCTTTCATTGACTTAAAATTCTTGCCCAGGTGTATACCATTATACCATGACTTGCACACAAATATAACCCTACTCCATTCTCAAACTATGTCAATGGAAAAACCACAGAAAAAATCAGAGTTACATTAGAGAGGTAGAGAAACTGAGAAATGGACATGCATAGGATGTTTTGCTTTTTTTTTTTTTACTCTTATTTTAAATATGAGATTTTTGCAAACACTTTTAAGAGAAAGATCCTTATGCAAACAATTTTTCTGCAAACATTTTTCATTTCAATGGTGTCAGTCAGTTTAATCTAAAAAATATCCACTCTCTAAAATGCAAGACTTCAGCAGTATTTGAATCATATATACACTAATCAAATGCACTACAACAGTAGAATATTTATATAATATAATGTATTAAATATACAGAGTAACTTGCTCAGAAAAATGTTTTTATGTCTAAATTCACATAGTTACCAAAGCTGACTCAGTGCTTTACCCTTATTTCTCTTCCCAAAATTTCTGGTGCTTAAGAACAGCGTTACAAGGCACCAGGGATTAATAGAATTGTTTGCTACATTCATTACTTCACAATGGCTGTTCAATTACTTTAATAAATTATTTTAAATAAATTAGCTCCAGAACCAAGCTTGGATGTGCCAGATTTTTATTGGCAGAGAATTTTTACAAGAAAATTATAGTTTTATGATACCTATTTATAATGAAAACACTCACAGTACTTTAGCTGTAAAACTTTAAGTGAGCAACTCAGTAAGAGTCCATTCATGTTGTAATAACAACAGGGGAAATTGTGATCCGTATTTAAACAAAAAATTCAAAAATAGTGAAAAAGTGGCATTTTTCATCTAGGGAAAATTGATAGAACTTTATTGGCTACAGCAGACCCAAGTTATTTGATCGTAAGGTTCCTCTCCTGACAGTTAGGTAAATGTCCATGGGTCTCCTACAAACACTGATTCATGTCTATTACTGCGGTGGCAATGAAATAATTTCAGAATTGTTTTAAGCCTAAGATATTCAAGATCAGCAGTTCATATACAATCTTTATGAGCAGTCACAGGTCTACTAGGAGTCATCAGGTAAAGTGATCTCAGATGTTTTTCTCTCCATTAGCACCTTCCAGTGCTGCTCTTTGGTCAAACACAGTTGCTACATTGATTCTATATCAGAAGAAATAAGGACAATCCTAAGACGCTGAGAAAATGGAATATTTTTACAAGCTGAATTTTGATTTTTCTTCTACTCAATATTCTTTGCTGCTTTAACAGGTCTCAACAAAGAGAACCATTCTTATGAAGGATAATCAACACATATATTTAAAGTTAAGCTAGTGTTTGAGCTAGGAGGAGCAAAACCATAATTTTTTGGTTAGGTTACACTTTCAATAAAACATTTGGAAAGGTTACACTTTCAATAGAAATTGTTCTTCTAACATATGAAAGTCCAAGCATAAGTACCATGCAACACTTTGATAATGGGGCAATTACAATCTGCATTCAAAATCTTATTTCTAAGTCAGCTTATTTTCATAAGCTGATCTCACATCAGATAAACAGGTCAGAACTGACTGAAATTGAATTTACCTAGTGAGCAGATTCCAGCTTCAACAGCCCAGGATCTTCTCCAGGTATTTTGGATAGATAAATGTGTAAGTGTTATGTTATGGCAAAGATAAAGCCTCAATTTGCTTTATTTTAGCTGCACAGATCTGGGAAATCAAATATGTTGTTTAGGAAAATCCCAAATACTGTTCTGATTCTGTCATCCAGTCACTGCCTGTTTTTCTAATATTGTACCTAATCCATTAACCAGTTTTCTCATTCTTAGAAAAATGCAAGGGATATTATGACAGAAGGAATGTAACAACTACAGAGTACTAAATATTAGCACTCAAGCTTCACTTCTCAGAGCAGTAAAAACTTTCATTCCATATTCCAAACCAACTGAATCCCTCACATTTGTAAAGCTCTAGTCTGGACTAGAAATTTCATATGACCAAGCTGCATTCTGCCACCTGCCAGTCCATAAAGAGCAGAAGAGGAGCCACGGCAGGTTTCCACATAATGGTGTTGGGTTTCTCCTGGATCCAGGAGAGCTCCCAGGATTAGGATCTGTTCTGTTTCAGAGGAATCAAAGATAACATAATTTGACATTTAGCAGTGATACTAGAAAAGTGTGATATCTAGGTTTCTAAGGTATACACATCACTCTGAAACCAGAGCTACTGAATCCTTGAGGTTGTTTTTTTTCTGTAAGAAAAATCTGTTGTAGTTACACAGGTGTGTCTCAATTACCTGTCCTTTTTTTTGAGGCTGGAAGTCCTGATCTGATTAATTGGATGTCTCTGTCCTAATGTCTTATCCAATGCCCCAGGTTCTAAGTGCCTTACCTTCTTCATACATTTTGTATCAAGTCTTTCATTTTTACTGGTTAATACAAGACATAAATTCTATTAGCAGAGAAATATGCCAAAAATCAGATGCAAGTGTGTTGTTTCATGTCTAAAGGAGCTTGAAGGGAAGATTAATCAAAGGACAGCAGAAAACAGAATTTTTACTCAGAGTAACATCAGTATCATTAATACACTGGCAAAGCTGGTAAAATAAAGGTGCAGGGTATGTTTCGCAACCTCATCTGACACAGCCACACAGAAATCCATGGGCTTGAAAATTCTAACACTGCCAATTCCCTGGGGCACAAATCATCAAAAATACTTTTCTGAATGAGGAGGAAAGCAATTTGTCACAGCCTTTAAATACATAAATAAATGTAGCCAACAGGAGTAGGAAGTCAGTCATATGTCTTCATCCATGAATATTTCCTAGATGAGATCCTGTGACTTGTAACTCAGCTCTTCTTCCAGGATACAGGATGAGACAGAAGCTTTAATAACTAAATAATCTTTAATAACTAAAAGGTGACTTATACCTTCTAATTATTTTTCTCAGAACAAATCAAGTATCTTGCTCAAAAATAAATTGAAAACCTATTCTAACCGCTCTTTTCCCTTCTCTTTTGTTGTAATTGCTTCCTCAGCATAGACAGTAGTAAAACATCATGTTTGGATCAGCTGTGAAATTCACATTACACATCTAGGGGAAGTTCTTACTCTTGAGTAACTTCCTTTTCTCTCTCATATCCTGTGCTATAATAAAAAATGAAAATAAAAATTTACTTACCTACAGCCACATAGTATGTAGATATAGGCCATTATAACAATGCTACTTACTATCCTTCAAATGAACTTTCATTTCTCCAGAAACTGAGTGTTTCTCAGACTGAATAATAAGCAGATCAACAGAAAGTCCTGGAAGGTGTTTTCCTGCATCCAGCGACTCTTTGCAGATCTAGAATAATTCCAGCATGGACAAAATGCCAAAACATCCAGTGCTTATAACAAAAACACTATAAATAAATGCAGAGGGCAGAGAGTGCTAAAGCAGTTAAGGATAGGCTTCTTTTAGGAACTCAGATCATCATTCTCATTTATCACATTTTTGTGATCTTATGAGCAGGCCACTATATAACAGGTACTGAAATCTCAGCTCAACAGCACCTTGTGTGCAGGAATATTATTCTAATTCATTCCATTCTCTTTAGCACTACATGCCAGTTATTCCCAAATCCCTGTTCATCAGAACTATTTGCAATACATAGTCTGATGCCTGAGAAAGAAATAACCAGAAGATGACATGTGCAGATAGCCTCATTCCCCATGGAGCAGCATGGGCACCCCACAGTAAATAATACATTTTCAGAAATCTGATAGTCCATTCATTTTGTAGCATATTGAGGGCTCCACTCTGAGAGGGGTTGTTCTGCTTACAGCTTATTATTAATGTCCATTTACTTTTAGTGGTGATACTGTCAGCATTACCTGAATTTAAAGCTTGAATGTTGTAGTTTAAGGGCTTGCGATCTGAAGATTTCGGGATGTTACGGAAAGCTAGTAGACGCCTCTCTGTTAGGATAGTAAAATGTCCTGCAATTAGCCAATAGCACCTAACGATGACGTAAGCAGATGGGAGTAACACAGTGACCCTAAGCTATAAAATGTAAAATTCCCCTGTAATATACGCCATATTCGCCATCCATCACATTGATGCTGTGGGATATGGACCGCGCGGCTGAGGATAGCCGCCTGTGCTGACTCTAGCCAGGGTGCCTGCCTTGCTTGAAAACCCACAACTGGTGCCAGAAACCTGGGAAGAAAAGTGGGAAGAAACTTGAGAAGAAATTCAAAAAGCAAGGATACCCTGGACCAGCAAGCAGCGGCCAAGAGAGCTGGACTGTTCTTGGCGAGGGACATCCTGGGCCCAGAAGGAAGATGGAATCATTGATAAAGGTCAGATTGCAATTAAGTTGTAAACCTAATTCGCTTGCTATTGCAAGGTTTTGGTTTATTGAAGTCGTAAATCAGCTTGTAAGGTTTATCCACCCTAAGGTGTGGGACAGATGTGCTAAAATTCTTGCCGAACAAATGTGGGGAACGACAAGGAACTGTCTGCTGGCTACCCTGAAATTTAGGGTTAGAGCTTTACAGCTCCCAGACGACAGCAGCTCCACTGAGCCGGGGGTGGGGCCGGGAGTCCCCTCAGTCCCCAAATCCTTATCTGCTCTCAGAGAAACAGCGAAGAGCAGAAGATTTTTTGGAGAAAGTTAACAGAAAAAGTGAGAGGTGTGGCAGAAAAAATAAGAAGAAAGCATCCCCCCAAAAACTTAAAGATGGCGCTGAGAAAAAAAGTTATAAAGCGGGAAAAAATGTCTTTAACAAAGAACAAAAGCTGGCCTTGGAGGATGAGCACGGCTGGGGGGTTGGGAAGATAAGAAATGTGTGGAGGAAAGCGGGGGATGGGTACAGAATGATTGGAATGCGAAGGCGGTGGAAAGTGGGCGGGACAAGGGGCAAGACAGAGCCTGGAGTAAGTGGCGGAGTGAAAGGCGGGATGAAAGGTGGAGTGGAGGGTGGAACGAAAGGCGTGGAGAACCAAGAGGGAAGGAACAGCCTGCCCACAGGGGTGGCAGGTGGGGCCGGGGCCCAAGAAAAAGGCACGAAAACAGGAAGTAACCAGCCAGTTGAGTTCTGACTCTGATCGAGATACAAGCGGCGAAGGGTCAGAGCCTCAGAAGAAAAAACAGTAAAATGTGAAGGGGGATGGGAGCAGAACTACAACAGCAGAACAGGCGGTTCACCCCCCACCCCACTCCCTCTCTGGGAAGAAGCGCCGGGATAATACCCAGTTTGTTACAAAGTCATGATTTATCGAGTTTTTAAAATCTGTTTATATACCCTTTTGGAGTTAATTTTGTGTTTTAAGTAATTATGAGTTTATGCAGTTGTAGTTTTTAAAGTTTTTTCTCAAATTTAAAACCAGCCCGGCGCGGATGGGTTTAGTAAAACACACACACGGCAGTACACAGCAGCCAGAAACACTGTCGCCATGGCAACCACCGGTAAAACAAGTAACAGCAACTTCGATAAAACCACCGAAAACAAAGCAACAAAACAAAAGAAAAACAACAAAAAGCTGGACATTTTGGAGAGGGATAAAAAGAGAAAATTTTAATTGGACAATTTAAAAATTAGAAGCTTTATAAATTGTATTAAAGTTAAGTTTTGTTATTTCCTTTTGTTATAAATAATTATTGTTAAGTTTAAATGTTGTTTAATTTAAATTGTTTTATGTTTTATTAAAGACACTTGTTTAAATTGCAAAATATAGTTATTTTTTTTAGAGATATGAAGACAGCTACAATTGAAACAGCTGTGATAGAACACTGATGAACACCTGCTCATGGACAGAAGTGAATACAGTCTATAACACCTTTGATTTCATTAAGAGTTCTGTTGAGTTGTTGCAATCCCTGCAGTTTTGTTTGTTATAGCTTTCTTATTTTTTAGTGTTTTCAGAATTTTAAGATGCACCATTGCTGAAGATCAGCTGCCATAGAAGAAGCTTCAGATTAAACCAACTGCTGAATGATTTAATTAATCTGGTACCTAAAGTTTTAATTATTTGCTTTGTACAAATGCATTTCAACAGTTTACTGTGCTGTAAGCATCTCATAGCTGTTACTATTAAGAACCTTGTTTTAGAAATATGTTAAGAGGCATCTTTCCAGTTTAAAGTCTAAGGCCCTGGCCAGGTCTTGACTTTACCTGGACAGAATGTTTGCCAGCAGATCCAGATGTTTTTTGTACCAAATCAGTATTTGAGTCACCTTTTGACTCAGCAATTTGACCCTATTAATACGACAGCTGGATCAATTTTGAAGTGAGCTTGGAGAATCATTTCCAGAGGTGATTATCCAATCCTTCACTGATGATTTTTGTCTCTGTTTGTTTGTTAACTATGAGATGCTAGTGCAGTGTTCTAATAATTAACAGTACTTTTATATTACATATGTTATTAATAATGTTTATGATTTAATTTATTTTCAACTGCTATAGGTTTTTACCAATAGTATATGAGGTTTTGTGTTAATGTTGAACAGAAATACATCTCATTTTTATTTTTTTAAGAAAACGGGGGAAATTGATACCTTAAAAGCAATTTGATTAGTGTAATTCATTAACTTTAAGGAGAGAAGTGTCTGTGTTTTGTTGGCAGGTTCAAAAAGGTCACCTGTCCATCTGACCAGACTGTCTGCCTCTGAACACATGAGATCCAGTGAACAGAGAAGTCACCACACAGCCTTGGTACTCTAGACATGGATCAAAAGTGGACCTGTCAGGACACAGTTGTGTCTGAACACTATACAGACAGTTGCCAACAGAACTTTTATGTTGTTATTATGATGTTATGTCTCTATCTATTTTTCAGTTATCCTTTGTTTTAAGATTTAAAAGGAAGTGAAGAACAACTTGAACATCAAAGCCCTCAGTCACCAATCAGCTACCAGCTGACATCACAGGAGCAGTGAACATTCCAGGACTGAATCATGTTGGAGAAATTCTGTAGAAGATTTGGGAGGTGTAGAGACTCCATCTAACTATACATAAAGTAAATTGTAGTTGTGTGTTTATCCTTTTAGCAAATTGTTTTTATGCTCAGACTACATATATACCAGAGCACGTGTGTTAAAAGTAGTTAAATAATAGCTTAAAGTGTTTAGCCTGTGTAGTAATTGTTATGTTAGTATAAAGTATAAGTATTTTTCTTTTAAGAGATAGTGTAAGCATCTTTGAAAGTTCATTTAACGCTAAAGTAAGTATGGTGCCATTTACATGGTAAACTGCTTATAGTAATTGTGCTGTTAATAGTCATAACACCTGAAGCAGTGGGCTAAGCCCTTGCATTTATACCCAAAGCTTTAACTCCTCTGTTGACTTCTGTGTATTAGCTGTTATCATTCCCAGGGTCCTATACCACTCCAAAGAAAAAGTGAACCAGTACCTTGAGCGAACAGGCTGCCTTCAGAAAAGAGAGCTGTTGACAGGACTGTCAATAGCAATGCTGCTCGGCTTGGGAGCGACCGGTGCAGCCATGGGTGTCTCCGCCCTGGTAACCCAGAGTCAGAATCTCTCTCAGCTACAAATGACAGTAGATGAAGATCTACAGAGAATTGAGAAATCCATATCCTTTCTAGAAAAATCAGTCTCCTCACTCTCTGAAGTTGTTTTGCAGAACAGGCGAGGTCTTGACCTTCTATTCATGCAGCAAAAAGACCTCTGCATCGCCCTGAAAGAAGAGTGCTGCTTCTACGCAGACCACACCGGAGTAGTGAGAGACACCATGGCAGAGCTACGAGACAGGCTGTCTCAACAGAAGGCAGAGAGAGAAGCTCAGCAAAGCTGGTTCCAATCTTGGTTCGATCAATCTCCATGGCTAACCACCCTGGTGTCTACCCTGATTGGACCAGTTGTGATGATTTTACTTGTGCTGATCTCTGGACCATGTATTTTAAATAAGCTTGTGTCCTTTGTTAAGAGCCGACTAGAAAAAGTTACTCAATTTTATATTATCCATTTTTAAGACTAATACACCTTATATTTTAGCAAATTAATTATTCATAAAGAGAGGGGAATATGTTGTAGTTTAAGGGCTTGCGATCTGAAGATTTCGGGATGTTACGGAAAGCTAGTAGACGCCTCTCTGTTAGGATAGTAAAATGTCCTGCAATTAGCCAATAGCACCTAACGATGACGTAAGCAGATGGGAGTAACACAGTGACCCTAAGCTATAAAATGTAAAATTCCCCTGTAATATACGCCATATTCGCCATCCATCACATTGATGCTGAGGGATGTGGACCGCATGGCTGAGGATAGCCGCCCGTGCTGACTCTAGCCAGGGTGCCTGCCTTGCTTGAAAACCCACACTTGAAGGTATTTTCCCTTGGTAATTCCTTCCCTACCTGACACTCCTGGCATCCTTCCTGTTCTCAGTGCTTCTGTCATTCTACTTACAGATTTTTCAGACTGAAACTGAACAAGGAGACATGTTTTCCTTCTGATCCCCCTTACCCCCATGCACATATCCTGCTCCTCATGTTCTCTCCAAGCTTTTCAGGCTGATACTCTCACTATCCAGGCAGTATTCTCAGGTCAGCAGGAATAGAAGGCATTTTTCCCCACTTCCCCAAGAATGCTTTTGCATTAAATGTTACTTAAGGATTTTTTGTTTTTAATCAATGTAGTTAAGGCAAAGAGTCTATCCTGTAGGAAATCCAGGTTGTTGTGAACAGAGAAATTTTTCACATTAAAAGCCCATTTGGCATGGCGTGCCTTGATTTAGGAGGATGCTTCAGTGGTGCATCGCTTTGGTCCTCATAAACCTGTCTTCCCAAATCCTCTGCTGCCTTCCTGAACACAGGACAGATTTGGGCAGACCATACCCGGGTGCGGCACAAACTTTGCTGTAATTCCAGCCTCCACTGGGTGCCACTATTGCATAGCATAATGTGTCAACAGCCTGACAAAACTGACTTTTAACTTCTGCTTCCTTCTTGTGAAGTTTTCAGACCACACAGAGAGAATTATCACTTGGTTTTTATGACCCTAAAACACCACATGATAAACATTTTAGCACAGAAATGTGAGGATGATTTAATTCTTCCTAGATCTCTACAGCCGAAAAGCTCTAATGCAAAAGTACTCAGATTGTTTCCTGATTTTATGCTTGAATATGCCTTTTTGCCCCATGTGGATCTCTTCCTCCATGCTGAGTGACAATCAACTTAGCCCTCTATTTTGCCCTATCCTTTTTTTATCTCCCTGCAGAGGGCCTGGATTAGATGACCTTTAAAAGTCCCTTCCAGGCCAAATTATTCTATTGCTGTGTCTCCATCTAAAGTGCTTTGATGACAGCTTAAGTAACACAAGGGTAAAATCTTACCACAGACATGCAGATACCTTAAAAACACTCACTCAGTGCTCTTAAACTGTGTGCACATCCCAAGGATGGCAATAACACTGAAAATATATTATAAGCCAACTTTTAAATTAATAGCAATTAAGTATTAATTTTATTGAGTGGATTTAATTGCCATTTGATGGTGCACAAATATGCACAATTCGATAGATACCATCCTGGTGATTCAAGCTGTAACCTAAAAAGACTGAAATTTAATGTTATAAATCACTTTTTAAAATCCTGGGCAGACAATTCTATCACCTTTGGTCTATTTCACATTATCCCAGCTTTTATATTTTTTTTCATTTCCTTTTCCCAGGCCTCAAATCAGTAACTAACTAAATAAATAACTAATATCAACTAATATTCTATTAGTAAGTAAAAATATTTAAATATATCTATTGTATTAATATATTCCATCATTTACATAGCTATATAAATAAATATTGCCTAATGGAGTACTTTGAGAGCTTACAGAACACATGCAAAATTTTTCCAGGCAAAAAACTAGAAGGAGATTTTCATGCTAGATTTCCATCCTGGAATGATATGTTATCCTCCTCATTTGGCAGAGCTGATATAACCACAGTTGTTTCAAGTTGCTGAAGATGGGGGAAGCAGTGTCTCAGTGTTTATTAAGTCTACTTTTGTAAGTTGGTCTTTCTTCTCTCTCTTCTCAATATAATATCAGTGACACTGATAAGTACAAAAACATCTATAGTCACTGGCCTTTGAAAGGATCTCAGGCTTTTCTAGCAGAGATCCAAAATACTTCCTTGAAAATCTGCTATATTTTGACATGGGCTTTATTGCAAACAGAAGCTTGAGCGACTCTGCCCAATATTGTTTATATTATCACAGAGATGGGAATAAAAAGGACATGTAAGCATTAGTCCGGCAGTCTAGATTTTTCTAAGGCCTGAAGATAAAGCAGCAAGAGAGAACAAGACCAGACAACAAAGCAGGAGAATCAATAAAAGCAGATAGCAAGTAGACTGAATCTTAATCTGACCCAAAGTTGTTCAAAGTCAACTAAATCATTGTCAGCAGCAGCTAAACAGATCTGTGGTGCAGGTCTGGAGGCAACAGGTAAGACCTGTGCCCCGCAGCCTGGACATTCCTGCATTGCTGGAGACTCAAAAGTGGTTGTTTGTGGCTAAGGAGAAACAGCTATTCATTTGGCAAGTGAAATGAATAAGTTCAAGAAATTCATCCAGGGCAGGAAATAGAAACATTTGCAAAAGAAAATTGAGGCAGAGGCAGAATTTCACTCTATTAAAAGCTCTGCTTTAGTGCTCTTCTCAGCATTACAGCTGCTACTCAGCAGACATGGCAAACTCTGTAGGAGTCACCATCACCCATGTAGTTGCCTCCATTATGCCTACTTACTGAATCATGTTAGAAACAGCAACAGGACAAAAGAGCTATCTACCTGCGCTCTAAATTGATGTGTGTCTATTAGGCATACGCACAGGGACGTAAAGGAAAGGTCACAGATGGAAAGAAGGTTTATAAGCCAATTTGTGCTATCAAAAACTGGGAAATACCTATCTTTCTCTTAACAGCTGAACTAAAAATTTCTGGGTAGGAGGGCCCACTCCCACTTCCAGGAATCTAGGATGTATATGGTCTTTCCTACCTCACCAACAGCTCAGGAAACTGCCTGTGCACAGCCACCAGAAATACTTTCCCAAGGGAAGTTGTTCTGCCTTCAGAATTCTTCTGGGCAATTGTCAAGGTTTTAGAAGGCTTTAACCTCAGCATAGCTTTCCAATTTACTTATTTTTAAGGGTCTGAAATATTTTTTTGTTTTAGGTTTAGTTTCTTTCCCTTATTTTATAAGCCATCAGGTACCCTGACCAGTAAAGCTGAGAATTAATAGACAATACAGTGACCAGGAAATTATGTCAAGACAGGCATATCTTTCCTGGCTCTTGCTGTTCATCTTTATGTGACATGGTCTCTTTAGTGGCATAGGGCTCAGCTTCATGAGCATCCAGTTCTGCACTGCCTTCACTCAGACTGAGGCTGTCACAAATTCTCCTTAGAGGGGCTTCTTTGAAAATTCAAGATATAGACAGAAGATGCTTATGTCCTTACAAAATATGGATGTACATATAGGAGGAAAGGATATGAAGCCCTGAGGGACAGAGGGAGAACCTTTAGCTGGTATACTGACATCTCTGTTGTAACTAAGAACACCATTGTAGGGACCAGTAAAACTAATAAGACAGTTTCTGCTCTACTGTCAGATACCACTGTAGTAATGACATCACAGAATTTCATGGCACATTGAATAGGAAATAGCAATTTCTTCAGTGGCAGACATTATAGATCCCTTGTTGAATGTCAACAAGTCTTCATGGGATGTATACAAGAGAAAACTTTAGCCTCCCTTCCAAATTCAATTTTCTGAAGTGTTTGTGCCAGAAATGCCCATTTTTTGTAATCCAGGTAAGCCCGTTTTTAAACAAAGACAGACAAGAAGGCATTTGGACTCTGGCAGGGACACACAAGTGTGTCATTATGGAGACACAACAGAAGCTAGAAAGTAACATTGGTTACACCAGCTGGCTTGGGATTAGACGCGGACTGTTTTTTGGATGATGCATTGGCTGGATTGTCAGAACCAGAAAGCAGTAGTCAACTCCTTGGTGTCCAGATGGAGAGTGGTGATGAGTGGGGTCCCTCAGGAGCCCATCTTTGGACCAGTACTGTTTGATATCTTCTTTCAATATTATTTTCTTGAGCTTGAAACTAGTAGTTGATTTCAAATAAAAAGTGGTAACAGCAAAATAAGGCTATCTGACAGTTATATATGAAGTATAAAGGAAGAGCACACATGTCCAGTGTGACAGGATTCTCAGTATGAGGACATCATGTCAAAAGTCTTACAGAAGTCCAGGTAAATGATATCAGTGGATCTTCCCTTGTCCACCAGTGTAGTCACTCCATCACAGGAGCCATTAGGTTGGTCAGGCAGAACTGGTCCTTGGCTAATTTAAGTTGCTGTGAAAACTTATCCACACCTTCTTTGTGAGAACAAAGTGACAAAGATTGTGAGGCACCCCCCACCCAGGGAGGCAAAGATTTCGTTTCAGATAAGCATTGTTAAAATGAGAGGCATGGCTTGAAAGCCAGGGAAGAGTGGATTCCATTCCTCTGCCCCAGTGGATGGGCCCAGAGAGCCTGGGAAGAGTTGCTCCACCCTGGACCCTTGTGGGGTGGCAGCCCATGATGTTCTGATTGGGTTTGAGCCCCTGGGATTTCTCCCTGGCTATGTCCCTATTAGTCCCCAACCTTAACTCCACCCTGGTTCTGTCCCACAAAACCCACCAGCCTGCCTCTGTTTGGGTCTCTCTGTCTCTGGATCTAAGCTGAATTTGTTCCTGTGTTGAATAAATGAGTTTCTGAGCAGAAGCTCATTTCTCTGAATCTCATGTCAGTCACTTGTAAATGTAGCCTCCCTGGACATGATTCTGCAGCCCCGGAACGCAACAAAAGATGAGTTCCTAAAAAAGTGGAAAGGCTTCTGTCTTAATTCAACCTGCTGGTCCCATAATGGTTCCTTCTTCATCTCAGCGGAAGATCCTTGTCAGGCAAGCATATGAGTATGGCCTGATCCATACAAAAGCTTGCTCATCCATTTCCAGGAACTGCAAAAGAACAAAATGAAAGCAGTCAAAGAGGAAAAGCTTGAGACAGCACTGGCAAGGGAAGGAACAGTCAGTGAAAGAGCTACTCTCTGGGAACTTAATGATAGGCAAGAGAAGAAAGGTACAGGTCAGGTAAATATACAAGCAATGCTGTTAGATGTTTATTATTACTGGCAGAAATTTTACAGATGGGAACTATCCACTTGTATTTGTCTCCTTTTAGAAGCATTTTAACTCTTCTCTCCTTTATCATGGCTACAGCTAAGCTATTTAGAAAGTGCAACCTAAACATAATTAGTACATGTGTTTACGTCTGGCTACAAATGCAGATATGAGATGCAACAGTTTCCTGCTGAGTGAGGAGAAAATGATGAAAGTTACTCATCAGTTAGGTCTTTCTGTACAGCCATCTCTTTCCAGTTTTCTTGCCTCTGTCAGAGACAAGGGGAATATTTGAGGTTCAAAAGAGCTTGCACTCTTTTCAAATGCTTCAATTGATTCTCATTAAACTGCCTTCAGTTCAGAAGCTGAGTAAGCTGCTTCTTTCATCTTAAAATTAAATTTCCTTGACAGATGATGATGATTATTATTATTAGGTAGGGAAAACCCACCTGGCATTTGATGGGCTGGTTTCTGTTCCTTCAGATGTCATTTGTGGATCATTTGCTGCCATGATCATTGTCATCGCTTGAAGTAATACTTTAAATTGTTACATAAATATCATGATCTGGTGATTTCCAAATAATTTTTCATTTATAAAATTCTCTTAACATCCTGACTTTTTAAACATAAATCTAGAGCTATTTGGAGTGCTTGTAATAAAATACTTAATGAAATATAAAATCAATAGATACCATAAAATACTAACAGAACTGACTGCCAGGACTGAAGCATTAACTTTGAAGAATTTAAGATATTAGAAAAACTAAAGCCTTAATTAAAACTAATTTTTGCCAAATTTAATAATAAAAAAACCCTAATCCTTGTTAAATTTAATTAAAATAGAGAGGCACTATTAGAATTAGGAGCTAATCATTAGCCAGTAACTAATTGTCTGTCAACCTTATGTTTGTTCAGCTGGGCTTGTAATGAGAAACGTAGAATCTTGTAAGGAACTTCAAGAACGTAAGACAATTGCAAACCAGAAACCAATCGGAAACATGAAACTAGGAGCATGGCCAGGTGTTCATTTGTCACTTTGTATTGAAAAGGTAGAAGCGTCAGAATGAGGAAGAGATATATTTCTTCCTCCCTTTTATGACCATTCCCCATAACGAGACCGCCGACTCATTTCAAGGAACAAACTGCACATGCTTAATTGCTTCTTCTTAATTAGCATAGAAGTGGGGAGTGGGTGGTAACTGGGTTATGAATATGTATTTGTATTCAATATCTCGGTAAATAAAAAATTTGTAATTGCCTGTATTAGGGGCCGTGGGTATTAAGGGGTGACCCTGCACATCGGCCCAGCACTGAAACTAAACATACACCTTTTAACCCTAATCGTTTAAAGAGTCTTTGTTCGTTATAGTTGGATAATGATACTAGATCATGTCCATATTTTGGTAAATCACAACCATGTGTAAATTATATGGGAACCAAACAAGTGCAGAGCAGTAACCTGGCACCAGTCCAAATTTTCAAAATGAAGTTGGATGGAATGGCAATCCATAGGTTCTGAGTTGATTTTGCCATTTGAAGTGTACACCTCAGTAATCTGGCAAAGCCTGGGGACTTTCCCACTCAGCTTTTAAAATCTAATTCAATGAAATTTACCTTTTTAAAACAAGAAGAAAAAAAAGACCTGTAGAGTCTCTCTTGCATCTCAATTAATAAAATCAAGGTGTATAAAAAGGCAGAGCTGAGGGATAGATAAGAAGAGTGGTTGCTCTTCTGATTTACCAAAATATGGATATGATCTAGTATTAATATCGAAATGAGACGGACAAAGACTCTTTAACCATTTTAAGGTTATAGAGTGGTATGCTTATTAGCAGCACTGGGCCAGTGCCGGGTCTCCCCTTAATATGCACGGCCCCAAATGCAGATGAATACAGGCTTTTTATTTACAAAAGTACTGAATACAAATACATATGCATAACCCAGTTACTAGCCACTCTCCACTTGCAGAAGTAAGGTCTGGCGCTCGGAAGATATTGGAATGTAACAGAAAGATGGTCACCCCCCCTCCTCCCTCTTTAGTATGGTAATGCCTCTTGAAATTAGCCAATAGCACCTAGCTGTGATGAAAGCAGATGGGAGTAACACAGTGACCATAGGTTATAAAATGTCAAATTCTCCAACAATAAACACCATTTTCGCCATCCATCACATTGATGTTTGTGGGTAGTGGACCAAGTGGCCAAGGGGGGGCCACCATGCTGTTCCTTGAACCAGGGTGTTTGCCTTGATTAAAAGACAACACCATTTCCTATGCTAATTAAGAAAAAAGCAATTAAGCATGTGTAGTTTGTTCCTTGAAATGGGTCGGTGGTCCTTTTATGAGGAGGGGTCACAAAAGGGAGGAAGAGATAAGGCTCTTCCTCGTTCTGACCTTTCTACCTTTTCAATGCAAAGTGACAAATGGACCCTTGGCTGGGCTCCTAGTTTCATGTCTTCAATTGGTTTCTGGTTTGCAATTGTCTTGTGTTCTTGAAGTTCCGTAACAGATTCTTTGTTTCTTATTACAAGCCCAGCTAGACAAGCATGAAGTTGACAGACAGTTATTAGCCAATGATTACCTGTAATTTTAGCAAGGCCTCTCTAGCTACCTTTAATTTTAGCAAGGCCCATCTATTTATTTTAATTAGCTTTAACAAGGCTTATTTTTAATTAAGGCCTTAGCTTCTCTAAAATCTTGAATTCTTCAAAGTTTATGTCTCACCTCCTTTACTAACTACATCCCATATGGAAAACAAATGCCAAAGTACACCTCATTTAATCACCTCTCACTTGCTGAACACTGCTATAATTACTATGTCCCCTGCCCCTCTGTTACCACTGTCTACCCTGCAGTCGCCAGGGAGGCAGGGGAGGTAGTTTTAGCTTGCCAGAGGAGACCCTAAAAACGAGGCTCTTTCCCTTTGCTGAGATGGCAGTCGCAGCTTTATTTCTTGGGATCTTTCAGGGTGAAGTTGCAGGAGGGAAAGAGGAAGAGGTATCGATAAGCACTCCTTTTTCAGGACAGGGGAAAGGGGTGTGGGGGATTTATACAACCAATAAGAGGAACTGGGGAGAACAAGATAAGGGAAAGAACTTACAAGTTTACATTTTCGGGGGTACTTTTTTTGGGTAATACCATTTTTCCTAACTGCATTACAACAGAACATTGCTCTGGAGCCATGAAAAAAGTATAACTGGCAAGATTTACTCCCAGCACATCAGTGGTAATACCTGAATGCCACTGCAATGTCTTCTTCTGATCAAGTCCTGCTGAAACATGAAAAAAAACAATAAAACAGGGCTGCTTTGACTGCTATGAATTTTTTTAATGTGGAGACATTATCACAGATCCATGGTTAAACAATATACCACTTTAACTACAGGACAAACCTCACAAAGCCTAAATCTGTGGGTGATGTGGAAGGACTCACACTACAGGCAAAAGACTTTAAGTATTCATTGTTGGGTTAGAAGGCAGCTTACTTTGAATTGACATACAAATCTATCCATAAATTTTTAACAGGAGTTAACAACTTACAGATAGATTTTTACGTCAATTCATAGATTGTCTGTTGCACTCCACTGAAAAGGCAGACAGTTTACCAAAAAGATCTTTCACCTATTTAACTCTAAAAGCTTTCCTTTGTGCCACAGCACTGTGATCAGTAGTCAACAAATTAATATTTATTTACTGAAATTTATCATCAGAAATCAGAAATCTCAGTCATGAACAGACCAACAGATGTGCATGTCTGCTGAGATTTTTAGCAGGTAATGGTTCTCTTGTTTTTTTTAATTACTCAGATGTTTAAGGCTGAGTGCACATTTATATGTTTGCAGAATTTGGGCAAGGCCAGATATCTAAATGAGGATCTGCTGATAAACAATAGAATCTGTGTCCTCCAAAGCCCAAGACAGGTATTCACCAACTCCTTAGCCAAGTGTCATGTTGACTTCCTTCACCAGTATTATCAAAATGTTTATCTTTAGTGCTACACTTGCAGACTCCTTTCTCCTCCTTTTAAAATTTATAATATGATTTAAGTGAAGCAAGGTTTGTAAGAAGAGTTAATATCTTTTATCAGAGCAACAGATACATATCTCTTTAGAGCATCAGGACTACAACAACACAACCACTATAATTTTATTTGTCATTTAAACAGAATTGAAATAACAGCCATGACCTCAGCCAAAGCAGTTTGTGTCTACTTCTTTCCTATGGAGATCTGGCAATGTACCATAATCTTGCACCGATTCTTCTGTCTTTATTCAATTCTACATCTCTTGAATAAGGCATTAAAAACTTCCTTTCTTTCCTTTTCGCATGATGAAATGGGTACTACCATAAAATGAACAAATTTTAATCCACTGTGCAGCTGGCAAAGAAATCAAATGCTACTTCAGAGATTGGCTCCCAGCTGGTTTGGGGTTTTTTCTTTTGCTGTTGTTATTGTTGTGAGGTTTGGCGGGGGAAGGGAAGGGGGTTTCTTAAACATATTTTCACACTGTTTTTGAGTATTCACAATTATCACTTCCATGACTTCCTCATTGTGGTGGGTTTTAGCGCTGGCTAAAATCACCAGTGCACTTACTCATTTCTTATGAGATATGGATTAAGAGAAGGGTAAAACAGGTTTAAAACTTAAAATGTATAAAGAATTTTATTAACAGGATTATAATAATAATATTAAGAAGAAGAAGCATCAGAATAAAACTTCTAGAACACCTTTCCTCCCCCTGCCCAACTTTTTCCTTTCCCAACTGACCATGTAGAGACAAAATCTGGGATCTTAAAACAGCACTAATTATACAATAGTTTTTCATCAGTTTTTGTAGGGAGAGGAGTTTTTTCTTTCCATGCCATGGAGACTTCTCTACAAGGAACAGTTTCTTTGTGGTTTTTTATTTCCACAAATAGCAGCTGCCTGGGCAAAAAAGTTCAGCATTGTGACATTCCTCCCATTTTCATGGCCATCCTAGAGGTGTGTCCAGGGGCCATGAACTCATGGGGTATTGCTTAAAGGATGAGTTGTTAAAAGGCAAAAGTTTCTTTAATAGTCTCTGTCTAAAGGTTTTCTTTATCTGTATTTATCTATCATCTCTGGAAACTGAGATTTTCTTATTCCCTCTGTGGGGGAAAAGGGTCTTTATCACTGTCATCTCTCTGTTTAAGCTTCTCATGCGATCACAGCTACTCTAAAATCTGTTTGGCTTTATTAATAGATGCCTTTGCTCAGACCTACAGTTTTAATACTTCATCCCCCCATATTTTCTTATAAATTAAAGGAGATAGTTCAGTATATCATTTTTTATCTCCATGGCCCTATCAAAAGAATTTTCAGCCCCTTTCAGCATCACTTTATCTTCTTTTTATCTCAGGCTTGACTCTTTTACTGACCTTGATGTTTTCATGTTGTCTCTCTACGTGTCACTTTGTTCTCTTCTTTCCCTGGAGAGAGGATTGAGGTCTGCAGGTCTCATCTGTGTAGTGGAAGGCTTAAATCTTGCCCAGGCCTGTGGATGGTCATGTGAGCTCTGCTGGGGGCAGCAGCTGGAGCTGTTTATGCTGGATGATTTGTCGCTGCACTGGGCGAGGGCGACTATGATCTCAGGAGCCAGGCCAGCACTCAGAGGCTGCACACCGCAGGCTGATGGCTTCCCCTCCTCCTGCCTGGCAGTTTCTGGTGAAACTCAGTGGCTGCAGAATTTCAGCCAAGCTGGGGCCGGCCTGGCCCGGCGGTACCACTGCAAAGGCCTCAGCAGGCTCCCCAGGAAGGGGTCAGCCCCCTTGGGAAGGGGCCCTAGCCACCCCAGACAGATTGGGACCCGGAGAGCTTCCCAGGAGGGGCCAGTGCCACAGCAGAGCCTGGCCTGGCCCTCCCAGGCCACCTGGGCCAGGCAGGGGCTGGTCTCCAGTTACCTCTTCAAGGCTGGAAGCTAAGAGAGATAGTTCCCAGGTTTGTGGTTTTTAAAAGGTGGAATTCACAGCAGCATATCTAATTTCTAATTGGTGCAAAATGCTGTGAGTTCTCAGAACTAGCCAGCTATTTGCCTGTCCTATGCACAGAAGTGGCTCCTAGCAGCTTCTCTTAAAGAAATCACTTCTGTGTGTTTCTTACTTCTTCCCCCAAACGTTAACCAGTGTCAAACCACCACACTTATTTTGCCTCAGAACTGCAGCCTGTCGTGTCTAACACGGTCAAATTCTGCAGTGACCTAAGAAGTCTTGTTGCTCTTGCCTGGGAAGGTGCTGAAAGAGGCTACATTTACTAATTTCATGTATGCAGCTGTATAGTCGGAGGTAAAACTTGAGCCACCTAATACACAAGAAGCCAGCAGTTGAGTGTAGCTCCTGCACTCTCAGATATGATTTAATGAGTCTTGCAGGGACTTTGACAGAAATGTGATTTGCCAGACACAGCATATTTTTCTCTGCCAATTAATCAAACAGCCTTACTCAGAAGTGTCCAGTAAATTAAAGAGCTGCAAGTGTAGAAGTTTACATTATCTAATTGTACCACAAACTCAGCTACTGAAACAGATATGCGTGGTTATCTAAAAGGCTATGTGAGAAGCAGCCACTTCTATGTTGTCCCTCCTGATATTCCTTAAGTGTGACTTACATTTCTTTCTCATTGCTCTTCATTTTCTTGTGACTTCCACAATTATCCACTGACAACAGTGATACACAGCTCCCAGCCCCAGCTACCTATGGCACCAGCTTTCAATGTGCTGTGCTCTGTGTCAAAAGTTGCCAGAATTCGTCTTTAAAAGGTTATTCTTCTCTCTCAAAATTCCAAATCCTCTTTATCCATACCTGCTTACTGTTTGTAACCTCACAAGTATGATTTCAAAGCCTGGCTACAAACAGCCATGGAAGATGAGGCAAAAGAGTGTTCCAGGATGAGAATAAGTGAATTATGCAGACCAGAAGAGTTGCTTCTCCAGCCAAAGGGCTGTGAAAGCAATGTATCACTTGTACCCTATCCGCCTAAATAATTTCACATGTTTTCAACACACAAGCCAGTGCTGTGTGGTTTTGAGCATGCAGAAAGTAAGTTCCTGGGCTCTTCCCAACCATGAATCTCCACAAGTTTCTCCTGTAAACAATCACTGCTTTAGGGAACATAAAAGAATGATATTCCTTTTTATAGAAAACAGAATGTGTTTGCCAATGTGGCCTCCCTGAAAAATTCAGAAAGGGCTGTAACACTGTGCGTTACCTGTTCTTGTGGGAAAGAGATAAGAGAAGGGCTCCTTGACAACTTGACATCATCCAATGGCTTCTAAGAATCCTGTATTTTGTTATTACCCAGTTTTATCCTGTCTCAGAAAACAGATTAACATAAAATTTGACTCTCAATATCTTAAAACTAAACTTTGAAAACTATGACCATTTTGAAAATATATTTTTTAAATCTTAATTATTTGAGTTCTTGAACTCAACTCAATTTTAAAAAAAAATAACCATGCAATTTTTATCATCTTTGAGACCACCTAATTCTTGTTCTTCAAGAAATAAAGTAGGCCATGATAATTTTTCAGCTAAGAAGCAAACACTAACACAAAGCTCTAAAGCTCTTCTCTGAGGGGTAATAAGGGCTAACAGGCTGAGGCAGAGATATGCACTTTCTGAAATTTTCTCATTCTTGGATGTCCTGTAAATAAGCCACTGTTTTCCACAATAAAAATCAACATTTCCCTGTTTCTCAGAAAACTTGCACTTCCTAATAAGTTCCTAATAGAACTTTCTAAACAACCTGCAGACATGCGTTTAAATGTAGCAACCTAAGGGTTTCTCTTACCTAAACTGGCAGTCTCACCTTTTCTAGAAAAGTATTATTAATAATATCCCTTGACATATTGCAAATGGAAAAAGAAAATATGAAGGCAGCTATATAGTTCATTCAAATCAGGAAAATTTTTCATCTCTTGCATTGTACAAAGTTACTTCCACTGTACACCAGGTACTATGAAAATTATATCATTCATAATTGTGGAGCATTCCCATGCTGCGATAATGAAATCCATGGGCCACCAACTAACATTTACACTCAGCCTTGAATTAGTGACTTTACCTTCATACCATCCAAGCTCTCATAATCAAAGCCCAGTCCATGAACCATAGAATAGTTTGGGTTGGAAGGGATCTTAAAGATCATCTGTCGCTCTATTGGGCACAGAGGGAAGAACGACACAGACTCTCTTGTGGAGTTGAACAGGAGAATTTCTCCCTGGTTTATTACCTCAGGTCTTTTTTATAGACCAATACGTGAAAAGTACAGAAAAGAAAACTCTTATTGGTTAGTAAACTAACACATCACCATCATTGGTCATTGGGGTTCACCACCCCTCGACCTTCTCTTGCAAGGAAACAAGAAACAAACAGGACCTGCAAGGCTGTTTTCTATCTCTGAGGATTGTTTTAATTCCTCCTTATGAATTCCCAGGCCACTTTCCCAGGCAAGACTGAGAAAGCTATGTGGCCTGCAATTTCCACAGGCACCATGCTCCCTGCTTCACAGTTAGCATCCATAATCATTTACTTCCAATCCCCCTGCCATAGGCAGGAACATCTTCAATTAGACCAGGCTGCTCAATGCCTCATCCAATCTGGCCTTGAACACTTACAGGGACTGGACATCCACAGCTTCTCTTGGAAACTTGTTCTGGTGCTCTACCACTCTTACAGTGAGAAATTTCTTCCTAATACAGAGTTCCCATTTCTGTCTCACCATGCGGTCACATGGACTTCAGTGGTTTCAGTAGCTGAGACTTCACCTGAGACAAAGTTACTCCATGATTTTAACTGAGGTTAATGTTTGAAACTGAAAGTTCAGAGTGGTTAGAACTGAATTAAGTAATCCACACACATTCACCTCAAAAACTATAAATAAATTGTAGTAGGAGGTTCTGTAACATACATTTTACTTCATTCCCCAGAAAAGGTTGTTTTTTCAGCTGTATCATGGACAGAATGCATTACCATAATGCAGACATTATTACTATGTATAAGAATATGGCTTTTCAAAACTCAGACTGTGTTCACAATGAGTAATAGATTTTTAGGTCACTCATGTTTTAGAAGTCTTTGAAAAATTCATATAGTTTCCCAGCCACAAATAATCTACACTTCATACTATCTTTACCCCTCTTCTTCTGGAGGTAATTTGATTTAGTGTGCTTTAAATTAAAGATTTAAAGTAATTTGTAATCTATTCCTGGGCAATTTTCTTTAAAGCACGGTGATAAAAGCTGTGTCATTTGTTAAAAAAGTTTTACTAATGAAAGTAATAGCTGTTGTCACTAGTGTCTCTGGATTATCTCCTCTATTCCAGGTGTCTTGCTTTCTGGAGTAATTTAAACAATGTAAGTAACCATACTCAGCACACTGTTAACATTTAGGCAGCTGGCTGTTTGTAGTGTTATCCTGGTTTTGTGGCAGTTGACCCTTGATCTAGGTCCCACTTAAGCTGCATTTTTTAATGTGATAACATGTACAGTAAAAAAATGCAGTACATGGCACTGTTTTCTATTTGCTTCTGAACCAGCTCTGAAGTTCTTTTATTGTAGCAGGATGTTTATTGCCACAGAAGCCTCAGTGGAAAACCACATAACTGAGCTTCAGTAGGGCAAAAATTGGAAAGCCATGCCTTTTAGTACCACCACCACCACCAACTTTTGTACAGACAGCCCTGAGGCAGAGAAACTGCCACAGTTTTTAGATTTTATTGAGGCTGCATGTCACCAAATGTATGAGACACTTTGTTCAGACAACTCTGCAAAACAAGGACCTAACATACGCTCAGAGGAGTAAGGCCTGAAGAATTGCTTTAGAGAAAAATAAAATCTATTCAAACACAAACCCCATTTCCAGGCAAGGTTGCTCCATGTTGAAGACTGTATATGTTATATTTTGTGTGTGTCTTCATAATGAAAGCATTATTTGAAGTACAGCTATTCCTAATGCAATTTGCAGAATGTACATCACCAAGATCACAATTTTTACTTTTTCTGAACCTTAAGTGTCACTAAATACACACAATCTATCCAAATTCTGTGCCTCCAACACTTCTTGCTACTTTGAGGTGAATTAAGTTTGCAAAAAACATCCATGAAGGCTGAGATATTCTTCTCTCCAGAACCCTCAAAAAAATCTCAAGAACTAATCTCCCACTACCCCACTGTATTTCTGTCCTAAACCTCAGAACAGGACACACCACCAGGTCTGTCTGCATGTACAGCACTAACATTGCTCTCCGGTTTCAGTCATGCTCAGCTCTCACAAACTCTTTTCAATTCAGACTTTAGGGATTTTATCTATTTTCTCTATTCACAAATATCTGTATTACTTACCGTATCTGTATAAACTCTGGAATGCCCAGAACAAAAGTAACCAACTTTTCTGGTGCAGTGAGCTTCCCCCTAAAAATGCTTGAGTGCCACAAGACACAGATGACAAAATTCTCTCAGATACAGGGACAAACATCTATAGGAATAATATGTTCTGGTTGCTTTTCCAGGGTCTCACCACTCCACTCTGAAGTAGGACTGGTCAGGAAGCTCAGACCAAATAATGATCTCAAAACTGCTGGTGTCACAGTGGATTACAAAATTAAAGTGTATCAAACAACCAGACACGCACAAGCAGCTTGAAGAACCAAAATTGCCACTTGCTGAGCACAGTTTACAGAGAACATCTACTTATGCAGTCCTCAGGCACACAACGAGACTATTTTTTCACCATTTTTCTACTTTAATTACCTAATTTGTCACTCTTGAGTTCCTGCAGCTCTGCACTTCAATGTACAACAAAGAATACCAGTACTTGCAAGTGAAATAATTGTTCCAAATTCACATTTTAACCAACTCATTTTACATCATTGTATACAGACCCAACTAGATTCACATAAAAGAGAAAGAGCTAATCATTGCAACAACTACCTTATCACTGCAATTATAGCAAAGATCAGCTTGTTTACCAAACTGATAAAAAAGGTAATAATGTTTTTTTCCACTGTGATATATATGTGTCGGCGGGAAGAACAAGAATTGTTCTTTTTTAAAAATTGAATGAAATGCTTTTTATTAAAATAGACAATCTTCTACCTCTTTAGAATTGAGCACTGAATTGGCAAGATCAAAGAGCATTGGTTAAATGAACAATATTCCTGGTATCTTTAGTAATTAAGCACTGCAATTACTGCAGAAAGTGTACCACCCCCTTTTAGTTCACCTCTCAGATAAGTGTTTCATAAGAAATTATAGCTCTTGCTGCTCTCTTATAAGGGGTCTTTTAAACACTGCAACAGCTGTGCAATCTAATTGAAAAATTGGGGGTGGGGGGGGCAGGTAGTCATAGATTTTTTTCTTTTTTTTAAATCTTGATTTGCCTAATCTGAATTGCTTGGTAGCCAAGTTTGGGTTTTTTTAAATGAAGTTTCTGCCATTAAAAACTCAGTTCAAATTGCACTGATATTTTAATGCACTAGGTGGCATAATGATACTCATATCTTTAATTTTAAAATAAAATGATTCAGCAGTACACAGATACTTCATGGGATAAAAGAAGCCACCTTTTCTGCCAGATATGAAGTCCTATGATAACTTTTGTAATCGTAGGATTGCTTTTAACTCTCTCTTGTGTTCTTTGGAAGAGTACTCCAAATTGTGAAAGAAGAAAACTATTCATACTTGAAGATGTTGATTTAAGAATTGAAATCCCTTGAAGGCAGAGATTTCATTTAAAAATCCTTTAAGCCCTGCTCCAATCCTGATTGTGATCAAGTTTACCCTGAACAATTTTACTTGTGGCCAACATTAAAGCAATCAAACAAACGGGAGCTTGAGATTGTTGGCTTTTTCTGGTACTCCTGTTCTCTCAGCTTTGATATAGGCCACACTAAACACATGTTGACACTGCCGGGAATTGGACTGGGTGATTTGAATCAATCTTTTTCATTTTCTAACTCTATTAACTCCACCATTATACTGGACATAATGAAAGGTCCTTTTAGACTGATTCTGATGTCAGTCTGAACTGGCATTATGTAAAAAAAAAATTAAGTCATCTTCATTTATTGTAAACTCAGAGACTTGATTTTTGCTGCATGCATTCTGTCACAGTTTGCTTGAATTCAGGGCAGTAAATTACAAGACATGTCAATGTAAAGAGGCAGTGAAATAATTTATCATTAACTTGAAGAGGCCATTCTTCAGGTGAGGAAGATGACCATTTTATGAAATACAAGGATGAGATCATGATTTAGTGACCAGAAGTGTTTTTTTCCCAACACATAGCAGTACATAGTGAATGTGCAAAAGGAAAGGAGCCTAAGAAGCTGATATAATTTTATCTGGATAATGTTTTGATGTTGGCCATCACAGTTAAAAGTGGCTGTTATGAAAGCTGCTACTGATTAGCAGACATATTATTTTTTGATTGACTAATGTCTGTATATGTCCCACTTTTTTCTGTGCAACTACAACTCTCACAAGCTGCAGCACTGCCACAAGAAGGAGCCCTATCAGACCATGAGGAAATTATTTAAAGAAGTATAAAGCCTTCTGTCTTTTAAGGACAAAATTTGAAACAGTGGAGTTTCTAAACACTTTAGAGAGTCCAGAAAATATATTGTCTCTAGTTTGTTCTCCTTTTCTGATGGAGTCACTAACACATTTTACAAAATTATCCCCACTTACAAAGCTTATTTGTGCAAGGATGATACAATAATGATATTGCTGGGACTAATTTTTTGAAGGCTGAAGATGTGTTCAGCATAGAAAAGGTGAGCATAGTATGGAACACAGTATCAAACACCACCAAATCATGAATTTCTGGAAGACATTAATGACAGGGCTTCTCTATTTTGTGACATGGTCGGTAAGGAATCCTGAAGTGCCTCCCTTTTCCAGCTCGTGCATCCCTTCCTCTACACAACAAATTGAAGCCAGTGTTCTCAGGGTCTGGGGATAAAGGCATCTGAAACAATCCTGGTGGCAGATCTTAAAGAGAGCAACAACACCTCCTTCCTGCAGGGGAAAAACAGCAATCAGGAAAGTAGTACTAGAGGTTTCCCTAGTACTTAATCAAGATTGGGATGGGAAACAGATTCCTGTTGCTGCTGAAGATGAATATGTCACACAAACACAGCTCGAGGTGTGGTAAAAAGAAGAGAGAGCTTTATTTCTTCTCCCAGAATTTATAGGTCTCTGACCACAGCCAGGGATTGGATGGTCAGGATAACACTTTCCCAACCGCACTGGCCGCGAGAGATGTCCATCACAAGACGTGTATCAGAAAGAATGTATACATATCTATGTTTACAGTTACTGTCCTAGGAAAGTCTTTAGAAAACTATGTCAGCAAGCTCAGAAGCTGAGTTTTCAGGGCAACAGATTCCTTTAGTAGTTTATCCAAAACAGCTATCTCAACTACACCAACAAAGAGGACATTTAACTCACACAAAGAACTCAAGTCGATTAATGCTTGTACACTAAGTGATGAAAAAGTAATACAACCTCAGTAGGAGCTGTGCTTAAGTGATTGACTTCTACCAGTTACAAGCTGCATTTAAATTAAACCCGATATTCGTGCAAAAATTACAAAGAACCATCAATAGCTGTCAATTAGAGTGAGATTTAACAGATCCTTCAGCCATGTTATCTGTATAAAATAGATTTTTGTTACCATATATTTCCAGTTCTTCTACATTTCTGAGCTCCACACAAAATTAACTTAAAGTTATGAGCAGGAAGGTCATATGTTTGAAGAGGTACTGAAAATAAGGTGGAAATAGGTGTCAAATTCTAAACAGATACAATCCAAATCTTCATCCTCTAATAAGTAAAATTTGCATTCCTAAAAGTTTTTCTTCAAATACTATAGTGGCAAAGACTTGAGTACCTATTAGAGTAGCTATCCTTAATTAATTTCCAACAGAGCTTGTAAACATACGTTTTATTAAATTTCATATAACAAAGTAAATATATAAATAAATACCAACAATGTTGTACTTGGTGTGATTGCATTTTTTCAATTATTTTTCATTTCAAAATTTTTTGCTACCAAGTAGACTACATATGCCTTTTATGAATCAGACAGACGATGAATATGAATGATATCAAGATATTGATGATAGATGAAAGATCTCAGACAAAAGTGTTCAAATTACAGTGTTGATTAAAAATAGTTGAAATCATGGAGCAAGTGAAAAGCATACCCTTTTTTAAAGCGTTTTTCAGTAGATGCTGTTTAAAAATATTTTTAGATTCACAGAAATAATCTATTTATTTCTCAACCATTATTTGAAAGCTCCACAGGTTATACTGACTTGAAACCTCTGGGCTACAATTCAGACTTTACTCACTTTCAGAATTCTATATTTTTGTACTAGTTCTGCTTGAATACAGTAGAAGATAATAGACAAAGCAAAACCTTCTGTTCAGTCTAACAAAAAAATTGTACTAAGACCTATAAAATTAGACAAAATTAACTCTTCAACATATTTTCCAGATCAAAGTTTTAGATCATGTTTTTGCACATGTATATGGAATTTCTGTGGCATCAGTTAAAACTGTAGGCTCACTGAAGATTGCTAAGAGTAAAACTTATTTCTGGAATTGTAAGAAGGGTTTATTATTATTTATCATTATTTATAATTAGGGTAAATTATGTTATTTTATACCTAGTACTACTATATATAGCCTAATGCGAAAGATATTTCTGAGCCTTTAAATTAAAAAAGAGGCAGTACACTAACAAAAAAGTTTAAGTCATATTTTTCCTTCTGCAAAAGGATACTGCTATTTCACCCAAGCACTAATTAAATTATCTATCAAAAATATAGGAAAAAGCTGATGCACTGTCATTCCCAAGAAAAATTAACTTTTTTGTTTCTTTTTTTTTTTAAAAGAAATTACATTATCAATTTGAATTTTCCCATGGTTCAGTTGAATCAGGAGTGATCTGATCCTCTGCTTTAGCCATAATAAGTAGAAGTTTGTAGACAAATCTAATAATGCTCAAGTGATGTTGGCACATTTGCTTCAAGCCTTTTCTATGCCAAATGGGTGCCCTGATTTTGCCTCTGATGGACAGGAAGTGATTTATCACTGCATTTCTCAGGTGGAGATCTGTACTCTTTATTTTGGGCCCCATGTGCCACTACTAAGCTGTAAAATATTTACCATGAGTAATGAACCAAGAGATCTGTAAGTGAAATATTGGACAGGTGGAAAATACCAAGCCTGATTCCATGGTTTGTCAAAACCACTGCCCTCACTGGGGTCAGAGCATTTCTCAGAATTTATTCATCTTTTTCAAGATTCAACCCTTGTATCTCTTGCAACGATGCCAAACCATTCCATCTGATGGGGACATACATAAATTGGTCAAGTAGGTAAAGAGAGGAAGAGAGGGACACTTGCTTTATTACTTGACAACCCACTTCTCTCCTGTATTGGATTAACAGGAATTCAATTTTGTGGAATGCTGTTCATAAGGGCTAGGTTTAGGTAATGAAATCACCTGAAATACAATTACCCTAACTACGTGGATTGGGTGATTAAAGAGGGAAAGCAAAAAGGCATCTAATTCTAAAGTGGAATATTTTGCAGTTTCAGCCTGAAATAACACCAAGTGCAGTAAATTCTTATCAAAGCTTTGACAACATTTATAATTATCTTGACAGATTATCTCCAAAGAGATCTTCATCAAAAATACTTGCTAGAAAAGAAACTGGCATATAAAGAAGGTAAGGTAAGGTAAGGTCCATTAGAAGTTTATTGGAGCAAGTGATCTGCTGTACAGCCATAAGGCATTCCAATAGTCAAGTATTCTCCAAGGGGACTATTATGAGGTATGAATATCTCCATTTTTCTTCCTTTCTCTTCTAAAAGCCTATTATCATGGCATTCCATTCAATACAGTTGGTATTGGACTCTATCATTAGTAAAATGATTTTTTTTTAAATACTTTTTGCTTTATCACTTTATGACCTATTTACTGTAACGCATAAACAGATTTTCACCAATTCTTCTGGGTGTTACAAATCCAAATCTATTTATAACCCATTTGATCCAACTAAGGCCAATTTTCTTATCTTGTCCATGCTACTACTCATTTTTGTTAGAGACCTTAGATTTTATGTCTCTGATAGCTAGTGAGAACTACTACTGTCTGCCAGGGTGAGTCAGCAACATGATTTTTTCACAGCAGATCACAAAGTTACATGCTAAAATAAGTGTCAAAGAGTGCCTGTAGGTGGAATAAAATTATGGGTGATGCTTCCGCATAGAGGGGTGACACTGCTCTTGGCCGCACTGGAGCTCCGGGCTAGTTCTACGGCGCCACTCCGGCACAGGCAGTCGCCAGGAGTGGGGAACTGCAGGGGAAAGGCGATCCCACTGCAGAACCTTCAGAGCACCGAATCCTGCCGGGCTCTGCCAAATCAGGCGTCATGGGTAGTGGCAAAAGGATGGAGGAGACTCACTCAGCTGTACTTCCCAGGAATAGGTTTATTCGGGAGAGGAGATAAGTACAAGGGTCTGGGCTGGGAGAAATCAGGACCAAAGAGAGCCCCGAGCACCTCTGTGCACTGGGTTTTATCTCTGGGGCGGACACCGTCCAGGGTCCAATGGGATCTCACGGAGGGAGGGGTAAGGGGAGGAGGTTACAATGTCAGGGACCAATGGGGATACAAAGAAGGCGGGAACATAACATAATAACCAATAACATGTCAAGGAAGGGATGATCTACATGGAAGGAGCTGGAAGGAGAGGTGGGATTTACGATGGATGGGGAGATGGGGCAGGGTAAAGGTGATTGACGGGGAACGTTCAGGAAAACTGGGAGGGGTTTACATAACAGACAAATGGAACCAACCAAAGCAGTAAATGGGGGAGAACCAGGAACATACCAAACAGACGAAATAATAGCAATTTTAACGGAACTGAATAAACATACTACAACATCTTCCCCTTTCTTTTTTAGAAAGAGGAGGAAGATATGGTAGGGTCGGGATCAAAAGGGGAACTTGGGGCTTCTTCCTCCTCCTGGATGAGGTTCTGCATATACTTCCTGGGACACAACACTACCCTGCTTCTCTTCATCTGGTGGCCTGCTGGGGTGCTTCGGGGCAAAAGGCTTCACCCACCTTTGTGGGATCCACCTCAGTCCTTGGGGCGTGGAAATGCAGGCATAACCCTGCCCCCAGGTCACCAGTTTAAAAGGTCCCAAAATCTTTTGGGACTCTAGATCTCTTACCAGCTCTGGCGGGTGTTCTTGTAGCCTGTAACTTGTAGACTGAAAGTGGCGCACCACTGGAGGGTTTGGATTGTCAGAAGAGCAGTTTAGAAAGTTGATGGTGAACAAGGCCTTGCACAGCCGATCTTGAGGTGTGCAGCCTTTCATGCTCTCCTTTTGATGGGCCAGAACCTTTCTGAGCGATTGATGGGGAAATGGGGGATGCCTCTTTTATGTTCCACTCCCCACTCCTGCAGGAAATCCTCCAGCTTCCTGGAGACGTATGCTGGACCATTATCTGTTTTTATTTCCCTGGGAACCCCCAGCACTGAGAAAGCCTGCATGAGATGTTTGCAGACATGCTCAGCTTTCTCTCCCACATGGGCAGAGGCATAGACTGCACCAGAAAAGGTATCAATAGAGAGGTGCACATATTTAACTCTACCAAATTCTGGGATGTGGGTGACATCCATTTGCCACACATCGCAGCTACCCAAACCCCTGGGGTTGACTCCCAAGCCTACGGATGGCATTGCTGATGACTGGCATTGTGGGCATGTGGCCACAATGGCTCTGGCCTGATCTCACCTTAGATGGAACTGACGGACCAAACCAGGAACATTCTGATGGAACATTTGATGACTCAGTTTAACCTGCTGGAATACATCAGGAAGTTGGGCCATTTCAACAGGGGCAGCAAGGGAATCTGCTCTTTCATTCCCCTCGGCCACTGGGCCAGGGAGCTCTGTGTGTGATCCTACATGCATGACAAAGAAAGGCTGCTTTCGGTGAGAAATGGCATATATCAGTTTTGAAAGCAGCTCAAAAAGCTGAGGATTTGAGACTTCCTTCAATGCTGCATTTTCTGCTCTTGCTACTACCTCTGCTACATAGGCCGAATCAGTCACTAAATTAAATGGTTCGGGAAACCTCTCAAATGCCCTGACAACAGCAGCCAACTCAGCAACTTGTGGAGATCCCTCCACATACTTAACATCCGTTTCCCACTGCTGAGTCTGAGGATCCATCCAAGTCATCACTGATTTGTGGGATGCTCCGGATGCGTCAGTGAAAACTGTCACTGCCTTGAGAGGTTTTCTGCTCCTGATCTCTTTAGGAATCACACTGAACTCTGAGTTGAACAATTTGTGAGCAGGGGCATGGACTGAAACCTGTCCACTGTAGCTATCCGAAGAAATTTGGAGTGTCTCATTTTCCTGCAGCAATTGGTTGAACATTTCCTTGGTCAGTTTATCTGGGGACGCTCTGTCCCGAGACAGACTGACCGGTACCTGTATGCATGTAAAATCACACCCGGACATCTCCCGAAGCCTTGCCCTAGCTTTCCTGATAAGCTGAGCCATCAACTCCTGTGGCCTCGTGATACTTTTAGACCTCTGATGACTTAGGAAAACCCATTCTATGATCAAGAGTGGGTCCCTTGAGTCCTGGTCCCATTGATAAATAAGCCCAAACAGATGTGGCAGATTTCCCAAAACAATAAATTCAAATGGCAGGTTTGGCTCGTACCTATGTGCCTGCCTCTCTACTAGTGCATCCTTTTCCAGGGCTTTCCATGCCTCTGGAGTCAGAGACCTGGGAGAACTCAGCTCCTTCTCCCCCTTCAATAATATGAAGAGGGGGGCTAGGTCTTCAGTAGTGAGGCCTAGCCAAGGCCTGACCCAGTTCAAAGTCCCACAGAGGGAGTGGAGATCCGCCAGATTTTTTGGATCGCTGTTAATAGCTAATTTTTGAGGAACAATGGTCCTCTTAGCGATCTGTAGGCCCAGATACTTTCAGGGTGGCATCCTTTGAACCTTCTCTTCCTGGAGTTGAAATCCTGCAGAGGTTAGAACTTCAACCACTAGGTCAAGCGCACGTCTCAGTAGGTTGTCATGGGGGGCACACACTAGGACATCATCCATGTAATGGTGGATGATGGCCTCCCCCACTTTGGCGCGGATGGGAGACAGCAATGAGGAGACATACCACTGGCAAATGGTGGGTGAGTTTTTCATGCCCTGCGGCAACACTCGCCAGTGGAACCTCCTCATTGGGGCTTCTCGGTTAAGGGTGGGCACAGAGAAGGCAAACCGTGGGGCACCATCAGGGTGCAGGGGAATTCGGAAAAAACAATCTTTAATATCAATAATTGCCAATTTCCAATTTCGTGGGAGCACAGTTGGGGTAGGCATCCCGGGTTGGATGACTTTGTTGATTTCACGAAGGTTGTGAAGGAGCCGCCACTTGTCTTTCCCCGGCTTACAAAGACCGGGGAATTCCAAGGGCTGGTTGTCTCAACTATCTTCCCTTTAGCCAATTGCTCCTCCACGAGTTCGTTGAGCGCCTTTAATTTGTCTTTTCTTAGTGGCCACTGGTCAATCCAGACCACTGTATCCGTTGTCCAATCTAATTTCTGGAAAGGGTGCTCCACAGTGGCTGCCTCTAAAAATCCCGAGGGGTTTTCGGGATCTCTGTTTTCACCCCCCACTGGGACATGAGATCTCTCCCCCACAGGGGAATCTGATAGTCAGCAACAAATGGGCGTAAATTCGCCAATTGCCCATCTGGGCCCGCAATTTGTACCACGCTCTTGGATACTCGTGCCAATTGTGTGCCCCCTATACCCTGAATCTTGCCAGTCACAGGTTGCAACTCCCAATGTGACAGCCACCTCCTTTCGGGGATGATCATCACATCTGCTCCCGTGTCAAGCAGACCCTTCATATTTAATGTTTCCGCACCCTGCTTGATGCTGCACTCGATGATAGGTTTGTCTTCACCCACAACCTCCACCCAGTAGACGCCCTGTGCATCATCATCTACTGGGATTTCTTCTGGGATAGGTATGATTTGGGCAATGATTTGGCCCTTTGCCAAAAAGAAAGGTGGGTGACTGCAGTGTGCCAAGAGAATGAGGTTCTCCGGACCCCCCGGAAAGGTGATTGGAGAAATCTCAATCTCTGGGGGTGTGTGGTTAGTGTCCCCATGGCAATGTACTTACAGGCTTGTCCGGAATGCATCAAAGTCCCGTCCAGTGGGTCCATAGCAACTACCTTCCAGTGCTGGGACCAGAAGAACATGTCTTTGATATTAGTTAAATGTCGCGTCCGGTTGATAGGCCAAATCCTGTTATTTTGTGCCCCCAACCCCCCCCGCGAGACCTGTCCCATTTGTTGCTTCGCGCAGGACAGGTTCGCGCTGTACTCCTAGGTTTTTTTTGCATTTATTAGATCTTTATTCCCCGTGATGTCATTGGGTGGGGGAACCCTTCCTCCCATGCTGTTTCCTGTGTACCCATGGCAAGGGCTGGGAGCTGGACACTCCCTTGCCAAATGTCCTAATTGTCCACAGCAAAAACACTGCAGCTGGCTTAGTGGTGTACACTGCATCACAGCCGCAGATGGCGTCTTCCTTGGCGCTGGTGCTGGTGCTGTCTAGCTGAGTCCCACCATCGGAGCCTTCTTTGCACATGCTTCTATTATCATTTCTAAGGTGGGAGGCGGGTGGAGAGGCAGACTGAGGATGATTCAGCGGCACACTTCATTGGCGTTACTTTTTGCCACTTCCAACAGAATGTTCTCCTGTAGGTCAGCCTTCTCGATCTGTCTCTCCACCTGTGCCTGCAGCGTATCAACAAACTTAACAAAAGGTTCATTAGGGAATTGTTTTATTGACAGGAAACTGGCTTGGGGTTCTTCCTCAGGCATGTCATGGGGTGACTTTACCTTTAAGATAGCTTTGGGAGCTAAGGAAGTTGAAGCTGCTGGTGGCTGATGGAGTTTTTTCTCCTGACCAATTATCAGTCATTTCTAAGAATTGACAGCAGTTTTGACCATTGAAAAGTGAGATCAACTTGTGAACACTGCCTTAAGATGTAAAGCCGGAGCTCTCTTGTGCTCTTTGTGTTTCCGGCTTCTGACAAGGTAACAAGGTCTTGGCCTCCTCCCCCCACCTCCAGGCCGGACAAGGCTGCAGAGGGCGGGGGGTGGGGGGGAAGGGCAGAAGCAGAGCTGGCCAGCCTGGTTTAGTTTGTAGTTTCTGCTGCTGGACTGAAACTTGACACCATGAACATCTGCAGTTTTTCCAAGACTTTAATTCTTTTACTACCTGGATAAAACATGCAGATTACTCCTTTTTCCCAGAGAGACAGAGAGAAAGACAATCAGCATGAAAAAGACATCATAAAACCATCAAAGACAGTGAGGAAAAGAGTTAAGTTTTAGATGAGGAAGAGAGAATAAGGAGATGCTTTATAAGCTGAAATATTTTTCTGTTAAAGCTATGGAGATGGACAATAGTGTTCTGAAAAAAACTCCTTTAATTCATGACAGAGTATATTGGGAGGAATGGAGTGTTCAAAGTGTAGATTTTGAGCAAAAAGTAGAGTAATTGTGATACAGTGAGGTGCTGGAACAGAGTGAAGCGAAGATGTGAGGCCTTGGGGGCAATGAGAAAACTGTTTTCCAGCGAAGCTCACAGAGACAGATGAAGAGGACTTTTGCCTTTGAATAACTCATCCTTAAAAATGATATCCCTAGACTCATGGCCCATACACACCTCAAAGTGATGTGAAATGGGAGGAACGAACTGATGGCAGATTTCTGGGCAGCTAGCATCAGAGAAATAGAAAACTATAACAGAAACAGTTTTCTCATGAGAAACTCCATAGATTAGCAGAAGAAGACTTCTGTTTCTCTATAAAGACTGATGAAAAGACTCTAGCAAGAATTGGGACTATTTAAACACCAAAGTTCCAAAGTTTTTGTCTCTATGTTGTCATGTGAACAAGGGAATGGTGGGTAGTGGGGGATAAAAGGGTTTTCTGGAGGTTAATTCTGGTGTTCTTATTCTTTTAATTTTGTTAATAAACTTTCTTTATTCCTTTTAAGTTTTAAGCCTGTTTTGCTCTTGTTCTAATCCATATCTCACAGCAAGAAATAAGTAAGTTTTCTAGTAAATTTTTAGTTACTGCTTTAAAACCACGACATTTATTTGGTGCATTGGCCGGGAAAACGAAATTGGCAAATCTGAATCACTATAAGGCATTAAATTGAAAGCTTTCTCGGTGGCCTCTCCAATTTTAACAAGAACAGACCGAGGTAAACCCCTGGCGTACTCTTCAGGTTTAGCCCAATTCCCTTCGCTACACAGGTGATCTAAAGTGAGGGGGTTTTCATTCATGTCAACCGCAGTATCTTCATTGTGCAATAGCTCAGGAAGCATGGTCTCCAACGCCCTCTTCCACCCCTGTTTACACAGCTTAAACTCAGCTGAGGAAAGGAGGCAGAAAAACAACTCCTTTAGGTCGGAGGAGACTATTTCGTTTGTAGAGAAGGTAGCTTCCAACAAGCCTTTAAAATACTTCTTCTCCCAAACTCTTTCTGAGCTTTGCACAATTCCCTCTTGGTTTGGAAGGAGAGGGGTTCCCATTCATGGTGTCTCCCTCCCCTGCCACGAAAACTCACCGGTGCAATGAAGGGAATATCAACCAGTTCTGAGTTCTGGCTTCCAAGCCTGTCACTTCCGGTTTCCAGAGCGTGGGAACCGGAAGAAGGGGCGTGGGAACTGGAAGGAGGGGCGTGGGAACCTGAAGGAGGGGCGTGGGAACCAGTAGCCAGAAGGGGTGGGGCTTTTGGAGGACCAAGTGGGAGGGCTTAAGGGAGGAGCAACAGCAGGAAGAGGCAGGTTTTGGGGGTGTGATGGTGGGATGACACGCCCTGGAGGAGGAGGAATTTCCCAAGGGGTAGTGGGAGGGATCAGGGTATGAGGAAGGGGAGGAGTTAGGGAAGAAGGGGTTGGTCGATGGGGGAAGGAAAGGATTGTGGGAAGGAGAAGCACAAGGGAGGGGTCCAACCATGCGGTCCCTGCCATCTTGTGCTCTCTGGGGGCCATTTTGTGGGTCAGGGGAAGAACAGGGGAACACAGGGGAACAAGGAGAATGGGGGAGCACAGGGGAACAAAGATTCTGGGATATTAACTGGGGGTTTTCAACTTCATTTAACTGGGGATTAACAACCTGGGAAGCATTAAACTTTGGATTAACAACCAGGGAAGCAGGGGAATGGGTAGGGGCTCTGGCAGCTTGGCCAGGGCTGCCAGGGCTGGGGTGCTGAGGGAGACGTGGGGAGCCAGGGAGACTAGAGCCATCGCTAGTGCCCTGCGTTACATGGGATGCCCCACACGTCTCCCCCAACTTAGGGGCAGAGGTAGAGGGACATGGGGGTGGGGAAACTGGGGATAACTGCCCTGGCTGTCCTTGCACTCCCCCTTTTTCAATTAACGTGGACCTGATTAGAACAAAAAGTGGAATCAATTTAAAAGCAGTCTTGTCCCCTTGATTAGTTAAAACTGTCAATTTACTGCCCACAATATTACAAAAATTAACAGAACTTACATTTTCTGAGGACACATGGGGGTAGTGCAAGAACAGCCATCTAACTAATCTCTTAACTAACCCTTTAGAAAACTTTTTCCCTCCCCCCTCAAGGATTCCCACAACTTGGAAGTAAATCCCCCTTTGCTGAGCTGACAACTTCACGCCCATTTTTTAACACTTCGGCTCAACAATCCTACCACCCCTCAACTGCAAAGGAAAACCGAAAAGAACAAAAGATAAGGGTCCGGAACCCAAAAGAAGGGGATATACCTTATCACTTTCCCCCTCTGGGGAACTCACCACACCGGGTCCGGACAAAGTGCTGCGAGGGATGTCCACACCCCGAGGCGATCCTCTGCACGTGGAGGGTTGCCACCTCGATCCCCGGGAGTGCCACCAGACAAAAGTTGGTCTGCTACTACCGGGGCAGTCACCGCCCAAAAGTCCACTGACGGGTAAGTGTCCGTCCAACTCCTCCATGAGGTCTCCAGCCAGAGGCCCCACGTTGGGCGCCAACTGACACTGCTCTTGGGCCTCACCGGAGCTCCGGGCTAGCTCTACGGTGCCACTCCAGCACAGGCAGTTGCAGGAGTGGGGAACTGCAGGGGAAAGGCGATCCCACTGCAGAACCTTCAGAGCACCGAATCCTGCCGGGCTCTGCCAAATCAGGCAACGTGGGTAGTGGCAAAAGGATGGAGGAGACTCACTCAGCTGTACTTCCCAGGAACAGGTTTATTCGGGAGAGGAGATAAGAGCACCTCTGTGCACTGGGTTTTATCTCAGGGGCGGGCACAGTCCAGGGTCCAATGGGATCTCACGGAGGGAGGGGTAAGGGGAGGAGGTTACAATGTCAGGGACCAATGGGGATACAAAGAAGGCGGGAACATAACATAATAACCAATAACATGTCAAGGAAGGGATGATCTACATGGAAGGAGCTGGAAGGAGAGGTGGGATTTATGATGATGGATGGGGAGATGGGGCAGGGTAAAGGTGATTGACGGGGAACGTTCAGGAAAACTGGGAGGGGTTTACATAACAGACAAATGGAACCAACCAAAGCAGTAAATGGGGGAGAACCAGGAACATACCAAACAGATGAAATAATTTTAACAGCACTGAATAAACATACTACAACAGAGGGGAGTGTTTGAGACCCTTTTTTAATTTCTGTAAAATATTAGCAGGGGATGGGGGAAAAGAAGACTGAATCCCTTACCAAAATGTAAAATGAGAGACTGGCTCCTGTAATATTGTAGCTTTACAGCACTATCTTGTTTTGTTTTTTTTTTTTTTTCACTTCCAAGATTGATGTGCTTTAGAGTTGCAACTTTAAGCTTGGGACACGAAAATACCTAACAGCAGTGTGCCACAAGATCACACTTTGCCACGGAGAGTAAGACTTCAAGGTTACATGGACAAATTTGTTGACTGTTGTTCACAGTAAACAAATAATCAGGCTAGTTTTTATCAAGCTTACTATGACAGCTATCTAGGGAACTATGGATTCTATAAAAGATTTTGAAATCTTTCCATGACTTCAATCCTTTTCCACCCATATAATAACTGAGAACAATTTTTAATTTTTTTGTTTATTTTTTGCTTTTAAATCACCTGGAATTTTTTTACTGTCATAGCTAACTAAAGCCAGTGCTGATCTCCTTTCTACTTCAGAGATTGTGAAACCTGTCTCAAATGAAACTTGAATTACATCACGAGCAGCATTTCATGTGTTATCTGCTCAAAAACTGGAAATGTCACAAAGTCTGCAAACAGGAAATAAGAACATTTTATTCATGTTGGAAGCTTTTGGAAAGATGCAAGTTAACCTCCAAAGTAAGCAAGGCTCAGTGCTGTTAAGTTTCTCTGTCTGAAGAGAGCTCTTTACCCATTTGGAATTCTGGTTTGTTACAGTTCCTCTGCCCCCTGGTCACTGATGCACATAACTGAGGCAGTACAGAGGGTGAAGGATAATGCTCAGTCTGGACAAATACATTTCCCAGTGCATGGGGCACACAGAGGCACAGGACAGGTGATGCAATCACTGCTGTAAATTGGCAGCCAAAGACCACTTAGGGTTCTTTGCATAAGGGGATGCATTTCCTCAGTTGTAAACGTGTGACATGCCCAGGTTTTAGCAATATATTAGCTTAGTGATTTATGAAAGGTCAGACTTCACTGCTGCTAAATTAAACTGTTATGGAAGTTGTAAAATGATGAAAGGCCCAAGACCAATTTTCATTAATTTGTTAATTCTGCACTTCCTCAGTACTCAACATTTTATCATTGTTTTAGGGTACCACTGAGTGGAGCTCAAATACCAATTTAGGGAAAAAAAACCACATCTCAGGCTGTTGGAAGAATCCACTACAGGTTTCTCAGTCTGGCTCATTCTCAGCCTTCAGAACAGAGGAGCACCTTTTAATATCCATCTAAATATCCATCTAAAGGCACACAGAAGTAATTAAATGCTGCTGTCTAACCCTGCCTCTGAGCAGGACAAGGAACTGGCACAGCACTTCACAAGCAGTAGCTGGGGAAGGGAGGTTTTCGTCTTTCTGCATGCCCTGTGGTCGTGATCATCCTATTTTCAACAAGACACCATGTCCCACCTTTCTCACTTTTTCAAGATCCAAACTCTGCAGGGATTTCCAGTATCATGGATCGTGACAGAATGACTCATGTATACCAAAAGTTAGCACCAACTACTCAGTAAATGAGAACATGCACTGACAGAAGTAACTGCAGTGATGGGTCTTCTGCAAAAGGATAATACTGAATGCAAAGTATTTCTAAATTTGTATCTTTAATAATATCTCTAACCCCCCTGTAAACACAGCTGAAGAGGTCTTGCTGTTTCTTTGAACAGTCAGTCACAGCCATGGTCCATTGTAAAGTTTCTCTCAATTTATACGGCTGGTATTTAAAAAGAAAGACATTAAAAAAGTTCCCAAAATTATGGTAAGATAGTATTTCAGATAGCACAAAGACAACTGCAACTGAAGCAATGCTGAGAAGCCTATTGGAACTGACCACACTCCTGAAGCTGCTTGTGCAGGTATTGTGCTTAATTAAATTAAATTAATTAATGTGCTTGATTAATTAAATTAAAGGTTGGGGGGATGTGGTCCTCTTTAGGAAAAAACCTCTACTGAGATAGTTGTGGTGGTAAACTCTGTAGAGTAAGACTTGCAAAAGCACCACAAGAAGAGAAAAAAGTAGTTTCTCTGAGTAAATTTTGTTGCTCTTAAGTAAAATGAGTTTCTTGTACTGCTCATTTGCTTTGGATTACTCCATACATCCCTTACCTTGGCTATGATGCAGCAGAGGTGAGCACCTTCCTGGGCAAGGCTGAATAAACTGCTGATGGCCGACTTAGTGATGTACAGACTGCCCAAGAGCTCTATCTGCTTCAGCAGGTTCTGGGGGATACAGGGAAAAAAGCCTGGAGGAGTCAGACTGACAACACTCATTTATTATTGCATTTGAGTAGATGTAACCAAGGATTGTGATATTTAAAAATAAATATTAACAGGGCAAGACAATGGGTACATGTGTGAGGATGTTTGGTATGGAACTCTCCAGCTATTTAATAAATTCTTATTGCATTTGGTCTGGGATTGAACCAGAATTTTCAGATGGCAACTAATTTAGTTAGTGTAGAAGCTGAATATCATAGTGATACAAGATTTCCACCTTATTTATAAGGAATATTGCTACACCATTTCTTACACTACCTTCTAAGGCTCTGGGTTCAACACTACTCTCAGTCAAAACATCACTGACATACATTCTTATAAAGAAATATAGTTTATTTCTCCAATGTATGAGAGAGATTAAATATCTTTTAATGTTTGTAAAAAATTATCTTTCATTTGCATTTGTGTCGTAGCTTTAGAGACACACAGCTGTAAAAAGAACATGAAGTCTATTTCATTTAATGTTTTTGGAACAAGACATAGACTAGAATAACTAATTCTATTTCCTAGGAGGAGGAAAGTAAGCATTTTTGTATTTCAACTTGTAATCCAACTTGGAAAGAAATGCAAGGAAGTATCCCACATATTACATTATTATTTATACAAAATTAAAATACCTTGCCTTTAAGAGGTTCTGTTCTTCCACCTTTAGCATTAGAAAAATGCTCCATAAAAGACATAGCTTAAGAGTTGACAATTTGATATGAACCTATCATGAATTAAATCCTGATACACTAATTAGAAATAAAGCTCTTTACACAATTTAAGCTGAAATCTCTCACACAGACACTTAGTCTGCTTCAGAGCAGCAAACTACTCCCAGACAATGTATTTTTATGGCAGATGTGGGCACATAGCCTGAGTGGCTCAGAAAACTGTTCATAAAATTGATTTTATTAATAAGTTCTAGTCCAAGTCCTTCAGCCACAGAAATGCACACAAGATGATATGGCATCAATAATTCCACTCCCTTAAAAGAAAAAGGGAACAGGACTTCAGGTGTGTCAGTAGGTGCCAAGATGCCCAAAGGCAGAAATATCAGCAGTGAAGAACTGCTCTTCAGACTGAAAAGAATAAACATCTTAATAATGGTAACCTGCTCAATGAATTTGAAATATGCAAAGTTATTTATACACTTCAACTAATTAATTTCATGTAGTTCTCATAAATTCCAACCAAAGAGCATTAGGAAGTAGCTTGTTAGTTTGACTGTAATTCTACAAATATATTTGGAATATTCTCAGTTCCTAGTAATAACCCTTTAAAACTAGAAAGGATGTTTTTGAAACCACCACAACTTTTTTTTTTTTGCTATCTTAACACATCAGGGCATGTTAGAGTTTAACCAATAGCATGCATTAATTTTGTTTTGGCACTGTAATAAGTACTTTTTAACTATGTGTGTTCACTAACCTTCTCCTTTCTTCTTTTTCTGATACAACAACACAAAATTTCAGCATAACATGGACAAATTATTTGAGAATAATTACATTTGAGGTTTTTATACGTGAGAAAGAGTAGAGAATGCAAAGAGGGAGAGAGGGAGGAAGGAAGAGAGGTCAGTCAAGATAGGGTGGCTGACTTGCAAGTTGCTATTATTTCAATAATGATCTAATGGAAAAAAGTGAATGCATTTGCAGCCTCAGAGTAATTAGTGTATTTCACAGAATCAGAATCACAGAATGAGTAAGGCTGCAAGGGGCAATCAGAGGTCATCATTTATATGCCTTGCAAGAAAGAGACATCAGGAAAAATAAGTAGCATGGTGTGCCAAAAGATCATTTTGTTTGGAATTTGATCTTATTGGAGAATTTGAGAATATGAACACCTAAATCTCATTGCAGCATATTTGAGGTATTGATCATAAACTTGTTGAAAATTGAGAGATATAATTCTAATCCTTCTCTTAATCACAGAATTATAGAATGGCTTGGGTTGGAAGGGGCCTCTAAAATCATCTAGTTGCCATCACTCTGCCATGAGCAGGGACACCTCCCACTAGATCAGGTTTCTCAGAAGCCACATCCAACCCAGCCTTGGATAGCCTTAATGGATAGTTGCCCTCAAGAGTCAATGATTTTGGAAGACCTTTTTGGTTTGGGTTTTCTTTTACTATAAGCTAACCTGTGCCTCATGTTAAAACCACCTCTATCAACTGGCCAAAATACTGGGCAATGGTCGTGTTTCATTAACATAAAATTTCATGGAGTTCAGTATCTTTTCATCTTCAGTCTGTAAGCATCTGAAAAGAAAGAGATGGGAAAGGTGTTGTAATGCATTTAGAAAAAATGGCATGACCCAAAGAATGTACCCCCAAAAATGTAGAATTGTAAGCTTCTTTCCCTTATCTCTTTCTCCCCAGTTCCCCTTATTGGCTGTGTGAAAGTAACCCACCCTCTTCCCCCACCTTCAAAAAGAGGCACTTATCAACACTTCTTCCTCTTTCCCTCCTGCTCTTCTTCTCCGCGGGACCCCAAGAAATAAAGCTGCACTTCCATCTCAGCAAAGGGAAAGGGTCTAATTTTTAAGTTCTTCTGTTCTATGCTATCCTATCTCCCCTGTTTCCCTGGCTGCAGCTGGGTGGACAGTGGTAACAGAGAAACAGGGGATGTAGAAATAATAGCAGTTGGCACCTGTCTGTGGGGCTCTGAGAGACCCCCAAAAAAGCAGCTGGAAACACATGTGTGTGTTTCGCAAGCCTGGACACGTCAACTACCTTGAAAAGCTAAAACGCAAATATAGCCTACAAGGGAGAAATTGGTAGTCTTCTCAAACCCAGAGAGAGTCGGTTTCACAAAGAACAGTTTTACTGGTCAACAATGTAAAAGTGGTGAGTCACACCTGCCAACGGGGAGTGTGAAACCAGGGTGGAGCGGGTTTCAGACACAGCCTGCGCAGCAGTGTGCATGAGCCGAGCCAGGATCAGCTGGGCGCTTGTCCATGCCGGCAGCTGTGAGAAACACAGGGGTGTCCCTGCGGGCAGCGGCGGGGCTGGTGCAGGGGCGGTGGGGCCAGCATGGCAGCGCGGGTGCTGGTGGAAGCAGTGGAGGGTAGCCCTGGACTGTAGGAGCAGCAGCCGTGGAGTGGAGAACAAGCAGAATTGTTCTGCCCCTCCACGGCTTCCACGGCTTCAACCATGTGATTTTAGCAGCCCAGTAAAGTAACTGTGGCTGAGCTTGACAGTTTGTATCTTACCCCAGTGTGGGGGTGGGGGTGGGGGGGGTAAGCTGAGAAAAAAAGCCTACCGCTGCTTGCTTAGTTGCTTTTACAGTAAAACAAGATAAAAAGAAATTGTGCTAACACACTGCTGATAGCAGAAATGAGGTCCAAACTGTCTATACCCCAACCAAATTTAGAATCCAAATTGCAAACATTTTTAAGTACTATAAATGTTAAAATTTCTAGAAAAAAGTTAAAACGCTTCATCTCATGGCTATCTCATAACATTCCACAGCTTGATTTGTCAGAAGTAAATTCTGTCTCTGCATGGGATCAAATTGGCAATTTTTTAACACTTAAAATAGAGAATGGAGACGAAAATGCTTCAAAATATCTCCCAGTTTTTCTTATAATTCAAAAAGAATTTATTAACAGAGAAAAAGACATAAAATAACAGCCACTGCAGTTTCCATCAGTTTCTCCTACTTCCCCTAAACTCTTTGCCCCTGAACTGAAAAAGATACATGGAACAGGTCCAGAAACTCAGGAAATGCATGGTAATAATGGAATTCCTGGATCCATGTGTCTCATTCAGCCCCCCATCTCTGATAGTGTTGCGCTAGCCATCAGAGACCTTCCCCTGCACCCCCACACCCCTATTAAAACATCTTACCACCACATGGCTGTGACCCAAGATGGAGCTGGCAATGTGCCAGATAGCCATGTGGTGAAACCTCCCTCCTCTCTCACTCCCCATTCCCATGACTCTTTCCACCCACTTCTCTCCGCCCAGTTATCCTACTCCTCCCGTAACCCCTCCCTCACACATTTCCCTTCCTCCTACCATACCCTGCCCAGGCATGACATCACCTTGCAAACCAGCCTCCAAATGTTGCAACCCTGTTCCCCCCGCCCCCTGTCCCCACAGGGAGGAGGGGAGTGAGAGGGGTGGTCCTACCCTCTGCTCCCATGGGGGGGAGGGGGAAAGGGTGTCCTGGCCCTGCTCCCCAGGGAGGGGAGATGTGTCCCTGCCCAGCCCCTGTGGGGGTGTGGGTAGGTCCCTCCTCCCATCCAGGGGTGAGGCAGGACCCCCTGGGCCTGCTGGGGACGGGGCTGAGTCCCCTCATCAATCTGGTGGTGCAGCAGGGCCCCCAGGGCCTGGTGGGCGTGGGGCTGGACAGGGAAACCCCAGAGATACAGGCTCTGGGGAAGATAGGGATATGCCTACAGCTGCACCTGTGATATTTACTGGTAAAAAAAGAACTAACAGACAATATCAATCTTTCTCTTACTATGATATCTGAGAGAGATGCAAAATACAATATGAATTTGGCAAAAATAGCGAAATATTAAAAAGAATGATTAAAGCTACTTTAAAATCTCACGAGTTAGTTCCTGCTGACCTCAAAGACTTCTTCAGGTACCTCCTAACCCCCACTGAGTTTGATTTTTGGGAAAGCTCATGGAAAAGGTCATTAAAAGACCTCCTGGAGGAACTCAAACAAAGCATGCAGGATGCAAAAGATGCAGAAAATAATGAAATTACCTCTGAGGATCTATGTGGGGAAGGGAGGTGGGCAAAGCCTGAAGACCAGGCGCAGGTTCTAACAAAACCTATTTTAGCTAAGATCTGTGATGTAGCAGGAAAAACTTAAAATAAATTGCCAACATTTGAAACCCAAGTCAGTTATGTAAATATTAAACAGTTTCCATCAGAAGGTTTTTTGCAGTTCGTTGGCCGGCTTGGAGGACATACCCAGCTACACGTAGAAGGATCAGTAGCACAAGCAGAACTGATTAAAGAAATGGCTCAAAGAAATGCCAACGAGGCCTGCCACAAAGTGATTTTAAATCTGCCCATCCATCCTCCACCCACTGTTGCAGTCTGTTTGTTCTGTTTGTGGATTTTGTTAATTTAATGGTTTGTTCCTGTTATCCCCCATGAATTTGTAATGGTTTTACCCCCTTGTCAGTTTTTGTAAACACCTCCCCTTGTTCCTGAACCTTCCCTGTCCGTCACCCTCAGCCAGCCCCTTGCCCATGCCTGCCATTGTAAACCCTGCCCTTTGTTCTAGCATTTTCCCTGTCCTTCATCCCCTACACAAGGCCCCATTGGTGTTGTTGCTGCCATCCCACCCATATTTTCCTCCCATTGGTCCTGAGTGTTGTAAACCCCTCCTTCATCTCCTCCCATGTTGTGTTCTGATTGGTTTTCAGTTTGTACCCTCCCCTCTTTAAATTTGGTTGCACAGAGAAGTTCAGGGTTCAGTTGTTCTGTTCCTCCGTCCCAGTCCTTTCCCCGGTCACCGTTCCCGATCCTACCAATAAAGCTTGTTCCTGGGAAGCTATAAGAGACTCTAAGCCTCCTCCATCCCTTTACTGAAACTCGCGATGCCTGGGATCTACAGGGCCCGAGTGCAGGGGGCTCTGGAGGTTTGACACGTGGACCATTGTTCCTGTGCCATTCCCCACTCTTGGCGCTGCCATCGGCCAAGTGGTTCAGAGCTAGCCCAAGGCTTGGCAAGCCGTAGAGCGCAGCGTCAACCCACCATAGCAGATATGATCCAGGCCTGCGCAAAAAAAGCAGATCTGTACAGTGCACATGACAAGAAACCAGGACCAACAAACCCAAGGACTGTAGCAGCAGCAACACCAGGAATGAACAGGCCACAGATGTCATCAGAACAGCTACAGCACATCATCAGTGCAAAGAGCCAGGACATTTCACAAGGAATTGTCCTCAAAAGCAGCAACAAGGGAAACACCAGAAAGAAGCTGTAGCCAATCAACAAAAAAACTAAAAACAAAGCGCATTTCTGTCAAGCACTGAGACACAAAAATCACAGACCTGAAACAGGAAAAATACTCTATTTTAATAAAAAGGGGAGAAAAGGGGAAGCTGGGTGGGGAACTGCAGAAACATAGCTGTGGGGAACACATGCCTAATAAGATCTGGCAACCGCAAAAGCGATTGAGACTTGTGACTGCTGAAGCTTTTCATTTCAGATTGGACCGTTGGACAGTCATTGGAGTGGACCTGCAGGACAATTCATAAGACCTGGCAGGACTGATAGTAGGTACTTTGTTATTGGAGACACAGCACACACACCCCTAGAAATTGAAATAGCTCCCATGACAATTAAAGGAGAACTAACACACCTCATTCTCTTGGCAAGATGTCCTCAACCACCCTTCTATGTAGCCAAAGGGCAGATAATAGCCCAAGTGGTCCCTGTTCCAACAGAAGTCCCAGTACATGACAAAGCACCAGGAGTCTACTGGGCAGAAGTGGTTGGTGAGGACAAACCTATTATAGGGTGCAACCTGACACATAAATCAGAACATCTTCATGTAGAAGGGTTGATTGACACTGGGGCAGATGTGACTATTATACCTGAAAATGTGTGGCCTTCACATTGGGAACTGCAACCCGTGGCAGGCAAAATACAGGGTGTAGGAGGAGTGAAACTAGGAAAAATCTCTAAGAGCATGGTTCAGATAGAAGGCCTGGATGGAAGGTTGGCCAGTGTCCATCCATTTGTCACTGACTGCAAGTGCCCCTCTGGGGAAGAGACATCATGTCCCAGTGGGGAGTGAAATTAACAATTCCTGAGACCCCCAAGGATTTTTAGAAGGGGCCACTGCAGAGCGTCCTGCCCAAAAGCTGAAGTGTCTGGATGACAATCCAGTGTGGGTGAATCAGTGGCCTCTCAGTAAACAGAAACTCAGGGCTATAGAAAAATTAGTAGAAGAAGAATTAGCCAAGGGACACATAGTGGAAACAACCAGCCCTTGGAATTCCCGGTATTTGTAATAAAAGAGCCAGGGAAAGATAAGTGGCGCCTCCTTCAGGATTTGAGAGAAATAAACAAAAAAATAGAGGACATGGGGTCTCTCCAACCCGGAATGCCATCCCTGACAATGCTTGACAATGCTCCCACAAAACTGGCAATTGGCAGTGCTAGACATTAAAGACTGTTTTCTCGAAATTCCCCTGCACCCAGAAGATACACCATGGTTTGCCTTTTCCATTCCCACAGTCAACCGGGAAGCACCAATGAAATGATACCATTAAAGAGTACTACCTCAGGGGATAAAAACTAGTCCTTTCATCTGCCAGTGGTATATGGGGTCATTATTATCCCCTCTTCCTGCTGAAAAAAAGAGATGCCATCATCTTGCACTACATGGCTGACGTGTTAGTGTGCTGTCCCAATAACAACATGCTGCAAGACACACTTGACCTAGTGGTTAAAGTTTTAACCTCTGCTGGGTTCCAAATGCAGGAAGACAAAGTTCAAAAGATGCCGCCTTGGAAATACCTGGGCCTGGAGATCACTGCATGGACTGTTGGTTCGCAAAAATTAGAAATCATGAGTAATCCTAAAACCCTAGCAGATCTCCATTCCCTGTGCAGGTCCTTGAACTGAGTCATACCCTGGCTAGGTCTCACTAATGAGGACTTAGATCCCCTGCTCAATTTATTGAAAGGGGAGAGAGAGTTGCTGTCTCCCAGGGAGCTGACTCCAGAAGCAAAAACTGCAATTGAAAAAGCACAAAGGACCTTCACAGAAAGACAGGCACATCGCTTCAAGCCTGAGCTGCCTTTCAAATTTATTGTCCTGGGGAAACTACCACACCTACATGGGTTGATATTCCAGTGGGCCGAGGGGCAGAGAAAGATGCACTCTTAATCATAGAGGGGGTCTTCCTCTCTCATCAAAGACCCCAAACTATCACCAAGCCACAAGAGGTGATGGCTCAGCTGATCCAAAAAGCCAGGGTAAGGCTGCGAGAACTGGCAGGTTGTGACTTTATGTGTATTCACCTTCTGGTTAGACTCTCTGGAGAAGGCAAACACTCTCCAGAGAAACTGACCAAAGAGATGTTTGAGCACCTGCTGCAGAGCAATTCTAACCTTCAGTTAGCTCTGGACAGCTATAGTGGGCAAATATCAGTCCATGCACCATCGCACAAATTGTTTCATGAGGAATTGCACCTCATTCCTTGTGAGAAAAGAAGCCGTAGGCCGCTCAAAGCTCTTACAGTGTTCACTGATACATCTGGAATATCTCATAAGTTGCTGATGACTTGGAGAGATCCTCAGACTCAGCTTTGGGAAGCTGATGTTGCGTTTGTAGAAAGATCACCCCAGATAGGTGAACTGGCTGCGGCTGTAAGAGCCTTTGAGAAGTTTTCTCAAAGAGAAAGAGAACCGATTAATTTGGTTACTGATTCAGCCTATGTAGCGGGAGTGGTGTCCAGAGCAGAGCAGGCAGTTCTCAAGGACACTGAGAACGAACAAACATCTCTTTAGATTGCTCTCAAAACTGATTTATTTAGTTTCAACTTGAGTGCATCCTTTCTATGTGATGCACATAAGATCTCACACCCCATTACCAGGTGAAATCACTGAGGGGAACCGGAAAGCTTATTCCCTTGCTGCCCCAGCTGAAAAAGTATGTCTCCCAGGATGTGTTTCAAAAGGCCAAGCTGAGCCACCAGCAATACCATCAAAATGTGCCAGGACTGATGTGTCAGTTCCAGCTGACACGGGGTCAGGCTAAAGCCACTGTGCCATGTGTCCCAGTTGCCAGCTCCACGCTGTGCCATCGCTGGGTGTCGGGGTTAACTCCTGAGGCCTTGAGAGCTGTGAAGTGTGGCAGACAGACATCACCCACATTCCCAGTTTTGGTCACCTCAAGTATGTACATGTGAGCATTGACCCATACTCAGGGGCAGTGTATACCTCTGCTCATGCAGGAGAAAAAGCTATACATGCCAAACAACACATGGTACAAGCCTTTTCAGTGCTGGGGATCCCTAGGGAGATTAAAACCAATAATGGCCCAGCATATAAATCCAAGGAGTTCCTGGAATTTGTCCAGCAGTGGGGAGTGGAACACAAAACCCCCGAGGCCTTGGGAGCTGTGAAGTGTGACAGACAGACATCACATACATTCCCAGTTTTGGTTGCCTCAAGTATGTCCACGTGACCATTGACACATACTCAGGTGCAGTTTATGCCTCTGCCCATGCTGGGGAAAAGGCTGTGCATGCCAAACAACACCTGGTACAGACCTTTTCAGTGCTGGGGATCCCTAGGGAAATTAAAACTGGTAACAGCCCAGCATATAGATCCAAGGAGTTCCTGGAGTTTGTCCAGCAGTGGGGGGAGGAACATAAGACTGGCATCCCCCACTCCCCCACAGGTCAAGCTGTGATTCAGCATACCCACCAGACTCTCAAACAAGTCCTGTGGCTTTCCTCAGTGAACAGTAGATGGTGGCTGGCAATCTGGGGCTCTGATTTCTGCTGACATGTGGAGCTCTGCCTGGCTGGGGCTGGCGCCGTCTCCTTCTGGAGACGCCGTCATTTCTACATCCGCTTTCGGCAGAGTAACTTCTGGCTTGAGCTCCACTGACGTGGTTTCCCCAGCGTTGGCACACTCCTGAGTTCTTAAAAGGTCCAAGACTGAGCTACACTGCCTCCCCGTGAGCCCCTTCACTGGCCAAACATACCCAACCCCAAAGAAAGTACCCAGACAGCTGATTTTCCCCATGATCGCTTTTTTCCACAACAAATCTCCTATGTCTTTCCATTCTTCCACTGTAAGTCAGCAGCGAGACCTGGAGGTGCCTGTGTCTATCATCTCTAGCCCATAGAAGGAGCTTTCCAAGGTCCATATCCTTGACTGCTTCGCTTTGTTTAATGATAATGTTTAGAAGCAGTATTCCTGCTGACGCAAATTCATCCATGCTAGCAGTCCTGCAGATGGGGGAAGGGGAGCGACCCCTCTTCCTGTGTGCTGATGCGCACCCGCCCTTGGTCTTTGCCCCACCTCCTCCACCCTGGTTTTCCCCAGCTAGGTTCGCTTCCATGTCCACCAACATGCGAACCCGCCACCCACTACCGACCCACTTCCTTGTCTCTCCATGTACAGATCTACTCCGTCGGATATGGATGGAGTTGGGGGTTAGGTGTCCTTTTTTTTTTTTTTTTGTTCTGGCTTGCCCGTGGAATTTTTACCCATTAGTTGCGGGGACAACCTAACTGTGGGTACTTAGCGGGTGCTCAACAAAGGACAAAGAGTGTCCGGGCCCGGGGGGGAGGGAAGGGGGGCAGGAAAAAGGAGGGTGGGGACAGTTTTGGCTGGCTTTCTTTGGCTTCGGGGAAAGACATTGTTTTTGGGCGCGGAGCTGCTTCGGTAGAGAGAAGGGAATTACGCCATCACCCAGATGGAGCTGCTGCTTCTTCTCCTTCTTCCCTCTTTGTTGGTGGCCTTGTACCCCCTGCCCTGCCGGGATGTGTGGCAGTGCCAGCCACCACCGCGGAGCTGCTGATACACCTTAGCCACAGGCCCAGGATCTCTGCTCATCCCTGCTGCTCCAGTCAACTGTTCCTTGGAGCCCTGCAGGAGCACCGGGACTGCCCGCCCGAGGGGGTTTGGAAGCAAAGCCTCTCCTCCATCCCGTCTCAGCCGAGAAGGCTGTCCTGGGGTCCTTGTTTCTGTTTTCTTGTTAATGCTGTAGTTATTGTTGTTTGTTTGCCTGGTTCTAGTAGTAAAGAACTGTTATTCCTATCCTCAAATCTCTGCCTGAAAGCCCCTTGATTTCAAAATTATAATAATTCGGAGGGAGGGGGTCTACATGCTTTCATTCCAAGGGAGGCTCCTGCCCTCCCTAGCAGACACCTGTCTTCTAGAACCAAGACAATCGGCCTGGCCCGTTTTCACGTTTTCCTGCATGTGGGCCCGCCAAATCCCCTCTACCCACAAAGGGGTCCCTGGTTGGAGCACCAGATATTGAAAAACCACTCAGACTATTCACCGAGTCTTCACAGAAGTATGGCGAACGTCGTTTATTTCTATCTTTAGCACACTTTTATAGGGTCTGACAGGGTATGCAGGCTTAGCAAGTTACTATTGGTTAATACATGTTGTTTACATTCTTTCCCCAGTACACAAGGCTATTGTTTTTCTTTATTCTCACTGCTTCAGGAGAGTTTCAAGGCTATCTTTAATATTGTCGCTTATACCAAAGGCTGGCTTGTGCAGACAGGCTTTTACTAAAATATCATGCTTTTACTTTGTTAAAATGTTTTTCCACATTAGATTTTGGCAATTGTTTGCTACATTGTAGTCCCTTTGCAATCAGGACCTGCACAGGCCTGCTTCTAACCAAGGATGCCATTCCTACACTGCCTTTATCCCAAATTCTCTTTAATCTCTTCCACTCTGAATTTTCTCATAAGCTGTTCCTATTTTAGTTAAAATCTGAATTCTCTAATTTTCTTAACTCATTCCCCCCTTTCTCTAGAGGGTTAGTAAATTCTTTTACTAATACACAAATTTCTCTTTATTTACCTAATTTGTACAGTGAGTATTTCTTTAAACTGTGCTATATGCTCTTGACAATAAAATCAAGGTCATCTCTGATCATAACATCTTCTAATTTCAGATTCTTAAAAACGACATTCACTTAATAAATTATAAAAAGAATTTAATATAAACAAAAGACAATTAGGAGACAAAAGAAATAAAGCAAAGGGTTAAAACGGCTGGGTGCCCTGGCGCCTTGCCAGGAACACCCTTGGTATCTCAGGAACACCCTTTTTATCCCCCCCTACTGTGAAGGTTTAATGCATATTCAAAGCGTCCCCTCCCTGGTTCCGCCTTCTTAGATCATGCTTTTGTACAATTTTTATTTTCTGCTGGTCAGCATTTATTTTTGCTGGTCAACATTATTCTTACTGGTCATCATTATTTTGGAGTTTGGTTTCCTTTCTTTTTGCAAATGATAAGTATTGATAACAGTCCGGCCCGTCATCCTTCCCCTGAGGGCAGCTGGGTTTCATATCTTCCGCTGATAACAGTTTGGCCTCTATTGTTCTCCTGATAACAGCTTGGGCCCCACTGTCCTTGCCCTCTGGGGTTTCCTTGCCTTGTACCTAGGAAATTCTTTTAAACTTAAGACTTGTTAGCAAGAAAAAAAGTACATACATAGCTAAAAAGTATTTAATATATAATATTCATCTGTGAAAGCCAATATCACAATACAAATTTATAACAAGATGAGTGTTACAACAGATAAAATTAGACTTATGCCAACTAAAAGAAACAAAATCATAATTGGGTGGATTAAAGCATTAAGTATGTCTGCTGCTTTTGCTAATTATCCAAAAAGTGTATTTTACCAGTGGTAAGATGTGTTTTTTCTAACCTTTTAAAGACTCTCCATATGGTCGCTGTGTCATGGTGTATTGTAATCAAAGGGGTTCTTTCTGTATTTTTAAAGTCAAATTTATTGCTACAGACACAGGCGATATTTCCTGGACAATGGTCAAATTCACCTTTATATACTGACGTCATACGATAGGTGCTTGGTAAGAAAAGTCACATCCTTTAATTTTGATAAATTTACAAATGCACAAATTAAGATGTGTTTCATTTATGGCAAGCTTGTCCACTACTATAGTGGAGCATGCTATTCTAAGGCATACATAACCTTGACTTATATACACAAAGTTGTCTGGGTTTGGTTAACCAAATGGATTTCAAAGTGACAAATGCTCTGTTTTGTATTTAGGCAAGTATTTAAACCTGAATTCAGAACTTAAGCATGTGTCACAACATTTCCTACCAATTTGTATGAGTTTTATAGGTCTTTGATAGAATTCATCTTAAACAAATGTAAATTTGCATCCTAAGACATGTCTCCCTGTCTAGACAGTTGCATTTGTCAATTTTAACACCTGCCACAGAGACCTAAACAAGTTAAAATTAAAAGCTTTTCCCTGACATATAAATACAAAATATAAATGAAATATAAATGCCAGTCATATTGTGTTGGAAACCGAGGAATAGAAACTTCTACATATACTGAAGACTTCAATTTGCAGCCTTGGAAAGAACTTGGATTGATGCAGTAATGAAAGTACACAGACATTGGGTAGAGAAATTATAAACTTATGTTCCTATAGGTTCAAGTAAGAATATGCCTAGAGTAAGTAAGAAATTATATTAGGTAAAATAGTTGGAGGTTTATAAACTGTAATAGTGTGATTTATAGAGTAAGTTAGAAATCTAGAAACTATAACAGAAGTATGTGTGAATACGTGACCTGTCAGCTTTTTGGTTAAAAGACAGATGCAGTGCGGAAAAATTAAATAAAGGTGATAGGTTTATAAGTGAAAACAAACTTCATGTCAACTGCCTATCGGGCTAAAATGTTATATATTCCAGTGCAGAGAAGAAACTCATGACTTCTTAAGGCTATGGTTGACATATTGCTTCCAAACCTCACACCTTGAGACTGGTATCTTATTAAGCTACTTGAGCAATAAATCGTCTCAAAGCAAAGTGGTTACATCCCTTGTATTTAATCTCGACAACATTGTGTTTAAAAGGTCTTGCACTGGCGTCTGTTATAGCCATAGTTATGACCATGATCATGAAAGCCACAGTTTTCTAGGTTGTGCTTGCTTGATTTTCTGTGATGACTGTGAAGTCTTCTTTTCTGATCTTGATGGCAGTGAAGGAGGTGAGGAGTACCCGTATTGTCCTTTTCACTGTGGTCCTAGAATCTTTTCTGCAAAAGACTTTACATATACATCATGTCTAGGTTGCACATTATGTATTGGCCCATCTCATCTCCTCCAATGAGTTCTTAAGACATGTTTCTTCATATTATTGAGTTGCTTCCTTAGGGCCACCATCAATTCTGTTCTATTTTTTTCTACTCGTGCTGATGTTTTACAATTTACTTTTTAATCAGATGGTTTTTTTGCCTGTTCACTTAATTGGGGACAATATGGGGTATGTAACTGCCAATCTACACCCAGAGTATTGTTAACTTGTACCGCCTGTAAAATAAAATGGGGTCTTCTGTCTAAGGAAATGATGGCCAAATTTGACCAATATCTTGACCACTTCTTGAGCCTTAACAGTTCTGGTGGGAAAAAGCCTTAGGCCATCCTGAAAAGGTACTAATAAATAATGAAACCCCCTTTTCCCTTGACAACTGGAAAAAAATAATTTACCATCGATGGCTGGGTTCATTGCTTCTTGTAATGTAACCCATTTCTGGTTTTGGGGTGTTTTTGGGATTAGTCTGGAGGTAGAGATCACATTGTATACAGGGCTTCTGCTTTTTCTATGTTCTTCTTTTATTACACACGACATGAAATGGCTAGGTGTGATTACCTTTCTTTTTGGAGTATAGGCCTACCCTTTTTTATTAGATGTCTCTTCTAAGTTTGCAATTAGCTTGATTTCGCTTCCTTTTTTGGGATTAAGGTTACCGGTCTCCTTGTTGCTTCTTTTCCTTCTCTGTCTGCCAGCTTGTTTCTTCTGAGTATTCTTTTTGATGTAATTGTTATTTTCTTTGGGGAACAGTACTGCCTCCAACAATTTCATGTTTTTTCCTTGGGAGTTCAGTAGCCCCCTTTTTCTTTCAGGTTGGTCCATGAACATGTACAACTCTGAAAGCATACTTGGAATCTGTGGATATGTTCACCTTCTTACCTTGGGTTAATTCCAAGGCTTGGGTCAAGGCAATGAGCTTTGCCTTTCGTGCACAGGTATTGACAGGCAATGGCTCTGACTTGGACTCTATTACCTCATGACTAGTGGTGACAGCGTATCCTGCATGCCTTTGCCATTCAGGACATAGCTGCTTCTGTCCGTGAACCAGTCTTCTGCATCTTCCATAGAAGCATCTTTCAGATCTAGATGGCTTGAGTATGCTGCTTCAGTGGTTTCCAAGAAGTCATGATGTGCTGCTTTCCTGTATTTCCACTGAGGAAAGAAGCTCCACTGACAATGCTAGTGACCACAATTTCCACATCATCTTGTTCTACTATTATGGCTTGGACTTCAGGGAAAGTCGGAAAACCAGTGTCTGCCTTTTGCTTCCAGGCCTGTGTAAGATACTAGTACTGTCATCTTCTGGCCTAGGATGAATTTATGGGCCTCCTGGATGTTCACTACTACTTCTGCAATGGCTCTGAGACACCCTGGCCACCCTTTAGCTGCTGTGTCTAGCTGCTTGAAGAGATAAGCCACTGCCCTCTGGTACGGGCCCAGCTTCTGTGCTAGTATTCCCAGGGCAATCCCCTGCTTTTTGTGAGAAAACCAAGACAATGACTTCCTCACATCTGGGAGTTCCAGGGCTGGAGGTGACATGAGGGCCTTCTTTAGTTGGTCAAAGGCCCATGTTGTTTCTTTTATTCATTGAAGGTCCCTGCTCCCTTCTGTGAACAAGGCATATGGAGCTTTCATGAGTAACCCATAATTATAAATCCACAGCCTGCACCACCCTGTCATGCTCAGAAATATTCTTAGTTCCTTCGCTGTCTGGGCTTTTGGGGTTTGGCATGTTGCTTCCTTGCAGTCTTGCCCCAAAGTTCTTTGTCCAGCACAGCTAAATAACTGTCTGCTTCACCATCTGGGCTTTCTTTCAGGCTGTTCTATACCCCTGCAGACCAAAAAAGTTTAGGAGGCTTACTGTCTAGTCCACACATGCCTCCTGGGTTTGGGTGGCTATTAGCAGATCGTCCACACAGTGTAGCAACTGTCCTTCTCTTGGTGGGGGCTCCCAGGACTCTAGATCCTTTGCAAGCTGTTCCTGAATATGGTGAGGGAATTCTTGAATCTTTGAGGCAGCACAGTCTAAATGAACTGGGTCCTTCGTCTGCTTTTAGAATTTTCTTATTCAATGACAAATATCTTTTGGCTGGCTTCATGGAGAGGGAGGCAAAAGAAAGCATCCTTTAAATCTAAAGCAGTAAACTAGGTTAGTTCTGGCAATAATACTGTTTTGCCATTACAGGATATAAATTCTCTACTATCCTATTGACAGCCCTCAAATCCTGGACCTCTCTATATGTTCCATCAGGTTTCCAGACTGGTAATATGGGAGTATTAAAATCAGATTCACATTCCCTTAGCAGACTCCATTGAAAAAGTTTTTTTATTACTGGTTGAATTCCTTTCCTGTTTTCTTTCTCTAAAGGATATTGTTCTCTTAGCTTTGTGTTTGGTTTATCTTTTTCCTTACCAGTCGTCGTTCCTCTTTAAGCTTTACCATTACCAGTAATGCACTTTTAGCTCTTTCTGGCTTCACAATGGCTCACACTCTAAAATACACTTGGCTTATGATGTCTTCAATGATTTTTCCTTCTATGGAAACATTAAATAAATGTAAATGTATTATTTCAATGTATTGTTGAGCATCTACCTTCAGAGTAATTTCTTCTTTTTCAAATTTGATTGCTACATTTAATTGTTGAAGTAAATCCCTTTCCAGAAGTGCATGTGGTGAGTTAGACATATAGAAGAATTTGTGTATACCTATTTACATTCCCAATTTCTATTTTACTGGTTCACAAAAATAAGCCTTTTCAACTTGGACAATGGCTTCTTTAATCATAATAGAATTTTTTTCCTCAGGAGTTAAAGCTTTATTTAAGATAGAGTATGTTACCCTTGTATCAACAAGAAATTCCACCTGGTTTTGCTCTTTTTTTTTAAATTTTCACCCAAACCTTTGTTTATACTGATCTTTTCTTTTTTTCCAATCGTCTTTGAAAAACATCCCAAATCTTGGGCACCAAATGGCTCTTTTTACAGATGAAGTTTACTATTTCACATTTAGCGTGAGCTAAGTTTTAATTATATCACAGCAGCTCCGGGGTACTCCTGGTACAGGAGCATGTAGGCTTTCAACTATTAGATATATGATAGCACTTCTTTTTGCACTGTTGACACTCGAGGAGAAGCCAGGCTGAATGCCACCTTGATTCCTAATGCAAGATTGTCAGTTCACATACCAAACAGGGAATTACTCCTCTTTATCCCTGTATATTGAGATTTCTAAGTTCTTTCTCAACTGAAAGTTGTTCCTAGTCATTCTTTAGAATGACCTGCTGAGTCTATTTCTAAGTACACAAGTCTGCTGTTCCATCCTTTTGCCTTGCAAAGGCCCACTGCCACCCTCACTCAGAAACTCAATCAGTTTGAGCTGAAACCATCAATAACAAAATTACTGACCTGTTCTAATTCTACCTTTTGGCAGTATTACTACAAAAATGAGTATTATCTGTTAAACCCAACTCCTACAAAACATTTCTGAAACTTCAAAGTTATAGTAACAGAATAATACAACTAATATCATGTTTTTTATTCAAGTTACTCTTCAACTTGCCAGCGACCACCCCGTGTGATGAACAGAAGCGCCTTTTGCTGGCTTCTAAATATTCTGCTACTTTTGTATTTCTCCCAGCCAGTTATTAACAACGCTCTTCTAGCTTTCTAAGTAGATTTTGTTTCCGCTAAATAACACAAGCAACGAAGTGACTGTGGAGGCAGTCTCCACCCAAACATCTATCTATGCCTCAATTCTTTACGCTTAATACAGCAAAAACAAATTCAGGCTTTGCATGGGCAACCCTTTGGGCAGCCAACCTCCATGACACTTGGTATCCTCTGGTTCTTACCTCTGTTTCTATTCATAAATACTTCAGCCACCTGTTTTTATTTAGCTGTTCTATTCAAACACATTCCAGGTTGACGTGAGCCAGAGATTTCCCGGGCTAGCTCCGAGAGGTTTTCTTTTTTCTCTCTGGCATGGGCCAAGAGGGGCTGGAGCCAAGGCTACTGTTTGAGCCCCAGTTTGGGTGTGAGCTTTTCAGCCCTTCTTTGAACATACGTCTTCGAGATCAGGTGAAGGAATAAGGGGAGGACTTTCTTCTGGTTTGCAATTCACAGGTTTATTCTTTAAGGAGAGATCCAGGAGAAAGACCAAAGATTCATGAATCTGACCGCTTCTTTTAAAGGCTTAATGCCTCGGGGGTTGGGAATCGTGAGAACCAGTTAGAAAATAAAGCTGGTGGTCACACAAACTTTCTACGAATAAAATACAGACAGGTTAAGATAAGCGGTAACGGACATGGAAATTCCCTAATATTCCGAGGATTAGGGGTTTTCCAAGACGGGATCGAAATGCGGGGTGGAGCCGCAGGGAGATGGGGGGAGAGACCACGCCGCCCGAAACCCTGCCGCTGGGGCACAGGAAGGACGGAAATGCACGGCCGCCAGGAGGGAAAACGGAAACAGACACAGTGCAGGGAGAGACACGAGCTAAAACCGGAGCCCCGGGCCCCGTGGGCTGGGGCCGGCGGGAGCAAACTAACTGTGGGATAAGGCGGTGGCACGGGCCGTTCGGCAGGGCCATGGGCACCGCAGAGTAAAACGAGCGAGCAGCGGGGCAGCGCCAGAGCCGAGGCCCCACGGGGACAGTGGCAGCGAAGAGGGAAACACAATGACACTGTTCCAGCGCAGACGGTGGCGGAGGCACAGGCCCATGGGCAGCAGGGGCAGGGGGGAGGGGCGGCGAACCCGGCAAAAGCTTCAGCCGCGGCAGCGAAGGGGTGGGGCGGGGCGAAAACTTCAGCAGCGGCCGAAGGAAATAATAAACACAAAAGCCTCTAACTTAGCTGGCAAACTAAAAGCCCACCGCAATCCCAGGTCTCCAGGATTAGATGTCCCTTTTTACAAAACAAAAAAATAAAAGCCTTTTTTTTTACAAAAAAAAAAAGTCTTTTTATACTGATTCATAATCAGATTGCAAGTCTTCTGTACACTGACTTAAAATGGTATGAATTGTAATGGTGGCATTTCTAGAAGATGATTATACAGTAGTTACATCTGATTGGTAATAGCCTCCATTCAAAGTCAGTATTCTCACCTTTGTAATCAACTGTTTAATGCTATGCTGCAAATCAACTGGCAGAGGCATTTTCCTTCCCATTGTCCTCCCTAAGAATTCCTATTTAAACCACTGATTCCAGAGCATATATAGTCTGTCCAAGCTGAGCATAAGGTGAACTAATTATATCAAAAAATAATTGAAAAGCAACAATTGAATGGAAAATATTCCCCAAAACACGCACACAAAATAAAACCATAAAATAATCCCTCCAGAATCACTGAGGCTTGAAGACTAGGCCATTTCAAAAATCAGCTTATTCACAAAGCCTAGTGGAACCCTTGCCTACAGTTTGAAAAAGGGGTCAGTTTTCAAAGAATTGCAAGGCCTTTAGAAACCCACCAAACGCTATTGTAAATGAAGGAATGAGACTAGAAAAACCTCAAACAGCAGCTTGGTATCAAAAAGCCACTCTTTCCATGCAATTTTATGTTCCTTCTTGAGGGAAAATATCAAATTACACACCACTGGGATAGTTACAACAGAATTCCAGAATAACACAAACACTGCTGTTCACATTCAGGACTAAATTATACCCAGTAGAACAATCAATTTCTTATATCAAACATTTCACTTCTGTTAATGAATGATCATGTCTATAACACAGGAATTGAAGTTTGCAGCATGAGCATCTGAAGCAGGTTCTGGGCTTTGTAATACCACTCTAATGCATTGCCAGAAGTTAGTATTTGTTGAGAGGTGCCTCAGGGAGGCAAAGATTTAGTTTTAGATAAGCATTGTTCAAGTGAGAGGCATGGCTGTAAGCCCGGCTAGTGTGAATTTTGACCTCCTGCTTTGGGGTATGGGTAATGTGAGCCCTGGATGAAGTTGTCCCACCCCAAACCCCTTGTGAGGAGCAGCCCAGGAGTTCTGATTGGGTGTGAGCCCCTGGGGTTTCTCCCTTGCTGTGTTTCTAGTGGTCCCTGACCCTGAACTCCACCCTAGTTCTGTCCATCAAAACTCCACACCTTGCCTTTGTTCGGGGTTCTCTGTCTCTGAATCTGAGTTTGTTGTCGTGCTGAATAAATGGTTTCATGAACAGAGGACCATCTGATTGGTGTCCCATGCTGGTTCCTAGTAACTGTAGCTTCTCTGGACATGATCCTGCGGTTGCAGAATGCGACAACTATTTATAAGAATTCCAGAAAAGAACAGGAAAAACTGCACTCAGTTTCCCTGAAGGATACCTCCCAGTACATTTGGAATCATTTGTCAAAAAAGTGTATGAAGTTCTCTTAATAGCACAGCAACTGCTTCATTCTCTTCCTCCTTTTAGTCTGTATTTTCATAAGCTAGCAAACCTGAGAATTAGTGCACCATGAAACCACAGACCATTGCAACCAGAAAGAAAATATTTTAGATTACTAGGAAAGTAATGTTATTCCTTACTCTGGAGATTTCCTTCTGTTAAACTAAATGTAAGGCAAGTCAGTAACATTTGCTTTGTATTTTGGATATTCTTTTGCACAAAAGGACTCATCTTTTTCATTACTAAAAACATGCATGTAGGAACACATTGATTCCTATTATCAAATATTCCAGAGAAAAGGCTGTTATACAAGGAGAATGGTAAAAAAGACACTTCTGACAGCTCTCTCAGGTATTTCTAATTCCCAGAGTGGGTGGCAGGAAATCTGGAACACTGGTGTGAACCAGTGATTCTTTCATGCTGACAAGGCTCTCTGCTCTGGTTCTCGCATGCAAAGAAGAATTCCAAATTAATACACTCCGTACACATGCCCCCATTCACTCCTGCCTGGGATAGACTACTTACAGCTTAGCTCTTCTACTGGGTGGATGAGTGAGAAATTAAGAATTAAGCATCAAGAAATGCTTTGACTAAAGGGGGCTAACAAAACCATACGGGATACCTAAACATTTACAGTGCTTACAAGAACAGGAAGAGAGCAAGGCTACAAGATAAGATAAAGAGCTAGAATGCACAAACAGGATGCAAGGACAAAGGCATCACAGGATAAGGGGGTTCTCTAGACCTCTAAGCCAGGAAAACTGGTATCAAAGTCCAGAAGATGGTCAAAGGACTAAAAAGGAGCATGTGCAAGGAGACAAGGTGGAAAGTTCAACTGTGAGGAAGACTGTTTACTTCATCCCAAAGACCCCCAGACGACCACCAGAGCGACCAAGAAGGGCAAGTGCACAGTCACAAAGATGCATGGAGCTAATCTCAATATGAAGCAGGGAAAGGCAGGGCTAGGAAATGAATATATATTAAGCATACTGTGTAGTCCTAGTTTGCAGAGAATAAAAAGAGAGGTGCAAGTTTCCGAGGGTGTGCATGTTTTTTTAGTTTAAAATGTTTTTGTTAAAAGATAGAAAAATAATCTCTTCCTAATTCTATGAGAAGTCTCCGCTGTCCTGCTTTAGGTTCAGGAATTTAACACAGCCTTGGCTGAGCAACAGTCTGTTGATATAGAACAAAGAGTTTCTTCTGTTACTTCACTAGCCGTAAGTTCCTAGCGGTTACAAATGACAGTATAATATTGTTTTTCACGTTTAAGTGTTGGATTTGCATGTTGTTATTAATCACAAATATTTTGATATGGTACAATTTATAATTCCTTTTAACTGCTTATTTGTATAATATAACAGTTTACGTATGCACTGTATAGCTTAGATAAATAATGGTGTGATAAATATATGTAGGCCTTAGCAAAATATTAAAATAGAGACTATGTAATGTTAAAATTTTTTTCTTTGTATAACTAACTCAGAGAATGGTGTAAAATAATTATATTTTTTCTCATATCTGCGGACTGGACTCTCTAAGTGATAAGATAACAGTGACAAAAACCAGACCACCAGAAAGACATTTATTGACTCTTCATTATCAGCGAGTGTGAAACAACAGGATGGAACCACAAGAAGAAATAAAATATATTGATCTTATCTACAGAGTGTCATGCAGACAAGTCAGAGGTTAAAGCCAAAGAGTTCCTGAAACATCAAAAACTCACAAGAATGTTTGAATCATGTATAAACTCATGAATATGCATGTACACCCAGTAATGTAACAGTATACAGAGAACATTATTTGAAGCTAACAATGTATTTTTCTGGCCAATCATCAAAAACACCCCAGCACTGGATATTGTCCCTTTTTATCCCTTATTAAACTTTTAAAAATTTTAAAGAGTCAACTTGGTTTTTCACACTAGCCTTGTCTACAAGCAGACTCACATGGTCTCTTTGTAGACACATTCATCTTATTCCTTTCAATCCCTCTTTTTATTTTCTCCATATTTGTCTTTACAGACCTTAATTACCATTGATTTAAGTTTTTCTTACTGGGTCTTCTTTGATTTTGCAATTATTTGCAGTGACATCATTTTCTGTCCTTTTGTAGTCATTTCTGCATCAGTAGGCATGGCTACTCCCTGCACCCCCTTGATCACCTGCTGAAAGAGTTGCACTCAGCAAGGTGTCATGCATAGTAAAAAGATTAAAGTTGCTATAGCACATAAGAGGAGAAATAGTATTCGTTTAACCTGTAGATGGCCAGGTAAGCATGAAAACATGTCCCATTCTCACCCAGAAAATCTTGTTCTGTCTTTGATGTCCCACACTGAAGAAATAAAGATGGGTTCCAAGTACTTACATATCCCAAAAACCAAAGACCTCTCTTACTCAGGAATGTAAACAGCTAAGAGGTTTAAAGGTTTACATCTGTACAGCCATATATATTAATCTGTAACAGGAAAAAAACCCTGAAATCAGACAATTTGGAACCTCTTTTTTTGGAGAAAAGTGTTATCACAACACCAGATCCAGGATAATTGTCATTATGAATGCTATTTGCTTTAAAGCTACTGCTTGTTCTGAAAAGCTAATTTTTTTCAACTGTGAAAAACGGTAAGAATGTAGGCTATAAACAGCAAAAGATTTGCACTATCTTTCAGTTTGAAAAATTGTCATTCTCTCTGGTAGCTTAGTAACCTTTCAATGAATCTTAGTTAATGTCTCTGTACATGAAATCAGAATCTAAGTGGTGAATGAAAGGAATGAAAACATTCTTTGTTCCTTCCCTGGGGTTCTGCAATATTTACAACACAGAGTCAACATTTAAAATGCTTTTTCATAGTGAAAATAATATTATTTTAGAGGATGCTGGGAAATCTGTTCCTGGTTTTTGCTCTACCTTGTTTATTCTGACCAAGCAGAGGTAGAATGCTGTTGTCATGAAATAAATGTATTTACTCAGTCATGCATGTAAATGAATAAATTTTTTATGAAACAACTTGATATGCTAGATACTGGGCTTTACTTGTCCTCACAATAAGCAGATTTGAAATAGTCCTGAGCCAGTCTTAATTTTCCTAATTAATAAATAATTAATAGCCCATGTACATTTTTTTAAGTTTTATTTAACAACTGTATGCAAATTAATTTTTTATGTCTCTGTATTTTTCTACATATCAATATAACATACATAATTAGACATATATAGATACAAATATATAAAGAATTGTTGATGTTACACACTATGTAATAATGTAATAATACATTATCTATATACTATAACAAAATACATATATAGAACTGCCTATATGTAATATAAGAGTGGACATATGCAATATTATAAATATATACCTTCTATATAGAAATATAATACATATAAAATTTATAGTTTATAAATAGCATAATCTATACTGTATTATAGCATTATATATACTGTAGTATTTTATACTAACATAAAATACATAAAACAAATTATTCATGGATTCATAGATTCATCATAGAATGATTTGGGTTGGAACGGACCTTCCAACCACCCTAGTTCCAACACCTTTTACTAGACAAGTGTGGTCAGAGTTCCATGCAGCCTGGCCTTGAACAACTTCAGGGATGGAGCATCCCTGGGCAGCCTGTTCCAGTGCCTTCCCATCCTCACAGCAAAGAACTTCCTTCTAGTATCTCATCTAAACCCAGCCTCTTTTAGTTTGAATCCATTCGTCCTTGTTCTCTCACTACATGCTCTTGTAGGAAATTGTCCTGGGGTGACTTTATGATACTGGTATTCCCAAACGCTTGGTTTATGTTATATATTAAGTTCTGCACCTTTAAGGCTGACTTTGAGAGCTAGGGAAGTTGAAACTGCTGGAGGCCGATAGGAGTTTTTTTCTCCTAGCCAATAACTAACCATTTCTAAGAACTGACAGTGGTCTTGATCATTGAAAAGTGAGGTCAACCTGTGAACACCTACCTTAAGATGTAAGCCCGGGAATTTCTGGCTCTCTTTGGTTTTTGGCTTCTGAAGAGGTAACAGGCTCCGGCTCAGACTCCTCCCCACCCCCACCAGGCTGGACAAGGCTGCGGAGGGTGGGGGGGGGAAAGCAGGGCCAGCCGGCGTGACTCGGTTCGCAGTTTCTGCCGCTGAACTGAAACCTGACACCATGAGGATCTGCAGCTTGAGCAAGACTTTCAATTCTTTTACTACCTGGATGAGACTTGCAGATTAATCCTTTTTTTTTCCCAGAGAGAGGGAAAGAGAGAGAGGGAGTGATCAACATGTAAGGAGACGCCATAAACTATCAAAGACAGTGAAGAAAGATATTAAGTTTTAGAGGGGGAAGAGAAAATAAGGAGGTGCTTTAATAAGCTGAAATATTTTTCTGTTAAAGCTATGGAGATGGACAGTAGTGTTCTGAAAAAAAAACTTTAATTCATGACGGAGTATATTGGGAGGAATAGAATGTTTCAAAGTGTGGATTTTGAGCAAATGGTGAAGTGGTTGTGATCCTGTGAGATGCTGGAACAGAGGGGGAGAAGTAATAGTTGAAGATTTGTGGCCTTTAAGAGGCAAAGAGAAAATTCCTGTTTCCAGAGAGGTTCACAAAAACAGATGAAGAAAACTTTTGCCTTTGAATAACTCATCCTTAAAAATGACATCCCTAGACTCATGACGCATATTCACTTCAGAGTGATGTGAAATGGGAGGAGAGAACTGATGGCAGAATTTCCGGGCAGCTGGCATCATAGAAAGCTATGAAGAAAAATAGTTTTCTTGTGAGAAACTCCATAGATTAGCAGAAGACTTCTTTTTCTCTATAAAGACTGATGAAAAGACTATAGCAAGAATTGTGACTGTTTTAACCACCAAAGTTTTTTGTCTCTATGTTGTCATGTGAACAAGGGAATGGTTGGATAGTTGGGGGGAAAAAAGGGTTTCTGGAGGTTTTATTCTGGTTTCCTATTCTTGTAGTTTTTGTTAATAAACTTTCTTTGTTCCTTTTAAGTTTTAAGCCTGTTTTGCTCCTTGTTCTAATCCATATCTCACAGCAAGAAATAAGTAAGATTTCTAGTGATTTTTTAGTTACTGCTTTAAAACCACAACATTTATTTGGTGCATTGGCCGGGAAACAAAATTGACAAATTAAAACTACTACAGAAGTCCCTCTCCGTATTTCTTGTAGGCTCCCTTCAGATGCTGGAAGGCCACCATTAGGTCACCCCAAAGCCTTCTCTTTTCCAGGCTGAACAATCCCAGTTCTCTCAGTCCTTCCTCAAAGCAGAGGTGCTCACCTGATCGTCTTGGTGTGCCTTCTTTGGACTCACTCCAACAGGTCCATGTCTCTATTATGCTGAAGACTCCAGAGCTGGATGCAGCACTGCAGGTAGGGTCTTGCCAAAGCAGAGTAGAGGGGAAGAATCCCCTCCCTCACTTGCTACCCTTGCTTCTTTGGATGCAGACTGGGACATAGTTGGCTTTCTTGGCTGTGAATGGACATGGCCAGCTTATGTCTAGCCTTTCATCTACCCTTACATCCTTCTGGGCAGCAGTACTCTCAATCTGTTTATCCCCCACCCTGTGTTGATACTGAGGGTTGCCCCAACACAGGTCCAGCACCAGCATTCCATCTTGTTAAATATCTTAAGATTCCCATGAGCCCACTTCTTAAGCTTTTCCAGGTCCTTCTGGATAGCATCCCATCCTTCAAGTGTGTCACTGTCACCCTCAGCTTTGTGACATCTGCAAACTTTCTGAGGCTGCACTTGATCCCTTCATCTGTGTTATTAATGAAGGTATTAAATAATACTGATCCCAGTATGGCCCCAGAAGGACACAATTTGTCGCTCATACCCATCGTTGATCACTGCCTTCTGGATGAGACTGTCCCATCACTTTCTAATCTATCTAACAATCCATTAATCAAATCCATTTCTTTCCAATTTAGAAAGCAAGATGTTGTGAAAGGCTTTACAAAAGTCCATAAAAACAGCATATGTAGCCCTTCTTTTGTGCTACCGATGTAGTCACCCCATTACAGAAGGCCACTGTTGCTATAGGACACAGAATGATTTACACGGACACAGTTCAATGTAGGATAAGGAAAAGGATGATTTTATTTTTGTGATTCCAGTATTTATAGATTCTTGACAATGACCAGGGATTGGATAGTTAGTTTACCACCTTCCCAATCACACTGGTTGTGAGAAATGTCCATCAAAAGACATTTCTTGAAAAGAATGTATGCACATTTATGTTTATAGTTACTTTCCTGGGAAAGTGGCTAGAAACTATGAAAACAAAATCAGAAGGTTTAATTTTCAAGGCAGCAGGCCACTGGGTAGGTCAGACAGCAGTGGTACTTAGTGAAATTGTGCTGGCTGTCTCAAAACACCTCCCTGTCCTCCATGTGTCGCACAGCTTTTAGGAAGACTTGTTTCATGATCTTCCCAGCATAGAGATGAGGTCAGCATGTTGGTACTTGGTAGGGTCCTCCTTTCTACCCTTTTTGAAGACAGATATGGTGTTTCTCCTTTTCCCGTCGCCTGTGACTACATTTGACTGCCATGACTTTTCAACTGTTATGGAGATAGCATGACAATGACATCATCCAATTCTCTCAGGACTCTGGGGGACATCTCATTGGGTCCCACAGCCATGTACATTCAGGTTCCTCAGGTGGTCCAAGGAACCTGATCTTCTCTTACAGTGGAAGGAAATTTGATTCCCCAGTCCCCATCCTGCTGTCCATGCATTTGAGAGTTGTGGGAACAGAGGCTGCCATTCAAGGCTGAGGTAAAAATGTTGTTGAGTATCTCAGCCTTCTTGTCATCCATTGTTACCTGTTTTCCAGCACAATTTATCAGTACACCTTCTTTATGTCTTCCTTTTCTGATTAAGATTTTTGAAGAAGCCCTTCCTGTTATTCTTTGTGGCCCTTGCCAGGTTCAATTCCAGCTTTGCCTTGGTCTTCGTCACCCCCTCCCTACTGAATCGCCCCAAACCAGGCCAAGAGACACTTCCAAGGCAAAGTCCAAGAAGCAAGTATTTGCTCTATTCAGTGTACCAGGTGCATAGTGGATATCTCCTCCTAACACATGCACATCTCAGTACACAGCAGGTTACAATATATGTAATGAATATGATACTTTATGCATAGTCATTGTTTCCCTTTGAAAAGGTATGGTTATGCAAACTATTTCTTAGAACTCATTACCGTCATTACCATACGCAAAGTGCAGGCACAGTGCACCCTGTTGGTCGCACTGAGAAAGGCTCCGTGTCTTCCTCCGTGGTCCCCTGGTGAAGGCTGGATGTCTTCCTCACTGTGCACTTTTCACCTTTCTCCTCTAGTCATGTGCAGTCTCCTGTTAGCTGTTTCAGTGATTTTCTCACTGGTTTAGGAAGCTGAGTCCTTCATTTTTGCAGGTTCTCTTCCCTATTTCTTGCCACGTTTCATCTTGTGTCTTTACCTTGTGGCTAATATTTGCTGCCTCCTATATCGGTTACAATGTGTGATATTCTTACCTAAGTATGCCCAGGCATAGTGCTTTTGAAACCTTTCATGTAACTTTTTCTAAAAAATTCTTTTTCATTTCTTTTTTCTCTTTCTGATTCTGCTGCACTTCTTCTGAACTTTTCTTTCCTTCTGGATTTCTCAGTCTCCTCTGAGCTGAGATCCTTGGGGATATACCCTCACGGGGAATCCCATTTATCACAGTTCTCTGGGTTTGAAGAAAACTCCCAAGCTCGTTAGAATCTCGTTTCTCACGTTTATTAGGATGTTATCACAAAACTTAGCAGGTCTCTCCAGACTATCTGCACAAATTCAGTTCGTTGCAATCTGGTTCATTTTCTTCTGATGGTACAGAACGGCCTTGTGGCTCACTTTGTGGCTCACTTTGGCTTTGAAAGCACAGAATGGCCCCTAACTACACAGTTCTTTTATCTTTATACTTATTTTTATCCAATTAACAATAGACATGTATATTTTTTTTCTTAATGATCCAATGACCCCATCCCCTGTGTTGTGCTGAGGCATTTTGTAACCAATCACTTACTATTACCCAGAAACCTCTAGAAGAAGAACATGAAGAAGGAAGAAGGAAAAGAAACAACATTCTAAATCCTCCATCTCGCCTTCTGCTTTCTAAACTAACTTAAATTCTAAACTAACTTTTTCACCCAGTGACTTAAGAAAACTCTTTAATCTACACACTCACACTTTTAGCTTTTTCTATCTAACTTTAATGATGAAAACATTCTCATAAATTTCATATTGTATGAAATTCAGTGTTTTTCTGAATCTTAGAACTAAGCATCAGAAACAAGGGCACACACTCTTGTGTCTCAGACTCCAACATTTCACTACACAATCATACTTTGTCTCTATGCTCTGCCCAGGTCATCTTCTCCTAGCTTCTGTCATCTGAGAATTTGTTTCTTTCTCTTCAGTTTTACCAGCAGATTCTGACTCAGCCATGTTGATCTCTTGTCTTCCTTGCCTGCTTTCTTGCTCCTGGGGATTGTGTCAAACTTTGAACTACTATTTAATTTTTTCATTTGCTTAATAGACTTCTTTGAATTAATCTCTCATTCTTTCCATTTTTGTCAAAAACAGGGTCTGGACTCTTGCTGGATGTTAAAAAGGCAAGTAGCCAAACCTTTTATTTGATAACTCAAAAACAAACCAACAGGAATTGGAACCCAGGCTAGCCTGAATTCCCTCAATTGATAACCCGAAAAGGAGAGCCCCCGAACACAGTTGTGCAAGAGGTTAAATACGGCCTGATCCCCAGGGGAGGGTACAACCCAGGGTCCAATGGGAGCGCTCAGGAGGAGGAGTGAGGGAAGGCGGTTGCACTCTCAAGGACCAATGGGGATACAATGGAGGCGGGAATGTAACATAACCACCAATAAAGTATTGAGGCAGGAATGGTAGACATGGAAGGGTCTGGAAGAAGAGGTGGGGTTTACAATGATGGATAGGGGGTAGGGGCAGGGTTAAGGTGATTGATAAGGAATGTTCAGGAAAACTAGGAGAGGTCTACATAACGGACAACTGGGGTCAAAACCAACACAGTTAATAGGGGGGGAACAAGAACATACCAACAAAACCAACAATTACAATCATCCAAACCCTAGTTTAACACTATATTAAAGAGTTAATTCAAAACACTTATAACATTTTTATCTATTTCCATGTGCTTTTGTAAGCATATATACATATAAAGTTACATGTATACATCTACATCTGTATCTAGATAGGTATATAGATGAGTGTGTATGTAAATTAAAAATTCTGGAGTAAAATCTCAGCCATAGCAGATATTACTTTGGCAAAACTTACAGTGGTAATCCAGTCCAGATACAAATGTTACAAAGTGGTTATGTGAGAGAAGACGCTCACTTTTAAAAATTTCAAAGGTTTATTAAACCTTAACAAAATACAACAAAGGACTGCATAAGGAAAAATTACCATGCTGGGAACATGGCAATAAACCACCATGTGTTCACCCACAAAATGGCTGTTCTGCCTTTTATACCTTTGGTGTTGCATCAGGTAACCCTAGCCCATCCCAAAGTCTGCCAATCAACTCTTTTTCATAGTCCATTGGTGGAGACTGCTTTCTTGCAACTTGATTGGAGATCAGGTGTTGCCATGCCACATCTCCTAGTAACAAACCTGCCCTCCTCCCAAATGCCTCATGCAAGGGGCATAGGTACATGCACTCCGTCCACATGTCCCATCTACCGAGGCTGTTCCCTGGCAACTGTACAGGGGAAAAGGGGACTACAGAGAGAACAGAGGGCATCTAAACAACAAATCACAATAACATAACTATACATCAGTATAATTCCACTTAATATACACATAATATTAATCCCTTAATTGCAAGAGCCAATGATTGCATTATCCATCTATAACAGTCAAAAGTACTGACTTCTACTTAAATAAGAATCTCAATTTGAATGGGAGGAGGCTCACTGACTCTTGGACCATTAAACCTATGATACACTAAATTCTGTGTCTGACCTTGTGGCTTTGGGAAAGCTGTGTCATTTCTGTAAGGATCTCAAAACAAATTATATAATACACTACTTTCTATTATGTGAATGTGTCAATATGGGACAGAAAGTGTTTTAGATTAAGACAATTTACAGGGCAGAGACTCCAAAATTAGTTACCTACCCTTAGTTTTAAATGCTTCCCTTTCACCAGTAAGGAGAGATGAATGTGAGAAAATATAAGTGAAAAAAATAACGATTTACTAAAATGTAAAACATTAACAATCGAGATAACAGGAAAACCCACTAGCTACAAAGGTGCTGAGTCATATGCCCCCTCCCTGGGAACTAAATGGCAGCTGACATAGCAGCCCATGTGGAGAAAAGATAGTGAAGGAGCCACCTTCTCCATGTTATAGATACATATTATATTATTGGCTTTTTGCAAATATTAAAATGAATGTTATATGTATAATGTTGGAAAATTTTGCTGTATTAATAGTTTCTTTGATTTCTGTTGTTGATAAAACTTAGAAATAGTGGTATAATACATATATATATATATTAAGATGTAGCATGGTATTAAAATAAAGACTGCTTTTGTTCATGTAACCCAGAGACTGAAAAGATAGTAAGAAACCATCCCTGCATTCTTAGATTATCTTATCCAGATGAAGACAGCATTGACCAGTGCTCCAAAGGAAGAATTTACTGCACCTCTGTTATCGGGGAGTGTGAGACTCAATGGAGCCAAAAAGATTGATCTGTTGGGGAGGGGGGGACTTGAAACTAAACAAAGGAACATCTAAAACTTAAGAGGAATGTTTGAATCATACATAAGCATTTATGAATATGCAAGACATTTGTTAGTAAGGTGTGCTCATGGCTGAATGCTGAGGCACCTGGCCCTATTTGTTCATTTTGCTTTATTTCTATCTCCTAATTGTCATTATATTAAAATTTTTTAATTTTATATAAAAACATGTGAACCTCATTTTTCACATCTGGTCCACATGCCAGAGAGGAAACAATGGAAAACAACACAGCAACTGAGCCTCCATGGTCCCAGAACACTCCCTCCCCCAGATAATAACCAATGGTGGTTATAATAATCAACCAGGGACAAAACATAACCTGGAAAAAAATATTTTTGTCCAAAAGCCACTGATGCTGCCAAAAATGCTGGAAGAAACTTCCTGTCAGTTGCAGGGTCCAACATGTCCTCAGTGTGACATGGCTGTAACTCTGGGCAGTGGCCAGAAAATTAGTGAAAAGTGGGTCCAACTCCTCCTTGGAGGAAGTCCAACCCCTCCTCAGCAAAGTGGCAGGCAGCAGTAGTGAAAGGTATTCTGAAATTCTCCAGAGCCCATGGAGAACAAAACACACCCCCTCCTTCCTCACACTTCCTCATAGGAGCCGACAAGCGGCAGAAAAAAAAGGAAAACAAACATTGAAGGTGTTGTAAAATCCATTCTGAAGCAGTTTTAAATTGAGAAATTAATCTTCTTGGGCTGCAATTTGGAGACCTGCCCAAGGCAACTCCCTTGGGAGCCTGGAGAGAGAGAGCTGGGTGCATCTTTGTACCCTGTTTATAAAGGTGTGCCACCCCTCTTTTCCCCCTTCCCCCCATCCCTGCCCTTTCCCCCCCTTCCTCACAGGATCCCTTCTGTGAACCAAGGGTAAAACACATAGGTTTTGCTTCCCAGCTGCAGGATCTTACAGAGACAATAAACAGACTGCACAGATTGACATAGAGAAGATATGAAATACATTATTTTTTTGGGTCACCTAGGTTACCTAGGACAGAGAGTTTACTTTCATTTTTTTAAGTCTAACCATCATATTAAAAGATATTATAGAAGCATGTGAACTATTAGGGCTGTTTCTTTACTTGTTGGAAGAAAAGCTCAAATTTGATTTCTTAAAGGGAAATTCCAGAAATGGATGAATTTCTGGAAAAATCTCAAAGCAGTCAGTAATATCTAGACATACCGACTTTATTTGTGTGTCTTCTATTTTATGTATTTTGAGAATTACTTTTTCTATATGTGTATGTTGTTATATTTTATATATTAGTAAAAGCCTCTCTGCACAAACCAGCCTTTGAAATAAGTCGTGATATTAAAGGCTAAAGTCCTTGAAACTTTCCTGCAGAAGAGAGAGTAAAGCAAAACAATATCCTTGTGTATGGGAGAAAAAATGTAAACCTGTATGTGTTAACCAATAGTAACTTGCTTAGCCCACAGACCCTGTAGAACCCTATAAAAGGTGTGCTAGAGACAGAAATAAACGGCATTCACGTTTACTTCTGTGAAGGGTTGTGAATAGCTGGCGGTCTCTCAATATGTGTATCTGTGTTTAAGGTGTCTTTGAGAAAAAAATCCTGTGAGAAACAGGGCTCACTGTTTAATATTTTTTTTTTAAGTTTAATAAAGGTAAAAAGAAACAATATCCAGTGCTGGGGTGCCTGGAAAACTGCCAGAAGTAGCCTGTTAACTTAAAACAATTTTCATGTATACTATTCATTACATTGGCTAAATGCATATTAATGAGGGTTATACATATTCAAACATTCCTGTGGGTTTACATATTCTGTGAATTCTTTTGCTTGGTTTTGACCTTTGACTTTTCTACATATCATCCTGTAGATTAAATCAATATATTTAATTTCTTCTCAAGACTCCATTCTGTTGTTTTCACGCTTCCTGATAACTGGAGAGTTAGTAGTAAATTTTTCTCTTGGTGTCCTGGTTCTTGTCACTATTATCATTCAGATGAGATAGTCCACAAATACATTGAACCACTATAGCTATTTCACACCATTATGTGAGTTAGTTACACAAATTAAAGTATTTAACAGCATACAGTCTCTATTTTAATACTATGTGCAGGTCTAAGCTATAATATATTTATCACACTACTATTTATATAAGCTATAGGGTGCATACAAAAGCTGACAGATTATACTATATCAAAAAACAGTTAAAAGGGATTACAAATTGTACTATATCAGAATCTTTGTCATCAATAATAACTTGCAAAAGCCAATACATAAATATGAAAGCAAAAACTATATTGCCATTTATAACGAATCCCAGTTTAATCAGGCTGAGGAGTATCAGGGAGTAAGAAAGTGAAATAGACTGGTGGAGTCACACTCTTCAAAGCTCAGCAAGAGTTGTGTGAGCCCTGATCCTCTCGCCATCAGGCAGAAGGAGGGGATCTAAAACATGAGGGGGAATGGAAAAAGGTCCCTGCTCATGGAGGTAGGAGAATCCCCTCCCAGCCTCTCTTACCTTCCCAGGTACCCTTAAACTGCAGGTATGAGGCTCTGAACATGAGGGTCAGGCAGACGATATTGGAGAAGAAGGTCTGACTGGGGGTTTATCTGGAATAGGTCAGTCAGCCAGATGGATCACAAGAAATAATAAACGGTAGTTGTATTGGGCTACTCCCTTCTGAGGGGAACTGGGGGCCATGTATGCCATCTGACAGGGAATTCTGCTGCCTCCCTTGGGTGTGGGTAAGGGGTTTACCAGGAGACTCCCTGGAATGATTCAGCCCTCTGATTATTTCCCACTGCTTGTTGTCGAGGTTGGCAGTGACAAGGCTGACGAGTGAATGCAACCAAATCCTAGCAGAATCAAAAAGAACTTCAGACCATTGGGGTGACTGGTTGAAGGAGTAGGAGCACAGGTGATGTTTTCCTCAAGCCCTTTAGTAGCAAGGAAGAATGCCAAAAGGAACAGGAGAATCTGCATGATCAATGTGTGGCTTAGAGACTGGTGCCATTGGTGGAATTTGGAGTTTTTTCGATCATGGAGTGATTTATATAGCATCAGACCTGATGGAGAGAGATGGGGTTCACCTGTTTAAAAGGAGAAAAAGGATGATGTTCTTGAGTTGGCAGGGCTGATTGAGAGGGATAGCTTTGAAGGGGAAAGGCAATAAAACCAGCATGGGAGAGATGTGCCCTGGGTGGGGGCAAGAAAGTATTGGGGTTAAAATTGATAGCCCACCCCAATGATTTTGTAGTGAGCAACACTGGAATGCACTTGCAGTCTTATGGGGACAAGCTGAGGACTCCTAAGGTCCTGACAAAAAGCTGACATGGAAAACACCAGAAAATTATATCAAAGGAAGAAGAGGGGTGTTCCTTTGGGAAGGTGAAGTGGCTGACAGGCAATCTGAGGTGCCTTTATATCAACGCATACAACATGGGCAACAAACAGGAGGACCTGGAAACCACTGTGCTGCTAGAAAATTATGACCTTGTTGCATTACTGAAACTTGGTGGATTGAATCCCATGACTGGAGTATCACTACTGATAGCTACAGCCTGTTCAGAAGATACAGGAGAAGAAGGAGATGGAGAGATTGCCCTCTACACCAAGAAATTGATTCAATGTGAGCTGTCTTTGAAGAACAGCCATGAGCAAGTCAAAAGCCTGTAGGTAAGAATCTGATCAATACAGCAAAGGATCCATGTAGTTGGTATCTACTACAGGCTGCCTGATGAAGGGGATCCTTTTAACAAAGGCTTCTTTCTAAAGCTACAGGAAACATTGTGCTCACAGGCTTTTGTCCTGCTGGAGGCTTTCAACCAGTGTCCAGTGGAGATCCTTTCTTGACAGATGACTGAAACAGAGTTTCATGAACTTTTCAGTTAAGGTGTGTCATATGCAAACCAATGTCACTTTTGGAATCACTAGAAATTAATGCCAGCTGTAGATATGACAAGATCACAAGTCGCTCAAAATTTTGAAAGACAGCAGACTGTCTTCAGCAAGATTTAGGATCAGAGGCAAAAAGCCCCATCTCTTTTCTGATTAATTTTGTGGCCACGATTCCATTTCTTTTGACCCTTAAAATGAATAGTCTTAGGCTGTAGTTTGTCATCATTTGGTCAGCTCATGAGGTTTTCTTCTTTTTAAAACTGTATTTTCTCAAGGCAGAGAAACCTACCATTCTGCAACTATCTACCTTTGAGTAGAGGAGAATATTCAAAGTGCTCAAAGTCAGGATGAAAGATTATTCATACCAGCAAGGAAAAGGTGGGTATTGAAAGAGACTGCTGAAGGAGAGGTAAAATCTTAAATGATAAAACTGAAGACAGAATACCACTAAGTGAAATAAAGGATTTGTCTATTTGCATTTAAATTGATACAAAGCAACAAAAGGTAAATTATTATAACTACTTTAAATCTAGTAAAAAATGTGCTGCTGTGTGCATTAAGACAATGCTGGAAGTTTACAAGTTAGAACTGCTTTAAAATACTTCTTTCTAGGGATAGCATAACATTGCATCAGGCAATTTGCTTTTCCTACTCTTCTTGAAAGATGTGCATCTCAACAAGATATGGCATATGAGTTCTTAAATTAGACCAATAATGACATACACACAAACAAGCAAAACATTCTCTCTTCCTTCTCCTCCCTTTCTTTCTGCTTTCTTGTCATACAGTATATGACTAAGGAGAAACTGAAAGAATCCATGAGTGACAGAGCTTACTCCTGCATCAATATGCTCCTTCCTGATGGAGTGATCAAAGGACAACGGTAGTGGACAAAATAGGGCTTTACCCCTTGAAGTATTCTCTATTCTATCCTGTTGAGATCGGCACAAATATAAGGAATTAAACTGACTTCCTATGGCTGCCATCCAAGTTGAGAAACTATAACTCAGTACCACCTGCAATTTGTAATGGTCCTCTCTATTTCCATCCCTTAAACTCCATTTCTGTCAGCTTTTCAGTGTTCAAAAATGGACTAGTTAATATAGCAGTGAGGAAAAAAAAGAACAAAATAAAATATTTTATTGTGTAAGTAGATTTGAAAGGAAATTACTAAAAGGTAAGTATACATGGACCCTCGCGCACAGCTCTCTTTTTACAGTTGCACTTAAGGACTGTACTTCAAATATGGTTATACAGATATTTTCCCCACACACACTGACTGCCCCTTAATCTTAAAACTTAATCTGCCACAAAATTACATTAAACAGACTGAGAAAATACTTGAGAGTGACTGTTTACAAAGAAAGTAATTTATAGCATACAATTACTAATAATAATAATTACAATTACTACTAATAATAATTAAGTATACAATTACTAATAATAAGGTAGAATAAGAGTTCAAAAACTGGACTGAATTACAAAACATTTCTTCAAACATCCATTTCTGATTATTGCTGTAAGGTACCAATTGGTGTGTTCTAGACTAATTTACAGACATTCATAAAACAGTGAAAAACGCATGCTTTAGAAACCTGGGACATTTCATGCCTTTGTGCTAACAGAACATGAGGATGGAAATGACTGGCATTTTTCAATGCAGATTAGTAGAATTTAGTGTTTGTTTTCTTGTATACTAACTGATTTTTCATATTTTTTCTCATTTTTTTCAGGTGATCTTTTATCTTCAGGTTTAGTCCATGGAGGGCTGTGCAGCTTCTGCAGAGGTGAAAACATCATCAGTGTAAACATGGTGTATATGATACACATAAGCAAAAATAAAAAAAACATGCTAAAAATCCATGGCAATAGTGCACATAGAGCTGTATTTTTATTAAACGGATGTGCCAATCACAAACTATTGCAGCAGAATATGGTATTTGCCAACTGTGCCTAGAAAGGGGTCCTGATCTCTACTAAAGGAAGCATATTTAACAACTTTCATAGTGCAAAACCATACAAGTCTGATTCTGCACGCAGCTTCATATAATTGCATATAATTGCATATGAGATATATATATATACATATATATATATATATATATATATATATATATAATTATTTTGGAAATCTTTCCATGCTCCTGCTTCCAGAGCTATAGACATCACACTATCAAATTAAGTGATTTGACTACTAAGTCACTTGTCTACTAGTTCTTTAAATATTTAGTAGTTTGCAAATTGTTACCAGCCAGAAAACATTTTGAATAGATGAAGTGCAACCAGATGCAGTCATAGTCTGAAATAGGTAGTCTTCTCTTTTGAGACAGAACTTGGTGAAGAATATATAAGTATACTTCAAGTAATTGCATTTCACAAAACCTTTCAGTAAAACCCCAACAATTACTCTGAAAGAGAATACCTGAAAGCTTGTCTCTGTTTCTGCTGCTTTCAAACGAGATGTTGAATCATTATGATTCCCCAAACATGTCTTGGCAACCTGTCAATACAAATATCAGAGATAAGGACATCGTATTTTTTCCTAAAATATTCAGTTTTCTAAACAAAACAAAAAAAAAAAAGAAAAATTCACTGGGTCTTCTTTTAAGCCTAGTTCATGAAATGGAACAAAGTTTTTGTAGCTAAGCTTATCGCAGACTCCCATGATCCCTGTAATAGTCTTCAACAATATAGTCTTGTAGTGGCAAGCTTAACAACTTAATACTTATCCAGCTTTTTTCTTCATGTTTAAATCTCATTACCAATAGTGAAGTTTACTCCTACAAGTGGTCCTAGGGAACAGAAAAATCATTACAAGTGTCTTTTATGGGTAAGGAAATATTAACAAACAGTTGAAAGTCAGCCTTACAGTTAGAACTTCTCTATTACTATTGTCTTGTCTAAACTCTAGATCTCTTAGGTATAATAATCCCTGAATGGGAACATAAAGTCACTGAAAGGGGAAGTCAGATGACTCTCAAGGTGCAAAATCTTGTTACATTAGTTGCAGTCGTTTTATTCAAGGAATAATGATATATTCTTTGTCAATATGCTTTTTAATATCTGGGAAAACAAAGTTGCACAGCATAAATAAAATTAAAAAGTACATTTTTAACCAAGGATATCTCCAGATATGAAACCAGATATTTACACAACACTGAAAATTCTACTGTACTTAAATCAAAGTCCCTTTTGGACCAGGATTAGTGATACCACAGGAAAAGGAGTTGAAACATGAAATACAGTAAAATAGTCATAATATTTGGTCATTAATCTGAGTCCACATTGAAATTTATCTAATTGTTTTCCTATTAAAACTGATACATTTAAATGGAGTGAAAATGACAGGGCTTTTTAAAAGTTTTAAGTCATCAAAGATGCTTTCCAGTGTAAAAGTGGGGGGGTTTAGCAATGTTTAAGGTATTGAAGTTGAGCCTATGAGAAGATGCAAATAGATTTCATGTGGGGAACTCTTTTTCATATTTTCCCACTCTAGACAATGGAAAATAAAAGTTGCATTAGTATAGGGAATAATCAAGGCAATATTGATTAAAATAAATTCTATTCCTAAAGCATCTACTCCTTTCATGACAAAAAAATCAAACAAAATATCAAACAAATGTGTGGTTTGTCTTAGATGAAGACTAGAAAGTCAGATGAGAGAATAGCAATTTTTAGTGGACTTTTAGTACTTCAAAACCTTATAAGTGTAGTCTTGCCAAAACTTCCATTTAAATTATTTACTATTAATCTAGACTTTAAAAAAATATTTGAAGATTAATCATGTTCAGAAAAAATGAGGGTTTGGGTGACTTCTAGATTTGCAGCTTGAGGACAAAAGATACTATAGGTCAAACAATGAACAGTATTCCAAACTGTATCATGAAGAGGACAGAAATAATGTGAATTAAATATAAGATAATTTATACATCCAGAATTTGCTCTGACTGTACATACTGGAATGTGAAATCAGGTAACATATTTCACCAGCATAATTTATAGGAGATAGGAAGCAAAAACTATTAATTGACATTAATAAAGCTATAGGTCAACTGCTTAAGACATACGTAAAGGAAGAAAAAAAATAACCAGATCTGCCTTAGAGAAAATAAAAGCAAATTATAAAGCCAATGCTTTATGAGTGAGTAGTCTTGCATACTCTTTTCATAGAACAGACAACAAAGTCTATCTTAATAGGAAAAGACCAATAAAGACTTAAGTCTGATGTATTTCATATTTGTTCACTCAAGAGTTCTTTTCTTTTTAGTAGCACACCATATGGATCACTGTTAGAGAGAGATAGTAGGGACTTTTTCTAAAGAATGTCTTTATGTTGTTAAAGTATAACATTCATTATTGATTCCTTGTCACTGTGAAACATTGTATATAATTTCCAAATAAATTACATATTGAACAACAGCAATGACTTTCAATATGCCATCAGTCAACAACAGTTCAATAGCCAGGATTGTAACCAGCTCCTATTGATGAGGTGTACACACACACACACACACACACACACATATACACACATACACACATACACACACATACACACACACATATATATGTGTGTGTATATGTATACATACGTATATATTTATATATATATATATATTTATACATATATACACACACACATATACAGTGGTTGTGGCTTTTTATCAGTTTGTTTCCTAAACTGAGTCAGATGAGTATTAACATAACCTACTGTATCTGTAAACTGGGTTTAACAGAAACCAAACTGAATCCCATCCACATATGATCACAGACATATGTATAAACACATGCATACACACACACACCCCCACACACACCTCTGTGTGTATTTATATGCTTATATATATATATACATATATATGCATATATAAATGCATAAATATACAAATACACACAGTACATCTATGTTTGTGTCCCTCAGCTAAAGACCAGTGGAGAAATTTAAACCAAATATACTACAATACCTTTTACAACCTTAGGTGACAGACAAAGAAAGTAAAATATTAAACTTTTGTTATAGTTGCTAGTTTCCTCTAAGCCAAGTAGTGAATTGTTTTGTACGTTTATCTATGTGACTTTCTTTCTGTCAGATTCCCTCCTGTGAGAGGAACACTCATTACAAAAGGACAGAATGACAGCTTGACACGGTAGAAATGATCAAAAAGCAAAAATAATTGCTTTTGGAAAGTAAAGGTGTTGAAATGTTGTTAGGGTGGCTTTTTATCTCATGGAAATGAGATTTTAGAAGTACATACTTGGATCATGCCAAACTTTGAATCAAGGTTTCAATATCTGAGGGTCATGTCCAGGAGGAACTCTTTGTTCCCTCACAAGAGCAGGCATTCCAGTACCTTGCACTGTGATTACTAAACAGTAAATAATGCCCCTCAACATATGCTTGAACAAAGAGACACACAACAGGGCAAACAGCAGCTTTCTCAATTTGTATCAGAGAAAGATAAATTGCTTTTCTTCCAAAGAGTGAATTTTTTTTGAAAGATTATTACTCAAATGTTAATAAAATGCTAACAAAAGAGTAAAAGCATCTTTGAAGAAGCTATTTAGAATGTAAAAAATCCCACCTAATCTCAAGTCAGTCCTGTTAGCTAAATACAACTCAATTGAATCCTCTTGTACCATCATAACAAGGCAGGTTGTAATTTAAAATATTGCCAGGAGTACTTCAAGGATGTTCTAGTTTTCATACCAAGTGTAACATAACACTTCACAATATGGATTATTTCCCCCACTATTGGGAAGAAAATTTTAAGAGTTCTGCTTGCACATAATCTCTATTATTCATAGGTAAGTTTTAAATCTGTGCTGGCTTCAAGCAAGGGCAGGAAAGAGGCACTACCTTTCACCATCTGAAGACTTTGAACAAAACACATTTATCTCTGGAAGCAATGCAGGTGTAATGAGTTTGGAATAAATATGAAATGATTTTTTGCTTGTCCCTCTCCTTGGTGCTTCCAGAGAAGTTTAAGCAGGCTTTTAAGCTACATACTAAAATTTTTTTAGGAAGAAAAATCTCCAACACCAACAGCTAATGTATAGCCAGGTGATGACCCTTTGAACATTAGCTAATATCTTTTCAGAAATACAGAAAGGCAGTATGTGAACGTGAGGTCAAGACAGTAATAATGTTGCTATTTTCTTGTTTGTGTCTGAAGTAACAGGTAGATAAGGAGTGCAGATCAAAAGGGAGAAAATACAGCATAGGTGGGCAAGACTAAATACCACCAAAAGGAGGGCAAGACCTGATATAAAGTAAGAAGACAATTCAAAACATCATGCTTTGATCTAGCTGAAAAATACTGGATGACTAAAATACCACAACAATTTAAAAAGTTTAAGTTATTGTTAGCATGGCAAAATGCTGAATTCTCATGAACTTTGCATACAAGATTATTAAAAAATACTCTTCTGCATTTGTGAAACTGACAGCACAACAAAAGAAAAAATCCAACAATATTCTCAAATTCTAACTTAATTGCAGAAGTTTACTTCCTGCCATTTGCATTTAGAACTAAATGGGTTTTTCTTCCTAACTATTTTCTGTGTTTTCTTCTGCATCCCTTTCTAATGAGCATGAGGTTGGCAGTTTCAAAGGGAGCAGGGATGGCAGAAGTCCTGATCTCATGGAGAAGCACAGTTCCTAACATTTTGGAGACTCAGTTAGTTCATTGGTCAAAAAGTTCACCAAGTTGGAAGGGGCATTTAGAATATTTCATTGCTTTCCTCATTCCAAGGTAAGCTTAATATTTCTCAAAGCTTTAGCTGAAACTGTCCCATTTATAGGTTCATCAGAGATGAAGAGTGATTCTGCTAGAGATATTTTCTTAATAAAGACTTATTGATCAGTTATATTTTATCCTTATTTCATCTGCATGTGCCCACACAAGCAATCCACTTTAATGTCAGTTCAGGAAGCAAACCTACAACACTTGCCATCATAGCCAGTCTTTGTCAACGTAGACAGTAAATGATTAGTCCTTGTAGTTTTATGACTCAAAGCAATGAAATAAGACAAAAAACTATAGATTTCTCTGATGTTTAGAGCCCTGCCTCCTCTTTTTCCTACCCTTTCCTTAATTCATTTTAATAAAAACTTACAATAATTTTATAAATTGCATTTAACCACTAGTGACAGATCTCAAAATTTCACCCATGAACAAATCAGTTTCACAGAATAATCTCTGTATTTCCTCTGTGTATTCACCATTAAGTTTTCTAAGTGGTATGTCTGGAATATCTGCCCTATAATTTGCAAAAATTGTTGTATTTTTAAAACAAACATAGTAAATTACATCTACAGTATTTTTATCATAAACATCAAGAGAGATCTAACATTTGAAGACTCAACATTAAAAGCTCTAAAACACAGCACTGAGAATTCTAAGTATGAAAGCATAATCTTTTCCAAAGAGAGATTTCAGGAAAAAAACACTTTTAATCAAGTGTGTTTGATAGGTGGATAGACCATTTCACTGTTTTCACTGTGCTCTTTCCAAATTCCATAGTTTCTTAACATCTCCTTAAAATTTAGTTTGCCCAATATTTAGTTTACAATTTTTATGGCTAAGCACAACACAATTTTTATTATTATTTTCTTCTATATGGCAGAGAAACAGAACAAATTTAGTGATGTTGAACACTTGTTACTTAGTCTACATAAAATTTAGGAAACATATTAATAGTCTGTTTGTAAAATGAATTTTCATAAAAATGCATTTTCCTTTAAACAGTACATTTTGCAAAATAAAAAAATCAAGAGCAGAAAGTGAGAAATTTAACATGACAAAAAAATTGAGATGGGGGCTATGCCTTGAAATGCCCTGTTGCTTTCTTCACTATAGCATGCAGTCCAATTAACAAAGTATGTGTGTGAAATTCTGGTTATAAAATCTGCATCTTGATCAGTAATACACACAAAATTTGATAAGGTATGGTATTCAGTTCTAGTAAATAACACTGCAAAGTTGGAGAGCTTCACAGCTGGATGGATAAATGACAAAGGTGGATAAACTAAGTGTGCATCTTTAAAAAATTTTCAACAAGCTAGTTAGAACTCAACATGTCCATTAGCTATGGACTTGCAACTTTATCTGAGAACAGCTGAGCAATGTAACTAGAAGGGTTTTCTACTGTATCAACTCAGCAAGAACTGGCTTTATGGTCAAAAAATTCATAACAATTTAAGGTCAAATAATCAAATCACAAGTGAACATGAAATCAAGTTTAAGTAAGTGGCATTTATAACTGCTTTTGCAAATAGAAAATATTTCCACTGCTCCTAAAGAGAATCATACAGATTTAGTTAACCAGACATTAGAGTTCTAGTGTTCCTTTGCATCGCTACTCCTTTTGGCTTCAGAGGGCACAAAAAGCAGATACAGAAGGTGTTTGTAGAGTCTGATGGGAGAGAAAGTACTGAGTTAATAAAAAATAAACCACATATAGAAGAAAAAGATGGTGTGGTTAGGTCAACTGACAAACCGATTATCTTAGTTGTCATTGACCAAGTTAGGTTCACAGTTTATTCAAAGATATGTTTATCAGATTTGCTCATGAATTTGTTACAGATCTGTATTGGAGCTGCTTTAACCTTCACTGTTTAGAAGAAAGATACAGAGCAAGAAGTATGTGAAATGTGCATATACCTTTTCAGAAGACACTTCTGCAGTTTTTCATTGCCTTCTGTTTTAGATCACAGTGTACTGAGGAGATGGTTAAACTCAGATGATATAACTTCTTATGACCTTCCTAGTCCTCATTTACAGAATCAAATTTACTTTAAGGATTTTATTAGTCTGAAATTTTGTTATTAAAATAGTTACTTTTTTTCTCTTATTACTTCCTTTGGTAAACAATTGGAGAGTACAATGTGATCAAAGCTCTGCAACTGGAACTGATTTAAGAAAATGAAGCAAAATGCTGTGATTGCTTAGAAATGTGTACAATTTTGGCTCCAGTACACAATGTCCTTTGTCATTGAATGATTAATGAACATGTAGTGGTTTTTTACTTCAGGAAATTAAGGCAGTAAATAAAAGCACTGTCACTTATATTTATCAAAGAAGATTCTACAAGGACAAAACAAAATATTTAACATGACAACAGAGAAACAAAGAATCATTTTATAAATTCTTTGATGTTTTAGCAATACCAAATAGGTAGTTTTAAATGATATGTTACATGCATAGGTGTCGCACTATTTGGAACGGCAAGAAGCACAACACAGACTCTCTTGTGAGCTGAACAGGAGAGCAAGGTTTATTACCTCAGATCTTCTTTTATAGACTGATACATGAAAGTGCAGAAAGGTAAAACTCTTATTGGTTAGTGAACTAACACATCACCATCATTGGTCAGTGGGGTACACCACCCCTCAACCTTCTCTTGCAAAAAAACAAGAAACTGACAAACAGCACCTGCAAGGCTGTCTTCTACCACTAAGGATTGTTTTAATTCTTCCTTATGATTTCCCAGGTCACTTTCTCAGGCGAGACTGAGAAAGTTATGTGGCCTGCTCTTCTACAGTCACTGTGCTCCCTGCTTTTGCTCATATTTAGCATCCATACATAAGAATTATTTGACATGTAAAGAGAATAAAGTAAATTCTGGTATAAAAGCCAAAATCCCAAAAGCTTTTGGGAAGATACGAAAAGGAAGGGATACAGGGGAGAGTTCTGCCCAAATATTTTCAGGAGCCAGACACAGGAAAACATCCCTGGATAAGGGTAAGAAAAATTAGTATTATTGACAATATGTGTCTAATAAAGTACAAATACTCTAAAAAATGGAAACTTTTACAAGAATATTGAAGTTAGCATTTTTTGGTTTTTGATGAATTTCAGATAATCTATCACAGGATACCCTACCTACTTCTGGCTATTACTAGTTCTGTGTCAAATTTCCTTACAGATAAATATCAGCAGTGTCTAATTTCCAGATTTGCTAGTCTGCATTCCATTTGTCAATAAATTTTCATTTGTATTTGTTCTAATGTAAACTACACTGATTATTGTGAACAGGCATAAACCCCATAAATAAAAAATTGCAGAAAGATCACAAATTTAAGACAGAGATGCCCAGCCATACAGACTTAAAAATACCAGCAACTAACCATTTTGCTTTATTTTTTGCCTTAATATCTGTAAGAGTACATGTTCTTCTCTAGTTAGTCTTCACTACCCTAATTCTTCCAAAATATAAATCACATTTTATTTATCAGAGACACAATAAAAAAATAGTTGTAAAGTTCTGAGAAAGGATTGCTGAAATATTAGGTTTCTAAGCAACTGAGTTTTAAGTACATCTTCACTAATTTTTCTTTAAAAATGCTGTATTACAGCTGGTCATATGTCCTTAACCGTCCAACCTTAATCTCCCTTCATTGGGAGTTAAGCAGCTGTAAAAACTTCAGAAAAAAATTACACACGGCCAAGTAATGACGAAAATACAATAAAAACTCTTCCCAAGTGTTGAATTTTCTCCAAGTGATAGTGTTCACAGGTACAAATTGCAGCTTTGTATTACTGAAGTAATATGATCCTTTGAGAAAATAAATTCCTTCCAGTTCTTTCAGAACTTAAGGTGGTATCTCTAATACCAATATATGAAGGTTAATTGTGGAAAGAGACATTTTTAGTTCAGTTCTCAAAGCTAATAATTTGAATTCTTCCTTGTGTCTCTCTTTCTGTGTTAATGTGAGATGATAATGATGATGATGATGATGAAGAGATGGCTAGCCCAATGTTAACCTGCACTATTTTTATGTCCACGTTAGCCGATGTTCAGATGGACAGTGTGTCTGTCTGCTGACTGACTAAACAGCTAAAAATACTAGTTGCTAGAAGCACAAAAAACAACCACCAGCTAATCTAAATAACTAAAACCTTGATTTTATGGAAAAGTGACTCTTATAGGTGTCTTTCATCACAGTACTTGATACAGAAATTAAACACTCATTTGATTTTTGAAACATGTTAATAGTTTTTTTCTTTTTCTTTCTCTTTTAATGTAGTCACTTCTATAAAAAAGTGCTGCTTAAACTTCCTTACACAACTATTTAGCCTAAATTACTTCAGTCTCTACTGGAAGTATTCTACATTTCATCAAATCTTCCATAACTTTTCCAAGGAATAACTAAGTCAGAGTATAACTCTAGTCATAATCTAAACAGAGTTCACTCCATCTTCATAATTTTACATGTTTTTCTTTTCTTCCTTCAATTTTTATTAGCAAAATAAGTTTTCTTTACCTATAGACATTAAGAAATGTGCAACAGGAAAGTATGTACACTTATGGATATGCAATTTCTTGTTCTGTAGAGTATGTGGCAGAGGGGAGGTAACTTATAACTGAATAAACTTGTAACATATTTGTAATAAATGGATAGTGTATAATTTTTAAAAATAATTTATTGTATACTGAACTATCTAAAATTGTTTTCTAGTTTTCTTCACACTGCCATGATCACTAATAGCAAGCTACCCAGTTACATCCACAGGATTTTGTTTTATCTCAAGATACAACAATATATTAAATATATATATTTCACTTGCAAATTAGTCAAAAAGCACTATACTTTTTGAACTAGTGAGCAGAAAATCCTCAACAGTCAGAGCAGACTCTCTCAACAAAATTTGTCTTGCTCATTTTTTCTGGTTTTTTTCCTGTTCTATTTGTATCTTTATAATTACAGCCATGATTCATGCATTTGAGATTTCTGTTAAGAGCTCTTATCATGTTGTCTGACTGGGTGTATTGTCTCAGTAAAAGCACCAGATTTAGCTTTCTATCAGAGCTATAATAAGAAAAACACAGCTTGCAGCTTTTCTAGACTGGCAGTGAATGATATCACATCCTTTCAACTATTATGCTGTCATGTCATATATCTCCCCAAAGGTTTTGGTTTATCAAATGAAACATCTGTGATGGCTGTGCTAGAAATAAAATAATTAGAAATTAGAAATAAATAAATTAGTAATAAATATAAAGATATGTAAAGATATGTAAACAAATATCTTTATGTTTACATATGTATAAGGTATGTAAATAAAAAGATACGTAAAGATATGTAAGTGGTAATATGTACCACTACTCTTCCTGCAACAGCTCTACCAGTTCTATTAAGCAGTTTTTAAAAGAAGCCCAGATGTTATATATGCACAGATTCACAGCAAAGAGCCTTTGCTCCCCAGCACTTCAATACATAACTGGCTCATAAAATATGTCTACCATCTTGAATAGGAAAAGTCCCATTGAGAGTTGCCTAAAGCATTCATGTTTTCTTACAGCCTAGATTAGGCCCTGTTTTTCAGGTAAGCTAATCTTACATCTTGAGAATCACACTCCTGGGTGCTTTGATTTTCTTCTTTTTTCAAGACCACATGAAAATTCTCTTTCTCTGCTGAGACATTTTGCCAGACCTGAAAAATAAAAATAATAATTAAAAAACATTAATATAATTGAGATATAATATCAAATAAGTCACGTGAAAATTCAGGATAACAATGAAAAACCAAGAGGTCATATACTGCAAACTGTTAACTACTTTGTATACTGCATTTTCAGCAAATTTTATACAGGGAATGTCTCAATATACATTCTTGTTGGAGCACTCCCTTGTAAATTATTACTTCCATATACATAATCAAGATATTCTATCTAAATGCCAAAGAAGGTGAACAAAAGCATTTTCAGAACTCATACCCCTGTGACTTTTGTGGATTCTGGGACAGGCTGAGGCTGTGAGTTGACATGTTTATGAACTGCTTGAGCTTACTTCACCTGTCCACATCCTCTCTCTCTGCTGGGACCTCCCAAGCTGCAGGCTGGATGTTCCTTTTCATGCCTTTCTCTTCTTACACATAAAAAGGACTTCTGTACGGGGAAGGCACTCTGCTATCATGTTATAATCAGTGAATTTCCTTTGACTGAATTGTTGCTTGTTTTAAGCATAATTTTCTATATTTCCTGAAACTTTTAAGATTCAAAATGACAAAAAAGGAAGAACATGCACTGAAACTATCCTGAAAGCATCAAATTGTCTTGCAAGACTTTGAAACTCTTCAGGGGGGTGATGGCAGGAAACATAGCAAAATAATTTTCCTGTAAAGGAAAGTTAAAACTTCAGACATCAGTTTTGAAACCTTTCTCATGTCAGTTATATTGCATTGAATTACTAAGTAATACAAAGTTTTCAGATATTATGGAGAACAGGAGAAACCAAACCAAGCAAGTCACTATGTACATTTTCACTTGAACTGTGAAATAGTTCAACTCATAGTTGAAATAAAATAGTTCAAATAGTCTCTGGTTAACAGCTCTCCAATGAGGATTTGTTAGTTTTATAGAGCAACTGACTACTGGAGGAAGTAATGTAGAGATGAACAAATTAAAAAGATCAATATAAATAATTGTTTTGTTAAAAAATAAATGCCATTTAATACCTGTATTGAGAGACCTGTCTGCTTGGACTGAAAGAAATTACAATTCTTCAAACCTAAATTTTGTGCCATTGAATAAAAGAAGCATATGTTCAATAAATGATAAAACTCATGTTCACTTGATTTCTTGACTATCTGACACAGTGAAATCTCATGAGATGCCAGCAAAACCAGACAGCTTTAAGCTTTACTAACTGTGAAGAATAAATGTCTGTGCATAGTGCTTCTTATTTATTAAGAATTTGATTCTTGCTTAAGATTTCACCTTAGCCAATGATACACAATTTCTCAGCATGTTATTTCTACAGAAAAAGCAGAAGTATGAGATTTTAGGTGAGTTGTCATCAAGAGAGTACCTTCCAAGTGTAACATTTTCAGATGTTTACATTTCCTATTTCTAGGAAAGTATAAACCAGGACAATTTCCAATTGTCTCCTGTTTTATCTTCAAGAGTGAAGTCCATTATTACATATTAGAACTCTTCTTCTTTTCTCTCTCCCCAAACAAAAGACAAGATTTAATGAGGTTTTTCAATTTCTATATGATTGCCTTAGCCAGTAGGATCAGACTCTAACAAAATTTTAAAATCACTTACCAGAGCCACACTGCTCAGACACCAGCTAAACCTTAGAGCAGTGAATAGGGCTGCTTCATTTCCCCTGTTTTCTAATTGATGGACATTGCATCCCTTCATCTATTACACAACCATCATCGCCAATTACTTTTCATTCTGTTACCCTAAGGTGACACTGATCTCCACGTCTTAAGTTCAAGTTTAAAACACCACCACACTTCTCACAAATGCCAAAGGAGGAACACAGAACAGAGGGTAAAACCATGGCTGGGTCTCCATCGTGGTTTGACACTGGCCAAATGCCAGGCACCCACAAAAGTCATTCACTTACCCTCTCCTGCTATAGCTGGGCAGAGGAAAGGCAAAAAAATTAACGAAAGGCCATGACTTGAGATAAGGACTGGGAGAAAAACACTCTAAGGGCAAAACATATTCACATTTAAAGGTATAAAGGAAATTTATTATTAAGAGAGTCAGAGGAGGATAATGAAAGGTAAAATAAGTCTTTAAAACACCTTGTTTCCCCCCAGCCCCCCACTCCTTCCCAAAGGCAGTGCAGAGACACAAGGCATGGGGATTCTGGTCACTTCATCATTTGAGATCTTCTGTTTGCCCAGGGTGAGGAGTAATTTCTCTAAAGCTGTCCCTTTCCACAGGCAAACAGTCTTCCCAAAACTGTTGTGGCATGGGTCACACATCCATGGGGTGACATCTTCTAAGGATAGACTGCTCCAGTTTGGAAGCAAGGGCCCTCTATCTCTGGAAGCAGGGGTGCTCTTCCTTTATTCAGGTTTCCTGCTGGATCACAGCTTTCTCTAGCATCTACTCACTCCGGCGTGATCACTTTTCCCATGGGCTGCAAGTGGATCTCTCCATTCCCTGTTGCCTTCATACATTTCAGGAGGCCAGTTTGTTTCACCATAGTTCTCACTATGGCTTGCAGAGGAATTTTGGCTCTGATGCTTGCAGCACCACCTCCCCTTCTTTTCCACTGACTTTGGAGCAGCAGCCATGTTGTTTTCCTTCACACATTGTTGTTTTCCTCTTCTCTGACTAGAAGAAAAACTGATGCTTGTAGGTACCATTGCCAAGAAGTTCCACTAATGCAAAGGTTCCTGCAGGATCCCACAGCACTGATAGGTTGATTTCATCTAGGTTTCACATTGGGGAATTACTCATTGTGTTTTCACCGTCTGCCATATAGCCCTGCCACTGCTGCACAGTCAGTGGTGGCAGCCATGGTGCTGGCACTATTAATGCCTCTCCTCATGGAAGGAGCCAGGAAGTCCCATCCAAGCTGGTCTTGAACACTTCCAGGGATGAGGTATTCACAACTTATTTGGGCAATGTGTAGCTACATTCCTTCTGAGAGCTTTTGTAATGAACTGGAACTACTGAAAAACTCTAAAAAAGGCAGCAAAGGCTGCATAAAGCAGTGATAATCAGAAACAGCGAGTGGCATGTTGCTGTGGCTAGAGTTTGCTTTAGAGAAGCTAAGCTGCTCATTTTCCTCCTTCAGGTGTTTCTGCTACTGTTTCTACAGCTGGAGTTGTGTTGGAGTCTAGGATACAGAGTGTTTCTGATACTTAGTTTTGGGATCCAGAAAACACTGAATTTCATGTAACATGAAATTCATGAGCATGTTTTCCTGGTGATACATGAGAACAAATGTTAAAGTCAGATGGAAAAAGCTAAAAGTGTAAGTGTGTAGATTAGAAAGTTTTCTTAAATCACTGGGTGAAAAAGTAGTTTAGAGAACAGAAGACAAGATGGAGGATTTAGGGTGTTGTCTCTTGTCCCTTCTTTCTTCTTCATGTTCTTCTCCTAGAGGTTTTTGGGTGGTAGTAAGTGATTGGATAAGGAATGCCGCAGTGCAGTACACAGGTGTTGGGTCATTGGGTCACTAAGAAAAATAATTTACTTGGCATTTGTTAATTGGGTAAATGGACATATAAAAGACCTTGAAGAGGATCTTTGTTAGCCATTTTACACCTTTCTATCATAGTGCACATAGCTCCTTGTACCTTGTAATGCTGATAAGAAAAGAATAAGCAACCAAGACTGAACAAGAGAAAACTGCCTCCCTCACATCAATATTCAGTTCAAAGGGAAAAAGAACCTAACTACAAAGTCCATAATGAGACAGAGTTGGACTGCTCAGGATGATAAGGTGAGCTAAATTGCAGACAGCTGGGATTATTGTTTGTACTTTGTATCAGGAACATAAATTTATGAAGGGAAAAACCAAAACTGTAAAGCTCTTGGTTCCCTTATAGTAATTATTTGAAGTATACTAAAACTGAAAAAAATGCATTCCTACTAGAATGCTATCACATCTTTCCAAATTTAAGCAGTCCTGCTGCCTAAATAAACAGTACATTAGTACTTGTACATAAAGTTAGCCAAGATGAATGCCATTGTCTGTAACTTCTAGCAATTCTGTTCTGGAAGGCAAGTGTATTTTCTTTGACAAATTACAAATCCTCAAGATCTATATTTGTATTCCCATAAATATAAATTGTTTTTAAAGCCATTCTACAAAATACATGTAATGACATAGTAGTCCTAGGACCCTTTTCATTATTTGATTAGTGAAGTATAAGCAGGTAGTTGTCATTATAAAATCTGAATTGAACGAGGAAAATGAAATAAAATGTAGGACTATAATTAGAAGACCTTAAATTTTAGTATCTCTACCTCTCAAACCTTTCCATTGTTTTTGATTCTGTCCTTAGTGATTCCTCTGATAAATATGAAAAATGAAAGGTAATCTAAACTCAAATTTCATTAAGATAGTGACAATATTCATTATAAAGAGCTGGCAGGGTTTACAAGGGAAAAGAGGCAGCTGTTGGACATGCTGTTTACTAACATGTTCATTTCAACACTTTTTCTTTAATCACATTCTTACTAGCAAATTTGGCCAAAGTTTTTTTGAACTGACAGTTCATGTGTCCTTTTACTTCATCGTTTTGGGCTGTTGCTTGGATTACATAGCAGTGTGTAATTTGCCAGTGCTGCACTGAATTCTGTTGTGATCCATTGGCTTGACAGGGAAAGACATTTCCATGCAGGCTGTTAAAAATAACTGCATCATTCCATGTGTTTGGAAAGAGCTTGACTCACATATTGAAATAATAAATAGTAATGGGGTGAACAGCAAAGTCAGCTGTAGAGAATATTTTAGCAGAACAAGGGCATGATATTTTAGTAAAAGCCTGTCTGCACAACCCAGCTTTCAATCCAGGCAATAATTCTAAGGGCAGTGTCCTTGAAACTCTCCTGGAACAGTGAGAATAAAGACAAACAATGGCATTGTGTACATGGAAAAGAATGTAAAACAATATGTATTAACCAATAGTAGCTTGTTAAGCCCCATGAACCCTGTCGAACGCTATAAAAGTGTGCTAAAGATAGAAAGAAATGGCATTCACTATATCTCTATGAGGACTCAGTGAATAGTCTGAGTTTTCCATTAGTCAGGTGGCGCTAGAAATAGTCAGTAATGATGATACAGTATCAGATGCTAAATTATTCTATAAGGAAATTTACTGTCCTGTAAAATTCATCTGTTCGGCTTTTTAGTATGTAAAAACCAAAATATGCTTAGGGTTAATAGAGAATAAGGGATGCTTAGAATTCTGTCTAGCTGACTGGATTTCAGAGTTACTTAGTGTCCTGGTTTAGGGCAAATTCGGCAGAAAATCTCCGAATGGAGTCCCTCCAGAAAACAAATTACAGCAGCCCCTTCCCCAATTGGTTTAGCAAATCCAGAAAAGTCCTTTTCATGGGGTGCAGCTCAGCTCGCTCACTCTCTGATCAGTCCCTCTGGTGCTGGAAAGTGCCGAGGCCCGTGCCCCGGTGGGCCACAGGCGTAAGCTCCCTGGGTTTGTCTGGGTTTTCAGTCCAGAGCAGGTTTGAACAGATCCAAGAAAAAATGAAAAAAAAAACCTGCCCGGGGAACTTCTCTGCCTCAGCTAGCTAAAAACGAACTAAAAGCAAAGGAGAGCTCTGTCCCGTTGTCTGTCCGTGCTGCAGACACCACAGTCCAGAGATGTATGTGGGCAAGTGAGTGCAGTTTCTGCAAACAAACTGCGTTTCTTCTTCCCCCACTTCACTCTCAGAGCCAGCCTTAAAGGTGCAGAACTTAATATCCAGCATAAACGGAACAGACGACTGGGGATACAAGCATCATAATGTCACCCCAGAACCCTTAGTCTCTTTTCAATTTTTTTTTTTCCCCCCCTAATGAATGTCGGTGTAAGAACAGGCAAAATCTGGACTTCAGTTACACTGGATCTCAACATGCAAAATAGGAAAGGTCTGAGTTACATGTTTATAGCTCCTTTTTTGCTGAAGTTCTGCTACTAAGGTAATGGTTGAAAGCATTATCTAGGAGTTTTTATACAAGTGGTAAACTGGTAGAATAAAACTTTCAAGGTGTATACAACAAGATTTGTATAGAAAATCTTTGTGGCAAGTATTATGCTAGGTGAGACAAGATGTCCACAGGGGTTTCTTCTGTCCTCAATATGTATGATGATATAAATTCACAGCATAAAGCAACTATCAGTGATGCCAAAATATTACTCCAACATGTTATTAGAGACGGGGTAGAAAGCAACCCTTTTTTATAGTGGCTTAGTTGCTCATGAACACTTATGTCTAATGCCAGAATGCAGTTAGCTCACTTCGTATGGATCATTTCACTTCAGATTTTGTCTAATAGCCATTTACTTAGCCATAACTCAAGATGTCTTTTTTAAACTTATCTGTAGCTAAAACAAAAAAGAAAAGGAAATAGAATTAATTAAGTTTAAATACATATAGTTTTGTTGATTACTCGTGCATATAATAAATATTGTTAAAGAAAGTTTTTTTAATAAGTTTTTATAAGTCAATTACTTAGATTAGATTATATCTAAATCTATAATTTCACATTCCCTTATTAAGTTTTAAAAGCTACATTTTTACATTATTTTTTCTTATACAATGGGAAGTTCAAATATCTAGCATTTTGTAGATGCAAAACTACAAAATTTAATGAATTAATTAAATTTAGCTAGATTGCTAGAGATATGGTTATATCCTCTTGCAAATATATGTATATATAAACTACATGTATAAATGTAGCTTCTGCTTCATTTTTCCACCACTTGTAAAATCTTAAAAAAAGCAGCCTTCATCCTTCACTGTAGGGAAAGGAACTTCCTTTTCTATAATTATTAAGATACTTAGCATCTTCAGTTGTGTGTGGGAGGTTGATGTTATAATACTAAGAAACTGAAATCACCAAATAAACACATTCTTTCAACAACACTCTTGATTTTCTGCAGTCATCACAAAGGAAAAAGCAATTACCTATGGGATAATGAACACTGTATAACATTACTTACACTCAGAGCAGCAATAATACAGACCATCAGAATACGCTTTATAGGCAATTACAATCTTCTCAAATGAACGAAACAGCTATTCAAGTTACAGTCACAGACACGAACATCTGTATTTTCAGGAAGACAAAGCCAAAGAATCTCAACCCTGGATGAAGTACAGACCCTAGGAAGACCAACTTGGTGAAGCTGGAACCCTTCTGAATCATGACCTGAATTCCATAAATGGGGTCACTTTTCCGTTAAGGCGTTGATTTTTCTTCCCCAATTCTGCTTTAAAAGAGGCTTTCTTATTGATTTAAGTATGGTAAAGGAAACTTTTTTAAAAAAACCCTCTACTTGCCTGTTTATTTAAGTCCCTTTTTAACCAGTTGCTCTTATAAAAGATTACCTGACAATATAATAACATGACAACAGCTCAACCAACAGAGATATGGACTACCGTCTTTCAAAATATATGAGAAAAATAGGATTTAATAAAGGACACATAAATTCAGTTTTATTGTCATTGCTGACATGCACATATTTTTTAACAGAACATGTAACAAACACATCATCTGGGAAAGTCAAAAGAGGAAGAATATATTATTATTTTTCTGCTAAATGCAACTTCATCTAAAATTAGAAATAATGTAATTTTACCAATCATCACCGACTGTCACCAGGCAAAAAAAGAGAAACATTTAAAAAAACCCAACTTGATGTGAGTAAAGATATGTCTAAAATAATAATATCTGAAAAGCAATTAAGGGGTCTTCTCTTTCTCTGTTTGCGAAAGAGAAAGAGACAGATAAGCTTGTCCAGAAATCAGATGAGTATCACAGTAAGCTTGAGGCTGCTGTAGTTTGGGGTTGTGGCTTTAGACTGAAGCAAAATTAGGGAAGCTGGATGTATGCTGTAGATGCTAATCACAGATCCATATGTGACCATTCACCATACCTAACAATCTGGATTTTTATATTATTTAAAATATTCATTAAAAAAATTATATTTTGTATATACATACACATTTTCAACCACTGTCAAGCAGTCATCCACAGTATTTTGAGACGTATTATGTACTAGATTATGGGAGACTTTATTGAAACATCTGACAGGTAAAGACTGTAATTAAAAAAGGATATCTGGAGTAATTTTCATTTACAGGCAAACAGATCTGCAATATACAGCCACAATAAGGTGTAGCACTAAACAATTAACAGTTACCTTTTAATCCATTAGCACATTGCTAATTTCAGAGTTGAACCCTGGGGTAATGGGCCACTCCAGCTATTTACACTCTGCAAAGAGGAGTGAAGTCAAATAGTTAATGAAATGAAGTTAAAGATTATGGCATTAAAACTTGAAGGAAAAGGATATTGTTTGTTTTGGGGGTTTTTTGGGGGGTTTTTTGGGGGGGTGTTACAGACTAAATAAGATGTACCAGGTGCTTTTTTCCAATTTTCCTTGATTGTATTCAGTTGGGAAAAAACTCTCTAAACCTAATTTACTATCAATATAATGTACTAATGTACATTCTGCAGAGTAAGTAATAAACCCCAAGAGCTGTAGCTTTCAATCTCATGGTCTCTGGTGTTAAACATGTTTCCGGCATGTAATAAAAATTTATTAAAAATTAGGAACAGAAGAAAAAGGGCTGTAGAAAAAGTTCTGTGGAATCTTTATGAAGCAACAGCAAAAACATAAGCTAATGTAAATTCCAGAAATATAAGATACAAGCAAGAATTGCCATAACCTTGTGAACCACCATTAATATTAATACAGAATTATAGCTGCTGTCTAGATGATTGTAATGAGAATAAAACTCTATTAGCCCAAAGGTAACTGTGAAAAGCAGAATAGGAGAGACTTATATGAATAAATAAGTCATGGTAGTCATGCTTCTGTAATTAAATTACCTTCTATCTATTAAAAAGCAAAATTTTTGCTCCATTAGTCTTACAGACACTCACAGTACCTGAGATTTCTGCGGTAAGTATCTTAGGAGACATGTGTTGCTTTGTCTTTGAAATTAAATCCTAAAACAATGGATAGTGTAATTTTTCAATGCCATTTTATTCTTCTAATGTTTATGCATTAAGAAAGGGTTATAAGATTGCATGTCATTACTGCATTGTACAAAATGTGTCTGAGTCTACATTTAGTAATTGCCTTTTTCTCTTTTTAATTGGTTTTCTAATCCCAGTTGAACACAATGATCTGCAGGCCCCTGAAACTGAAGGTTTTGGTGATATCATTAACTGTGGCAGAAGCAAAGTTAGGCAAACTAACTAACAAAGAAGCAAAGGAGGCAACAAAAGTTGATAAATTCTGAGGTACCAGCAGCTGACTCCTAAGACTTTGATGGAGCACAAATCTATACGCTGCCCTCAATGCTTCTGCCGTTTGCTTATAGCTGACCATAGATGGAAACATAGGAAAACTGAGGTTGGAAAAGACCTCTAAGGTAAGTCCAACCATTACCTAATACTGCCAGATGCACTACTATACCAAGTCCCCAAGCACCATATCTATATGTTTCATATATTATGTATCTAACATAAAGCCACATATATAATATTTTGTGCCCTTCAGGTTTTCCTTCTGATAAAGTTATGAGGTTACATGTTATTTTTTCCCCCAATTGTGAGCATAAAACTATTTCCAAATAATAACCCCAATTACAGAATCACAGAATTAACTAGGTTGGAAAAAACCTTTGAGATTATCAAATCCAACCTATGACCTAACACCACCTTATCAACTAAACCATGGCACTGAGTGCTGTATCAGGTCTTTTTTTAAACACCTCCAGGGATGGAGACTCCACCACCTCCCTGGGCAGATGATTCTGGTGCCCAATCACTCTTCCACTGAATTTTTTCCTAATGTCCAGCCTAAACTTCTACTGGTGCAGCTTAAGACTGCATTCTCTTGTTCTGTCAGTGGTTGGCTGAGACCAACCCCCATGTGACTACAACCTCCCTTCAGGTAGTTGTAGAGAGTTGTAGAGAGTGATAAGGTCTCCCCTGAGCCTCCTTTTTTCCTAGGCTAAACAAGCCCAGCTCCCTCAGCTATTCTTCACAGGATTTGTGTTCCAAGCTCTTCACCAGCCTTGTTGCCCTCCTCTAAGACATGTTTGAACATGTCAACATCTTTCCTAAACTGAGGGGCCCAGAACTGGACATAGTACTTAAGGTACTTGGACACCAGTGCAACATACAGGGGAAGAATGACTTCCCTTGGTCCTGCTGGCCACACTATTCGTGATACAGTCCAGGATGCCATTGGCCTTCCTGGCCACCTGGGCACACTGCTGGCTTATGTTCAGTTCACTATTGACCAGTACAGTAGTAATTTTTCACAGGTTCTTGCTTTGATCCAGTGGTCAGAACCTTCATTATGGAATAGTATGATAAATTGTATCTTGGGTCTTTCAGATGGTTAATTTTTCAGTTTTCTAGCTATGAAAACTTTGTTAAATCTCAATTTAAGGACTGGATCCAAACATTTCACACTTTTTTTCATTCCTTTAAAATGTACTTGTATATTTTGAAGAAATGTACACATATGACTGTATTTATTTTTTCCAAATTTTAGTCAATTTTGTAATTAAAATACCCTGATATTATGTATGATATGGACATTGTATGACTGATCTAGTATATATTACTAAATATTTAGTATATATACTATTATTTTATATAAGTATTTCAGTCAACAATTTCTACTTTTGTATATGAAATAAGAACAAGAACCTAAAAATAGTATATCAAAACTTTTAAGTTTGGAGCCTGTTTTGCCCTTCTCCTAATCCATATCTCACAGCGAGAATTGAGTAAGTGCCCTGGTGATTTTAGCCAGTGCTAAAACCCACCACATTAGTTAAATCATATACCCTTTATACAAAACCAAATTCACCCCCCCCAATCAAATTAGTGAAGAATCTAAGAATCATGACACTGTGATGATGCTATTTTTTCAGCAACCTTGCTCTGCATTTGTAATAGATATTCAATATTTATGTACTCAGAATAACAGTGAGATTAAATTTTACCTAAATACAATTTTTTCTGTACCAAACCAGAAAACTCAGCCTTCTAATTTTCTACATGGCCATTTCAAAATGCTCTTCAGAGTCTACCCTGGTCTTGACAATCTTTCCAGACTTGTTCCTTCTCTGAAAAGTCTCACAAGCTCTTCTCCTTGCTCCCACAAGAACTCTTTTTAGTCTATACAAAGATATAAAGTTCCCCAAGCTTACTTTGATGAGGAATGAAAGAATTATTTCCAAAGAAAGGGAGGATGGCACACAGTACTTGAACTTTTCTGAATTTTTGCACTCAGTAATATATGCTGGAGTCCTAAATATTCACAATATATATCTGAGGCAAAAGAAATTACTCCTTGCTGAAGTTTTTAATCACAAAAGTGGTTAAATTTCTTGCAAGATCTTTAAATCTTTTCACAATGGAGTAGTAGTTGGCCTTTCAGTCTGTACTATGCATTTCTACAGAAAGATAGTTCTTATTCCATTCAGCCCGTGTTTTCTCCATTGAGACAAGAACACTCATGTCACACTATATTAGGAATGGTGAAGCAGTACGACACTGACTCTTAGCTTCATTGTACTAGAGAGCAAAGTTTATTATTCTTAATCTGCTTTTATACACATGTTCAAGAAGGTCCAAAAGGTGAAACTCTCATTGGTCATTAAAGGTACACATCACCATCATTGGTTAAGTGGAACATCACCCCTTGACTAAACAACACCTGCAAATTGTTGTCTTTTACCAAGGACTGTTTGGATTCCTTCTTATGCTTTCCCAGGTCAGTGAGAAGCCTGTATGACTTTGTTTCACACAGGCTCTGTTCCCTGCTTGCTTTTTGCATTTAGTATCCACACAGTCATGTGGCATTCATAGGTTGTCTTTCAACCTATGCTATGTACAATATTGAGTGTACATATGGGTACTATTGTTTAGTTTGAAATTCAAGTGTATTTCCACTTTTAGAATAGTGCAGTTCACAAAATACACAAAACCTGCAGGGTGTTTATAAAGAAGGAATTAATTTGAGGAATACATGGAACAATCAATCACTGTGTTCCTCATGATTTTTGTATTCAACCTTGGTATGTGAAATAGAATTTTCTTCTGTTTCACTTCTGAGTTTGGTTTGCCGTTAATGTCCCACAGCTCATTTTGTTGTATTTGGAGCACAGGTTATCTTTACGCAGCACAGCCAAAGGTATTATTACAATTTTTTGCTTTTTGTAAGGTGTAATAACCTTATAAACTTTTTTCAGGAAGAGGAATTAATAGAAATGGAGTAAGAATGCAATCTCTCCGCTAGCTCCATATAAATTCACAGAGATTTTTTGTCATGCCATGACTAAGTGCAGAAAATTCTTCACTAGGTCTTAATTACCAGTGCTTTGATTCTCTGATTACACCAACCCACACTTCCCATGACTGGCAGCACAGTCAATATTATGATTTTCATGCACAAAGTAGGCTCTTTAAGTATCCAGGTCCTTGGGCATTCGTCTAGAGAATAAAAAGGAAAGCAGAGTTTCAGTCCTCTTCAGTCTTCATTATTCTCTTTCATCACCACCTCTGTAATGGGAATGAGGCAAGAAAGGTGCTACAACAAAAGATCTGTCATATGTCCATCTGTCAAGGAGTTTGGAAGTGTTTTCCACTGGCAGAACATAGAATAATTATTGACATTACAGTGAAAAAGAAACTGATACCTTAAGTTTAAGCTTTCATATTTTTCATATTCTGTGCTGCCTAGGTGTGTAGTTTTGAGCTTCATATTAAGTGTTAGTGAGCTCTCTTCACAGAGTAGGTAGACAAAACAAATCCTTTTCTAGCTTGATATCAGGGACAAGCATTAAAAGTTTCAGGCCCAAAAGCATAAACAGTGGTGGATTGAAGAGAGAAAACAAGAAGGATGGAACTTCATAACCTGAAGCTGTAATTGGACAAACCTGTTATGCAGATGGACCAAAACTTATAAAAATGTAGAGACCTCGTGACTAGTCATCCATTTTTGTGACCATTTTTAGGTTTATCTTGGGTGTAGCCCTGGCCAGGCTCTTGTACTACTCAAGGTGTATCTTTTAAGGCCTTTCAAGAAATACCTACTTTATTCTTAACTCTCTCTAGCCTCTGTTCTAGGTCACCCTTCTCAAAGTATCAAAACTATATAATAAAAGTAATTGTCAATAATACAGAAAGCTAAAAACCTCATGGTTCAGGATTAATTATCTTCCTTCTACTTATGCTTTATTTTAGCTGTGTCACTGAAACTTGTATGCACAGCACCCTAAATCCATTTACCAATGTCAGCTTTAGGCACAAGTACACATTGTACCAGGTACACATAACAGTACCTGTTATGACAAGTCCATGACAGGCAAAATGGCTTTGAATTGAAATATTAGTGCAAATTTACAATGGTAAATTCTGTATTTTACATTCTTGTACATTGCAAATATTTATTTAAGACATGTAAAAAAAAAATACTTCAGACTTATACTGCTTTTGATCACTTTAAGATCACTTTTTCTATCATTTAAATGTAATAATTTCCCATTACTACACAATTTTCCAGATTAATGAACTATCCAGGACAACAACTTTATTTTGCACTGATTCAGGCACTTAATAATGCACTGCTTTGCACACATTTTTTAAACCTAATTTATTCTTTTTCATATCATATTCTCTTAAAAAAACCAAAATGACTAAGTACTTTCTTTTCAAGAAATGTGGCAACTTGCTTTCCTATTTATTCTTTCTACACCAGGTTCTTGTGATAAATACCTCTAACAAGCTGTCAGGTATTATGGTTACCAATAATGAATTCAAATATACAACCTACTAATTTGGAACTTCTTTTTTTAATAAGGAAGCGTACCCCCCCCCCACCCCCGGGAAATTGTCCCCAAGTGGTACAGCTATTACACACTGAATGATTTATCCTTCCATAGATTTAAAGTAAGTCTGACATTTTAGAAAGAAATTTTTATGCTGGATGAGAATATCTTAAAGTATTTACCAGACAAATTATCATTTGTTGCCTGAAGGTGAAAGTGCTGCTTATGAGACAGGACAGGATTGTAAGTGCTGCTCATCTTAAGTTCCCACTTCTATGTAAAATACATTTAAATAATCACATACATTTATATTCCCCCCAAAAACTAGCCTGCAATATCAAAATATTTATGCAAATCTAATAATAATGAAAAAGAGAGCTACAGATCTGTATTTAAGAGTTAACTGATGTTTGTCACAGAGTAAAAAAAGCCAAGGAGAAGATCTATAAGAAAGGGTATCATAATAGAAAAACATCTATCTTGAGTGCGCAGGGTGACTGACTATGATTCTTTAACAGCTTGATTCACAGTAGCAGATTTCATTAGTTTTATAATCACAGATAATACACAGATTTTTAATAATCAGGTGTCAATGTGTGGAAGAAGAGGTTTACAGACCATTATTCTTTCAGACATTTTCATGGCATATGCCAAGTGCAGAGAAATATGAGAACTGCCTATTAAGAGTCATTTTAACTTATTCAAGCACTTCTGGATAGAGGACTAAAGGCTGGTTTCTCAAAAGGCTGTAGCACAGAAGTACTGACATATTTTACCAATTACACTAAACACAAAATCTATTATGGTCATTTGAAAAAAAAAAGAAGGAAAAGTACTCTCTATTTCAGTCAAATATCAAAAACCTAATTCTAATCTCTGTTCTGTATTCTCATGTCCCCTATCTGTAACATGAAGGAGACCTCAAATTCTCCAAAGGCTCTGACCCTAGATCAGTTTTAAACACAGACATAATGTCTAGCTGGCCCTTATCCTTCAGTACTTCTCTGCTCTCATGACAGAGGCATGAACACTTCCAAACTGAAGACAAGGACAATAAGAGCAAGATAAACAATTTTACAGCCACATTAATTAGGAACAATATGCTCCTGAGATCCCGAAGTGCTTTTGAGTTTGCATGACCTACGAAAGAAAAGTCTGCTGTCTTATACAACCAGATCCAGTGAGCTTAATCTACATGAACACTATCATACCCATGTGCTGCTACTAATTAACACACTGCTTTTTTTCCAGAGGTAATCATTTTTGGGAATGATTGCTTCTTTCTGTAAAACAGTTATTAAGGAATCAACAGTCATAATTTTAATAGTAGTGATGAGATATCCAGTTTTATAATTATCTTCTGCTTTCCACAATTGTATTTTAATTTCAATTACATGTAGAAAGATTACTAGTTTTTGGCTTCAGCCTGTGCACTAAGAGTGAATACAAACAACTGCCATATACAAATTATAAATTATTTCAGTTTTGGAATGAAAGGAGGACATTGAAGTGTCCTTTCCTTCCTTTCACTGAAATTACGGATTTCTTTAGATCTATCTATTGTATCAGTTGAATTCAGGAGCAAAATGCAACACTGGAGATGAAAATTACTAGGACAGTTGTTAATCATTGTAAATCTTGACTGTATTTTAATGTTTGAATCTATTGACTCAAAACACGTTTCATCTCTTTTTTCCTCCTGCTTTCTCGGAAACTGCCCTTCTCATCTTGCAAGACTGGAATATTCCCTATGGCCTATTTTCAAGTTCATTGATCCATTTTGGCAATTTTGATTTGGGTGTCCCGGATTATTTTATAGTTTTTATATAATTTTTTTTTTCCATTGAAAGAAACCATGATAAGCAAACCCCAAATTACTGTTTAGCGCTGTATTACCACAAACTCATTATCAGTGCCTAAAAGGTAAATGATCCTATGAATTAACACCCCCATTTATTTTAAATGCAAATCCATCTTCATTGTAGATTTGTTGTGCAGACATAATCCATTTGCCAAGTGATAGAATTTTGTTACTCAGTAAAATGTAGCTGCTTCCCAACTGAGAAAACAATTTATTGACGTCGGAAACAGTCTTAGAATTATCCTCAAAATTTGTCTTAATCTTCCACTGATTTTGAATTCCTCCTTAGTTTCAGTATGAAGCCCTTTGGGACAACCTTTTGAAGATGTTAAAAAATCCCCACCCAAGACAGAAATCATACCTTGGTACTTGTCTCTTGAAATGGAACTTTGGAGCTCTTTGTATTTGAGGAATTCAGCTTCTCAGGTGGTTTTGAAGAGATTAGATTCATTGTGGGAGGCTGATTGCGCAGAACAGAAGACAAGCAAAGCTGCACAGTCTCCTTCAGAGCTTTCAGCTGTGACTCCTGGGGAAAATTAGAAACTATCAGTTCTCTAAGATGTACTATGATGAACACAACTGCTTACTTTCTCCACCTGTATTAAAGTAAACACTTAGGAGTAGCTGCTGCTTTTTCTTACTGATGGAAGGAAGTAAGACTGTCTAAAGCAGTATTCTTCTGTGATTAGGTTACCATACATTAGACACCAAACTGCCTAGGAAGTCACTGCATGCTCTTCTTATCCCTTCATGCAGTTTTATCCACATTGATTATTGCAAATAATAATTAAATTTAATCTTTTTCTGAAAAGAAAAATGCAATTTACAAAATATCCTACAGTGTCCAGCCTTTTATGTATAATATCTACAGAGAACTCCTAAGTATTGAAAGACCAGACTTGGCACGGAATTTTGTCTATAACATTTCAAATAATTGGTATTTTTCTGCATTACAGATAGATTTTAATCCAAGTAAGATGGCTTCTCTCATGAGCATACTATACTTTTGCACTATAGTAAAAAAAAAATAGATATTTTTAACAGTTAAGCATATATTTATCCAGACCCACTACTGTCCATTAGACCAAAATAAAACTGGTCTTGCAACCAACTTGCAACTCATGTTAGAACATTTGTATTTTACTCCCAGAAACATAGATAGATATACTAATGGAAATACAAGTCTGTAATTGAAGTAAGCTGAGAGGAAGAACAATGAGATAAATACAGAAGGGAGGAAATCATATTTTAAATCTTTGTTTCATCAAAGCAAGACACATGTCAGATGTTAGCCATTGAGTTAGTTCTTACATCCACTTCAAGGGGAGTTAGCAGCATTTGACATTTAAAAAAACACGTAGGTTTATTTTCTTTTTATTAAAAATACACCTGTAAATACAGAATATGCTCACGTTTCAATCATCAAAGATTTTTTAAAGGTACATAAATCAAGGTATACCATGGCAAAAGCTGGTAGAAAATGTATGTATATATGGTGGAAAATGTGTATGTAACATTGCACACTGCACATATCAAGTATGTGAAATGTTACACATAAAATATGAAAGTATTTCATAGTCCTATTAATCCTAAGCAATGGCATACAGCATGTTTTAGTTTGTTTTCTTAGCAAATACTTTTGAGAACATGACAAATATTCTGTTTTACCTCAGATAAACTTCCCCTGAACTGAAAGCAAGGAATGTATCACGTAACTGGAAAAAACTTAGTGTTTCTTAAAAAAACAAACAAAGCGAGTTAGTAGAGTGTATTTCAGCACTAGTATAAAAATTAGCCATAGAAAGACTATTAATGCAGAGTACAATAGGGAAAATTAAAGAAATAGGAGATGGAATATGTTATGACCTGGCCCTCAAGGCAAGGGTAACTCAAGTTCTTGTTACCAGGACCCTTAGGGCAGACTAGAGTGAAAAAACACAGAATTGTTTGTGTTTCATGTTATAAATGCAAAGGCAGATTTGGGTTAAATAAAAACAATTTATTATAAAACAATTTTTATAAAAAAATAAACAATGAGGGAAAACCACAATAAAACAAACAGCGCAGCGCTGGGTGGACAGGGGTCTATACTCAAAGGTATAGGTGTTCCCAAATCCACGAAGGAGGGTAAACTGTCCGGGGTTTTTATAGGGATTTTTAGCCTTGAGGCCAAATTCCAGGCAGGCACCATTCATCAACAGTCTTTGATTGTCGTATGAATTGATTTCCTGGCGTTGGAGAATAGAGTCGAATGGACGTCCGGACCGAGTCTCCTCATATGTAAAGAAGTTCTGAGTGGCTCTTGATTTCATTGGGTTCAGGCCATCCGGATGGGATGGCTGGATCCGGGTTGGAGCCGATGGATATTTCGGCTGGATTTTTCCTTTTGTTTACCTGATGGCTTCCCCCAACGGTAGCCTGCAAGGCGGGGTGTTCAGGTCCGGTGATGAATATCTCGTCGGAGCCTCTCCGTTTTGGCTTGATGTTTCGTGTCCTGTCTATTCTTCCCCGTTGATGGTCACCGAGCCTGTCCTTGTCAGTTTGAGGAGTTTTTGTCCTGTCAGCTTGATGGGCCGTGTCCTGTCTATTCTTTTTGTTGATGGGCGCCGGCTAGGATCGTTATCCTTTGAGTGGGAATTCGTGGCTAGATCTGGGAAGGGCTTGTGTGTCATACTGTACTTTATATTTTATATCATTATTGTTATATACATTTATTTAGATTTCTACGAATTTTTACAAGTTCATTTCTCACAGTCCCCCGCCTAATAATCCATTACATTAAAAATTCGTGTTATTTCATCTAATTCTGCAGGGGAGGACTATAATAATTTTTTTACTCACATTCATTTTTTTCCCAGTCCGTTAACGAATTCTCACTATATGCTTGTGCCAGGTTATATTTATTTTCAAAATTCTTTAAGGCTTTAATCACATTTTCGTTTTCTTTTTCTTCCTCTAATTTTATTAGTTTAGAGAGAGGAGTAGGTCTCCCTTGTGCTTTCTCAGGATCGATTGGAAGTGTGGCAATCTGCATTCCTTGCACAACAGAGTGAATTAGTCTGATGAAGCAAGGAATTAAGCAGGGAAGGAAAATGATTCCGGCAACTGAACAAGTGATGAAAAATACTAGTTTCTTCCACCAAGCCCCTTGCCCGAATATCTGGTCCCACCAGGAGGCTTGTAGGATTGAATTCCATTTTTGGACTGGCACATGAGCTACTTTTTTAATTTCAGCAGCCAATCCTTTTATTGTTTCTCCGTAATCGTCTATTTCCATACAACACTCGGATTCGTTGTATCTGCCACACACTCCTCCCTTCTCGGCTAGCAAATAATCGAGAGCTAGTCTGTTTTGGTACACAAAAGCTCTCATTTGTGAATGTTGTTTGGCTAGGAGTTCTAGGGCTTCTGAAGTGTGGTTAGAAACTATCTCTACCACCGCTTGTAATCTGATAAGTCTGTTGAGGAGATAAATGGGGGTTCTGTACCCCCAGCTGCTATCGTTTGCCTAAGTAGCGGGCCCGTAATATTGAATGATCCTTTTGGCAGGTCATTCTTCCTCGTTCTACTTCTGGTTGCCTCCCGCTATTGGTAGTTTCCGTTTTAATTCCCTCCTTTGTCTGTTTAATGTCTCAAAGAGAGGGGCTCAATGATTTACTCTCTGTTTTAGGTAGAGTAAAGAAAAAGGGCCGAATTATTCCAAGTGTGCAGGATCCTTTCCATTTTCTGGGTAGCTCGCTGTATGCCTTTTTCCACATATCCAATATATACTATTAGGAGCTTCCCAACCCTTGTTCAACTTTGCCGGATCATCTCAATATTCCTTCAATCCTATTAGCTCATGGAAGGGATTGGCCCCAGAGTTTTTGTACCAGTAAAGTTCAATTATTTCCATCTATTCACAGTTATTCCCCCGGGAGCGACTCCAATAGCCCGCGGGTGGTTCAGGTTGCCAGGTTTTTGTTTTGCTTTCCGAATTCACCGTGAGTGTGCTTACACACGGGGTATAGCCTACTAAATCAGTGAATTCTTTTCCCTCTGGTCTTTGTTTTGTTTTTGATATTTTAGAGCCTTCTCATTTTTAGAAGTTACTCTGGGGTTAGTTCCTCTCCCTTCCAAGGCTATCTTTCAGCTGATTTTAAACCGCCACAGATCTAACAGTTAGATAGACCTAATTCTGTGGCTATTTCTTGCATTAGATCTATGAAAAGATTCTGGTTGGGGTTTGGCAACCCCCAATTGCTGTATTGTTTCTCTAATTGCTCATAATGTTCACTAAGAGAGTTAAGCCTCTCCTGTTCTAGCCTCTTTTTCCGAGCTTCCGCTTCTTGCCTCTTTAACTCTAGGGTTAGTTGTTTTATTTTGTTTTCAGGGTCCACCCCTTCCTCATCCCTGGAGAAGCAGAACACTTGGTTGAATTGCAAACATACCCGGTCATCACTACTTTTTAACAAATCAAGGATTATCGGTTCATTATTAAAAAAAGCCTTTTTTTTTTTCATGTTTTAAATTTCTACTTTCCCAATATACCTTCCCTCCCATGGTACACATTTTCAAATTCACTTTATTGTAACATAAAGGGTTAACTGCATAATATGTCAAAAAGGTGGATTGTCTTTTCCCCCCTATCTAGACCGTTTTGTTACATTGACTGCAGATTGGAATTGGGGGAATCATTCCCACTTCTCTCCTATACCTGAAATGGGAAGTTTCAGTCTTTCTTTTCATAGGAGTTTTAGACTGCCCGTTCTTAAGCCTTGCCCCTGAGTGGTAACACTAGACCTTCCCCTTTAATTCACAAAGATTATACTGAGTGCTGTTAGACAAACAACGTTCCGGAGGACAGTAGTTAACTATTCGTCTGGTATCTGTGGCAGTCTGACACTGCTCACACTTCCCCAGGAGACGCTCCCCCGGAGGTACTTCGGGAATCATTCTCTCGGCTAAGCACACGGCTAGACTCAGGACAGTCAGGATTCCCCACCGGTGTATCCCTCTGCCTTGCCCTTCGCCCGTATAGAAATATACGGCGGGGATTACCATCTTCTCGGCAGCAAGGATATTCTTCAGGGGCCCTTGTAGTCCTAATGGCGTACCTTCTCTTGAAAGCAGCTCACCGAGACGACTTAATTGTGTCTGTCCTGCTCGGTACCTTGACTGTCTTTTGGCACTCAATTTTTTTTTGCTTTGGAGTCTAGTTTACCTCTAATCCCCTTTTGAAAAAGCAGGTACCACTCAGGAGAGTCAAGTTCTAAAAACCCCGCCCGGGTGACAAGTATTAAGAAACGGCTAGTCAGCTCCTGTTCTTTAGTCAGACAATTGGTACACAGTCTCTTAGGTTTGTACTCTCCCCAACAGTGGGTTACTCAAATTTGTTTACAACAAGCACATTTAAAATGTATAAATGGAAAACAATCACAGTTTGCGTTGATGTAACTTATCTGGTCTGCAGCTCTACGATTTTAGAACAATCATGTACTAATTTTTCTGAATAGAAACTGAGCAGGATTTTTTGTGCAGTGGTTTTCAATTCTAAACCGGGTGAGCTGATTAAGATGGCTTCATATTTTAGAAGCCTGGAATCAGTCAGCCACTTCTCTGCTTTTTGCTGCAATATGTTTCTCACATCGTGGGGAGTGTAAACTACCAGGGGAGGAAAAGTTATTTTCCTTGCTTCTCTTATTAACAGAGCCACTGTTACAATTGCTGGTAAACACGTAGGCCAACCCCGACTGACTGGATCTAAGATCTTTGAAGCCTATAGGCTTTCTTTTGTCTGCCCATTCCTGAGTCAGGTTTCCCTGTGTTGTTTGTTTACTCGCATTCACAAACAACTGGAATTCTTTATTCGTATCTGGTAGAGTTAGTACCGGGGCAGTCATAAGAACAGTTTTTAATTTCTGGAAATTAGACTCATCCTGTTCAGTCTACTTCAGCCTGTCAGTGTTTAATCTTTCATACAAAAACTTCACTTTTTCACTGAAACCCTCAATCCACTGCCTGCAATATCCCAAGAGCCCTAGAATTTGTCTAATTTGCCTTTTTGTTTTTGGTGCAGGCAATGCAAGGATGTCTGCTACCCTCTCCGGGTCTAATTTTTTTCTTGAGATATCCAATGTCTGAGGTATTTTATTTTTTTATTTCAGGCTCTGTGAATTGCAGCTTGGATTTTGATACTTTCAAACTTTTCTTTCTTAGAAAGTTTAACAAGGCAATCGTGCTTTTCTTCACACTCTCTTCAGTCGGTCCAGCTATTAGCAAGTCATCTACATACTGTGAAAGCTTTGTCCTGTCCTCAAGAGCAAATTGGGTTAACATTTGTTTTAAAGCTTGTCCGAAAAGGTTCGGAGACTCTACAAACTCCTGGGGGAGGACCGTCCACCTTAGCTGTTGCTTACGGTTTGTATCTGGGTCCTCCCACTGAAATGCAAAATAATCTCTACTCCTTTCATCCAGAGGGCAAGTCTAAAAAGCATCTTTCAAATTAATCACACTATACCACACATCTTCTGGTGTGAGTCTATTTAGTAAAGTATAGGGGTTGGCCACCACCGGGAATCTAGTCCGGGTCCTAGCGTTTACCGCTCGTAGGTCCTGGATTAATCGGACGCTATCATCCGTCTTTTTTTTTTTTCAGCCAGGATGGGGGTGTTGTGTTGAGACATGCAAGGCTCTAAAGTACCCTCGTTTAGGAGGTCATCAATTATTTGTTTCAACTCCCTTCTCTCTTTGAATGCTATACTTCAGGGTTTATTTTCTCTTCATTTTTAGGAGTCAACTTAAATATTTTCACCACTAATTCAGAATTTTTAATCAAGATATTAATTCTTAAAGCAACAATCATGTCCCTTCCCAGTAAATTGTAATCTGCTTCTTCTACTAATAGCAAATTCCCTAAGCAAATTTTATTTTCAGATTCTATTTCCACATCTTTTATTATAGGTACTTCAAAGGGGTCTCCCTTTGCACTGATTACAAAAACTTTTTCTCTGCTAGCCACACATCCGTATGGCAATTTCTGCAGGGTACTTCTCTCTGCCCCAGTATCTACAAGAAAACTTACTTCTTGTCGTTAGGGGCCCACTTTTAATTTTATCAAGGGCTTCTTGGATGTTCTGGTCTCTAAATTAAAGAGCCCCTGACACTCTTAATCCTCTTGAAAAATTTTCTCATCTTTTATTCTTTGTTTACAATTCCGCTGAACGTGTCCTACCTTTTTACAGTAGTAGCATTCCGGGGGCTCTCTCCGTGGGGCCGGGGCTGCCCAGTGAGAACCCCGACTTTTTCCGGGTAGTGTTTTAAACTTACCCTGCATCTGTTCTTGTTTCTGGATCTCTTTTACTGCAGTTACTAAAACCTTAGCCTGCAATTTCTGCTTCTCATCTTCTCTCCTCATGTATACTTTTTTTGAGCTTCCCTTAGGAGCTCCTGGAGGCTTTTATCTTGCCACTCCTCGATCTTTTCTAATTTTCTCCTAATGTCCTCCCAAGATTTAGCAACGAATTGTGTTTTTTAACAGAACCTCCCCCACAGGAGAGTTCGGGTCAGTCTCAGAGTAAATCTGTAAACTTCGCCGTAATCTCTCGATCTATTCAGTGGGTGGTTCTTTTTTTTTTCCTTGACACTCTCTAAAAACTTTGCTAATATTCTGGCCCCTAGGGACCGCTTCTCTTATACCTTGTACAATCATGCTCTTTAAATCCATCATGTTCCGTCTGCCTTCCTCCGTCTGTGCATTCCAGCTCGGGCTTGCGCTAGGCCATTTCTGGTTACCTGGCATCCCCTGTGGATTGCGTCTGTCCCAGTCTCTGATCCCGGCTTGTTTAATCATTTCCCTTTCTTCCGGATTAAACAGTGATCTCAGGATTGCCATAAGATCGTCAAAGGTATAAATGCTACTCCCTAAAAATTCATCTAACCTCTCAGCCACTCCGAGAGGGTCATCTAACAACCGCCCCATCTCTTTTTTTTTAAATGCTCTTACATCTCCAGAGTTAAGGGGGACATTCACAAAACCGATCACTCCCGGGGCCGTCGGTACTTCCCTAAGAGGGAACAACCGGTGCCCCTCTTCACTCTCTCCCCATTCATTATCTATCATTCTTGCTTTTAAACGGGTTCTACTTGCGGGAGGGGAATTGGTGATTGTGTGTTGCCTCCCTGTTATTAATTGTGGGAATTCTGCCGCCACCTGGTTGAAGGGAGGAGTCTCCTCCGTTGTATGGGAGGGTCCCGGTTGTGGCGGCCGGACCGGCAGGGACGGATAGGGTGTTCCCCAGCCTTGCGCAGAAAAAACCTCCGAGGAGGTTGCTGTGGTTACGGTGTTTACAGGCGGGGAAAGGGGAAGGGCTGCCGGCATTGCTGCTGGCCCCGACTCTCCCGCTTGAGACACACGTATCTCAGTGGGTTGGTCTCGGGGGCCCAAGGGTGCTGTGGGCATTACTTGATCTGCAGAGGAAGGTCCCGCTGGTCCTCGATACGGGGGTGGTAAGTGATCGAGGGGTTCCCAGGACTCAGCTCTCGACTCACGTTTTTCTTTTTGCTTTATTGGAAATAGCCCTACTCTGACATTTACCCAGAGCTTAGCGTATTCCCTCTCCTCAGGATCTGAGGGGACCTTGTTCTCCACATAGGAGAACAACTTGTTACACGTCCATTTTTCAAATGTGCCTAACACTGGCCAATTGAGGTGACTTCTCAACTCCTGTCCTCCCCAAACCTCCATACAATAATGTATTAATTTTTCCTTTGATTTCCCCTTCCTCTGGGGACAATCTTCTCAGTGTTTTATCATCCACCCCAAGGGACTTTCCAGTGGGATGTCTGGTGATTCCTCCCCCTGATCGGAGGAATCTTTTCCTGTGCTTCTTCCTTGAAGCTTACTCTTTTTCTGCCCCATACTTCGCAAATATATTCTTACCTTTCTTCGACTTCTCCGTGAGTCGATATCAGTTTCTGCGTTGTGTACTTAGGAATCAAAATTTGCCGATACTCACCTTTCAGCGAGCTGAGCTGAGGTCTCTTGTAATCGGAACTTTTGATTCTTCCCTGGACCTCTCCCTGGGTCCGTTACTAAGAGGGTTTACCAGCCTCGAGCTCGACAAGACGTCCCTTCCCCTCTAAGTACCTTGCGATCAGTTCCCGAGACACCCTTTGGTCTCAGGTTTTACGAGTGTGTGTCGAGGGAAAAAAAAAAAAACTTTCACTCTGTATCGCTTCCTTCGCGGCCGGCCAATTCCCTCGCGGGAGGATGGAAACGCGACCTTGAAGTCCGCACTCGCTTCGTGATCAGATCACGTCTCACACACTCGCCCGATCGCCCACTCAACCAGCAGTACTTACAGCTATTTTCCTGCGTGGGTGTCCTTGTGCGCACTAGACGTTTTACGAGCAAAGTAAGCCGCGGCTTCCGAAGGCTCCGTGCCTTCCGAGCTCTCCGATCCGGATTTATCCTTTTTATTGTGGTTTTTACCTCCGCCTAAATTTGGTTCGGATATCGGAATGAACTACGGGGGTTCTCAACTCACCAGGCCGCCAAAATCAGCGGGGGTACCCGTCCTGGGCAGCGAGATTCCCCGCAGTTTCTCCGATCCGAGTCACGGCACCAATCTGTTATAAATGCAAAGGCAGATTTGGGTTAAATAAAAACAATTTATTATAAAACAATTTTTATAAAAAAATAAACAATGAGGGAAAACCACAATAAAACAAACAGCGCAGCGCTGGGTGGACAGGGGTCTATACCCAAAGGTATAGGTGTTCCCAAATCCACGAAGGAGGGTAAACTGTCCGGGGTTTTTATAGGGATTTTTAGCCTTGAGGCCAAATTCCAGGCAGGCACCATTCATCAACAGTCTTTGATTGTCGTATGAATTGATTTCCTGGCGTTGGAGAATAGAGTCGAATGGACGTCCGGACCGAGTCTCCTCATATGTAAAGAAGTTCTGAGTGGCTCTTGATTTCATTGTGGTTCAGGCCATCCGGATGGGATGGCTGGATCCGGGTTGGAGCCGATGGATATTTCGGCTGGATTTTTCCTTTTGTTTACCTGATGGCTTCCCCCAACGGTAGCCTGCAAGGCGGGGTGTTCAGGTCCGGTGATGAATATCTCGTCGGAGCCTCTCCGTTTTGGCTTGATGTTTCGTGTCCTGTCTATTCTTCCCCGTTGATGGTCACCGAGCCTGTCCTTGTCAGTTTGAGGAGTTTTTGTCCTGTCAGCTTGATGGGCCGTGTCCTGTCTATTCTTTTTGTTGATGGGCGCCGGCTAGGATCGTTATCCTTTGAGTGGGAATTCGTGGCTAGATCTGGGAAGGGCTTGTGTGTCATACTGTACTTTATATTTTATATCATTATTGTTATATACATTTATTTAGATTTCTACAAATTTTTACAAGTTCATTTCTCACATTTCATATATGTATATGTTTTATTTTAGACCAATTTGGTTGCAATGGAAAGCAAATATGTAACTGTTTTGGTTATTACCTACAGTAACATATCAATATAAAAGCATACAAATAACACTTAAGAAAATCTGGCAAGGCAGGACAAGGCAGGGCAGGGCAGAGTAGGGCAGGGTAGGGCAGGGCAGGGAGGGGAGGGGCGGGGCAAGGGCAAGGGCAAGGGCAAGGGCAAGGGCAAGGGCGGGGAGGGGAGGGGAGGGCAGGGGCGGGGAGGGGAGGGAAGGGAAGGGAAGGGAAGGGAAGGGAAGGGAAGGGAAGGGAAGGGAAGGGAAGGGAAGGGAAGGGAAGGGAAGGGAAGGGAAGGGAAGGGAAGGGAAGGGAAGGGAAGGGAAGGGAAGGGAAGGGAAGGGAAGGGAAGGGAAGGGAAGGGAAGGGAAGGGAAGGGAAGGGAAGGGAAGGGAAGGGAAGGGAAGGGAAGGGAAGGGAAGGGAAAGATATCATCACCCATGGATTCAGTTATGAGATTTGATTGTTGCAATTTAAATGTCCTTTGGTAAAAGTGTTATTCACAGTCTTGTTTCCTCGGAGATGCGGGAAAGCCCACAAAACATAGAGTTAAATGTTTAGGCTTATGTGGGAGCACCCAGGGTACCTCTCTTGAGGGAGCAGTTTGCACTGTCTGGTGCAACATTGTGGATAATGCACAGTCCTCTGATGGAAGGTTCCAGAAAAGAGTCTGCGGACACTTTGGGCATCTTTGACAGTTTATTACACCTTCTAAGACATGATGGCTTCCTCTCACATCAGTGTAGTTGAGCCAGTTATGCCCCATCAGAAGGGAAGAATACCCTCAAGCCTATATGCAAATGTCCCATATGAATGTGAGTGTCCCCATACCTTCCACAGGGAGAGGAGTTTTACAGCTGAGCTAATTATGTAAGGGAGGACGTTGGCACAATAAAAATCACTATCCTACTTCCACAGGGTTTGCTTCTTGTCAGGCCCTTCCCTTATCTGGCCTAAAGCCCAGCTTGTAGTCTCTGGTGGTGGGTGCTCACCCCCCCTTCTGTCTTATGTGGATCAGAGGTTTTGCCATCACACACCCAGAAACTCTCCTCTCTACCTCAGTCTGGGGGCATAAACCCCCAGGAAAACACCCTGCTCATGGCCCAAAAGGCCTATTGTTTTGAGTCATTAACCATTAATATTTTAGTCTCCCGCAGAATGGAATTTGCTTGCAAACAGAGAAAATTGAATGTCTTTTGCTTAAGATGTGTGCAGCCAGATGATATATCTCTAAACTAATGACAGAGTAAAAGGGAAAGGATTACTTTATCCCTTTGATCCAGAGACCCTTTATTTTCTAATTGACAAGAGAAGATACTAGCATACTTCTTTTCATGTAACACGTCTTTAATACTAACTTTTCAAGTTAGTGACTGTACAGACAGCATAAATCACCATTTGTTATGGTTATGTTATGGTTAAATGGGCAGAGGTAGCAGACTGTCTAATTTTGTGTGATGATATGGACTTAGTCAATCCAGTCCTATATGACCCTAGTGCTTCCTACAGATCACACCAATCTGAAATCACTTTCCTGTCATCCAGAAATTTCTCTGGATAATTTTTCATCCTCTCAGCTCTCAATCCTGCCATCCAGTGCTCATTCTGCCTTGGCTGCAGCCATTCCAATTTTGCCATTCCAAAGGTAAAAGAAGAACAAGTAAATTTGTTTTCATCCTATGGATAGCATAATTCAATATTCACTTTGTTAATAGTTGGCAGCTTATTCCAATGCCTAACCACTTCTGCAGTGAAAATAAAATTTCTAATTTCTAATCTGAACCTCCCCTGGCAGAACTTAAGGTTATTTCCTCTCATCCTTTCATTTGAGACATGGCAGAAGAAACCAATCCCTGCCTAATGACGGCTTCCTTTCAGACAGCTGTAGAGAGCAAAGATTATGAGCCTTCTCTTCTTTAGACTAAACAACACCAGTTCCCTCACATGCTCCTCAGAAGACATGCTTTCTAGTCCCTTCACCTGCTTTGTTGCCCTTCTCTGAACTCACTCCAGCACTAAAATGTCATTTTTTAAGTGAATGGCCTAAAACTGAACACTGTGAGATGTGGCCTTACAGACGGACAACCACTTTCCTAGTCCTACTGGCCACACTATTCTTGATATTTGGGGCCTGGTAATGCCAAATTTGTAAGCATTCTAAGGGTCCATGATGGGAAATAGAAAAGTGCTCTAGTGTAAATGAACTTATGAGAGACACTAAGTCTATTGTCAGCAGAAATTATGATTAAATAAATATCTAAATCTACTAAAAATCAGTATAATTTTTTTTCATCTGTTTTATTTTCTAATTTGACCATCCTCTTCTTAAATAACTTTGCAGATGTGCTTAACTTCATGTATCATAATTAGCTCCACTGATTTCAGTAGCATCACTCCCAGGTACAATTCAGATGCAACTTAGTATGCATCTAAATAACTGCAAGGCTTTCATTTGTTCTTGTCAAATTACACCAAAACAACCACAGCTGATAGAGGTAAACATGCTTACATTACATTACACTTCTTACTTTGTCAAGGGCTGCATTTTCCAATTTGTCTTTTGCAACTGATAGTTTTTGCTCCAGATCTGTTAGCTGTTGTGCCTGTAGGAATCAAGAAAAAAAGCTGATGCAATCTGTAATGCATTTTTTCATGTGAGTGGGGAAAGAATATAAATTTTACATGTAATATATATAGGTTGTGTCATATTTTCTTTTCCTGAGGGGAAAAAAATATGGTCAAATGTGCACCATTGATGTAAATGCAAGTTCATAAAAATTCAATGTCAATAGCAAAATTAATTCCATACTATAAAATATTTAATATTATGCCATAATATCCTTCTGGAAAATTCAAGGCATTCAAATTCTTGTAATTATTTTGTTTATTTGACTTGTGAGTACAATTTGAACATTATTTTGTAGTTTGAAACATTGAGATGCCAACATTAAGCTAATATGGCCTAAAAAGACAAATTAGAAAACACCCAAACATTCTTGCATGCCTTATGAAAATATACTACCTACTAGTATACAAGGAGGTAACTCCAGATTTTTTTTCCTCCATATCTTTTCCTGAAAATATAAAAGGGAAATTCACAAGAATGGCTAGCTATGCAACTGCATAGTGGGAAAGCATTTTGGGAGACTTATGTTTGAAGTCAGGATCAGGCAAGTAGCCTGCACCCTGAGTGGAAGGACTTCTGGCTCTATATATGTCATGGATGGAGTGCAGGGGTTCAGAAGATGCTTTTAAATGTCTGTAAATAAAGATAATTATTTTCTGTCTCCTTCCCTAGGAGGGTATAAACCCAGCCTGATTGCTTGAAGGAAATACATTCTCTGCAAGAATTTTCCTTTTCAGGGAAACAGGAGGTCCCAGATTCCTGCAATTCTCAGCCTTGTCATTAATGACACAGTACATGCAACCAAAAGGAATAAGGATTATTTTGCTGTTGTACTTGCAAAAAAACCAGCCTAGTCATTGTTTTCCCTGTTTGAAAAGGGAGCCATAGAGAAGGACACTGGACTAGTCAGTTATCTTTTCTCTCTGAAATTCTGATTAAGTAAATATACATTTTGTGCATGCAGAATAATTGGATAAAATTCTCATTTCTTGGATAAAGAGCAACACATTATTATTTCAACCCAATATTTGTAAGTACATTTTCCCTCAACACCATCCCCTGCTTCCTGGTTTCTGGAGTTGAACCCCAGCCAGAGATTTTTTTCTTGACACACTTTTCAAGATCCCCTGCACTCTGCTGATTCTAGCATAGCTTAATGGATAGCTACACTACATAAATGCTGTTTAGTGTAAATCCTATAAAAGTGGTTAACTTGGTCTCTGCTGGGGTAATGACAGTCCTTCCAGCACATGTCATAGATGAGGTGATGAGTTTAGGCAAGCCTATAATCCTCAGCAGACAGCTAATGTGATGTTTACTAGCATTAGGCATTGGTTGTACTGCCAAATTAAATATTAAAAGCCTGGAATTTTCAGTTCCCAACTCATGTAAAGAACTATTTAGTTGCATTTTAAAACAGGATTAGGCATTTATCTTCAGATTTATCACCATAGTCACAGTTTCACAAGTCAAAACCAAACCTGCTTCAAAGCGGAAGTCAGCTGTTTGTTCAGGTGTGGCAAAGTCTCTTGTGAATTACAGTCTATAATTTCCACTGCATCACATTTCTTACAGCTAATACCAGTCTCTGTCATAATATACATAATACACCATTGGTGTCCTTTAGTCTGGCAACATAGAATCCACTACAGAAATAATCCTCCCATTTTAGCAGTTTGCAGAATTTAAGTGGACTTATCACTGGTTTACTAGAAAAAAAAATTACTAAGATACAAGAAATTGCTAGAGTTCAGTAACTTTTTTGGTTTTTTCCTAAATACGGGATACAATATCACTCACAATAAACATGGCCACAGACAATGTTTGAAAGACTGAACATTGACTCTATGTAATGCAGAGACACTTATCATAGAATTAAACCAAGGAATTTCTCACATTATTAACATATTTATATTGTTACTTATTATTTCACAGTACAGCTATAAAATTAATACATTCTCAATTAAAGAGAAACAAGATTTGAAAAACTGTATAATGTATAATATAGATATGTTTAACTGTATCATTTCAATTGCCACTAAGAAGGATATTGCACATCACAAATGTGAGGCTAGGATGGCATCTCTGATAGTGTGCATTGCTGAAGAATTAAAATCAGATGGAAGATGGTGAGGCCCATACAACTAGGAAACACTGTCCTTCAGCACCATCAGTGTTACAGTGTAAATCAGTGGAAAACCACAACTACAGTTATGTATGGATGCTAGCTTTGGAGCAGGCTGCAGGCTATGGCCTCTCAGTCCTGCCTGAGAAGCTAGCCTGAGAATTCATAGGAGGATTTCAAAACAATCCTCAGAAACAGAAAACAACTGCCAGGTGCTGTTTGTCTGTCCTCTTGTTTTCCTTGCAGGAGAAAGTCAGGGGGTGGTGAACCCCACTGACCAATGATGGTGATGTGGTGATTTACTGACCAATAAGAGTTTCCTTTCTGTACTTTCCACGAACTAATCTATATAACAAGCCTAAAGCAATAAACTAGAAGATTTCTCCTGTTCTGACTCCCCTGAGAGACTGTGTCGTTCTTTCCCGCCGTTCCCAATTAGAACGACAGTTATGAATTAGAGGGTGTCTGGTTTCCTTCAACACATGTATTTGATAGGCATCTGAAAATCTGGGAAGTTGATGGAAAGCAGGTAATGGTGGTTAGAAGTGACTACCATTTTCTTCCTTGCAGGGTAATGTCTGGTGCTATATAACACACTGAACACAATGAAACTGCTTCCATATCAAAAATCAAGTTGGAGGAAAAGTACTTAAGTTCTTTAATAGATATCTTCTGTGACAAAGAATTACTATGTTGTAATAATACTGTTCACATATGGGAAAACATTTGTGGTTTACGGTGAAAAGTTATTCTTCCAAAGAACAGATTTCAAATATATTAGTGAAGGTTTTCTGAATGCATCATTTACCAAGACTTTTTTCTCATTTTTCATAATATTTTTATATGTTGGTAGACTAAAATTTTTTGTAATGTTCATGTATATTTATTTCATTTTACAGAATATTGAGCAAATAACTCAGTGATATCAATTCAAATGATACCAAGTAAGAATAAAATTCTGGCATTAAAAATGTATTTTGATGAACTATTCACTTGAACGCAGTGGTAGTTATTTACATCTTAGTACCAAATCAGATTCTTTTTCTGAAAATTTTTGTCTCTCAAGGCTAAATTCATATTGCAGTAGTTTCACTGCTGCTGAAAATTAGAAAGTTTTTAGGGAGCCTAAGTGAACTAACACAGCTTTGATACTGAAGAAAATAAAAGGACAGACACCAATAGGACTACACAAGCCAAATTCTAATAAGCTGCAAAGAGTCTTTAAAAAGACTAGCCTGGAAGAATTTAAAAAGTATTAAATTTCTTTTAGGTATTCTTATAGAATGAGGTGTTTGACAGGAAGCACTGAGATAAACAGAAGCCTTCCAATGCCTAAAGGATACCTACAGGAAATCTGCAAAGGGACTTTTTACGAGGACATGGAGTGATAAGACAAGAGGCTTTAATCTGAAAGAGGATAGGTTTAGATTTGATATTAGGAAGAAATGTACTTTCTGTTCTTTTCTTTACCGTGAGGGTGTTGAGGCATTGGCCCAGGCTGCTCAGAGAAGCTGTGTATGCTCCATCACTGGAAGTGTTCACGGTCAGGTTGGATGGGGATTTGAGCAGCCTGGTCCAGTGGAAGGTGTCACTGCCCATGCCGGAGGGAGTTGAAACTAGATGATGTTAAAGGTCCCTTCAAACAAAAAACATTCCCTTTCTATGAAAAAATCTTACTTCATTCTCTGAGACTGTTCACTGAGCAATTACTGCCAGTGAAGTACGCTTTTCTAACTCACTTAAATGAATATACTTACCTTTACTTATTATGAATCACATTAGGCTAACATATTAGCCTACATATCTTTGGAATAATGACTTTGAATGTTCAAGTATTTACAAATAGCTTATTAACTAATACTGAGATGTTCATATTCCTCAAAGTAACTTGAAAGCAACTAGACAGGCGTGAGACGAGTTTTGTTATCAGAAAAAATGGTGGCTAGAAGCCTTATGCTTCTCACTTCCTTAGTCACATTATAAAAAATAAAAAAAATCATTAGTATTTTTTGTACCATTGCAGAAGCTATGTCTTTTGCATGTTAATTAATTTTTTCAATGATTTTTCTTGGGGCAAACATAACCAGTCACATAAAAGGAATCAATTACTGTTGGATTATGTTTTGTTGGTGACATTGCTGTACATTACAAATAAGCTCCAAATACAGCTTCTATAAGTGCTCTTCTGGGTATTTTACCCTGAAAATTTGAGCCTAACATTCTTCTCCTTCCTAAACCTAGCTAGTCTATAGGCTTTTCACCTGACCTCTCCCCCTGTAAGTCCTCCCATTTCTTCTTGGAAGTCAGACAAAACCTTCAGTGTCTCATCTTGGAGGTGAGTTACTAAACTTTTCTGAAGATACAGACCAACAAAAGCAGGCTGCGACTCTATTTCTGTGTAGACTTATGACTAATTGAAAAAAAAAAAAAAGTATTTTCTCCTGAGAAGTGCCAGAAACAGGACCCCTTTGAATAATCCAGCACTGCTGTGGGTCAGAGGAGGCCACTGCCACCTTTCAGTTGTATATGATCCCTAATATGTTCAGTGTTAATAGTGTGATACAAAGTCACAGAATATTACAAGCCCAGTGTTACAAGTACAGGTCAGGTGGGTAATGCAGCCAGCCAACTGTACAGATAGCTACTACAAATACTACATGCTTATTAGCACAGCCAAAAGAAGGTTTTAATAGGCTTTTAACCTTTTTTTTCCCCCAGAAACTTTATACAGCATGTCAATATGGAATAGAAAATAAATAGTGTTCCTTCTTGCTACTATTGGTGCTGATATATTTTGTGGTTTAAAATAAACTCATAATTGTTCAAAAGCCTTAAGAAAAAGGACTTAATCAATTTCCCTTCTTTTCCTTATGCAGAATTTCAAAGGTTAATTAGCTTGGTTTTTTTCCCCCAGAAAAGTCTAGGTTGTGTCTTCACACTAGAAGGATTCCTCACATGTGCAGAGATAAACATAGTCATGTTTGGGTTCTCTTTATTTCAAGGCACAATAAATTAGAATTTTATTTGGTTATTTCTAAACTTTTAAGAACTGTTGGAGTCTGAAACACAGAGTGTGTGCCCTTGTTTCTGATGCTTAGCTCTGAAATCTAGAAGAACACTGAATTTCATATAATATGAAATTTATGAGCATGTTTTCATGGTGATACATGAAAACAACTGTTAAAGTTAGATAGAAAAGCTAAAAGTGTGGGCGTCGTGGGGTAGCTTTACCTTTAAAGTGGTTTTGAGAGCTAAGGAAGTTGAAGCTGCTGGTGGCTGATGGGAATTTTTTCTCCTGACCAATTATCAGTCATTTCTAAAATTGACAGCAGGTCTGACCATTAAAAAGTGAATTCAACCTGTGAACACCCCCTTAAGAACTACAGTCAGAGCTCTCTTGTCCTCTTTTGCTTCCGGCTTTTAAGAAGGTAACGAGGCCCTGTCGTATCCTCCTCTTTCCTCCCCCCCCCCCTCCCTCGGCCGGATAAGGCCGTAGAGGACGAAAAAAAGGGGAGGGGGGGTGGGGAGGAAAAGAAAGCAGAGCTGCTCAGTTACTGCTGCTGCTGGACTTAATTCTTTTACTACTTGGATAAACCGTACAGATTACTCCTTTTCCCCAGAAAGATAGAGAAAGAGAGACAATCAACATGAAGAAGACATCATAGAACTACCAAAAACAGTGAAGAAAAGAGTTAAGTTTTAAATAAGAGAGACAGAATAAGAAGATGCTTTACATCTGAAATACCTTTCTGTTAAAGCTATGGAGATGGACAATAGTAGTTTAAAAAGTCTCCTTTAATTCATAACAGAGTATTGGGAGGAATAGAGTGTTCAAAGTGTGGACTTTTGAGGAAAAAGAGAGTACTAGTGATACTGTGAGTTGCTGGAACTGGGTAGAGTGAAGATTTTGAAGCCTTGGGGGGCAAAAAGAAAACTGTTTTTCCAGGAAAGATCACAGAGAAAGATGAAGAAGACTTTTGCCTTTGAATAACTCATCCTTAAAATGACATCCCTAAACTCATGGCCCATACACACCTCAGAGCGGTGTGAAATGGGAGGAGAAGAACTGTTGACAGATTTCCGGGCAGCTGACATCAGAGGAATAAGAAACTATAACAGCAATAGTTTTCTTGTGAGAAACTCCATAGGTTAACAGAAAGAGACTTCTGTTTCTCTACAAAGACTGATGAAAAGATTCTAGCAAGAATTGGGACTGCTTTTGACCACCAAAGTTCTAAAGTTTTTTGTCTCTATGTTGTCATGTGTACAAAGAAATGGTCAAGTGGTGGGAGATAAAAGGGTTTTCTGGAAGTTTGTTCTGGTGTTCTTGTTCTTGTAGTTTGTTAATAAACTGTCTTTATTCCTTTTAAGTATTAAGCCTGTTTTGCTCTTGTTCTAATCCATATCTCACAGCAAAAAAATAAGTAATTTTTTTTAGTTATTGGTTTAAAACCATGACAGTGGGTGTGTAGATTAGAAAGTTTTTTAAGTCACTTGGTGAAAAAGAGTTTAAACTAGTTTAGAGAGCAAAAGACAAGATGAAGGATTTAGAATGTTGTTCCTTTTCCTTCTTTCTTCTTCATTTTCTTCTAGAGGTTTTTGGGTAATAGTAGGTGATTGGATAGAAAATGTCGCAGTGCAGTACACAGGTGATGGGTCATTGGGTCATTAAGAAAAATAATGTATGTGTCTATTGTTAATTGGATAGGAAAAAGTGTAAAGATAAAAGAACTGAGTAGTTCGGGGCCATTTTGAGCCATCAGAGCCAAAATGTGCTGGGTTGCTGTAAATTAAACTTGTGCAGATAGTCTGGAGAGACCTACCAAGTTTTGTGATAACATTCTAATAAACACAAGAAACAAGATCCTAATGAGCTTTGGAGTTTTTGGCCTGACCTAGAGAACTGAAATAAGCAGGACTCCCTGTGAGGGAGTATCCAGAAGGAGCTCAGCTCAGAGGAGACTGGGAAATCCAGGAGTGAAGTGTAGAAGAAGCACAGCAAAATCAAGAGAGAAAAAAGAAACAATTAAAAAAGTTATAAAGAACATATTTCATGCAAAGGATTGCTGTTTATTAAGGATGACATTATCATGCATGCTGCTTAGAGTTAATTAGAAAATGTGATTGTAATATTTAAAACACTTGTTAAATAGAATGAATATTCTCAACTCTGTTTCATCTCTGCACAGGCCTTAAATAAATGTTTAAGAAAAAATATCTTTGCAACTTTTATACTTTATTATATTTCTAATGAGGACATATTTTACAATTGAAAACCACATAATTCTAACCTTGGATAAAATATTCAATAAACACAATTCTGCTGTGCTTATTCTGTAAGCATTATTTGCATCTTAGAAAAACAGAGACTTGTTTTTCTAAATTGCACTGTTTACTGTAGCATAAGGTGTTGAATGTAAATGAGAATAACACTTTTTGGATGCTATTGCATTTATCCAGGCATGCAGCAAAACCCAGATATTCAGTGATGTCTGAATTAGATTTCAAGCATTTACAAACAGAAGAAAATTAATTTTAAAATACATTTCTGCAAAGTCATACAGCTTGCACATTTTATTAATGCTTATTACTGCTGTAATGCTAATATCTCTCATTTTTTGTTACTCTGGATGTACATTAAAAAAGGAAGTAAGTCCTTTGTAGTTTTTATTAGCTGAAATTTTACCTTTCTTTTCCCAATCCTCATATAAAAGTTTCTACAATGAATGGAAACCTGCAGTTTGCCAGGGTTCCAGTACTCAGCTTTTAACTAAAGGAAAATTACTATTTTTTCTGCATAAACATTCTGAAAATGTGCACACAGAGTCACATCACTCACCTTTGGGCCTGGTCTGCCACTTAGTTCCCATGGGGGAATTTTATTTCTTTAGATCAGGCCAGAGCACTGTAAATTTCAGCATGCGTTGTACTTTACAATGGATAACCCATCCAAATGATCACAACAACCTGCTGCTGTTTTTTTTTAAGTCAATTTTCTTTTAAAACTTATCTTGTTTATTTTAATAGTAAGAGAACAAGCACTGTGAGAGTAAGCACTTTATAATTCATGCAAGGCATACCAGTTGTGCACTACACCTCTGTCAGCAGTGTGCTAGAAACATTTATTTAAACTTTTCTTCAGAGAGGATTAGCTTACGACTTGCTCAAAGCTTCAGCTTTTTGGTTTTGGTTGGAATTTTTTGGGTTTTTTATAGGATTTGACCATTTCAGATAATAGTATAATTCATCCAGGAAAATATGAAACAAAGGAAATAAAACTACTTCATTAGCAATATCATTTAAAAGTGTTTCTAAAGAGTTAAGTTCCTAAAACTTCCCATTTTGAAATGTTCTGCTGATAAGAAAGTAAAAGCTAAACCATGCAATGACAGTATTCACTAACACCAACATATTCATTATTGCAAAATGCCTCCAAATCAGCAATAATGAGCAACACAGAAATTAAACCAAAATGTCAAACTTTATTGTATTTATTTTGAGGACTTCATGCTGCAGATAGTCATGCAGATGTCTCTGAATTTGTTGTCGGGAATATCCTTAGAAGCAAGATCAAAACTTTACAACTACCTGAAAGTAGTTGTAGAAAAGTACCTGTTGTAGGTGAGTTGAGGGCCAGTCAATTCTGAGTGAGTCAGCTACAGAAAATTACCTTAAGCCAGGACAGAGAAGATCCAAATTAGTGTCCTGGTGCTGGCCAGGACAGGGTTAATTTTTGCAGTAGCCAGGAGGGGGCACGGCCAGGATGTGGAGGTTATTGAATATCACCTCAGATCATTTTGCAGGGACTGGAGATCCAGGATCCCTTCCAGTTTGGGGTAGTGTATCCAAGAGAGTAGTCAGGGGTTTCTGCAGGGTGAGCAATCTATACTTGAGCACTCTCTTTAGTATGGTTGCTGTTACTGTTCATTTTGTTATCTCATTGCTGTTTCCAATGTATTGCTCTTAACTCATGATCTTTACATTTTGTGCCTTCAGTTCTCCTCTCCAGTCCACTGAAAGGCAGGGGGAGGAGAGGCAGGAATGAGCAAGCAGTGCATTGTTCAGTGGGAACACTGAATTGGAGAATACTATTCCTAAACTATGACAATTAGAAATTAGAAAAAAAAATTTCACTGTTAGGGTAGTTGGGCTTTGGAACAGGTTGCCCAGGGAGCTAGTGGAGTCACCATCCCTGGAAGTGTTTAAGAGGTGTCTGGATCCAATGCTGAGTGATATGTTTAGGGGTTTAGTGGCTTGGGAGTAACTGTGGTATTGCTGGGCTGGCGGTTGGACCCAATGATATTAAAGAATTTTTCCGATCTTGATGATTCTATTATTTTAAGGGGGAAGACTAAGTGATGCAGAAGTATCCTTCCAAAATAAGCTATAATATCTTTCTGATTTGGACCAAATGGCAAGGTATTCAAAATAGGTTGCTAGGAATAACACCCCGTTTGGCATAATACATGTGTGCTCCAGATTCAGATCCACTGTGCTCCTGGGAAGTCACCAACTATATGAGCTTTAACAGGGGAAAGTGCCAGATTCTGCTCCTGGAATGGTGAAACCTTGGCTGTACATACAGACTGTCACATATAGGTTAAAACCTTACAAAAGAAAGGCCTTGTAAAACCATTGTTACTTCAGCTAAGTATAGCTAGCAGCTAGCCTGATAAGTTCCCATGCAAAAACATCTTGAGAATGAAAAGTGTGCTAACATAACAAACTAATCTTGGGGAGAAAAACAAGTGCACCTGTAATAGCAAGGGATCTGTTCTCTGAGAATCAGTAGAAAAAGTATGTAAACATTGTTAGAGAGAAAAGTTTTGATTGACATGTACACTCATCATTACCAACCAGTGAACTGAGTTCCTAACCAGTTGGAATTAAACCCAGTGCCTTCTGATAACCATATAAATATAAGCTGTATGCAATAAAGATTGGGCTATGATTGAAGAAGAAAAGGTGTCATTATCCATCTCTACTACAACAATAGACTGGGGAAGGAGATGCTGGAAATCAGTGTTGAGAAAACAGACCTGAGGATCCTGGTCAACAAGCCGAATGTGAGTCTGGCAGGCAGGAGAGCCAATTGTGTCCTGGGGGCATCAGACAATGCATCACCAGCTGGTCTAGAGAGGAGATTGTCCCATTCTGCTTTGCACTGGTGTGGCCTCACTTTGAGTCTTGTGTGCAGTTTTGGAAACCATAATATAAAAAAGAGATGAAACAGTGTCCAAACAGTGTCCAAAGGAGGGCTACAGAGGTGGTGAAGGGTCTTGAGGAGAAGCCATATGAAGAGGGCAGTGTTCAGCCTGGAGAAGAAACTGGGGGGAGACCTTATCACTGTCTAAAACTTCTTTGTGAGGAGAAGGCAGGCACTGATCTCTTTTCTCTGGGGACTAGTGACAGGACCTGAGGGAATGTCATGACTTTGTGTCAGGGGAAGTTTAGGTTGCATATCAAAAAAAGATTCTTCACCCAGAAGGTGGCTGAAAACCCAGGGGAATGGTCACAAGCACCAAGCCTGACAGAGTTGAAGAAGTGTTTGGACAACACTTCCAGGCACATGGCATGATTCTTGGGGCTTTCCTGTGCAGGGCCAGGAGTTGAACTTTGATGATCCTTGTGAGTCAAAGTGTACTCCTGGCATTAGCATACAATCATACAGTATCTTGGCAGCTTTTGACTCAGCCACACATAATAGCACCTATAGATCATGTGCTATTGGATCCAACTTGTTTCATGATAGTTTTTAACTAGACTTGTCTCATATAGAATCACAGACTATCTATTTAAGACTGCAAAACCATCTAATGCAGGACCATATCATTAATGGCACATCCTCATATCCATACATAATTTTTTTAATGGGATTCTTCAGTTCATTAAAAAAGCTACAATTTTTAATGCTTAAAGCTGTGTTGTAAAAAATGTACTGACAATACCTAATAGACCTGGATTACTAAGTACTGAAACAATATCACATTTTACATATTTATGTTTTCCAAAACTGCATTAAACCATTGAAAAATATTAGAAAGATATTTGTTTTAATAACAAATCAATGAATTATGCTAATACATAATCCAATGTCCTTACTTAGAAATATATAACACCCCTCCACCTACTTGTATAAAGATATTTAAAAATTCCTGCATTTGAAAATTTGCTATGTCTGCAAATAACCTGTAAGTGTTTTTCAGCAGCAAGATGAGTTAAGATATTCAGGTCCTCCTGTGTTGGTAACTTTAATATATTGTTAACGATTATAACATCAGGGCAACAACATAGAAATGCTAAATATGGCATTAGAAACAAGAATATGCACCAATAAAAATATGCCAATGTAAACAGTGACATCTACTTTTGTCCTCATTTCTGTTGGGGCAGAGTTAATATCTTCTCAGTAGCTGGCACACTGCTGTATTTTGGATTCAGTATGAGAATAATGTTGGTAACACACTGTTACCAATGTTTTGGTTGCTGCTACATAGTGTTTATTTTTTATGTCTCATGATCTGCCAGAGAAGAGGTGCAGTAAAAAAAACCAAAAAGTAGAAGAAGCAGAGCCATAACAAAGGCCATTTTCAGTGCTTTTACCACAGCCACCACAACGGCCATCATGGGAACAGAAAGAAGATACAACCACCACTCAATCCCTATGCTTGAAAGAGGTGTGGGAGATACAAAAAGGTTTTAGCTGGGGACAACAGGCCTAGTAGTTTGGAATTAGAGAGTAAGACTATTAGCTGGGATCACTTGCTAAGGAGTCAAGCATTGCCAAAGAGATGGGAAAAAAGATACAAGACCTTAGCCTCTTATGAGGTGTGAGGGAAAGGTATACACATAAGGGCAATATTCCCTGTCACCCAGGAAAACAGATGGCAATAGAGAAAGGTATTCAACATCTGAGAGAAACAGCCATGTGAAAAATGATATATTATGGCCTGGACAGTGCGCAATTCCCCACAGATCCAGCTGAAGTCCTATGATGGTAGTCAGGTGGGGGTCAGTCTTTTCTCCCAAGCAAAAACTGGCAGAAAGAGAGGACAAAATCTTAAGCTGTACCAAGGGAAGCTTAGGTGAGATGTTAGAAAAAATTCTTCAGTTAAAGAGGTGAAAGAGTGATTGCACACTGGAATCATCTGCCCAGGGGGGTGGTGGAGTCACCATTCCTGGACATGTTTAAAAAAAGACTGGACGTGGCACTTGGTGCCATGGTTTAGTTGATGAGTTAGGTCATAGGTTGGACTAGATGATCTTAAAGTTCTTTTCCAACCTAGTTCATTCTGTGATTCTGTGATTCTGTCTACAACCCACATGATATAAATTTGTAAAGAGCACACCATCAGTGCAAGACAGCCCCTTGTCAACATTAATTTGGAAAGATGATGTGTCACCAGCAGTGGATGAAGCAATTTGTCAAATCCAAGAATATGAAGACAGTGTGTATTTTCCTTTATCTTGACTTCAGAGAAACTGTCATGGGAGTTCCAGCAATTCAGCAAGTTTATGGGAGCAGGCATCTTTTTTCTCAAGAAATATGATAGAAAGAACATGCCACAGAGCATCCTAGAGTTTCAACTGTGGGACCACAGAGAGGCCATGAGGAAGTGGGATGGAAAAAATGTGCAGGCCACACAAGTTTGCCTTGACCTGGCGTGGCATGCAGTACACCTAGAATCAAGTGCTCAAGGGGTGGAAACACAACCCTACCATTTACCATGGCACCCTATCATCTGATCCAGATTGCACTGGAATAGGGTGAAGCTCTGAAACACCTGCAGTGCATTGATGCTGTCATCATATGGGGCAATACAGCTAAGGTTTTTTAGAATGGGAAGAAAATAGTCCAGATTCTCCTGAAAGCAGGTTTTGCTATATAGAAAGGTAAAGGGACCTGCAAAGGAGTATGGCAAGATGGACATCATCAGATCTCAATGGATGTGAATAGTAAGATAACAGCCATGCCTCCACAAATTAAAAAGAAAAAAAACATAAGTTTTTTTGAGTGTTGTAGAATTTTGAAGAATGCACTTTCCAAATTAGTCTGACTGTAAGCCCTTCAAGCCCTTCACTCTATGAAGTGACACAGAAAAAGAATGATTTCAAATGGGACCCTGAGCAATCACAAGCCTTTGAACAAATCATGCAGCAGCCTTTGGGACACTCTAAACAGGGCAAGACGTAAAAAATGTGCTCTATAGTGCAACTGGAGAGAATGGCCCTACCTGGAGCCTCTGACAGATAACACCATGGAAGACTTGAGGCTAACTCCTAGATTTTTGAAACTGGGGATACAGAGGATCTGAAACTCGCTGTACTCCAACTGAGAAGGAGATACTGACAGCTTATGAAGAATTTTGAGCTGCTTGCAGAATTGATTAGTACTGAAACACAGCTCCTTTTGGCAACCTGGTTACCTTTATTGGGTTGGATATTCAAAACAAGGGTCTCCTCTACACATCATGCAACAGATGCTGTACACAGACTCAGGAGGTTGCACTAATCACACAAAAAGCTCAGACAGGATGCCCCGGTTGTCCAGAAATCTTGGAAATTTTCACAGGTTGTCCAGAAGGCAGGGATTTTGCAATGTCATCAGAGAAGAAGGTAATATGCTGAAGAGGCCCTACTATATCATAAATTACCAGAAAGCGAGATGCAATATACCTTATTTATTGATGGACCCTGCTATCTTGTGGAAAGGAATCAGAATTTGGAAGCAGCTGTATAGAAATCCTTCAACAATCAAAAACTGCTGAAGGAGAAGGTGAATGGAGTCAGTTTGCAGAGCTGAAAGCTATCCAACTGTCTTTAGCAGGCTAAAGGAGAAAAATGGCCAATTGTTTAACTCTTCTGCAACAGAATAACTGTCAGTGTAGAGGTAAGCCCATTACATTGTGGCAAGACTGATGCCCAGGTGGAGAATCTAGTTGTGACAGTATGTCACAACCAGATACTCATGTACCCAAGAGGTCCAGCAGATTGAGGGTGTCACACCACCAAAACCCTGAAGGCAAACCTCATTTGCTCACAATGGTAGAAGCAACCACTGGGTAACAGGAAACATCATGTGCCCCATGCCATCACCCAGATGATGGATAATGCAGGAGGATGGGGAAGTCCAGTGTGTGCCTCAAGAAGATTTTATTTTGGGTAAGAATAGACAATAAATTAAAGTGTAAAATGTTAATAACTGATGTTAATAACTATATAATACTGTGTATTACCACTTCTATAGTTGCTACATATGCATCACCACACTGAACACCTTGGGATATTTATCTTCAAAACATACATTCTGACGTATATGAACTTGAGTTCCCTCTGATCATTAATTTCTTTCATTTCATGAATGAAAGCTGAACAAGTACAGCAGTAATGGTTTCAGAATTGACTTCAGTGTGCAACATACAGCAATCCAACACCTCAGTCTTTCCTACTTGAAAGACTCTTGTCAGGAATGGACGTCAAAGTCATGGACTAAATCAGTTCAACGGACATTTTTGTGGACATTTTATGGACATTTGACAAAAGTGTTCCATAGACTATGGGAATGATGGCTGCATATATATCTAACAAAGTAAATAAATAGGGAAGGTGATAGAGTATTGAGAAGCATGAGATTTGGCATGATGTAAATGGCACAAAATAAAGGGTAGATATGGTCCTGGTTTCAGCTGGCATAGGCTTAATTTCTTCTCAGTAGCTAGTACAATGCTGTGTTGCAGATTCAGTATGAGAATAATGTTGATGACACACTGGTGTTTTGCTTGTTGCTAAACACTCTCTGCCAGTGACGAGGTGCACAAATAAGCTGGGAGGGCACATAACTGAAACAGGTGACCTGAACTGGCCAAAAGGTTATTCCGTAGAATGTCATGCCTTGTACATAAACTGGGGCAGTTATCTAGAAGAGAGGTCTGGATCAATTGCATTGTTCAGTATGGATGCTAACTATGAAGCAGGGAGCACAGTGCCTGTGGAATAGCAGGCTGCATAACTTTCTCAGTCTCGCCTGAGAAAGTGGCCTGGGAAATCATAAGGAAGAATTAAAACAATCCTCAGAGATAGAAGACAGCCTTGCTGTTTGTCAGTTTCTTGTTTTCTTTCAAGAGAAGGTCGAGGGGTGGTGTACCCCACTGGCCAATGATGGTGATGTGTTAGTTTACTAACCAATAAGAGTTTTACTTTTCCGTACTTTCACGTATCGGTGTATAAAAGAAGATCTGAAGTAATAAACCTTAAGAGAAAAACTCTCCTGTTCAACTCACAAGAGAGTCTGTGTCATTCTTCTCGCCGTTCCCAACAGAGGGACAGCTCAGTTGCAGGGAGCAATAGATTTGTGCATCACTTTGTCTTCTTTTTTATTCTTTTTTTTTTACCCCTTTTATTATCATCATTATTATATGCTATTATTATTACATTTTACTTTTGTTTCGATTATTAAACTGTTTTTATTGCAACCTACTGTTGTCACTTCTAATTCTCTTCCCATTCCACTGGGGTGTTATGGGGTGAGCATAGTGTACAGTTTCCGGCTGAGCTTAAAACGTGACAACTTCCTAACCAAAGCCCATATAATCTAGATAAAACTTTCTGCACACTGTTTTTTCGTGGCTGTGAAAATATACTATATCACTAATGAGGGAAAAAAATCCCTACTACAAAAAAAAGAAAATGGAAAAAAATAAGTCTTGTGTTTAATGAAAAAAGTAGTACTCAAAACAGTGATAAAAGACAATGTAACAAAAGATCAGGAAATGCTATTATCCTAACTATGTTGTCTCAACAGGGTAACTATCTGATGCCATCAATCATCAACTGCAAAAGTTTATGCAACAGCCCTAATATATTTTATAAAATTCAACTAAGAAAATTTCGATTTTCTGTCTCTCCCAGGGACTTCAGCTTCTACTGTGAAAATAATATCCTGTCTTAAAGCATTATTCTACATCAAATAAGCAGTCTGATCCAATCACAAATTATTTATAAACCTGAAAACCTGAAATCATACATGCAGTGACAAAACTGCACAAACATATTGACTTGATCAAGGAAAAAAATTCACAAAGTCCATAATCAACAACAGCATTATTTAATAAAAAAGCATCATAAACCTTCTTACTTGGAATGAAAAAAAAAGTGACAGCTTCTAAGCGTAAACTGCAACACTTAGGAAGAGCTGTAGCAATCACAAACCATGATGACTGAATCATACACTCACTACACCACAAAGTAGAAATATCTCGATGAAGATTCAACAATCTCTATTCTTAAAGGTCAGAAAAAATCTGTTATTATTCATTACATATTAAACCACAAAACATTGCATACTCAAGGCCATGATCAGGCAAACACCCAACCTGGCACAAAGTTCATATTCAATCCCCTTATTCTCAAAAGATCAAAAATTTAATTCTGTAAAATGATCACATTCTTAAAATCTACAAATAAATAGAATAATCTTCATATAACAACCTCAAACATGAATAAAATCCACACAATACTTCTCTTTCCTCAGCCACCTATACATGGATGAACTGAACAGGGAACTAAACATATGCTGATTAAATATTCTTGTGACATCAAACTTGGTGTGTCAGAGAAGATGGGGTATGACAGACTGGAAAGATTGATGTCTCAAAACGTTTTGGGTTGCATCTGTGTAGGTAAAGTGGCAGGTCAGGCCTTGCCCTGTCAAAACAGTGTCCTGCCCCACACTTCCCATCCCTAGAACCTGCATCCCAGACCAGAAGTGGCTGCTGACCCATCTCCTGAGTGGCCAGATGACTGGAAGTTCCACCTAGAGGAAGGGCCAAGGAAGGCTAAGGGCTATTTAAAACTTAATATAAGGCAATCCAATGTTTTGATCCTACCTTGTCCTGGGTGTTTTGTCTGAACAGGAATTGGTAGCTATACATATGCTTTTCTCTATATTTTCTGTCCTTCTGTCTTTTTCTTCTAATTCCCTCTTCTTGGAATTTTTGGTTAACTTAAAATTGAATGGGCTTAGAGTTTTCCAGGTTGAATGGGCCAAGTTAATGCTTTCAGAAGCATTTTATGTTGATTGAATATTGTGCTAAGACTTTTGCCAATTTCTCAGTTTTTCTAAAGTTGCCAGTCAAGTATTTTGTGATTTTCTGCCCTCTTGAGAATATATTTTTGGTGTTTCTTCCATGCATCTAAGAGTACATAAACAATAGTAAGTTCTTTTGAAAACCTCATCAAGCAAGTTGTTTGGGCCTTACATGAAGTTCATCTAAATTTATCCTGACAAACTGGAAAAAAAAGATAACATTCGCTAAAATCAAGTATAAAACATTAAATTCAAACAGTAATGATCAGTACAACTAATACAGACCAATATGGATGCATGACCCAAGATGATATTACTAGTGAGTGTGTCATGATTCTGTAGAACAGGCAAAGAACACTGTGCGTACAGACTACAAAAAAATCCTTTTACTCTGTTCAGCATGAGTGAAATATCAATTTCAAATGGATAGAGACCAAAGAAAACAGGTTCGGATGTGGTTAACATGAAGCGTTAATGGTAGTCTCAAATGCCAAGAAGCAAGACTGGGGGGAAAAATCTATGTAAGTTAATGTCTTGGGTTACAGTGTAAGGTGTAAGCAAAGTATGTATTCTACCACCACCTACATCACCTTCTGATGAACTCTTAGTGGTGGGTCATTTGTAACAGCTGCATACCACACCTATCAGCAGGGTGTAGTGTTCTCTTTGTCTTCATGTGATAACTACACCCAGCTTATGGGTAGTCATCTCTGCTAATGGGCCATCAAGGACTCCTCAAAATATCCTATGACTTATAAGATTACATCATTCCATTGTAAAACTCCCTGCCTTGGGGGAAGTACTGCACATTCCTGCCTCTATTTGAGGGTATATAATCTTGAGGTTTGGGGACTTAGGGGAACCACCACTGGACCTACAGAGAAGGAAGACCAGATCTTTCCACAGGACCACTGCTTCAACAAGACCACATGTGGGGGACAGTGAGCCAGTCAACAGTACACGCGTCCTTCCTTGGAGGAAAGAAACTATTTAGGCTACAGTTTGCCACTCTCCTTAGGGGAGAAACCTTAGCTGGCTGCCTTTTCAGGCATGGTGAAGCAAAAAGCCACCTGTCCAGTAGCCTTTGCAGTTCCTGTTAGTTCTGTGTTGCTTATTGGTTGATCCCTTTAACATGCCCTGACCTGCAGGAGATAAAAAGTCAGATTTCTATAAACCCAGTAGCATTTGTAGAGAGATTTCTTGGGGCAGAGAGCTGAATTAAAGCCTCCAAAGAGATCAGATACAAAGCTCTGTCTCTCTTTCTTCCACATTGCTGAGAGCTGAATTTCACTGAGCATTTTTAAAGGCTAAAGCTGAATTCACTATAGCAGCTGAGAGGTGCAGGATCTCTGCATCCCACCACCACCTCAGCTGGCTATAATTCACCACTTCAATAGAACTGCAATCACCACTTAATCTGACCTCTGATTCCACCATGAACAACTGGGTGTCAGGTCATGTTCTGACTGTGGCAGTTTAAACCTGTGTTTCTGTACTATTGCCTTTATTATAATTTTGCTATTAAATTTGAAATCTCTCACAAGATATTTTTGTGGCGTTAATTCCTCCCACTGGTTTATCTTCAAAGCAGTGAAGTTAATTTAAAAAAAAAACATTGCGATAGTCACAGAATAACTACAGCAAAATATGCAGAATACTGCTTTAAAGCAAGTGGTTAAAAAACCCAAACAAACTACTGTCTATGCCTGTGAGAGAGCTTAACTACCTGGCTTCAATTTCAGTATGTTTCAAGACATATAAAGAAATATTTTTTGCTACAAAGGCTAATAGACTGTGGAATATGGGGTTGCTGAGACTTATGCTCACCAGAGGGCCCTGTTGAACGACACAGCTGCAGGTTTCGTGGTTGGAACTTGGTTGAAGGGGGAGAGGCAGCCAGGCATGAGGAGAGAGTCAGTTGGGCGACAGCTGGAAGTGAGACTGGAGATTGTGATTGGCTGGAGGAACACGTGGACAGCATATGAACAGGAAGCTGATTGGGTGATAAAACATGTGGACAGCAGCACTGCAGCTGAGCCAAACAACAGCTGCCCTTCTTTTATTAAGTTCTGTTAGGCTTTGGTTTCACTTATGCTCAATAGAAATTAAGGGTATAAAGGGGCTGATTTCTGCAATAGTGATCTTTGGATGCATAAGGGGGTCTGTGTCTTTTTTTCTCCATTGCTACAACAGACAAAAAGAGACCAAAGCAGCAGAAATATGTAGAATTACTTCAGTTTCTTAAAAAAAAGAATTTAGATAAGCTTTGTGAAAGAATAACATACATAAAACAGAACCTTGTTAGGAAACAGAAAATACTTCCTATTTTCTATGGTCTGCTTAGAAAAAGGCTTTTGCCAAAAGTAAACCAGTAAAGGTGGGATTGCCACATATATGTAACAAATTTTGATCTCAGAAAATACAAACTGCCTTCCCTTATTTATGTGTTTAAAAGAAAAAAATGTGTTAAGAATATTTTCAGACTTTTCATTTCATCATATATCAGAGTCTGTTTGTGTTGTGGGTACTTTTCATTTAATCTTCATCCTTTGTTAGGAAAAAACAAAGAAAAACTAACCTTGCTAGTATAATCAACTAATACTATTTAAGTCACTGGAGACCAGTGAGATTAAATTTATCAAATAGAAAACATAATGAAATAAATAAAGATATAACTAACCAAAGATTCAGTTCACTACTTTCAATTCAGTTGTCATTTCTGACAAAGCCAAGGGAAACTTTTTAAAGAGCATTGTCTTATCTGAAGTATTTGATAGTTATTGTCTCAAATCAATATGCTTAAAAATACCACCCATTAAATGTATAGCAACACGAAAGTCTCCTCTTCCAGGCTCTATTCAGTTGTTATGCAGCATGATAAAGTTAGCCTGTAGTAATAGAACTTATTATCCCTAATAATGTGTTGCAAGATATCTGGAAAAACAAAACAAAAAACCAAAACAAAACCAAAAAACTCTAATATTTTGCACTGAATTTATGTTTATAACTGGTGTTTTATAATAGTTTTTTAGTTTACTTATGTCTTTCCTACACAGTTCTGGTAGATTTTCCAAAGGAGGTTGCCCAAGATCCAGATGCTGAGGAAACACACTGGATGAATAAACACACCGCAGTGTACAGATCCTGTCTGAAAGAAAGAGAAATTGCAGTATTCTCTCAGGGAAGTTGATACGACAAGCCAAAAAGGAAACTGGTCCCAGTTTTCTCTTATCATCTCCTTTTAACACTGAACTACGGAAGTTTTATTTACTATTACAAGGCAATGTAAAAGTAACAAGAAAGATAAGATCATTCTTTCTGTGCTAGACAAATGAATGTACAAATAAAGTTATAGGAAAGTTAACAGGATGGGTGTAATCTTTAGTTAAGGGAATTTTGTGGATCTTTATTGTGATTATTATTGTATTAGCTATGTTCTCATGTCTTCTCCATTGCTTCAAAAGAGGCGCCTTTTTACTAAACACAGAGAGAGGAGCTGTGGAGGAGGCCCAGTCCTGACAGGCATCCTCCCTGGAGATCTACCCCCTAAGATAAGACAAAACTGCCTAGTCACTTTGACCAAGCTGTGGACCCCTTCCTTCTTCAGGACCCCATGCTATCTCCCTGTTAACTATTGGTCATCTTATCCCAGCCTCAGACCATTGGTCCCCTTCCTAATTCTCCCCTTCCCTATAAAAATCCCAGCTTTTGCCCAGATCAGTGGTTAGATCATCACTGGCCCCCTTTGCTGAAGCCTGCATTAAAGACTTTCTGTGGAATGCCATGTGATTTTCCCGTCTCTTGTCTGTGTTGGCTGGGGTAACCCCTGAACGGAGCTGGCTAGGCTGAACAGAGCTGATCACAGAGCAGAAATCCCTTTCTAAAACAGCTGGTCACCTTGATGCCTTGGCCCATGCTCCTAAGGGTTACCTCTGGCTGGAGACTGCCTGGAAACCCCGGATGGTGGGCTCTCTCCCCTGGGACATCTATCTGGGCTGTTGCCCACAGAAGCTGAGGGTTGGGCAGGCCCCCAGGACCCAGCCACAACAGAAAGTGATGTTGCTTTTTTTTTTTTTTTTTTAATCTTTCTGCAAGGAAAATAGAAGTTTAATAGTACTTTGAACATAATGAAGAATGCTTTAAAATCTATTAAAAGGACTAATTTTTCAAATACAAAAAGTCAGTTGAAGTCTGTAGCTGATAATTTTAATACATGCAGACACAAATCATGGAGGGAAGTGGATGTACATGTGTGAAATGCAGTGGTTTAGGATCAAGCCCAGACACCAGCAGTATACGAATAAAATTGAATTGGAAAGTCTGAAACTTGCATCTTCATATATGTGCCAGCACACAAAGTGCTTCTTTGTAAAAGATTGTCACAAATTTAAAATATGTAATCACTTATTTTAAGCCCAGAAAGCAATCCTAATGTTTAAACAAGTTCTCTGCCAAACCTGGCCTTATGTGGTTTTCTGATAATTTTTTTTCCTTTGTTTTTCTTTTATTATTTCATCTCTTTCTCTGTATGTAATATAGAATTTCATTGTCTTCATTAGAAAAATAAGTAATTTAAAATTCTGGGAAATCAGTATACTGTGGCATGTAATTCGCTCTGCTAATAGAGAGGGGAACACACATGGCATCTGTTTAATTTCAGAAGGAGCAATGGTATAAATATTTACCAAATCCAGTCAATATGATGCAAAAATAATTTCACATAGTTTTGGTATTTGACTCTACCATAGCAAATGATTTAAATTATTTTCACATGTCAAATAATGATTCAGTGTCATGGTTTTAAAGCAGTAACTAAAAAATTACTAGAAATCTTACTTATTTCTTGCTGTGAGATATGGATTAGAACAAGAGCAAAACAGGCTTAAAACTTAAAAGGAATAAAGAAAGTTTATTAACAAAAACTACAAGAATAAGAAAACCAAAATAAAACCTCCAGAAAACCCCTCCTTGCCCCACTACCTAACTATTCCCTTGTTCACATGACAATATAGAGACAAAAACTTTGGAACTTTGGTGTTTAAAACAGTTCCAATTCCTGCTAAAGTCTTTTCATCAGTCTCTGTAGAGAAACAGAAGTCTTCTTCTGCTAATCTATGGAGTTTCTCACAAGAAAACTATTTCTGTTATAGCTTTCTATTTCTCTGATGCCAGCTGCCCAGAAATTCTGCCATCAGTTCTCTTTTTCCATTTCACATCACTCTATGGTGTGTATGGGTCAATGAGTCTAGGGATGTAATTTTTAAGGATGAGTTATTCAAAGGCAAAAGTTCTCTTCATCTGTCTCTGTGAGCCTCCCTGGAAACAGAAGTTTTCTCTTTGCCTCTCAAGGCCCCAAATCTTCAACTATTACTTCTCTCCCCCTCTGTTCCAGCACCTCACAGGATCACAACTACTTCACTATTTGCTCAAAATCCACATTTTGAAACACTCCATTCCTCCCAGTATACTCTGTCATGAATTAACGGAGTTTTTTTCAGAACACTGTTGTCCATCTCCATAGCTTTAACAGAAAAATATTTCAGCTTTATTAAAGCATCTCCTTATTCTCTCTTCTCCATCTAAAACTTTACTCTTTTCTTCACTGTCTTTGATGGTTTTATGATGTCTTCTTCGTATTATCTCTCTCTTCCTTCTCTCTTTCTGGAAAAAAGGAGTAATCTGTAAGTCTCATCCAGGTAGTAAAAGAGTTAACGTCTTGGAAAAGCTGCAGATGTTAATGGTATCAGGTTTCAGTTCAGTGGCAGAAACTGCAAACCAAGTCAGGCCGGCCAGCTCCGTTTCTCCCCCCCCCACACCCCCATGGCCTTGTCTGGCCTGGAGGGAGCGGGGAGAGTCCGAGAGAGAGCCCTGTTACCTCGTCAGAAGCCGGAAACCAAAGAGAACAAGACAACCCCAGCTTTACATCTTAAGGTGGTGTTCACAAGTTGATCTCACTTCTCAATGGTTAAAACCACCGCCAATTCTCAGAAATTACCAATAATTGGTCACAAGAAAAAACTCCCATCATCCTCTCGCAGCTTCAACTTCCCCAGCTCCTAAAGCTATCTTAAAGGTAAAGTCACCCTGTGACATTCAGTTTGTGTAGAACTAGGTGTTTCAAAGAATTTGGAAAATGGTTTTGACTCTAAATTTGCAGTAGTGATATGGTCCTTAGTCCTTTGGAGGTATTAAGCACTCATAGTCCTTGAAACATTATTGAGAAGTATAACAGTAGTGAAGGTAAATTACAATCCTGTTTTTACTTTTTAAAGCTGCACTTGAAAGAAATGTGTGAGTTCAAGAGTTTCATCATGGAAACAAGCTAAATGACTATAAGGAGCAGCAGAGGTTGTCAAGTGCTGTGAGCAAGGTTCTTCACTACCCTCCCTCCTTCCTCCCTCTTCTGTCCATTGTTCCTCTCTCCCAGTCATCCCCACTACAATCCCTGCCTGCCTTCTGTTTGCCATTTCTATCTGCACACCTCTGTCTTTGCTGCTCTGATGCCACTGATTCCAGCCACGCACTGGACTTCACAGACATCCTCTAGTTTAATGCTATTAACAGGGAACCTGGTAGTTCTGAATATGTGGAGAAGCCTTAAGGACTCCCCAGGGCCAAGAGGAGATCTTTATTCAGCAAATGTCCACCCTGACTGCAACGTTTCAGCAGGAACTGATCATGTCTGCATACTTAACTGGATCTAATGTGGTTTGCTCCTCAGAGAAAGGTGCAAAATTATAAACTATGTCACTCATGGTAAAACCATTGAGGCAAGGGGGTTAGGAGTTAAAGAGTGATTGATTAGGAGTAGCTGACTAGACAACACATATGGCTTAACATTTACTGTGCCCGCAGAAGCAGAATGAGAGAATGCAAGGCTATTGTGATAAGGAAGAAACTGCTAACAAAAGCAGGATGAGAGGATGCAAGGATTGCACGGGTATTGTGATAAGGAAGACTGTTCAGACCCCCAAACCAGCCAAAACCACTCTTGCGGTTTGAACTGTGACCAAGAGACCAGGGAGCATGTGCAAGGAGGCAAGGTGAAAAGTTCAGCTCTGAGAAAGGCTGTTTTTACTTCATCCTGATGACCACCATACCACCACCAGGAGGCACTGTGCAAGCGCAGAAGGACTTTAAGCTCATTATAATACTAAGCAAGGCTAGGTGGAGCTAGGAAATTAATATATATAGGCATATTGTGAAACTTAATGTATATGTAATACTTCAGGGAATAAAGAGAGAGATAAGTTTTGCTGAGGGCGTGCATGTCTTTGGAGGAGTTATCCCCCATGTGCCTCCAGTGCTGAATAAATGCATACCTACATTACAACTTTAGGGAGTTGTGGAGTCTTTCCGCGCATCATTTTGTCAAGCCAGCCAGGAGGCGCTCTGTCTGGCTCCAGGATTGACTGAGGGGTGGATTCCTAGGTGCACCTCAGGATTTTTCCAGGAGGAACTCTGCATCTTGGCTCTCTCACTGTGGGGGCAGACAACATCCTACTGGCACTGTGGATAAATGGCATGTATCAAATTTAGGGAGCCTGTAAGTCATCCGCTTGGCCAGGGCTGCTGTTAAGTTATGCAGAGACGTCTGGCACACACCATAGTCCCTGTGTAGGTAGAGTCTGGGCTTGCAAGCAACCAGCTAGGAGAGCTGGCAGAGGCATTCACTGACCAATAGAGCAGCTGCTAGCAACCCTGGGAGTGGGTCGAGTGAATCCTTGCCTTTGTTGAATTGGACTTTAATTGCTGCTATTTGGAGGCATAATTGTGTGATTGCAGAGTCTGGATGTTTTGGCTGTCTGAGTGAGATGTACCTTTAGTACAAAGTGAGTGCAGTGCTCTACCCGCGTTTCCATCCTCGGGCGACTGAGATGGCTGGGGAAAAGCGAAGTGAGTTGAGTGACTGAAGTACGGTGTTAGAGTGTGCTGTATGTAAGTGTGGTGATTGTTGTGTGTTTTAATTGTGAGACTAATTAAGGGGACCCCTTTACCCCAGTGGTTTGGGCTTCACCCTTGGGAGTTTGTGAATCCAGTGAATCACTGGATAGAAAGAGGAAATGAACAGGTTTATTTAGAAGGAATATATAGAACCTCTGCAGGGAGAATGGTAGCCTTAAACTGGGAGCAACCTGCAATGAAATATTTAAGCATCCTAAAAGGGATAAATGGAATAATTTGTTTTTGTGGATGTACTACAGTCTTTCATTCATCAAGGGGGTGGCACCTTGCATGGGTATTATTATAGTGCAGGATTCATGCAGGACACTGGTATTGTTCTTCTGCCAGGTGGCAGGGTTTATGCCCCCAGTGTGAGCAGAGGCATTTTAATAAAGTAGATTCTGAACCTAAGATTTTAAAGCTTGAGTGTGGAAGGTTGCATTTGGTACCAGCAACTTGGTGTGTAAGAGAGGAAGATTAGGAAAAGACTGTGAAAGTTTGCAAGAAAGATTTGGGTGGAAGTGCGACATGATGATGAGGAGGAGGAGATAATGGGAACTAGCCAAAGCAAAGAGATTTCTAAAGCCAGCTCATTGGGCTGTATTTTGGCACATTGGAAGGAAATTGTGGGAACTTGGGGTACAGAGAACAAGAGGACTTTAGTAAAGTATTGTAGGCAGTGGTGGCCTCTGTATCAATTGAAAGATGGAGCAAGATGGCCATCTATTGGAACTTGAGATGATAATATCTTGCTACAGTTAGTGCTGTTTTTACAAGCAGGGGATGGGAAAACTAGTAACAGTCGTAAGAGAGGAAGGGAGAAGAAGACAAGGACACCCAGACAGGGCCCACTCTGGCTGGGTAGAGACCAGTGTGCAATTTGCAGGAAATTTGGTCACTGGAAAAATCAGTGTCCAGAATCGAGACAAAATGGCCATCAGGAAAAGGGGGACCAGGGAAGAGAAAAGATGTTCACACATGTAAAAGAGGATTGACGGGAACTGGGGGACTCTACCCTAGAGGATCCACTAGTTAAAATGAAGCTAGGGGAAAAGAAGAAGAAGTGGAATTTTTGGTAGATACTGGAGCAACATACTCAGTTTTAAATAAAGCTTTGATGCCTGTGGGGGACAATTACATCATGGTAAAGAGGGAAACTGGTCAATCTGAATGAGCATATTTTTGCAAACCATTCAAGTATAATCTTGAGAAACAGTGGCGCATTCATAAGCTTTTATATATGCCCAACACCCTGAAGACATGTTTGGGGACACATTTACTGGAACAATTACAAGCCACCATCATGTTTAAAAATGGGGAAGTTACTCTGGAGGTAAACAATCAACAGTATGTAGAAATATTAAGTTTAATGTTAGAAACCACAGAAACTGAAGAAGAAATTAATGAGGAAATATTGTCAGGTGTATGGGCTTAAAATATACCGGGGAGGGCAAAGAATGCACATCCTATACGAATTAAACAAGCAGTTAGGATTAAACAATACCCCTTCAAAAAGGAGGATAGAGAAGGAATCAGCCCAGTGATTGACAACGTTTTGCAATTAGGGTTATTAAAAGAATGTCAATCTGACTTTAACACTCCTATTTCACCTGTTCAAAAACCCAGAGGATGGACTGGGAGCCTCAGAACCATCACAGCATTGTGTTAAATACATTAAATTTCATAATCAAAGAAGCACACAAATTCACCTTGGGCCCGGAAATTACTTTACTGATGTCTCACACAGTGTCCTCGGTGCTAGAAGTGAAAGGCAGGCACTGGCTTTCCCAGCACAGGTTTCTGAAATACCAAGCCATCATGGTAGAAGAAGGTGATGTGGAAATAGTGGTAACTAATAGTGGTTGTCAACCTGTCTTTCCTCAGCGGTAATCAAGGGGAACCAGTACACCACAACTGCCTGGAGACTACTGAAGCCTCCTATTCCAGCTGTCTAGACCTGAAGGATACCCCTTATGATGACGCAGACACTTGCTTCATGGATGGGAGCAGCTACGTCAACAGTGGAAAACAATATGCTGTGTATGCAATTACTACCTACAGAGAGGTAGTATGTGGGAAATGCAGGCACAGAGAACTCTCACAGCCTTGAGCATACAGGCCCAGAGATAAAGACGTTTGACCTGAGACGTTGGAGAAGGCTTGCAGCTTTAGAACAAAGAAGCTGTACAAACACAAAGTAAGAATAGAAGTTTGTAGTTTAAGTAGGATATATTTTAAGCATATTTTAAGCAAGTAGAAATATGCTTTATATAAGTGAATAAATATGTTAAGTAAGATAATAGAAATTTTGAAGTTTAACATAGAACCTGTGATAGACTTAGTAAGAAATTAAAGATGTAACAACGTACGTTTCTGTAGTGTTATATGGTTGGATGAAAAAAGAGGCATTGTGGCAGTATTGTATGAGTTGAAGCAATTAGTGATTGGTTTATGAAGATGCTGGTAATGTTTTGTGTTATTTGTCGATTGGTTAAAATGTTTATAAAAGACATAGTAGAATTTAGTCAGCTTCTGAGGTGATGGCATTGAATGTAAAACCTTAAGTGTCTCACCCTTCCATAAGACTGATGGACTATGCAACAAAACACCTTTTATAACATCATTCAGTTGGCCCCGTCTGCTCTGATCCCAATAGTAATAGAATCTGGCCCTTTGCTGACAAATACCTCTGTACAAAAAGCTGAGATAATTGTTCTAACCCATGCCCTAGAAATAGAAAAAGGAAAGAAAATAAACACTTATACAGACTCAAGATATGCATTTGGGGTTGTACATGCACATGGAGCCACTTGGAAAGAAAAGGGATTGTTGAACTCGCAGGGGAAGAACATCAAACACACAAGAGATAATGCAACTATTGGAAGCAGTCCAGCTGCCTGAAAAGGTAGCAATTATGCATATTAAGACACACCAGAAGGTGAGCTCAGAATTGGAGGAAAGAGACAAGCTGGCAGACAGAGGGGCAAAGAAAGCAGCAAAAGGTGAGATAACAAGTGAAGGAGCCTTGATTCCAGATGGACAGATCTCCCTTAAAGGTAAGCCAGTATATAACAAAAAAGATGGAAAGCTAATTAAGGATCAAGAAGGAACATATAACCAAGAGGGATGGGCTGTTACTGAAGAAGGGAACCTGGTCATTGTTGTAACATGTTTATTTAATTCTGTTGAAATTGTTAAGAGGTCTGTTGGTATATTCCTGGTTTCCCCCATTCATTACATTGGTATGTTCCAGTTGTCTGTTATGTAAACCCCTCCTAGCTTTCTTGATTCTTCCTTATCAATCACCTTAGCCCTGCCCCAACTCCCTATCCATCATCGTAAGCCCCACCTCTCCTTCCAGATCTTTCCATGTATGTCATCCATTCCTCGATACTTTATTGGTCGCTATGTTGCATTCCCACCTTCTTTGTATCCCCATTGGTCCCTGAGATTGTAACCTCCTCCCCTCACTTCTCCCCCTGCTAGCTCCCATTGGACCCTGGACTGTACCCTCCCCTGAGATAAAACCCTGTGCACAGTGGTGAACTCTCCCAGTCCAGACCCTTGTGCTCCTCCCTCCTGTTGCTGGGATCTTCCACTGAGAGAGTCTCCTCCATCCTTCTACCACCACCCACGACACCTGAATTAGCAGAGCTCAGAGTGAATTGGTGTTCTGAAGGTTCTGTAGTGGGATCACTTTTCCTCTGCAGTTCCCCACTCCTGGCGACTGCCCGTGCCGGAGTGGCACCGTAGAGCTAGCCCGGAGCTCTGGTGCGGCCAATAGCAGTGTCAGGTCATCCCTTCCGATTTATTATGGTCATTAGTAAAGGAGAAATGTCAGAAAACACACTGGGGAATAGATGCCCTGTGTAACTACCTAATTGAAAAGATTACGATCAGGAATCTATACACTACCATCACTCAGGTGACCCAGCAGTGTGACCTTTGCCTCCAGACTAACCCCAAGAATACCCCCAAACCAAAACTTGGTCAAATTGGAAAGGGCCATGGACCTGAGCAGCAGTGGAAAACTGACTTTTCAGAACTTCAAGAAAAGGGAAGTGTCAATATTTGCTGGTTTTAACAGATACCTTTTCAGGGTGGCCAGCAGCTTTTCCCCCCAAAACTGCCAAAGCCCGGGTGGTAACCAGAGTATTGTTACAAAAAATAATACCGTATTTCAGAGTTCTACCCACAATATTCTCTGATAGAGGACCACATTTTATTTCAAGAACAGTGCAGCAAAATAGTTGTCACTTGGGCATAGACTGGGAACTCCACACTCCATACCACCCTCAGTGAAGTGGCCAAGTGGAGAAAATTAACCATTTGATTAAACAGCAAATTGTAAGGCTAGGTTAAGAAGCTAATTTACCCTGGCCCCAATCTCTCCCACTGGAATTGCTATGGATTTGGACTAAACTTAGAACTAAAGAAAGGTTAAGTCCCTTTGAAAAGTTTTATGGAAGACCATATGGAGTGCAAAAGGGAATGTCTACCCAAGTTGGGGAGGAAACACTGACCACCTATATAGTGACCCTGAGTAAACAACTCAGAGAAACTGAAAAATATGTGGTCGGAACTCAGAGCAGAGGGCTGGATGGACCAGTACATGACATACAGCCTGGAGATCATGTATATATTAAGCCTCTTGCAGGAGAAACTTTGGAACCACAGTGGGAAGGACCATTCTAGGTGCTTCTCACCACTTTCACCACAATTAAGATCAAGGAACAGAGTCTTGGATCCACCACACTCAAATAAAGAAGGCTCCAAAGGCCCCTTGGGAAGTAACACTGGATGAAAACTAATTGAAATTAAAACTTACCTGAGCAAAATGAACGCATTGTGGTCAGGAATATTTAGTAATTTAGCTTGCAGAAGTTTAATAAAAAACCTGATTTGTTTGTAATCATAATTATAATCCAAGAATTGGAAAATGTTGCAACGAGTGGCAATATTAACTTCCTTGTCTAAAGTACATGGTAAGGCATTAAGAGATACATATTGTAGGGATTGGGAAGAAGAATCCTTGTATTAAGTAAAAGAATTTACTTATTTTCTAGAAAAGAGTGTACTGAGGCAAGGGGGTTAGGAGTTAAAGAGTAATTGATTAGGAGCAGCCGACTAGAAGATGTATATTGTTTAACATTTACTGTGCTTGTAAAAGCAGGATGAAAGAATGGAAGGCTATTGTGATAAGGAAGACTGTTCGGACACCTAAACCAGCCAAGACCAGTCTTGCAGTTGGAACTGCGACCACGAGACCAGGGAGTGCACAAGGAGGCAGGGTGAAAAGTTCAGCTCTGAGAAAGACTGTTTTGACTTCATCCTGACAACTACCGTATGACCACCAGAAGACACTGCGCAAGAGCAGAAGGATTTTAAGATCATTACAATATGAAGCAATGCGGAGCTAGGAAATGAATAGGTATAGGCATATTGTGAAACTTAATGTATATATAACACTTTAGGGAATAAATAGAGGGATAAGGTTTGCTGAGGGTGCGTATGTCTTTGGAGGAGCTATTCCCCATATGCCCTCAGCACTGAATAAATGCATACTACTTTACAACTTTGAAAGTTGTTGAGTCTTTCCATGTATCACCATCTACAGAATACATATTAACAGTTACCTGACTTGTTGTTAGCTAATAAGAGTTTGTTAAGGTACTAAGTTGTTGCATTATTTGTTGTAATAGCCAAACCTATTTGCTTGCTTATTTAAAGTTAAATTCTACCGTGGAACAAAGATTAAGTACATTGGTAGGCCAGGTGCTGTTAGCTGCTACTCAAGTTTGAACATTTTCTTGGCTTTCTAAGACGATGTATCAATATATTTTGTCTTAGAATTTGAACAAAAGGGCAAAGAGATAAAGCTGTAGATCAAATATGTCTGAAAGTCTAAAGGAAAAGCCTTAGAAAAAAGCAAAGATACTCAAACCATACCACTGATGCATGGTCATTTTTACATTTACAAGAGAAATTTCAACAATACAAGATCCTTGTATAAACTGACATTGAAAAATCGTTGCTAGATTTATTTTTCTTCATCTCTTATTACTATCATAGATACACATTTGCATTTCATGAACAAAATAGCAAACTATTTTTAATTCTTTCCTCTTTTAGTAAAATACATGACTTCTTCTAGGACAATATATCCTAATAATGGGAAGACAGTTAATGAAGGAGAAGTAATTTTAAAAAGAAGTGGTCTGTAATGCCTGAAACAAATGCAGACCTCAATCTAGCAAAGCACTTAAACTTAGGAGTACTTCACTGAATCAGGGGCTTAGGATAATTTAAATTATTGAAACTGAGAGTAGTGTCATTCAGAACTAGTCAGTACCTACTTACAAAGGCAGTGATCAAGAGCACTCAGTGGCAACTTTTATTAATAATTTCTTGGTTTTCTCATTATAATGCAAAGCAAATTTCAACTTTGGTCAGTACTTTAAGGATAATGTGCTGCATGCTTTAAAGGACTGAAATCTGACAAAGAGGAGCTCAAATTATAATCTGAGTAGAGGTACTGACAAGCTCTATAGCTTTGGGTATATGAGTTAATTTTTGTGATGCTCATTACTTATTTGTCCCATGGCTTTATATGACATAGGAAGAGTTTTAAAAATATAAACATGCACACATATATGCTCACTAATTAATCGGAGATGTAATAAAGCACTTTGAAAAAACCAGAAATGTAAGTAAGATATGGAAAAGAAGATATGATCTACCAATTCACTGGAATGTTAAAGAGAAAGCTGCCTTTTTTTCCCTTTTCTCTTCCTCTCCCACTTAATCCCCAGAGCTCTAGTTCAGAACAGAGCCATTGACTGTAATAGGTACCAGAATTTAAGAAATAGTTTCTTGATGTTGATTATGCAAAATAAAAATCAACCAATCCCTCCATATATATCTGCATAATTAATTTGTTCAGAGAAAGCATCATTTTGATGGACATGAACTGCAGCTTTACTTCATGCCCTTTAGAAATATAGTAATCTGCAGCTTACATCCTTCTTGTGAAATGCACCAAGAGGCTTGCAATGTTCAGATCTATATGGAGACCAGACTTCCCTAAAGTCCTCAGTAAGCCACACAGAAAGAAACTTAGTGGTATGGGAAAGGAGTGGAAAGGGAATAGGTAAAAGTCCAGTAACATGAAAGTAGCTAGCAGCCAGGATTTTATGCCAAACATTCATGCTGTGCTGTCAGGAAAACTATCCATTTCATTTATCAAAGAGGAACAGCTTCATAAAACAGCCTCAACAGCAATGCTAACATTAAATCTGTTATGTTTCCAGTATCAAAGCAATTAGAAATGAAATATCACCTGTTCTTGCCCAAACCTAACAGCCTCTCTCTGATCAAGCAGTGTCTTAGATTACAAATGGGGTGTAACCAAAGTATATATTCTACCACCATCAGCATTACCTTCTGATGAATTATTAAGGTTAAGTGGAGCACTGTTTTTCTGTCTTTGCCAGGACTCAACCATGATAACTCCTTCTAGGGAAGGAGCAGCCACCCTGAGGGTTCATCTCTGCTAATGGGCCATCAAGGACTCTCCAGAATGACTCATAGAATCACATCAGCCCATTGTGAAATTTCCCACCCTAGCGGAGGTACTGAACATTCTTGCCTCTGTATAATCTGGGGTTTGGGACATGACAACACCTACCACTGGATTCCCAGAGGACAGGAGCTCTCCACCACCACCCCTGTACCTCCAGAGAAGAACCAGACCTTTCTGGCTCACTGCTTTGGCAAGACCACATCCATCACTCCAATGGGACTGCAACCATCTTTAATTGGACTGCTACCACCCTGACCAACAGGGTATCATGTTGTATTCTGACTTTGTCAGTTTAAACCAGTGTTTCTGTACTATTGCCTTTATTGTAATTTTCCTATTAAGTTATAGCTCTGACTTGAAATCTTCCACAATGTATTGTGTGGGGTTCATTCCTCCCAATGGTTTACTTTCCACTCAGCATAAGCAGATAATTAAAAGACTACTATACCAAATGGCTTCTGCTCTGCTTAGTGTGTCTGTTGTCAGACATGAAACGCACACAAACAAGCACTCTGAACCTACCCTCCCCCCATCTCACATGATTTAGGAGGATAGCATAAGGTTGCTGCTCCCTCTGCTTCATAAATCAAATTTTCTTGGTCAGGAAAGAGATTGATGATTACACTTGCAAAAATATTTCTGATTACGTATAAAGGCAATATCAATATTAGCAAAGCAATCATTCAGTCTAATACAGAACGGCACACAGTCAGGAGAGGTTTCAACTGTTTACATATAAATATATAATACATAGTTCTCAGTGTGTATATAATACATAGTTCTCAGAAATCCACAATTCATTAACATTCTTGATCTAAAGTTCTCAGAGTGTTTTTAATTACGTTAGATTGTAGTTTACGTAGAAGGAAAGTAACTACCCTTATATTACAGTAAGAGCACTCAGAGGACAACACACTACTTAACTTGGGACCTACATCTCTAGTGTTCATTCATGATCAAGAACTGTCTATTCAATGTAAATCAAGGTCTTTAAGGCATAATTCATGTGATCAAATGTAGAAATGGTCTTCAGAAGATAATTCTCCAAGGATTTGAAGTGGAGAATTTGTTGGAGAAAGCAATATCCATTCAGATGAGACTATGTCTATTCCCATTCACACTAGACACATTTCCTCCTTTACTACAGTTCTTTACATGTGTGCCTTAATTACTACATTGTCATAGTATACTGAACTAGGATTAGGGGAAAATGGATTTCATTGCATGAATGCCAGTGACTTGCTGGACAGCCCTTCTGCCATGTTCACTTGTTTGTGTTCCCAGGTTTTTTTTTCCTTCTCTAACCTTTTTTCAGGTGGGTAGTACTTAGCAAGAATTCCCTTCCTAAGTGTTAGTATGCACCCTAGCATAACTCAGATCCTTTTTTGGGATCACTGTATATTAGAATAGTGAAAACAAGTAGGTAATAGTGCTAAACAATCCTACTGCTTCAGCCAAAGAGAACAAACTTTCACAGCAAGGCAAGATTAGAATTTTTGATCTTTACCTATGCTCAAGCTCTTCATAATACTGAACTTGAAGAAATATGTGTTATTTTTGCTAATGCTAGATGGCAATAAAAGTTAAATGCCTAGATCTATAATATACTTAATTTTTGTCTCTAAATTTGCTTCCCTGAGTTTGGTCTTATGAAGACCAGAAATAAATGTTCCTGAAAAAACTTGGAATAAACCTATGCATTTAAAAAACAAAAAGCAAACAAAAAAACCCCAAACAAACAACCCCCCCCAAAAAATCCAAAACCAACAAAAACCCAACAGAAATCACAATGTGTCTTTTAAATGGTCTACATTACTCTATATTTACAGCACTGTATATACAATAGAGAGACAGTAGAGAGAGTTAAACACCTCCAGAAGACAATTTGGAACTCCTATTGACATGAATGACTTCGTAAGTAATTCTAGGTCTAGTTACTTTGAAGATGATTTCTTAATCTTCATCCTTTATGCTGGGAATATATAAAAGGAATACTCCATTCACAGTATTTAGTCAGTTGACCTGTATCTCTCTCCGCTTCCTTTAACAGGGATTAACTTCTTCCTGTGTTAACAGGGACTTGATGCCCTTCTGCAATGTCTTTATGTTTTGTCCTCCCCTCCTTTATTTTTAAAAATTTTATTATTTTTAAAAATGTGCTAGCTAGAACAGACTATTCATTTGGATTGTTTAAGCAACAGATGTTTCTTTTTCTTAAATCTTCAGACGTAAGGAACATTACACGACTCAAGCTTATCATAAACACAGAGATTTGCTTTAAATGTTAACAATACTTGACTTTGCCATGGAGGAGTGCTAATTAAAGGAAAAACAAGAAGCATCTGTAAAATATTATATCGTTCAGTTAGAAAAATGAAAGACATGTTACAGAATGTATGGAATAGGGCAAGAGGTTTTATTCATCAGCAGTAACCTAGAATTTTGCTTTTTGTGAGCACAAAAATATAGATATATTATATTTCTGAAAATGCATTGTGGTATTAAGTTTGTCTTGGTGTTTTGAGCTCTTTTCAGAACAAACTAATTCCTTAGGATTGCAGTAATAAAGGCAGCTATCATATTCCTACTTTACTCCAATGTTGTATTATCTCCAATATTTTGGTTAACTATAGTGAAATAAAACTTACCTTAAAAATCAAATCCTTTTTCCCATAATGAAACTCTTTCAGCTGGGCTTGGATCTTTTTTGACTGAAAGTGAGGATAATAAAATCAGGTTTGTTTTTTTTTTTTTTTTAAATTTTAAATATTAAAAAAATCATAGTGAATTCTGAGACCTGCACTATCTAGATCAGATTTAGAATGCTCCCCTCCAATTAATTGTCAATTGCTTTTCCAGGTTCACAAGTCAAACCAATTTAAAGAACTGAGGAAAAATGTAAAATGGCACTCATGTAAAGCACATACGTGAGTTAGTACTATAAAGAATAGCTGTTGGGCTTACACATTTTAGACACGAGCATTATTAAGACATGTATTTAGACATGAACATATTAATACTTTCCATGAAGCATAACTGAAGGTATCACCTTCAAAGTAAGCATTCTTAGAAGTAAAAAGGCTCCGTAGGCTTACACAGGTCTTTGTAAAGATCAGGGTGTTCCAGATGGTATCCACAGGAACTACATTCTCAGTTTTTAACCATGCCCTTGAAAACAGGCATAGTTATACTTATTTATGTCAGTTTAAGATGATATCTATTTTATATATTGTTAAATATAACATTAAATAATTCTAAGTAATAGTCTATATATTTTTTATTAATTTAAAGAAAATATAATATAAATGGATTTTTTGTACTAAACACAACTATCCAAGGAACATTATTTCACTATTTATCTAATGTTATGAATAAGGAATAGTGATTGGCTCATGCAAATGAGAAGGAGTTATTAAGTATGGTGGGAAGAAGTTCTGTTAAGGTTTGCAGTTCTTTTGAAATGTACTTCTGTGGTTCCGATTTGGTTTTGAACCCTTTTGTGTTCTCCCCTCCATCCTCCCTTTCCCCTTTTGTGCTTGCTGCCTAGCAGCTATAGCTGACAGGGCTGTCAAAACATAGAGGGGGACAGGGGCGGCACGTACATTTGCCCCTTGCAAGAGGCGGCAGGGAGTGGGGGACACTTGTTGCTGGGAGGCTTGGCCACCAATCGAGATGCAAGAGAGGCTCCACCAACAAAAGGCACAGAGGATTGACTGACAGACCATGGGAGGAGCCAAATCTACATATATGGGCAAAGCCACAAACTGTGGGAAGTGCTGGAAGGACATCTAAACACTGGTCATTAATATTAATGAGGCTGATGCAACCATGACCATATAAAAAGTGGAGACGCCATTTTGTGGGCAATCCTCTGGTGAGCAGAAACAGTCTCAGTACTCTCCCAACACTGCCACCCCACCCCACCCTTTCATCTGTAATTTTAATGGGTTCTAATTAAATTTTACTTACTCATTCCCACCTGGGTTCTGACTCATTTATAACATCTAAGAATACTATCAAAATAATAATTTGTTTTTAATAAAATCCACAGTCCCAACTGATACTCAATAAATTTTCTTGTATTAATTAATACCAAGTGTTTTGAAGTCCTTGGAACAGATTAGAAGTCTGTTTCACATTTACTGAAAGAGCATTCCATAAACCTTACATATTACAAAAGTAGTATATCTTTCATAAGCTGGAACTTTTTGAAAGATTTTTTTCTCTTTCCAACTGATGCAGTCAAATTCAATGACAGACTTTTGGGAAGGCTGAATGAATCTACGTATAAAATTTTAAAACCTGTTTTAAATGTTTAAGTAGTAAGGCCAAAACTGTTATGGTATTCTGTAAAATCTGAAATAAATAGCCAAAATCAGTCCAGCAGAATTCTTTGTTCTCTGATTTCATCTGCTGTTACTTAATTCAATAGTACTGTCCTCTGACTGAGGCAATGCAATTAGTAGAGCTATGGAGTATATTCCACATCACCTAAAGACCAATGAGAATTTTAATTGTTCTGAGAGCTGTGTTTAATAAAATGTACTATTTCTGTGATATACAAGGTATCCAAATAGGCTGTAGAGGAATCTGAGAGTTACAATTAAGGTATAACTAATTTGATAAATATGAAGCTTGTGATGAAATTAAAAGTCATAAAGCTAAATACATTCAGTGCAGGTCCAAAACATGTATGACTTGTAACTCTTTGTGATAGCATTTGGTTATTTTGGAGATGTTCTGTTCTTCAAGGGAGAGGACCTCTTAATAGAGTCAGACAGATAAAATTACTATTAAACAAAGGCCTCTAAGATGCAGTCTGGTAGTATTGCCCTGGCATGTGTTCCTTTCTGTGTCCTGGAAACTCCAGTGTTTGCACTACTCTGTCTCCCTCTCTAAGGCTCTGACTTCTTGGAGAAGAAAATCCAGCAATGCAAAAACTGTGCATGACAAGCATGCTCCCACTAATGCAACTAGACAACAAGGAATCACTGTCTGTCTCTGCATGCAGACTGAGGGAGCAAAAAGAAGTGGGATCTCCCTGATAGGCAACTCTACCCACAAAAGGTATTGGATATAATAACTAATAACTGAAAAGATACTGAGTTTACACAGTTGTTATGCTTTGTGAGTGTAGTACCTAATTAAAATCAGAAAACACACTGTGTTTCTCTGGATGGCACAACCTAACTGGCAAAATGATCACCAAAAAACAATGATGCTGCAGCATTTCTGTTTGTTCCAATGGCAACATGCTTAATAGCTGCAAATTTGCCAGGATGATTCATAAAGTAAGAGATTCTCAACTTTGAAATACACTCACAGTCTGCTCTCTTGACTATTATCTAATTTATGTTTAATTTTCTGAGGATTTCTCTGAAGCCTTGAATACTTCATTCGATTTACTGAAATCATCAATGTCTTGTATAACAACATGCTGGAAGGTAAAAAACTTATTCCATAACCTGTTCTTTAACCTGTAAATGCATGCAGGGTACAAGATATCTGAAAAGACAGCAGGTATGAGAACTGTCTAGGGTACATTTAAGAGGTTTAATCATTTCTCATATGTATCTCACGGAATTGTACTGATTTAGAAAACAAATACAAACAAATCCAATTTCAAACTTCCTGTAGGAACAATAGGATAGACAATAAGATCACCAATATTCAGCAGAAGAATATTACCCACACCCATCTTTCCACATGTGAAATGTTCAGGTATTCCTAAAGAGACTAAAATTGAAGTAAGTGCAGAACATGTGACCAATTTATTACAATATTATTTTTATCACTAAAATTTATGTGACTACCATAAAGAGATAAATAAATGTGACTGCCAGGGCTTGTCACACTGTAATAAAATTAAATTGTCCTTAGGCTTCATCCTTAAATGCAAATATTAAAAGAGACATAATCAGAGAAAAGCTCTTCAAGTTGATTGCCAAAGGTTCAAGTATTATGCAGCTAGGTGTGGTGGTTTGGTGCCCACCAAGGCCACGCTATCACTTCCCTCCTCAGCTGGCCAGGAGACAGAAAATAAAGCAAAAGGTTCATGAGTTAAGGATAGAGAGAAATTGCTCACCAATTATCATCATGGGCAAAAAATAGTTGACTTGGGGAAATTAACTGAATTTATTACCAATCAAAATCAGAGCAGAATAATAAGAAGTAAAAGAAATATTAAAAACAGCATCCCTCCCTCTGCTTCCCAGCTTCTACCTCCTCCTCCTTCAGCAGCACAGGGAGATAGGGAATGAGAGTTATGTCCCCAGTTATATACACTTCTGTAGCTTCTTCCTCCTCAGGGAGAGTATTTCCCCTCCTCCATCAAGGGGAAACGTATTTCCATGGGAAACACTCCTCTACAAACTTGTTCAATGTTCAGTCCTTCCCATGGGCTACATTTCTTTACAAACTGCTCCGGCGTGATCCTTCAGGGGTGCAGTCCCTCAGGAACTGGTTGCTCCAGCATGGGTCCTCCATGGGGTCACAAGTCCTACCAGGAAACTTGCTCCAGCGTGGGCTCCTCTTTCCATGGATCTACAGGTCCCTGCTCCAGAACTGGTTTCTCACAAACTCACAACCTTCTTTTAGGGCATCCACCTGCTATGATATGGGGCTACTCCATAGGCTGCAGGTGGATCTCTGCACTCCTGTTGGTATTTCCATAGGCTGCAGGGACACAGCTGCTTCACCATGGCCTTTTGTCCCATAGACTTCAGGGGAATCTTAGCTCCAGTGCCTGGAGCAGCTCCTCTCCCTCCTTCTGTACTGACCTTGGTATTCATCAACAATTATTACTGTGCAATAACTTTTTTCTTTCTTAAATAGGCCAGTAGTAGATTCATAGCAGGGCTGACTGCTGGCAGTGTTGGACACGGGAAGCTTCTGGAAGCTTCCCAGAATAAGCCACCCCAATAGCTCTCTCCACTACCAAAACCTTGTCTTGCAAACCCTATACACTAGAAGTTGAAAAAGAGAGGAAATCAGAAAACTACTTGCACACACTGCTGTTTTCTTAAGCAGTAAAGAAAGAAAACACATCTGTATTCCTATACTGTGACATGTTTAAAAGCAACAATAGGGATAAAGGAAGATAAAAGATTTTGAAAAACTTAAAAAAATACTCCTAACCCTATTATTTGCTATCTTTGAAAATTTATTAGAAACTTGACCTCCTAAGTACTGATCTTTGAGTTAAAATGTAGAGAGACTAATGAAAATACATTCAACCATAATTAGGAAAATTTTAGTACAGAAGAAATTTTTTATGCTTTGGTTTCATTCTGGAAAGGTGCAATGACCTCAACAGAAATTATATATGCAAAAAATCCAGACTAAAGTAATGTGAGTAAATCAGATTCACATGTAATAGCTTTTTTAAATGAAAAGTTAAATAAAGGGAGTGTTCACATGAGTGCAGGTACTTCTACATTGAGGAATTTGCCAAAACCAGGGCTTTTATATCATTGACTATCTATCTGACTCTTCAGTGGAGGGGAGACTTCTTTCACTAAGTTTCATAAAGTGACCCTTTTTCCCTTGAAATAATTAAACATTCTGGGAATCAATAATAATAGATCTTTCCTGTCTCTATGTTTATTTCAAAACAGGCCTTTGGCAATTCCTGTCTTAGTGTAGATAAGGACATCATGGAAATGAAATCAGTTTTTTATATGTTATAGATGTATATATCTATAGAGTTATATCATAGGCATGCCCAGATGATTTTATTTGTCTAAAACTTGAGTTTGCAACTGGCTTTTTAATACATTTGAGCTGCTTCTTGTGAAGTTACAGAAATGAGCTGGGATGAGAGCACATTACGTAAACACTCACCATATAAGCATAGTATATATCCTGTATTCTGGTGTAACCAGAACCAGTACAAAAGACATTGATGCAAACTTCTTTTGAGTACATTAGATTTATAATAGAGAGGAATCTTCCTTACCTCTTCTGCGTGAATACCACAAAGCTTGTTTCCTGACAAGAGCTTGTTTTTGAGGCTTTTGTTCTGAGTGGGACAAAAAAACCCAAAACAATTTATTAGTAAGTGTTACTAAAATATTAAGGGACCCTTTAAATATTTGATCATACAGAATTTGTTTTATATATGGATAACATCTTCAAGTCATCAACAAAGATATAAATAAGACAAGAGAGCTTAATCAAGGCATAGTATCCTGTTACAGAATTCTAAAAGGCATTTGCATTAAAATTTGCTTCAACAGCAACAGGACTGCTCATAGAAACCTTTCCAGTACACTGGCAACTGAAAGCAATTTAGATTTAACATGCTGAGGTGCAAAAGGGCAGAAAAACCCCTCTAATCCTTGCTTGGTGCCAACTTCATAGCTCAGTATTATTTTCTGTAAATCATTGTAACAACTGAGTAGTAGGGCCAGGTCTCATCACTTGACCTTGATGATCAAAATCAAGGGGTGTTTTTGCTAAATTTCATAATTTAAAATGGCAAGTAATCAAAACCAATAGAAAGTTACCTTATACAGCATTTTGCCAAATCAATACGGTTTTTCATGTAGGAGTTTTAAATTTATTTCTTCACATTTTCAGGGAAAATAACAAACCTTGACAAAATTAATTTTTAATAGTTATTATTTTTCCAGTCTGCACTCATATTATCCCATGAACAGTCAAGGGTAAAGATTTCTCTGCAGTGTAAATATCCTTTAAAACTGGTCAAAACCATAAGTATTCAATAGGCAGATCTGCAAGTGCCGAACATAACACACTTAACACTAAAAAGAGATTAAAAGAATACAAAAAACAACTATTCCTATGTTAATGAACTGTAAATATACAAATAGAAACAGAACCCATCACATTTCAGGAATGTATGTTTATTACTGAATAGCAATAGCTTTCTTGTACATTGTGCACAAGAACAAGCTGTCATTTGAGCAAAAAATGCAATTCCATTTGGTTCAAATTTAACTCCACATCCCACTGAAACACTGGAAGCTTTAATTCCAGAATTAGAAGCTTTGAGTTTCTCTTGAAGAAACCCCTTTTTTATTAAAGCAAATGCAAAGAAATGAAAATTTCATTTGAAATCTCATTTTTATGATTCCAAAATTATTAGGAGATCTGACATAATTTCACATTTCACTACTGCTGTCTACCTTGCAACAGTATACACTAATGCAGAAACAATAATTTTTTCCTAGCTGTTTGACATGGATGGCCATAGTTCTCTGATACAATAGAAAGGAACTAATATGTTACTTCAAATGAGACAATCCAGCAATCCAGATTCTGTCTTTAAAAATGTGATTTGCAAAGACCTGGGTGTTGCTATAGTGTCACAGTCAATTACTTCTTTTGGTTCATTTGAAAATTTATGTTGTAACTCTCCAAAGAGCAAATACCCTATTGTACTAACCACTATAGAATAACAGAGTAAGACAACTGGCTCTGAAAAAAAAAAAAAGGGACTGTATAGCAGATACAAGAATCAAAGACATGAAGTACACTTGACACATCTATTGCTCACCAGGGGTGCACCTAAAGAACTGTGTTGTACTTGTGAACACAAAGTGAATGTTTGAATGTTGAAACCACATCTTAATGGTTTCACATAAAGATCAACATCACCTTCTCTGATGATGGTGAAACAGGTAAGTCAAAAGAATCATTTCATTAGGGATTTGCACTTAGTTTCTCAGGAAATAAATTCATCCCTTTGGTTTGACTAACTCATTATCCTTTAGTCCCTCTATAGACTAGTGATGGTTGATTCAGTAGAACTATGTCCATATTACAGAACCAAGGTAAGAATGAATTGTAATCACTACATTTTTATTCATTTATCTTCCTTTTGCCCAGTATAAACTACTGTAAGAAATAATTTTTAATAATACATTAGTCTTTTGGAAGTAATTTCTACATAGGCAATGTTGAAAATACCATGCAGTAACCCAGAATTTGAAGAACTGTGTGGCAACAGGACACACAATGTACTAGATGGTTGTTGCAATTTCCACATTTTTGTTCCAAAGAAACCTGCCAAAAGTATATAATTATACATATACAGAATTTGTCCAAAACCAAAACTTGATGAAAATATTTAAAGTTAGGAGATGGAGTCTGTTTTGGAGATTTAGCTAGGTTTAACATAATTTACCAATTCTGTCTTATTATCCCATCTATTTGCAACAGAAACACACAGCAGGGTTATTGGAATGCAAGAAAAATAGTCCTAATTCAATCTGAACTTAATGATGTTTTTAGAAATGAGAGCAAGTATTGAAAGTTAGTATTATCGAGAGTATAATAAGTAGGAGCTTGTCAGAAGTAGATGACAACTTCTTACCTACATTTTGTGTGATTTTATGTTACTTCACAAGTCACATATCACTGATAAAAATAGCTTTGCATCCTGATTAAAAAGTATTAATTTTTATAGCAGAATATTAAGCATACCAGTAAAACCATATGATGTATAACAGACCCTTTTTTTAAAAAAAAAAAAAAGTTCTGAATTAAAATCTTCCTTCTTCTTATGAAAGAAGTCTGATCAGGTACATATTCTGGAAGAATATGTCCCTTTTGCTAGGAGGGAACTATTCAAAGTCAGATTAATTAATCAATGAAATCTTAATTTTACAAAGGTCTATTGATTCAGTACAGAAGTTCTGACTTCTAAGACTTATAAGGATTAAAGATTATACTCATTTTCCTATTAAGCATTCCTCAAAGAGCAACAACAAATAAACTAATTAGAATTTTACACCATTTTTATTTCAAATACTTCATTTGTAACAAGTAATTTAATGGAAAAGATCTTGGACATTTCAAGCTGAAAAGGAATTAAGTATCTGTAAACATATCTTTAGTAATCAATTTAAAATTATATAGAATAATCATTTTAATTAGGAAGGGCCTTCTAGACTTAGAGTTAAAATATCATTATAGTCAAAATAAATAGGTATTTTAATGTATTTAAACATCTTAGAAAGCTTATAGCAAAAGCTAAAAGCTGGAGTATTCTCATGCAATCATATCATTAAACCAAGTTACTGTTGTACCTAATTCTTACTTTATGAAATATTTTAGCATATTTGCACCAGTAGTTTCAGTGCATTCGTATAGTGGTTTAGGTTTGGCAATTTTAGTTTCCTAGCAAATGCACCAAATAATACAATGGGTTCAGCGCTGGCTAAAATCACCAGTGCACTTATTAGAATTATTTACTCATTTCTTGTTCTGAGATATGAATTAGGAGGAAGGCAAAGCAGGCTCAAACTTAAGAGGTACTAAGAAAACTTTATTAACAGAACTAAATGAATAAGAAGAATCAGAATAATACTTTCAGAACACTTTTCCTCCCCTCCAGAACACTTTTCTTTCCCAACTAACAATGCAGAGACAAAATCTGGAATTTTCAATCAGTTACCACCTCTACAATAGTCATTCATCAGTTCTTGTAGGGAGAGGCGTTTTCTCTTGTCATGCCAATGGAGACTTCTCCACAAGAAACAGTTCTCTTGTTGTTCTTTAATTTCCAAAAATAGCAGCTGCCCGGAAAAATCTGCAATCGTGAAGTTTCTCCCATTTTCATTTTCAGTCTTCCCATAGCTGAGTTAATGGGCAATGTCAACTTATGGGGTATTATTTTAAGGATGAGCTGTTCAAAAGCAAAGGTTGTCTTCATCTAACTCTGAGATCATCTTCATCTCTGGGAACAGGGGTCTTCTTCTTCTTTCCCTGGGGGCAAAGGGTCGTCATAACTCTCATCCGTCTCTCTCTGTTCAAGCTTCTCATGGGATCACAGCTACTTCAATTCCTTTCTTCTCTTTGTTCAGCCTTCTCATGAGATCAAAGCTACTTCAACATCTGCTTTGCTTCATTATGGATGCCTCTGCTTATGTCTACAACTTGAACACTCCATCCCCCCATACTTTTTCATGAATTAAAGGGGATATTTTAGTGTATCATAGTCTTCTCAGAAAGGAGCTCTCATAATAATCTCTTCCATGTCCTCTCCCATAACAGATATTCTCTTTGGGTTAGGAGACATGCAAACAAATCCCTGATATCATCAGAAGCTAGGGTGTTTGACAAAAAGGTGGTCTTTAAAAGGCCTTTAAAATATTCACTTTTTCTCCCAAACTCCTTCTGAGCCTTGCAAAGCTCCTTTATGCTGATAATCAAAAGGCTGCCATTTAAGGGTTCTTCGTGTTTGGGTATAGGTAACAGGTGCAGCAAAGGGGATGGTCTTTTGTTCCAAGTTCTATTTTCTGGGCTCGTGGCTTCCAGTCCCCATGCCAGAGTGGGAACTTGAAGCTAGAAGAGAATGAGAGCTGCCAGAGAAGGAGAAGGGAGCAGGGGTGGGACAGCAATTGGAATGGGAGTTGCTGTTCACAGGTGACATCATGGGAACAGATGATGTCATGGGAATGGGAGGCTGAGCTGGTGGAAAGGAAGGGGGAATACCCAGGGAAGGTGTGGAGTTTGGGGAGAGGGGAGGAGAAGGAGGGGTATGAGTAGGGGTGGGGTCAAGGAGTTGGAAGGAACAGGGTGAAAGGGATTGTGGGAAGAAGAAGCACAAGGTGGGGGCTGAACCATGGGGCTTCCACCATCTTGTGTCTCTTGAGAGTCATTCTGAGGGGCAGGGGAGGACTCAGGGAAAACTTGGGAATCTCCTTTGGGGGCATTAACTTGAACTGGAGGATTAATGACTGGGAAAGAGGGGTTTAGGCAAAGGTCCTTGACAGCGTGGCCATCGCTCTTAAGGCAAAGGTGCTGAGAAGTCTGTGGGAGGCCAGGGAGTCAGTAGCTCTCCTGTGCTTCATCGCAGTTTGCCTGGCACAGACTTCCTGATGCAAGGCACAAGGATTTTGGATCACGGAATGGGGGAGGTAGGGGCACTGGTTTGAGCCTTTCCTCCACTTTCTTCAACTATCATTGATCGAATTAGCATGAACAATGAAAAGAATTTGGCACCCATCACCTTTATTTATCAAGGCTGTTAATTTACTCCTAGCTACATCCCAGAAAAGTATGGTTGGTACTTCCTCTGGGGATACCCTTGGAAAGTGGAGGAAAAGCCACTGAACAAACATTTTTAACAACCCTTTTGAAAACTTTCTTTTCCCACTGTCCAGGGCACTCAAAATTTGAAAACAGATCCCTCTCTGCTGTGCTGACAATTTCATACCCATTTTCCTTGATGTTAAGCTGCTGGCACAGCAAAAATCCACCCTCCCCTGCAGCAAAAGAAGCAGCAAACTAAAGATAAAATTTCCAGGGCCAGTCTCAGGGACAAGGTGGTTTCCGCAGCCAATTATTGTGGCCTGTAGGTTCATGGCCCCCTCTCCACCACCCCTGGGACACAATGCACCCTTCCCACAACTTGTGAGCACCCTTAGTCTAACTTTAGGTATACTTACCTTCCTTTGGTCCACTGGACAGGGGCTTCAGGGAAGTGCTCCTCAGGGAAGTGGTCCTCTGGATGTTAGAGGGTTATCACTTCCTCCCCCAAAGAGCCACCAGAGAAAAGCCAGTCTGCTGCACTTGGAGGCAGAACTTCTTGGATAAAATCCACAGTTCATCCATGGGGCCTTTTCACAGGGCCCCACACAGTGGGCGCCAGCTATCACATTGAGCCAGAGCTTATTTGGCTCTATCACTTTGGCCTGCTCCAGGAGTGGGTCACACCCCAGGAGCAGGATGACCCGAGGTGTGACTAGAGTACTTGCTCTATGGCTTTTTGGCTGTCAGTCTGTACTCTGAGGAGGCAATGATGAGAGGGAGGTCTTTTGCATGGGATAATAGAGGATTTATTGCTCTGGGGAATCTTGGGGGCAAAAGACAGAAAATGTGAACATGCAACAGCTGAAATATGGAGGCGGTTCAAAGAGAGGGTACAAAGCATCAGCTAATCAGAGATATCCTGGGGAGGGTAAAAGGCAAGGTTCACAAAATCATCATCCAATGAGGGAGGTAGTGGGGGGAGAAAGTTTGGTCACATGGACTAATCAAGTGTCGAAGTTTAGGGGATTTCTGAAGTGGAATTCCAAGCATGTGGTGGGCCTACGACAGATTGCCAGGAGACTTAGGGTAGATTGACAGTGTAGGGTGGGAGGGTCTCATTTGGACCAAACCATTAACTTAGGCAATAATAGAACATACCATTAACAAAAAACATACTGCAACACTGTTGGAGTCAGAGGCACAGAGAGTGTGCCCTTATCTCTGATACCTGGCTCTGACATCCAAGAAAACACTGAATTTCATGTAACACTCTGAAAACAACTCTTAAAATTAAAAAGAAAAACAAGGAGTGTAAATGTGTAGGTTAGAAAATTTTCTTAAGTCACTGGGTGAAAAAGTTAAAGTTTAGAGTTTAAACTAGTTTAGAGAACAGAAGACAAGATGGAAGATTTAAGGTGTTATCTCTTATCCTTCTTTCTTCATCTTCCTCTTCTAGAGGTTTTTAGGTAGGAGTAAGTGATTGGATAGAGAATGATGCAGTGCAACACACAGATGTTGGGTCATTGGGTCACTAAGAAAAATAATTTATTTGGCATTTGTTAATTGGGTAAATAGACATATAAAAGACCTTGAAGATGATCTTTGTTAGCCATTTTGCACCTTTCTATCTAAGTGCACATAGCTCCTTGTACTCTGTAAATATGTAATATAGATAAAAGAAGAATAAACAACCAAGTCTGAACAAGAGAAAACTGCCTCTCTCTCATCAGTCTCAGTCCAAGGGGGAAAAGAACCCAACCACAAATGTCCTATCAATACACAACACTAAGGCATCTCCTCATTCTCCTTCTATCTGGGACTTGACTCCTTTACTGACCTTGGTGTCTTCAAACTGTCCTCTATGTGTTTTCACTCTGTCCTTTTCTCTTACTGGAGAGAGAATCAATGTTTTTCAAGTTTCATCTGTGCAGTGAAAGAGTTAATATCTCACCTAGGCCTGCAGATGGTCATGATGGTTTCAGCTGGGCAGTGGCTGAAGCAGTTACAGTGATGGATTTCAGGCTGCGCTGGGGCTGTGCCAAGATCTCAGGGGCCCTGGCCAGAACGGTAGAACAGTGGCTGCTGTTCTGGCTGCATGGCTGGTCTCTGGCCCCTGCTTCCTTCAACGTCAGCTGTGGGCCGATGGCTTCCCCTCCCTCTGCCTGGCAGCTACTGGGGTCTGGCAGGCCCCGGTGGAGAGGGCTCCAGCCTGGAGCCACTCCCAGGGCCTGGCAGACCCTGGCTTGGTGCAAGCCAGCGGTGGTGGGCAGGGCTTAGTGTCAGCAAGATGTTGGCAGCTGTGGCCCAGCCCAGTCTCAGCCCCACAGCCTCCCGTGCCCTACCCGGCCACCATGGTCAGGCCACGACAGAGTGGGGCTGGCCCAACTGGCACCCAGTTATATCTTCAAAGCTGGAAGCAAGAAGGAGATTTTCTGGGCTTGCCTGTCTTTAAAATGTGGATTTCACAGAGGAAGACCAGCTTCTACATGGTTCAATAGGTTGTCAGTTCTCAGAGCTAGCCAGCTTTTGGCTTTTGGCAGAGAGGAAGCTCTTAGCAGCCCCTCCCAGAAAAATCATCTCCGTGGGTGGCTTCTTCCTTCCTCACCAAATGTTAATTAAGGCAAAAGCAGCACAATTCCTAAATTCAGGTGCAAAAAATTGTGTTTGCCTCATGGGCAAGAATCCTGCTGTATCTTCCCACGCAATTTGTTCTTACTGTCCTGGTACCTATGCTCAGTAATACCACATGAGTCCAGTGTCCATTCCTTGTTGTCCACTGTGAGAGACTGAAACATTATGGCTAAAGGCTTAGACATTGTTATGAAGGACTTTTTTCCCATTATGCCAAAAATGTATAAAGAAGCTGCTACCACCAAAGCCCACCCCTTCCTGAATATGCCTCCTGACTGGAACTTTGGACTGGGAGTTAAGCCACCTAAGGGAACATGAGAGGTGACACTGTTACCCAATTATTTCAGGTCCAGGTAGAAGAAAACAAGGCTGAGGGAGAAGAATATATCCCCAAGAAAGCCAGACACAGCATCTGTCCTGAAAATCAGCTCTGGCTGGGTCAGGCTCATCTTCTGAGGCCAGGTTTGCACACACTCCCCGTCCAACCAAAGGGGGAGGAGGAGAGTTTTGGGTGTGTGGCATAACCTCTGGTCAGAGGCAGTAAACACCATCCTCCCTTGCACAAACTGGGTCAGTTGTAAGCCCCCCTACATCCTGGGCATGTGACATCCAAGTGGGGTATTCATATGAGAGGTAGCTGAGGGGGTGTCATAAACCATCAAACATCCCTAAAGTGCTCCCCAGGGTCATTAATGAGGCTTTGCACAGGATGACTGCATGTGATGTAACAGATCCAGTCTCTGTTGCATAAGGCACTGTCAAACTTGCCCTCTCAGGGTGTTCCCACCTGGCCCAAACCATATATAAATCCATTGAACTCTGTGTTTTATGGGACCCTCAACACCATGAAGACCAGAAGAAGAGGATCAACAGAACGCCACTAGGATCTAAAATGGTGATATTTTCTACTTAATCTGTCTCTCTTGTCACTCTTCTTCTCTCCTTTTTTATATTTCTTTCTATATCTCTCTCTTTACCTCATATTTACTCTTAAATAAAATCCATACTATTGACTTGGTCATATGGTCTCATTTGCATCTTAATTTGGGCAGAGGCATCTCTCTAACAATTTTAATAACTGGACTGTAACTGCCCACAAGTCAGAACTCTTAAAGACAAACTGCTAAATTTGTTAACATGTTCTTCACAGAGCTTCCATACTGAAAATAAAGAGCTTTCTGCCTCAGTCCCTGGGCATTTTTTTCTCTTTTCTCTTACACTAACATAACATTCCTATATTTTGTTTGGGTTCTGATATTATTTTCAAAATGTGGGATTGGACTTCATGAAAGATGAATTCATTATATAATCATTGACTTTATTTTTATTGCCTAAAGATCTACCTCCAGTATAAAAGCTCAGAAAAGAAGCTGTAGTGTCACACTTTTTTTGTCAACATGCCTTTGGAATCTGAAGGAAAAAAAAAGTATTCCTTGCTTGCTGGCTATAAGAGTATATGTTCCTTTCTCTTTCTAACTTTGGAAAATAAACCTTTCACTTCTGCGTCTGTTTTTGTATCAAATGCCAGTTGGCTGGCCAAATAAATACAAAACATCTCAAGACCATCACCCTTGTTTTTAAAAAAGCACAATACCTATCATAACAGATTGCGCACTTCATCTCTCTATAGAAGGAGGAGAGATGTGACTACTTATAGCATTCTTAGAAAAGAATAACCATGATGCCAATTAGAAAACTTGGACAAAGATGTACAAAGAAAAACACTAACTATACACTTGAAAGCTCAATAGAACTACTTTTACAATTGCCATTTTAGTTATTTCCTTTTCTGCAAATAAATTTTATAAAAATAATTAATTATATACCTGCATATTATATTTTTAATAATTTCTCCATATGATTTTAGCATATATTGTAAAAACCTCATGAGGCAAGAGTCACAGTTTATAGGCATTGTCAAAGAGCAAGCTTTCCAAAACAAACAGTATAATACTATTTCTTTTTCTCTGCCTATCTCTGCTAATGGTAAAAGTTGTTTATTTTTTCCTGTATTTCATGTAGTCCAGCTGACCTGTGTTGCCCTGAAAACTCAGCTTCTGAGCTTGCTAACATAGTTTTCTAAGGACTTCCTCAGGAGAGTAACTGTAAACATAGATATGTGTACATTCTTTCTGTTACACGTCTTGTGATGGGCATCTCTCATGGCCAGTGCAGTGAGAATGTTATCCTGACCATCCAATCCCTGGCCGTGGTCAGAAGCCTATAAATCCTGGGAGAAAAAATAAACTCTGCTCTTCTTTTCACCACATCTCGACCTGTGTCCGCGTGATCTATTCATCTTCAGCGGTAACAGACCTGAGCAAGCTGATAAGCAACACACAAAAATCTTCTATTTGAGCTTTTAGTAGGAGGTTTGTTGTGTCCAACGTTGTGTCTGTGTTGATGTTCCAATCATTTCAATGATCGCTATGAGCAAGCAAATGCTATTTCTAATTCTTTCCATATCATATAGTCTAATTAAAAACAGCAAAATATTAGATACAGAACTCCATTGTACAGAATTTATATCTGCAATGAAAGGCAATTGCCTATGCCATACTGGGTTATTTAGAGAAAAAACCTAGCAATTCTTTGATCATTCCCTTTGGTAGCAGTGGCTAAGTGCCTTGCGGATGATTTGCAAGACCAACAAAGCAGAACACCTAGTTAAGTAGATGTTAACCTGAAGGTCTTTTCATTTGTTTGACATCTGTGAACAGAATGATGACAAGTTGACGCTGCTGCAAGGTGTAAGCTTTAAAAAAAAAATCACAGTGAAAGCTCTATTAAAGCAGGGTTACAGGAATAGTGTGCTGTAAACAAAATTCTAAATTCTAAATTCTAAATAAAAATAATGTAAGTATAAAACACATTTCTGACTTTGAAAAAAATGAGGTCCTCTATCACTAGTAGAGTAAAGGGTCATGACTTTCTACAATGTAATTTTTTCTGATGTAACAGGAGCAGGACATGAAATACTGCATTAAGCAGAATTGTAAACATCTATCTTAAACCAGAAATGACATCTTATGGAAGTTATGAAATTACAGTTATGAAAGGAGAAGGGCAGGAGATGACTAAGAAATAAATTTATGTGGCTCTCTGGGGTCATACTATTCAGTTATGCTTTAATTTTAATAGGCTCTGTCTCCTGAATTCTCTCAGTAAAAGTTCACTGAATATTTGTTGTTACAGAACTTTCTGGCAAATATATTCAATTTTTAGAAGTTTTGCAAGTACAATCTACATACATCTAAAATTTATATAAGCTGTATTGAAGAAGCTACTACAATATCTTTCAATCAGAAAAAAGATATTCCTGAGGCAGTTTTACTGGATTGATTTACATACTAAATGTATTTTCACCATGCCATAGTCATTCAATTTACAGAGCGGTAAGTGCCTATACAATATGTACTAGGTAATACTTTCTTCTTATTTCCATCCTGATGTGCTCTATCCACACTTAGAGAATACAAGGACATTTTTAGTAGTATAATATTTCCATACTAGAATATTCCAGCACTTTCTAAAATATTATTTTTAATTCACAAATCCTAAGCAAGCACTATCACCAGTGCTACAATGTTTGAAAGGTGAGAATTCTCTCAGCACAGAGTTCGTATCAGGAGGCAAAGTGTTTGGCTCCATTTTTGGAACAGATGAAATAAAAATGAGGTCACATACTCTTGTATCTTGATAAGCAAATAATGGTAGCAATTTACCACAGTAAGCATGTGTGTAACAAAATCATAAGTTAAATCTATGTATCTTCAAAACATGTGGAGGCTAGGTATTGTTGGAGTCAGAGGCACAGAGAGTATGCCCTTATCTCTAATACCTGGCTCTGACATCCAAGAAAACACTGAATTTCATATAACACCCTGAAAACAACTGTTAAAATTAAATAGAAAAACAAGGAGTGTAAGTGTGTAGATTAGAAAGTTTTCTTAAGTCACTGGGTGAAAAAGTTAAAGTTTAGAGTTTAAACTAGTTTAGAGAACAGAAGACAAGATAGAAGATTTAAGGTGTTGTCTCTTGTCCTTCTTCTTTCTGCTTCATCTTCTTCTCCTAGGGGTTTTTAGGTAGTAGTAGGTGATTAGATAAAGAATACCACAGTGCAACATGGAAGTGTTGAGTCATTAAGTCACTAAGAAAAATAATTTACTTAGCATTTGTTCATTAAGTAAATAAATATATAAAAAAACCTTAAAGAAGATCTTTGTTAGCCATTTTACACCTTTCAATCGTAGTGCACATAACTCCTTGTACCTTGTATATATGTAATGCAATTAAAAGAAGAATAAACCAAGTCCAAACAAAAGAAAACTGCCTCTCTCTCATCAATCTCAGTCCAAAGAAGAAAAGAACCCAACCACGAATGTCCTATCAAGACAGGTATCATTCATGTCCTACTGTATCAGGTACAGGCTGGCAGGACATGAGATACCTTCAGCCTTGAAGTACCCCTTCTGCATTAGCAGGGAGACTGTCCTCTATAAGGATCGTTGAGTAAATCAGTAAACACTTCACTTTATGAAAACATAGGCATGGGACAGTTTGGATGGGCACACAGGGGTATTCTTAATCTAGAGGCACAGAACTCAAATTTAACTCCAATTTAATCACCATTAACCTCTAATGGTTTCCTAAAAGTCATTTAAAAAGATGAAGTCATGAGTAGGACCTAATTTAGAGGACCCAACTGATATTTTTTGAGCCATTAACACAATGTCTTCATGAATCATTGACTCATCCATGATACTGAACTTACGTTTTTATGTCAGAATTCCTTGTCTTGGGAAAAGGGTAAGAAAGCAGAATATTCTAATTTAAAATTAGCTATTTTTCCTTGCTTTTGAAAAGCGTTTTTCCCTATTTAAGCTCAGCACAGCAATATTAGATAAGATACTTCATATCAGGCTCCTAAGTATTCCAAAAAAATTAAAAACAAGGCCCTGATTACAGTTTAAACTTCTTTGGTTTTTGAGAGCAGATAGCAAGTATTTGCAAACTAAACATTTTCAGAAAAAAAACTCAAACCAAACATACTGAAAACTATTTCAGCAGAAAACTGAGGAAGTTAAAGACGAGCCTTAAAGAGAGTTGGAGAGAACATTTCTGTCTTGGTTCTAGAAGACAGGTGTCTGCTAGGGAGAGCAGGAGCCTCCCTTGAGATGAAAGAATGTAGACCCCCTCCCTCCGAATTATTATAATTTTGAAATCAAGGGCCCCTTAGGCAGAGATCTGGGGATAGGAATAACAGTTCTTTACTAGTATAACCAGGCAAAGAACAATAACTACAGCAATAACCAGAAAACAGAACCAGGGACCCCAGGACAGCCTTCTCGGCTGAAATGGGATGGAAGGGAGGCTTTGTTTGCACAAACGCCCCTTGGGCAGTCAGTCCCGGTGCTCCTGCAGGGCTCTGTGGAACGGTCGGCTGGAACAGCAGGGATGAGCTGAGATCCTGGGCTGGCGGATGAGGTGTATCAACAGCTCTGCGGCGGTGCCTGGCACTGCCACACGTCCCGGTAGAACAGGGGGTGTGAGGCCACCAACAAAGAGGGGAGAAGGAGAAGAAGCAGCAAATGTCTCCCCTGAAGCCAAAGAAAACCAGCCAAAAACTGTCCCCACCCTCCTTTCCTGCCCCTTCCCCCCCCTGGGCCCGGCCACTCTTTGTCCTTTCTTGAGCACCTACTAAATACCCACAGTTAGGTTGTCTCTGCAGCTAATGGGTAAAAATTCCACGGGCAGGCCAGAACAATGAAACAAACAAAAAAAAACAGAAAACACCTAACCCTCAACACTATCCACCCTGAATTTTTTCCCATACCAAAATGTTACATCAAATATTAAACCTTTAAATTATACATGAACACATACTACTTTAACTATATACATATGTACAAACAGATACAAGCACAGTGTCATGGGTAGTTCACCCTAAAACCAGGTCCCCTTGGGGTATGCACCGGGTCTCTCCATCTTTTTGCATCACCCACCAAGTGCAACCCGGTCCCTGAGCAAAGACAACCCCACGGATTGGACTGTCTTTGTTGGAGGCAGAATTAACCCAAACAGTTTTTCCCAGCATACCTCTCATATGTACCACTGGAGCCTTATCTCCATCTGTCGTTCTAAAGGGCTCAGATTGGGCAGGGCCTGCTCGGTTAGTGGAACTTCGGGTGTTCACTAACCATGTGGCCTTTGCTAAATTAATCTCCCAGTTCTTGAAAGTTCCCCCACCCAGTGCCTTCAAGCTGGTTTTAAGCAGGCCATTGCACCGTTCAACTTTTCCAGCAGCAGGTGCATGGTAAGGGATATGGTACACCCACTCAATGCCATGCTCCCTAGCCCAGGTATTTATAAGGCTGTTCTTGAAATGAGTCCCATTGTCTGACTCAATCCTTTCAGGGGTGCCATGCCTCAAAAGGACCTGCTTTTCAAGTCCCAGGATGGTGTTCCGGGCAGTAGCATGAGGCACAGGGTAGGTTTCCAACCATCCAGTGGTGGCTTCTACCATCGTGAGCACGTAGCGCTTGCCTTGGCGGGTTTGGAGCAGTGATCTGCCAGGCCTCCCAATACCTGAATTTGGACCAATGCCCACCGTACCATAGCAGCTTCAACTGCTTGGCCTGCTTGATCGTGGCACACGTCTCACAGTCATGGATAACCTGGGAAATACTGTCCATGGTTAAATCCACCCCTCGGTCTCGTGCCCACTTATAGGTGGCATCTCTACCCTTGATGACCTGAGGCGTCATGGGCCCATCGAGCTAGGAACAACTCTCCCTTGTGTTGCCAATCTAAGTCTATCTTTGACACCTCTGTTTTTGCAGCCTGATCCACCTGCTCATTGTTTTGGTGCTCTTCATTAGCCCTACTCTTGGGGACATGGGCATCTACATGACGGACCCTCACAGTTTCTCTACCCTGGTGGCGATGTCTCTCCACTCATCAGCAGCCCAGATTGGCTTTCCTCTGTGTTGCCAGTTGGCCCTTTTCCACCTTTCTAGCCATCCCCACAGAGCATTGGCTACCATCCATGAATCAGTGTAGAGGTAGAGCTTTGGCCACTTCTCTCTTTCAGCAATTTCCAGGGCCAGTTGAACAGCTTTGAGTTCAGCAAGTTGGCTTGATCCACCTTCTCCTTCAGTGGCCTCTGCGACCTGTCGTGTGGGGCTCCACACAGCTGCTTTTCACTTCCGGTTCATCCCTACGATGCGACAGGAACCATCAGTGAACAGAGCGTAGCATGTTTCTTCTGCTGGCAGTTGGTTGTATGGTGGAGCTTCTTCAGCTTGTGTCACTTGTTCCTGCTGCTCTTCATCAGTGAGACCAAAGTTTTCACCTTCTGGCCAGTTTGTAATTATCTCCAAAATCCCAGGGCGATTTGGGTTTCCAATACGGGCGCGCTGCGTGATGAGGGCGATCCACTTGCTCCGTGTAGTGTCGGTGGCGTGGTGGGTAGCAGGAACCTTTCCTTTGAACATCCACCCCAGCACTGGTAGTTGGGGTGCCAGGAGTTGTGCTTCTGTGCTAATCACCTCTGAGGCAGCTTGAACTCCTTCATAGGCAGCTAAGATTTCCTTCTCTGTGGGAGTGTAGTTGGCTTCGGACCCTCTGTAGTTTCGGCTCCAGAATCCCAGTGGTCAGCCTCAAGTCTCCCCAGGCACTTTCTGCCAAAGGCTCCAGGACAAGCCATTGTTCCCGGCTGCAGAGTAGAGCACATTCTTCACGTCTGGTCCTGTTCTGACTGGACCAAGGGCTACTGCATGAGCAATCTCCTGTTTGATCTGAGCAAAGGCTTGCTGCTGTTCAGGGCCCCAGTGGAAATCATTCTTTTTTCGAGTAACCAGGTAGAGAGGGCTCACGATCTGGCTGTACTCAGGAATGTGCATCCTCCAAAAACCTATGGCACCTAGGAAAGCTTGCGTTTCCTTCTTTCTGGTCAGTGGAGACATTGCAGTGATCTTATTGACGACCTCAGTGGGAATCTGATGCCGTCCATCTTGCCACTTTACTCCCAGGAACTGGATCTCTCAAGCAGGTCCTTTGACTTTGTTCTTCTTGATGGCAAAACCGGCTTCTAGCAGAATCTGGATGATCTTTTCTCCTTTCTCAAATACTTCCCCACTGCTGTGTTCCCCCACACAATGATGTCATCAATGTACTGCAGATGTTCTGGAGCCTCACCCTTTTCTAGGGTAGCCTGGATCAGTCCATGGCAAATGGTGGGGCTGTGCTTCCACCCCTGGGGCAGTTGGTTCCAGGTGTACTGCACTCCCCTCCACGTGAAGGCAAACTGAGGCCTGCATTCTGCTGCCAGGGAAATGGAGAAAAATGCATTGGCAATGTCAATAGTGGTGTACCACTTCGCTGTCTTGGACTCCAGCTCGTACTGGAGCTCCAGCATGTCCGGCACGGCAGCGCTCAGAGGTGGAGTCACTTCATTCAATGCACGATAGTCCACAGTCAATCTCCATTCTCTGTCAGACTTGCGCACAGGCCAAATGGGGCTGTTGAAGGGTGAGTGGGTTTTGCTGAGCACCCCTTGGCTCTCCAGCTCTCGGATCATCTTGTGGATGGGGATCACAGCATCTCGATTTGTCCTATACTGTCGGTGGTGCACTATCGAGGTGGCAATTGGTACTCACTGTTCTTCCACTTTCAGGAGTCCTACTGCAGATGGGTTCTCTGATAGTCCAGGTAAGGTGTTCAATTGCTTAATGTCCTCTGCCTCCACAGCAGCTATTCCAAAAGCCCACCTGAGTCCCTTTGGGTCTTTGTAATAGACATTCCGAAGGAAGTCTATGCCCAGAATACACGGGGCCTCTGGGCCAGTCACAATGGGATGTTTCTGCCACTCCTTCCCAGTCAGGCTCACCTTGGCTTCCAACAGAGTCAACTGCTGCGATCCCCCCGTCACCCCAGCAATGGAAACAGGTTCTGCCCCCACATGTCCTGATGGCATTAGGGTACACTGTGCACCAGTATCAACTAAAGCTTCCTATTTTTGTGGCTCTGATGTGCCAGGCCATCGGATCCACACCATTCAAAAGACCCGGTTTTCCTGTGCCTCTTCTAGGCTAGAGGCAGGGCCCCTCTAGCACTGGTCATCCTCTCCTCCCTGGGCATACGTGCTAGAGGTTCCTTCAAGGGGATCATCCTTTTTTCTGTAATATCTGGCAGTTTGGTCGCAGGAGGTTGAAGCTACCTTCACTTTAGTGGAACCTTTCTGGTTAATGGTTCCCTCCGAGTTGACGCACTTGTGCTACCAGGGCAGAAGTGGGTTTCCCATCCCACTTTCCCATGTCTTCCCCATGGTCACGTAGAAAGAACCACAGCTCAGTTTGTGAGGTGTACCCTCTCTCTCTAGCTGGGGGACGCTGGGCTTGGAGTTTTGGGCTTGTGACCCGCACTGGTGCCATATGGGAACTGCTCTTCCTCATCTCTTCCCTCATTTCCCTCATCTCCTCTTTGAGTTCCTTAATCACAGCAGAAATCTTAGCCTGCTGTGGGCCATGGACCATACTGTCGAAATGTCTAAGCCTGGTGGCGACAGAACCCACCGTCTCTCGGCTGTTATCGGCATTAATCGTCACAAGGAAAGTGGTGTATTCACATGGCCCTAGATTTGCCAGACTCCACAACATCTGCCCAGTGCACCTGACTTTGTCGGGGTCATTATCATGCTGTCCACCCCTCCCAAAAAGGACCTCTAATATTGCCACTTCTCGCAGCTGTTGGATCCCTTCCTCAATGGTTTTCCAGTCCCTTCTATGATAGTGCTCTTCCATTCTCTCTCTGTGGACAAACCTCTCTCTTACACTCATCAAAAGCCGCTCCCAGAGGGAAAGGGGCCCTGGCTCCCTGACGAATATCTGATTCACACCGGAGTCCTGGGTCAAGGGTCCCACATTCCTTGCCTCACCACCATCCAGCTGCATGTCTGTACCCATAAGGTCCCAGACCCAAAGTAACCAGGTTGTATAAGCCTCACGCCCCCACCTCACAATGTCTTTTTACAACTTACGGAGACTGTCATATGTCAGAGACTCAGTAATGATTTCAACTTCTGGCTCCCCTGTGGGTTGTGAGGGCCCTCCTTTCTTATCCTTATCAACAGGGTGCTGTGATTTCATCTTAGACTTCCTCGTTTCCACAGGGGCAACAGCTGCTGGCTGTGACTGCCCTTGTGGTTCAGCTGGAACCTGGACGGTTGTAACGTCTGTGGGTTCCACTGCTGCACCATCAGACTCTCCCTCTTCGAGGCAGGGGGAGGGTTTCCCAGCAGCTGAGGAAATGCACTCCTTTAGCATCTCACGCATCTCCTTCACCAGAACCCCCACCCACTCTGGGTGGTTCATTTCTGAGGTGGGCTGTGGGGCAGGGGCAGGCTCTGGAGCAGCACTCCCTGTCTCTGGGGCTGTGCCAGGCTCTGGAGTAGCATCTCCCGTCTCTTTCCCTTTGTCTCTGAATGCTAAGTAGAACAGGCCTATCAGCAACACTAGCCACTGTATGATGTCATTAGCATCCAGAGAAGATTTTAACCCTTCGAAAACTGGTGGGGTAGGCCCAAGGAACTGGGTGAAAGGTCGGGAGAAAATTTCCCTAGCTGTCTTTTTCTCCCAGTAGGTACCATTATTAAAGTAACACGAAAACCATCCAGCTGATGTGTGACAGCTCTGAATCCCTGAGCCCGCCGTCCAGAGGACGTTAAACATCCATGAATTCCTCACCTTATCAACCCACTAAACAAGCTGGATAATAGCCACAGTAAGCTTTAGTTATAGGACCTATATTTAGGTAAGGTGCAGCAAATGGGAGAAATATAGCTGTGACCACATGCCCCGCAAACCTGGGTAAGCTCAACAACATGGTTCTACCTAACAAGGTTTCTAAATCCAGCACACAGAAGTTAGGTTATTTAAGAACTGTTATTCCTTTTTCTTTTGGTTTGTTCTTTTTTTTTTTTCCCTTTTTCTCTCAGTGCCCCACGTTGGGTGGCCAAAATCTGTCTCGGTTCTAGAGGACAGGTGTCTGCTAGGGAGAGCAGGAGCCTCCCTTGGGATGAAAGAATGTAGACCCCCTCCCTCCGAATTATTATAATTTTGAAATCAAGGGCCCCTTAGGCAGAGATCTGGGGATAGGAATAACAGTTCTTTACTAGTATAACCAGGCAAACAAACAACAACTACAGCAATAACCAGAAAACAGAACCAGGGACCCCAGGACAGCCTTCTCGGCTGAAACGGGATGGAAGGGAGGCTTTGTTTTCACAAACCCTCCTCGGGCAGTCAGTCCAGGTGCTCCTGCAGGGCTCTGTGGAACGGTCGGCTGGAACAGCGGGGATGAGCTGAGATCCTGGGCCGGTGGCTGAGGTGTATCAACAGCTCCGCGGCCGTGCCTGGCACTGCCACACGTCTCGGTAGAACAGGGGGTGTGAGGCCACCAACAAAGAGGGGAGAAGGAGAAGAAGCAGCAGCTCCGTCTGTGTGATGGCGAAATTCCCTTCTCTCCACCGCAGCAGCTTCGCGACCCAGCAAACGAATGTCTCCCCCAAAGCCGAAGAAAACCAGCCAAAAACTGTCCCCACCCTCCTTTCCTGCCCCTTCCCCACCCTGGGCCCGGCCACTCTTTGTCCTTTCTCGAGCACCTACTAAATACCCACAGTTAGGTTGTCTCCGCAGCTAATGGGTAAAAATTCCACGGGCAGGCCAGAACAACAAAACAAAACAAAACAAAACAAAAAAAAAAAAAAAAAAAAAAAACCGAAAAAACACCTAATCCTCAACAATTTCTTAGTACTTATAAACCAGCCTAATCAATCAGGAGGACATGGGACACCTCTCCTCTAAGAACATTTAGAACACAAGGTGATCTGTCTGATCATCTTCTAATCAGTTCCTAGTTCTGACATGAATATCATCTTTTCATTAATCCTGCCATGAATATGGACCTGACAGAATATTGCAGAATTGAGGAAGGGTTTCAGTGATACCGGGGTCATACCTGAAAATTACAACAATTTAATATTGAAAAAAATATATTGAAAAATAAACATTTTCTTGGTAATTTTTAGATGTTTTTTATGTGATTATTCAATGTTCTTTAAAATTGTTCCCACAAAACACATTTCTCTGTAGAAATACCACTGTGAGAAACGAACTTGTAAAAATTCGTAAAAATCTAAATAAATGTATATAACAATAATGATATAAAATATAAAGTACAGTATGACACACAAGCCCTTCCCAGATCTAGCCACGAATTCCCACTCAAAGGATAACGATCCTAGCCGGCGCCCATCAACAAAAGAATAGACAGGACGCGGCCCATCAAGCTGACAGGAAAAAAAACTCCTCAAACTGACAAGGACAGGCTCGGTGACCATCAACGGAGAAGAATAGGCAGGACACGAAACATCAAGCCAAAACAAACGGAGAGGCACCGACGAGATATTCATCACCGGACCCGAACACCTCGCCTTGCGGGCTACCGTTGGGGGAAGCCATCAAGTAAACAAAAGGAAAAATCCAGCCGAAATATCCATCGGCTCCAACCCGGATCCAGCCATCCCATCCGGATGGCCTGAACCACAAGAGCCACTCAGAATTTCTTTACATATGAGGAGACTCGGTCCGGACGTCCATTCGACTCTATTCTCCAATGCCAGGAAATCAATTCATACGACAATCAAGGACTGTTGATGAATGGTGCCTGCCTGGAATTTGGCCTCAAGGCTAAAAATCCCTATAAAAACCCCGGACAGTTTACCCTCCTGCGTGGATTTGGGAACACCTATACCTTTGAGTATAGACCCCTGTCCACCCAGCGCTGCGCTGTTTGTTTTATTGTGGTTTTCCCTCATTGTTTATTTTTTTTATAGAAATTGTTTTATAATAAATTGTTTTTATTTAACCCAAATCTGCCTTTGCATTTATAACAGATTGGTGCCGTGACTCGGATCGGAGAAACTGCGGGGAATCTCGCTGCCCAGGACGGGTACCCCCGCTGATTTTGGGCGGCCTGGTGAGTTGAGAACCCCCGTAGTTCGTTCCGATATCCGAACCAAATTTAGGCGGAGGTAAAAAACCACATTAAAAAGGATAAATCCGGATCGGAGAGCCCGGAAGGCACGGAGCCTTCGGGAGCCGCGGCTTACTTTGCTCGTAAAACGTCTAGTGCGCACAAGGGACACCCACGCAGGAAAATAGCTGTAAGTACTGCTGGTTGAGCGGGCAATCGGGCGAGTGTGTGAGACGTGATCTGATCACGAAGCGAGTGCGGACTTCAAGGTCGCGTTTCCATCCTCCCGCGAGGGAATTGGCCGGCCGCGAAGGAAGCGATACAGAGTGAAAGTTTTTTTTTTTCCCTCGACACACACTGGTAAAACCTGAGACCAAAGGGTGTCTCGGGAACTGATCGCAAGGTACTAAGAGGGGAAGGACGTCTTGTCGAGCTCGAGGCTGGTAAACCCTCTTAGTAACGGACCCAGGGAGAGGTCCAGGGAAGAATCAAAAGTCCCGATTACAAGAGACCTCAGCTCAGCTCGCTGAAAGGTGAGTATCGGCAAATTTTGATTCCTAAGTACACAACGCAGAAACTGATATCGACTCACGGAGAAGTCGAAGAAAGGTAAGAATATATTTGCGAAGTATAGGGCAGAAAAAGAGTAAAGCTTCAAGGAAGAAGCACAGGAGAAGATTCCTCCGATCAGGGGAGGAATCACCAGACATCCCACTGGAAAGTCCCTTGGGGTGGATGTTAAAACACTGGGGAAAGATTGTCCCCAGAGGAAGGGGAAATCAAAGGAGAAATTAATACATTATTGTATAGAGGTTTGGGGAGGACAGGAGTTGAGAAGTCACCTCACTTGGCCAGTGTTAGGCACATTTGAAAAATGGACGTGTAACAAGTTGTTCTCCTATGTGGAGAACAAAGTCCCCTCAGATCCTGAGGAGAGGAATACGCCAAGCTCTGGGTAAATGCCAGAGTAGGGCTATTTCCAATAAAGCAAAAAGAAAAACGTGTGAGTCGAAAACTGAGTCCTGGGAACCCCTCGATCACTTACCACCCCCGTATCGAGGACCAGCGGGACCTTCCTCTGTAGATCAAGAAATGCCCACAGCACCCTTGGGCCCCCGAGACCAACCCACTGAGATACGTGTGTCTCAGACGGGAGACTCGGGGCCAGCAGCGATGCCGGCAGCCCTTTCCCCTTTCCCCGCCTGTAAACACCGTAACCACAGCAACCTCCTCGGAGGTTTTTTCTGCGCAAGGCTGGGGAACACCCTATCCGTCCCTGCCGATCCAGCCGCCACAACCGGGACCCTCCCATACAAACGGAGGGGACTCCTCCCTTCAAAACCGGGGGTGGAGGCAAAATTCACACCATTAATAACAGGGAGGCACCACACAATCACCAATTCCCCTCCCGCAAGTGGAACCCGTTTAAGAGCGAGAATGATAGATAATGAGATGGGGAGAGAGTGAAGAGGGGCACCGGTTGTTCCCTCTTAGGGAAGTACCGACGGCCCCGGAGTGATCGGTTTTGTGAATGTCCCCCTTAACTCTGGAGATGTAAGAGCATTAAAAAAGAGATGGGGCGGTTGTTAGATGACCCTCTCGGAGTGGCTGAGAAGTTAGATGAATTTTTAAGGAATAACATTTATACCTTTGACGATCTTATGGCAATCCTGAGGTCACTGTTTAATCCGGAGGAAAGAGAAATGATTAAACAAGCCGGGATCAGTGACTGGGACAGACGCAATCCACAGGGGATGCCAGGTAACCAGAAATGGCCTAGCGCAAGCCCGAGCTGGAATGCACAGACAGAGGAAGGCAGACGGAACATAATAGATTTAAGGAGCATGATTGTACAAGGTATAAGAGAAGCGGTCCCTAGGGGCCAGAACATTAGCAAAGTTTTCAAAGAGTGTCAAGGAAAAAAAGGAACCACCCACTGAATAGATCGAGAGATTACGGCGAAGTTTACAGATTTACTCTGAGACTGACCCGAAACTCTCCTGTGGGGGGAGGTTCTGTTAAAAACACAATTTGTTGCTAAATCTTGGGAAGATATTAGGAAGAAATTTAGAAAAGATTGAGGGTGGCAAGATAAAAGTCTTCAAGAGCTCCTAAGGGAAGCTCAAAAAGTGTACATGAGAAGAGAAGATGAGAAGCAGAAATCGCAAGCTAGAATTTTAGTAACAGCGGTAAAAGAAGTCCAGAAACAAGAACAGATGCAGGGTAAGTATAAAAACACTACCCGGAAAAAGTCGAGGTTCTCACTGGGCAGCCCCCGGCCCCACGGAGAGAGCCCCCGGAATGCTACTACTGTAAAAAGGTAGGACACGTTCAGCGGAATTGTAAACAAAGAATAAAAGATGAGAAAATTTTATCAAGAAGATTAAGAGTGTCAGGGGCTCTTTAATTTAGAGACCAGAACATCCAAGAAGCCCTTGATAAAATTAAAGTGGGCCCCTAACGACAAGAAGTAAGTTTTCTTGTAGATACTGGGGCAGAGAAAAGTACCCTGCAGAAATTGCCATACGGATGTGTGGCTAGCAGAGAAAAAGTTTTTGTAATCAGTGCAAAGGGAGACCCCTTTGAAGTACCTATAATAAAAGATGTGGAAATAGAATCTGAAAATAAAATTTGCTTAGGGAATTTGCTATTAGTAGAAGAAGCAAACTACAATTTACTGGGAAGGGACATGATTGTTGCTTTAAGAATTAATATCTTGATTAAAAATTCTGAATTAGTGGTGAAAATATTTAAGTTGACTCCTAAAAATGAAGAGAAAATAAACCCTGAAGTATAGCATTCAAAGAGAGAAGGGAGTTGAAACAAATAATTGATGACCTCCTAAACGGGGATACTTTAGAGCCTTACATGTCTCAACACAACACCCCCATCCTGGCTGTAAAAAGACGGATGATAGCGTCCGATTAGTCCAGGACCTACGAGCGGTAAAACGCTAGGACCCGGACTAGATTCCCCGGTGGTGGCCAACCCCTTATACTTTACTAAATAGACTCACACCAGAAGATGTGTGGTATAGTGTGATTAATTTAAAAGATGCTTTTTAGACTTGCCCTCTAGATGAAAGGAGTAGAGATTACTTTGCATTTCAGTGGGAGGACCCAGATACAAACCGTAAGCAACAGCTAAAGTGAACGGTCCTCCCCCAGGAGTTTGTAAAGTCTCCGAACCTTTTCGGACAAGCCTTAGAACAAATGTTAACCCAATTTGCTCTTGAAGACAGGACAAAGCTTTCACAGTATGTAGATGACTTGCTAATAGCTGGACCGACTGAAGAGAGTGTGAAGAAAAGCACGATTGCCTTGTTAAACTTTCTAAGAAAGAAAAGTTTGAAAGTATCAAAATCCAAGCTGCAATTCACAGAGCCTGAAATAAAAAATAAAATACCTCAGACATTGGATATCTCAAAGAAAAATTAGACCCGGAGAGGGTAGCAGACATCCTTGCATTGCCTGCACCAAAAACAAAAAGGCAAATTAGACAAATTCTAAGGCTCTTGGGATATTGCAGGCAGTGGATTGAGGGTTTCAGTGAAAAAGTGAAGTTTTTGTATGAAAGATTAAACACTGACAGGCTAAAGTGAACTGAACAGAATGAGTCTAATTTCCAGAAATTAAAAACTGTTCTTATGACTGCCCCAGTACTAACTCTACCAGATACGAATAAAGAATTCCAGTTGTTCGTGAATGTGAGTAAACAAACAACACAGGGAGTCCTGACTCAGGAATGGGCAGACAAAGGGAAGCCTATAGGCTTCAAAGATCTTAGATCCAATCAGTCGGGGTTAGCCTACATGTTTACCAGCAATTGTAACAGTGGCTCTGTTAATAAGAGAAGCAAGGAAAATAACTTTTCCTCCCCTAGTAGTTTACACTCCCCACGATGTGAAAAACATATTGCAGCAAAAAGCAGAGAAGTGGCTGACTGATTCCAGGCTTCTAAAATATGAAGCCATCTTAATCAGCTCACACCCGGTTTAGAATTGAAAACCACTGCACAAAAAATCCTGCTCAGTTTCTATTCAGAAAAATTAGTACATGATTGTTCTAAAATCGTAGAGCTGCAGACCAGATAAGTTACATCAACGCAAACTGTGATTGTTTTCCATTTATACATTTTAAATGTGCTTGTTGTAAACAAATTTGAGTAACCCACTGTTGGGGAGAGTACAAACCTAAGAGACTGTGTACCAATTGTCTGACTAAAGAACAGGAGCTGACTAGCCGTTTCTTAATACTTGCCACCAGGGCGAGATTGTTGGAACTCGACTCTCCTGAGTGGTTCCTACTTTTTCAAAAAGGGGATAAGAGGGAAACTAGACTCCAAGGCAGAGGCTTTGGAAATTGAGTGCCGAAAGACAGTAAAAGTACCCGTGCAGGACAGACCCGATTAAGTCGTCTCGGGGGGCTACCTTAAAAAGGAGATACACCATAAGAACTACAGGGGCCCCTGAAGAATATCCCTGCTGCCGGGAAGATGGTAATCCCCGCCGTATATTTTTATACGGGCGAAGGGCAAGGCAGAGGGATACACCGGTGGGGAATCCTGATGTTCCTTGAGTCTAGCCGTGTGCTTAGCCGAGAGAATGATTCCCGATGGGTACCTCGAGGGGAGCGTCTCCTGGGGAAGTGTGAGCAGTGTCAGACTGCCACAGATACCAGACGAATAGTTAACTACTGTCCTCCGGAACGTTGTTCGTCTAACAGCACTCAGTATAATCTTTGTGAATTAAAGGGGGAGGTCCAGTGTTACCACTCAGGGGCAAGGCTTAAGAACGGGCAGTCTAAAACTCCTATGAAAAGAAAGACTGAAAATTCCCATTTCAGGTATAAGAGAGAAGTGGAAATGATTCCCCCAATTCCAATCTGCAGTCAATGTAACCAAAACGGTCTAGATAGGGGGGAAAAGACAATCCACCTTTTTGGCATATTATGCGGTTAACCCTTTATGTTACAATAAAGCGAATTTAAAAATGTGTACCATGGGAGGGAAAGTATATTGGGAAAGTAAAAATTTAAAACATGAAAAAAAGGCTTTTTTTTAATAATGAACCGATAATCCTTGATTTGTTAAAAAGTAGTGATGACCGGGTATGTTTGCAATTCAACCAAGTATTCTGCTTCTCCAGGGATGAGGAAGGGGTAGACCTGAAAACAAAAAAAAACAATTAACCCTAGAGTTAAAGAGGCAAGAAGCAGAAGCTCAGAAAAAGAAACTAGACCAGAAGAGGCTTAACTCTCTTAGTGAACATTATGAGCAATTAGAGAAAACAATACAGCAATTGGGGGTTGCCAAACCCCAACCAGAATCTTTTTCATAGATCTAATGCAAGAAATAGCCACAGAATTAGGTCTATCTAACTGTTAGATCTGTGGCGGAGTTTAAAATCAGCTGAAAGATGGCCTTGGAAGGGAGAGGGACTAACCCCAGAGTAACTTCTAAAAATGAGAAAACTCTAAAATATCAAAAACAAAACAAAGACCAGAAGGAAAAAGAATTCACTGATTTAGTAGGCTATACCCCGTGTGTAAGCACACTCACGGTAAATTCGGAAAGCAAAAAACAAAAACCTGGCAACCTGAACCACCCGCGGGCTATTGGAGTCGCTCCCGGGGGAATAACTGTGAATGGATGGAAATAATTGAACTTTACTGGTACAAAAACTCTGGGGCCAATCCCTTCCATGAGCTAATAGGATTGAAGGAATATTAAGATGATCCGGCAAAGTTGAACAAGGGTTAAAAAGCTCCTAATAGTATATATTAGATATGTGGAAAAGGCATACAGCGAGCTACCCAGAAAATAGAAAGGATCCTACACACTTGGAATAATTCGGTCCTTTTTCTTTACTCTACCTAAAACAGAGAGTAAATCATTGAACCCCTCTCTTTGAGACATTAAACAGACAAAGGAAGGAATTAAAACGGAAACTACCAATAGCGGAGGCAACCAGAAGTGGAACGAGAAGAATGACCTGCCAAAAAGGATCATTCAATATTACGGGCCGCTACTTAGGCAAATGATGGCAGCTGGGGGTTACAGAACCCCCATTTATCTCCTCAACAGACTTATCAAGTTGCAAGCGGTGGTAGAGATAGTTTCCAACCACACTTCAGAAGCCCTAGAACTCCTTAGCCAAACAACATTCACAAATGAGAGCTTTTGTGTACCAAAACAGACTAGCTCTCGATTATTTGCTAGCCGAGGAGGGAGGAGTGTGTGGCAGATACAACGAATCCGAGTGTTGTATGGAAATAGACGATTACAGAGAAACAATAAAAGGATTGGCTGCTGAAATTAAAAAAGTAGCTCATGTGCCAGTCCAAAAATGGAATTCAATCCTACAAGCCTCCTGGTGAGACCAGATATTCGGGCAAGGGGCTTGGTGGAAAAAGCTAGTATTTTTCATCACTTGTTCAGTTGCCGGAATCATTTTCCTTCCCTGCTTAATTCCTTGCTTCATCAGAGACTAATTCACTCTGTTGTGCAAGGAATGCAGATTGCCACACTTCCAATTGATCCTGAGAAAGCACAAGGGAGACTACTCCTCGCTCTAAACTAATGAAATTAGAGGAGGAAAAAGAAAACGAAAAATGTGATTAAAGCCTTAAAGAATTTTTGAAAATAAATATAACCTGGCACAAGCATATAGTGAGAATTCGTTAACAGACTGGGAAGAAGATGAATGTGAGTAAAAAATTATAGTCCTCCCCTGCAGAATTAAATGAAAATAACACGAATTTTTAATGTAATGAATTATTAGGCGGGGGACTGTGAGAAACGAACTTGTAAAAAATTCGTAAAAATCTAAATAAATGTATATAACAATAATGATATAAAATATAAAGTACAGTATGACACACAAGCCCTTCCCAGATCTAGCCACGAATTCCCACTCAAAGGATAACGATCCTAGCCGGCGCCCCATCAACAAAAGAATAGACAGGACGCGGCCATCAAGCTGACAGGAAAAAAAACTCCTCAAACTGACAAGGACAGGCTCGGTGACCATCAACGGAGAAGAATAGGCAGGACACGAAACATCAAGCCAAAAACAAACGGAGATGGCACCGACGAGATATTCACCACCGGACCCGAACACCTCGCCTTGCGGGCTACCGTTGGGGGAAGCCATCAAGTAAACAAAAGGAAAAATCCAGCCGAAATATCCATCGGCTCCAACCCCGGATCCAGCCATCCCATCCGGATGGCCTGAACCACAAGAGCCACTCAGAATTTCTTTACATATGAGGAGAGACTCGGTCCGGACGTCCATTCGACTCTATTCTCCAATGCCAGGAAATCAATTCATACGACAATCAAGGACTGTTGATGAATGGTGCCTGCCTGGAATTTGGCCTCAAGGCTAAAAATCCCTATAAAAACCCCGGACAGTTTACCCTCCTGCGTGGATTTGGGAACACCTATACCTTTGAGTATAGACCCCTGTCCACCCAGCGCTGCGCTGTTTGTTTTATTGTGGTTTTCCCTCATTGTTTATTTTTTTATAGAAATTGTTTTATAATAAATTGTTTTTATTTAACCCAAATCTGCCTTTGCATTTATAACACCACTTTTCCTGTTAATGACTTGATTGACTACTTGTGCTCAGCAAAGAAAATAGGTAAATTGTTGATTATTACCTCAGACAAAATATTATTAAACAATTTTAATAACAGGCTGTACAATGTAACACTGAAATTAGACAGACCACCATTCTGAATTATATTAAAAAGGACAAACCCCCAAATATCTGAAGTAACAAAGCAAATGTGTTGGTTTCCATTCTGAATTTCTGCCCCAACACACTATAACATTTGGCAAAGGTATACCTCCAAAGTTTGGCAGTGAATTGTGACTGGAAGAGAAAAGCACATGCTTCCTTTTTCAGAAAATGCATTACTAGCATTTTTCTATATCTCTTAGTATACAGGGAACTGTCAAAATAAGTCTTTTCCTCCTAACCAGGCTATTAGTCTTTATTATAATCTCCTGGCATCCTGCTTTTTGTGCACATTCCAAATGTCACTTGTAGGAAAACATTTTAACAGAGTAAAAGCATGATATTTGTGTAAAAGCCTGTCTGCACAACCCAGCTTTCAATCCAGGTGACAATATTAAAGGCAGTGTCCTTGACACTCTCCTGGAACAGCGAGAATAAAGAAAAACAATGGCATTGTGTGCTTGGAAAAGAATGTAAAAAAATATGTGTTAACCAATAGTACCTTGTTAAGCCCTGCAAACCCTGTCGGACCCTATAGAAGTGTGCTAAAGATAGAAATAAACAACGTTCACTCTACTTCTGTGAAGACTCAGTGAATAGTCTGAGCAGTTTTCCAATACCTGGCACTCTGAACAGGGACCCTTTGCGGGCAAGGGGTACCAGCCCTTTGCGGGCAGAGCGAGCTCGGCAGGTCTGTGCAGCAGGAAGACGTGGAAGCGACTGGTGCCAGAGCAGATTTGCACAGTGGGGAGACATGGAAGAGGATCAGAACCGGGTTGGTGGGTTCACACGCAGTTAGACATGGAAGCGAGCCTAAGCTGGGGAAAACCGGGACGGCAGGCTTCGGCACCCAGGGAGGAGCCGCAAACCTCCCCCCATCCACAAGGCTGCTAGCATGTTTAGTTTGTGAGGTTTCTTTCTCTCCGTTTTTCCCCTCTGTGAGAGTATGTGGGGGGATGACAAAGGCTTCACTCAAACCTTTTAGAGATAACAGCAGCAGAGAAGCAGCAGAGTGGGCAGTTCACCCCCCCGCCTCCCTCTCTAAGAAAAAGCACTGGGATAGTACTCAGTTTGTTAAAAAGTTATGATTCATTGGTTTCTTAAAATGTTTTTATATACCCTTTTTGAGTTAATTTTGTGTTTTAAGTAATTATGAGTTCATGCAGTTGCAGTTAGTTTTACTAGAGAAATTATTGTGATTCTTAAAAAAATTAAAAAAAACCTTTTTAAAAATGTTTAGAGTGAATATTAGCGGAAGTAAGAAGTTACCTTGTAATAATTAGTTTTAAAACCTAATGTTGAAATACTGAATGATTTATAGCTATTAATAAAACAACCTTCCAATTAATGTTATCTACAGAAGATATTCATGGTGTAAAAAATAATTAGCTAGGAGAACTTCACTGCACAAGACAAAGTTAAGTTAACTATATATTATCCATTTGCTTGCCTTTTCCATAATTTTAATATGGTAATTTCAATGTGAGTCCCTTTGTTATAAAGAATACATATAACAGCATATGTACCAATTTGGATTTTGGATTTTAATTAAAAGTTAGACTTGATGTTTCTGAAAAGTGCTACAAAAGCTGAATGGCAACTTGCCAAATCCTGTGTTGTTGTGGTTTTTTCTCTAGTAAAACTGCACTTTAAAAATCCTAACCAATTTAAGCATATAACAAGCAATTCCTACTATGAATATGTGTTTTCAGTAATATCTGCAGTTATTGTGAGTTATTTTCAAAACCAGATTGTTGCCGCCTGTTCGTTTAATGTTTGTTTGATGTTGTTAAGTTTAAGTTGGTTTGCCCCAGTTGCTCCCCTGTTATCCCTGAATGGTTTGTCCCTGGTTCTCAATCATTGTAAGCCCTTTCCCTTTTTCCAGAGTGTTCTCCATCCATCACCTTTATCCTGCCCCCGAGCCCTATCAGTCAATGTAAACCCCACCTTTTGTTCTAGTCCCTTCCCTGCTCATCACCCTTTCCTCGATGCCCCATTGCTTGTACATCTGCCGCCCCTCCCCTGCGTCCATACCATTGGTCCTTGATATTGTATTCCACTCCCCCAACTCCTCCCTCGCGATCTTCCCATTGGTTGATGTTCTGACCGCCCATTGTCCTTATAACCCAACGCACAGAGGTGCTCGGGGAGTCTCGGCTCAGACTTCTTCCCGTGGTCCCAGCCCTCACCCCTGTCCAGCTCCCTGTTCCTATAAATAAACTTGTTCCTGGGAAGTTGAAGAAACTGAGTCCTCTCAGATCCTTTTGCCACGACCGCTGACACCCTGGGATCTACAGAGCCCGGTGTACGTAGAGCTCTGGAGGTTCCACGCTGGGAAACATAGTCCCCACGTGGTTCCCCACTCTTGGCACTGCCATCGGCCAAGAGCTAGCCAGAACACCACCAGATGACATGGAACTGTGATGTATTTGTTGCATCCTTACAATCTCTATAGTGAATCCATGTTACTGTTATACTGTGTTTAAAAAGTATATACCAAACTTTCAGTTGCCCTTTTTGTAATAATAGAGTAAGATTGAGTTATGCTTTCATTTAATATAGATTAAGTATTAATAGAATTAAGCTAAATTAAGTTTCACTATGTTTAAATCTGAGTGGTTTTAAGTTTTCTAAATTTGGTATTTTTTTGAGGTTAAGTTTTGTTACTTCCTTTTGTCATAATTAATTTTTACCACGTTTGAATATTGTTTAATTTAAATTGTCTCACGTTTTGTTAAAAGACACTTGACTAAACTGCAAAGTAGAGTTATCTTCCTAGAGAGATGAAGATGACTATGACTTAAACAGCTGTGATAGAACACTGATGAACACCTGCTTGTAGATAGAGGTGAATGCAGTCTGTGACACCCTTGATTTCATCAGGAGTTGTTTTTTTTTTGCAATCTCTGTAGTTTTTGTTTTCTATAGGTAACACAAAAGAATAGTGATTGTTATTCACTAGGAAATTTAGAAGTTTCTTACCTTATTTTATTTTTGGTCAGTAAGACATGAATGTTCTAAAAATATTATCTTTATTTTTTCAGACACTGAAATATTCAGATGCTGACATATTCACTGTATAATGTGAATTTATGGATTTTATGATGAGCATTATCTATAGAGTGTCATTGTTGCATTTAGAGCCAGCTTTTTATATATTTTAACATATCTTTGTGTAATTACCTTTTAGACATGTGTCATTTGAGATCTTTTTGTTTTCTAACTACAGATGCATCTTGGTAAACAAGTTATATAGCTGTTTCTATACAGAGTTTTCTTGGGTTTTTTACTCTTTTCCTTGTTTAAAAAGGCTTGCTTTTGCCTAATCCAGTGTAGCTTTATTATTTTTCAGTGCTTCCAGAATTCCAAAAAAATGTATCATTACTGAAAGTCAGCTGCCACGAGAGAGGCTTCAGATTAAACCAACTGCTAAATGGTTTAATTGGTCTGTTACCTAAGACTTCTGATCATTTGCTTTATACAAATGCCTTTTAACGGTTTGCTGTGCTGTAAGCATCTCATAGCTGCTATTATTAAGAACCTTGTTTTGAAAATGAGTTAAGAGACATCTTTCCAGTTTAAAGCCTAAGGCCCTGGTCAAGCCTTGACTTTACCTGGATAGAATGTTTGCCAACAGATCCAAATGTCTTCTGTACCAAATCAGTATTTCACTTTTTGACTTGGCAATTTGACCCTATTAATATGGCAGCTGGATCAGTTTTTAAGTGGGATTGGAGAATCATTTCTGGAGGTGGTTGCCCAATCCTTCACTGATTTTGTTGCGTGTTTGCAGACTATGGAATGCTGGTGCAGTGTTTTAGTAGTTAATAGTAATTCTATATCACATATGTTATTAATAATGTTTATTATCTGATTGATTTCTAACTGCTATAGGTGTTTTATTCACTGTGTGTATGATGGAAGTACGTCTCACTTTTTAAAAAATAGGGGGAATTGATGCCCTAAAAGCATTTGTGTAATATGTGCATTAGAAATTTAGACCGCAATTCATTTTGAATAATGAAATATTTACATCAAAAATTTAGAAAGATTATATAATCTGAACTTACAATTAAGTGTACCACAGCTAAGCCAAAATGATTCATTAACTTCAAGGGGAGAAGAGCCTGTGTTTTGTTAACAGGTTCAAAAAAGGTCACCTGTTCATCTGACCAGACTGACTGCCTCTGAAAACATGAAAATCAGTGAGTGAAGAAGTCACCATACAGCCTTAGTACTCCAAACATGATCAGAAGTGGAGCTGCCAGGACACAGTTGTGCCTGAAAACAACACAGACAGTTTGCCAACAGAAATTTTATGTTGTTGTCATGATGTTGTGTTTTACCAATTTTCTTCAGTTATTCTCTGTTTTAAGATATAAAAGGATGTGTTGTATGAATCATTCTAACCACTCAGTCTCTATCCATGAACAACTAAAACAGCTGCAAAACAGGTTACATGCCCTGGAAAAAGTTGATGACCCCATTAGAAGTTGGTTAACTAGCTAAAGCATTACTAAGTAGTTAAAATCTCATATACTAGAAATGAATTCTTGTTATAGTATTAATAGAAATAGTTATTGTAAGCTGTATGTTATCCTGTATCTATAAAAGTCTGAAACAAATCGTGTCCAAAACCTGGGTTGTGCAAAAAGAAAAAAGGAGGAATTGTAGGAAAACATTTTAACAGAGTAAAAGCATGATATTTTGGTAAAAGCCTGTCTGCACAACCCAGCTTTCAATCCAGGCAACAATATTAAAGGCAGTGTCCTTGATACTCTCCTGGAACAGCAAGAATAAAGAAAAACAATGGCATTGTGTACTCGGAAAAGAATGTAAAACAATATGTATTAACCAATAGTAGCTTGTTAAGCCCTGCGAACCCTGTCGGACCCTATAGAAGTGTGCTAAAGATAGAAATAAATGATGCTCACTCTACTTCTGTGAAGACTCAGTGAATAGTCTGAACAGTTTACCAATAGTCATCTATTATTGATAATGTTTTCTGAACAGCTGCATTGATGCAAAAGCTACAAAAAGAAATTTGGCTCCAAGTACTGGAGCCGTTTACTGTAGTTGAATGTAAAAAACCCAATTCCATAACTACTGAAGGACTTAAAACTTTTTCCTGTATTTTTTTTCCTGGAAAAAGCAAGTTTCAGACTGCTTGATACCAACATTACCTCTAAATCTATTTTCCTAAGTTACATCAAAATCTCTTCAGTTTAAGTTACTGAATTTAAGTCAGTATGTCAGAAGTTCAGCAGTGAGCCTGTCTATTTTGCAATGCTTGGCATGTTGAATTAGCATCTCTAAACCAGTATCTTCCCCTTTTTTGACATACTTTCACCTTCCCAAAGCAGAGGAAAAGTGGCACAATATATTTAATTCTACTCTGTTTCAACTTTCCCTTGATCACCTTTGGCAAGCATTGCTAAGATCAAAAAAACTTTAATTTTTGGTGAAATTTCCAAAATAAAAATACAATGTTTCAGCCTGTCTCCTAGATTAGCTTCACTTTGATTACATATCAAATGTAAATGTCCACATTGCATTTTGTAAAGAGTAATGTGTGTAATTATACTGCAAACAATGTAATAAAGACAAGTGATGAATTAGAAGAACAAGCTTTTTGTATCAGCGATAAACTGTGTTAAACACACACAGAAGGAGAGGCTATATTGGAAGACAATTGCCTACCTCACTGACCATGTGTTAGTCATCTGACAGACATAAAGATCTGTGCATAAAAAAAAATCATATAGACAGATCAAAATATGTGAAGACAAGATATATTTTAAAATAGGAAACGATTACCATGACAAGCTGCAATTTCTACATTTTTGACATTTTGGATGGGAGCCACTACTTAGTCAAACAGATTTCTGAACATTCCCATTACTTTATCTCCCAACGATATTCAGCTCCTCATGATGCTGATTAAAAGGACTCTAGATTTTCCCTTAAGACTTCAGCACTTTTTCTCCTGGCTATGACTGTCCAAGTCAAAGCCTTGTGGAAATCATGGCAAGACCTAGTAACAGAGAATAGAGCAGCCACTATGTGCAAAGAAGCCTAAGGAACTATACTTTGTACATTAGGTAGCAATGAAAAGAATTTGCTTTCAAGGTCTCAATTTGAATGCTGTGTAACAAAGTATTTAAAATCTTCTCTGAAGTTTAAAAGGAACTACACAATTTTACATCTATCCTTGAATGGCATCACAATTTAAAATATTTATCAAGGAAAGCAGATTTTGGTAAACAGCATAGTAAGTAAAATGCTGCTATGCTCTTACTTTCCAAATTCATCTCCTCTGTCTTTTAAGCACAGGAAAGTGGTTTGCAGATAGAAAAAGTTTTCTATAAGCTTTCTTTCCCTACTTTAATATTTGCAAGATATCAACTGTCACTATGTGATGACTCAAAATTGAATTTAACTCAGTATTTTTTCAAATTGTATTAAAATCTGCTTGATTGTGTTTTCTCTAGATTAAGGGCAGTCTAAATATATTGGCAAGGTATTTTTAGGAATGTAAACATGCTTTATGAAAAATAGGGGCTTGTTGTTAGTTTTTTGCTGAATAGAATATAGGCATATTAGTTATACCAGCAATTATTCCAATTTTGATTCAACATTCACAGGACCTTTTATACTAAAAAAAAAGAACAAAAAATATCTCATAAGAGAAATAATTCTTCACTTCTACCTCAACTCAAAGCTACTACAGTATTTAGAGGACTATGAATGTGCATAAAGAATGCTTGTATTTCTCCTTGAGATTATCTGAGTACAAAATAATTTGCTGAGTATGGTAACTGATCCATAAAATTATATCAGAATTTACTAGTTTTACTTTCTTGAGATTCCTTCTGGTTTACAAACCAAGACAGCAAAATACTACATGCTGATAGATTGGAAAAATTGAATAAAATTTATGAACCTGGAGAACTATCGTGAATACTTCAAAAACCTCATCTGGTTAAGATGAAAATGTTGCATATCCCAAAATAAAGAGAAAGGCAAATCACTCCTAAGAAAGACCAGGAAAACTACGACAGAAACAGCCATATAGTCTTTCCTTTGAGGACTGCATCAGTATGTTCTATGTCTGACATGACCTGAACTCATTCTCTGCCCCTAGACACCAGTTAGCAGTGCTAACTAACCTCAGCGAGCACATATGGACATTATCAGTGATGACGAAGCTAGGTGTAAACCAAAGCGAAACTGTTAGACCAAAAGGAGGAGAAGGGAAGTGATTAATTTGTCTGTCTTGTTACTTAAGATGACTATGCACCAGGTCCATAATTCCTGTATAGGGTCTGAATTAAACACTGAAATTTTCATGCAGAGAGGTTGGGACTACATGTTATTTAAGGTCCCTTCCAACCCAAACCATTCTATGTATCTAAGAAATATGAATACATTAAGAAAACCCATCTGCACATAAATGTGAGTGATGCCTCGTCACAAAGGTAGGGAGAGGTAAATTATGTAGAACAGCCCAGGTGCCATTGACTGGTTCTGTAAGCAGAAAAGGCTTACACAGAAAGCAAAAGGCCAAGCATGTCAACTATGCTCTTTAGATGTAGGTTCTGGGGTGACATGAAAACAGTAAAATTAGCTAGTAAGGACTGAGAAAGAACAATATGCAAATGAACAAACAAACAAAACCCAGGGCAAAAACCAAACAAAAACCAGTGCATAAAAAAAAATCATATATTCTTCAAAATGGATCTGAATAATTGCTGTACAGTCAGGTAGCTTAGCTGAAAATAGTTAACTGAATTTCTGTGATTTAAGGCTAAGCAAGTGTCAGACAACAGGTCTTACTGGGTTTGTGTTTTTCATTATTATATAAAATCCAAGCAAGTCACACCCGAAAAGTTATAACCACTCTCATAGATGCTTTTTACATTCTTGTTCATCTTCCCTCTCCCTCTCTCTGTTCTCTAGTCCTTTAATTCACAGTATTAAAACCTCAAATTACTAACAGAGTGCCTCTGGGCAGGTCTCTGCCTTACCAGCATTCAGCAACTCAGCAGCTCACCTTTACCTCACAGACTCACAGAATGTGAACTGTCATCTTGCATGACACTGAGCTTGTGGAAGATCTAAGCTTGGCTTTTTTCTCAATGAGTGCAAATTCAGAACTTGTACAGACATGTTTTCAAAGAGATGCTTTAGTCCTGAATTATTTTTTTTTGTATTTCAGGATCATGACAGAAGAAGTTTAGAAAGTTCAAAAGAAAAAAATCATTGAAGACAATTAGTCTAACAGAATACACACAAAAATCTGTGGATTCATTTTTCACCTTTTTTTTTGCCAGTGGATTTCACATTAATACCTTTTTGGAAAAGAGGGGATAAAAAAATGCAATTTATCCAACCCAATGATATAAAATTGAATAGTGTTCTATTAGTCATAGGCAGACAAAGTAAGTAAAGCATCTAGTCAAGAAATTTAATAACTTTTATGCTTATATAATTTTCAGAACTATTGTAGAGATCTGTGTCTAGGTCATAGCAGGTGTACTTCTTATGAATGTTTCTTAAAGCTACAGCTGGCTATGCATATTATATAAAAGTGGTATATTTTTATCTGCAAAGTATATTTCAAGATTTCTGAAGGCATCTGGGTTTTCAGAGAAGCAATCTTTTAAAGAACTTACTGCTCAACAGCTCATGTCTCATTATCCATAATTATTTCTCAAAATCCAAAACCCTCACTGGTAATAAAGCTGTGTCATTCCAAATTCCCAGCAGTTCAGACTTACAAATTCCTAACATTCATAGACTTACATTTCTGGCAAATATGAGTAACTACACTTTGAAATACTAAGAACCAAAGCATAACATCATCACAATTGTAGATTAAATCTACCAGCCCAGGCAGATGTATGATCCTATTCCCAATTACATTTATTATATTTAATGCAACAGATATATCATTTTACTTTGTTTTAAAGTAACTGTCCTACTCGTTGCTCTTTGGAATAACTGGTTAACCACAGAAATGAGGTTTTTGGCAAGTAAGGAAAAGGGAAAACAAGTCACAGGTCAACTGACATCTTGATTATGGGCTAGTGAAGAAAATCAGTCAACCAAGCTGTAACCATCTACACTGCAGTGAAGACATCCATCTGAAAGGTGATGCTGGTACCATGGCATAACCAGATAATAGAATCAGCTAACACTTGTGTGGTTTAGAGAGACTGATGCAAAGCTCAACAGATTGCATAACAGTGTAATTGTTTATCACTGTTATTTGTAAACTATAAATCTCACTCTTGAAATTATTCAAAAAAACACAAACCAAACAATAAACCACAACCAAATATAAACAAACAAAGGCAGAAGAAGCTAAAAATTTTCTTTGGGCATCACAAAATATTTATTTTCACATGCTTAGAAAAAACCCCAAACTTTCTTTAAGATTTCTACAAAATAAAAAGGCTGCTGACCTTATAAGACACACATTTCTCAATTTGAGCCACCTACCAGAATGCAAGTCTCTTTATTTTTAGAAAATGTTCTGGATTATTTCTATATAGTTCTGCTTAAAAACTTGCAAAGACTAACAGTACTTCAGAATACAGCGTTGAGTTTCCTGTCTTGGCTCCTACACTCACCTTTGCAAGTAAAAAATTTACAGCAAGAAAAACATAGAACTCTAATTTAAAGTCAACCTTAATTGAATGGAGCAAGTATCATGTGAGCTGTACAAAAAGTATATATAATCAAATTTTAAAAGAAATATGAACTAAATGTACAAATATACATTCTAAATCTTCACTAATAATAATAGAAGAAAAATCCCAAAGGTTAGGGTAAACTTATGTTCTAATTTCTTATTAACACCTTAAGTGATAGTAAAAGGTTCTAAAATCTTAGAAAATTCGGAGACTTAGAAAGAAAGTTAGGTTTGGAAAGCCCTGGGAAAAGTAGGCCCTGAGAAATGTTAGGCCTTGTGCTTGCTAAAGATCAGGTCAAACTGCACCTGTGTAGTCAGTATATGATAAATGATACAATTGTTAGATGTGATTAGATATAATTATAGTTTAAAGAACATGAGGAATTAATGTTAGGGGGCTAGGGGGGATCACGAGAAATCCATGCTTGGGTAAAAACAATGCATACAATAGAACAATGTAAGTTTAATAATTAATATGTAAGTTGTATACCGATAGAGTATAAAACATGTTTAACTCAAAACCAAATCGGGTCAGATTTGGGTATGTGTACCCCTGACACCCAGAGCTCTTCAATAAAGCACTTTCATATAATCATTCGTGATTATGTGTGTTCCTGAACGCTAACATAAGGACTACTTATAAAGGAAAATCAAATCATTCCCAAAGAAAAAAATAGTCTGTTTAATAATGAGAAATAATTGAAATCAAATTACTGACTTCGACATCATTTATTGAGAATCAACTGCCATTTGGGTAGTATTTTGCAATTTTAAGGAATTTTAAGGAATGCACAGCAACCATGCAAACTATAGTACACAAAGTGTACAGCTGATTGTTCTCTGCACTGCACTTGCTTTGTGCAGAGTGTGTAAGTAGTGGTAAGCAATGCAGTACAAGGCTCCTACAGACTGTGCAAACTTGCCTCTTTCAATTATAAGCTGGAGCTTTTCCCAAATGATAGAAGCAAGAGTTAGCAACAATCTCTCAGAATCTGCATCAATTGAGTGAAAATATTCACTAAGTGTTCTTCACCTAAAGAAGCATTTTGGTGAAATGTAATGCTCTAATATGGCCTCAAATTTAGCTGTGCATATTTCAGCAATCAATCTGCTTTTGCAGATCTGCTCTTGCTTGTTGCAACAATGAAAGTTGAAGAAATGTTATTTTTTTTCTCCTTTTGCAGCCACAGAAAAATAGGCACTCTGATCCAGAAAAGCATGAAATTTATAACTGTATGATCCAGTTCAGTGACCCAGTTCTTGTACATTGTTAAAATGATGCTTAAAGGAGTTGTATGCAGCTTTAAAAAGGGCAATTCAGATTCTATACCAAGGAGACATATTAGGTAGGTAGGAGTAACTAATAGAGAGTACCGAATCACTGCATCCTTATATTTGTCTCTAAAGCAGTTCTGGTTTTGACTGGTTCTTTGGGATGTCATAGTTACATTTTGGCCAAAAAGCACATGCTTTTCCCAATGACTTTCCATGCCACATTTTATCTTGTAAAATTAAAATAAGGTAACAGCATTGTAAAAAAACCCCAAAACCTAAGGATTTTATAAAAAAATATTAATTGATAACCCGTCAGGTATCTCAGTTGTCCTAGTTTAGGGCAAATTAGGGAGGAAAACTCCAAATGGGGATTTCCCCAGGGAAATGCCCCCTCCCCACCAACTGGTCCGGGAAAAAAAAAAAAATATTCCTTGGAGAGAAGTGGAAAAAGCTGTTTATTTAACAGAAATTGAATAATATTAAATAATAAAACCTCTCGCTGTTCGATGGGATGGCAAGTCTAGGAAGAAAAGTCCTTTTCATGTGGTGTAGCTCGGCTCGCTCAGGTTCTTATCAGTCCCTCCGGCGCTGGAAAGTGCTGAGGCCCAGGCCCCGGTGGGCCAAAGGAGTGAGCTCCCGGGGTTTGGCTGGGTGTTCAGTCCAGAGCAGGCTTGCACAGATCCAAGAAAAGGAAAAAAAACAAAGGTCCAGGGAACTCCTCTGCCTCAGCTAGCTAAAACTAACTAAAAGCCAGAGAGAAGCTCTGTCCCGCTGTCTGTCCATGCTGCAGACACCACAGTCCAGGAGCGGGATGTGTGGGAGTGATGTATTTCTTTAACACAAACTGTGCGCTTCTTCTTCCCCCTCTCTTGCTCTCAAAGCCAGTCTTAAAGGTGCAGAACTTAATATATAACATAAACCAGACGATTGGGGATACCAGTATCATAAAGTCACCCCAGGACATCCGTGAATCCCAAAGCTGATTAGACAACCATTACTATGGGAAAGAAACACTGATAAATAGCAGGTTGCGCCTTTTACCCAAAATTAATCATCTCCAGAATATGAATATTATTCCTGGATGATAATATTTCCTTGATCTCGTTAAGCTGAATTTTTGGTAAATGAAGAGGATATCCTAACTCTCAAGTTCCAGGTCTTTTCTTCTGAGACTTAAAAGTCATCAGCATAAAATCTACAGTTTAAATGAGTGCTTAGCACTGGCCAAACCAAATACATGAAAGCTCATGGTTGTAACACACAACTGCATAGCAAGAAGAAAATTTTTTTAAAGCACAAATTATGCTATTGAGAATGCAGGCAGAAAAAAATAGTCCACTACATTTAATCTGCCTACAGACTTCATACAATAGAAAAAAAAAAGTGAAATTTACAACACAGCAAAGAATTTGGTTTCATACAGATAGTACATGGGAACTACCTCAGGAATTTCATCAGACATTCATCTGGCCACTCTAACTACTGAAGGGATGCAGCAGAGTGTAAGCAGAAACCCTGCCTGACCATCCAGCGCTACTCCTACTCATTCCTTTAGGCAAACCTGAAGCCTCTGCCAGCCATTAAATAATGAATATATCATCCCACAGTTCCTGGGAATGTTGTTTTACACAACTCTTGTTATTATCTCTGCTACTCAATTTTTTTGGCTGTCCATATATGTAACTTTAAATGAAAGGGAGTTTCTCATCAGAAACCCACAAACTGGATATTATAAAGATAATCCTACCACCTCGGTTCACCCCTTGTTTTCTTCACACTTTTTCTACCATCCTGTTTTGACCTTTAAACAAAAGTAAACAGCCAAAAAGAACACATATCTAAACAGAAGGAAGTTATTAATAGCTATTCTATTTTTATTTATGAAGATGCTTCAATTTTTCCTTTTTCATCATGTCCAGGGATTTTTTTACATATGAAAAGTCCTCAAATGCCTTTTCATGCCTGCCAGGAGCAGGCAAAGAGCACCCAAAGCCATACAGGCAAGGTGTACCATGCCCATTGTTCCACACCCCATTGAGTGCTCTTCCACGGAAACATAGTTTTAACATAGAAGTAAATCTGTCCTGGTGACTTGCTTCTTCATATGGGTCCTGGCATAAAATCCTCCATGTTTAAATGTGTTTGTTCTCACAGAACACCAGCTATCCATAGTTAAAATCAAGGATGTTGGGCTGTTACCACTTCAGAAAGACTAAAAAGATACATTGTCATAAATTAGTACTTGAGATAACCACGAAGTGTAATTTAGAAAATGTGGATTTTCCATCTCACTGCTAGCCTGAAGTACTTTAAAATCAAAATATCTCCATCAGTAAATGAGCAAAACTGAAATAAACTGAGAAATAAACTTACATAAGCACCAAAAAATCTGACCAAGCCAGAATAATTTGAGTGACATGGGAAGACCTCAAGTTCTGATACAAAAATCAAGATAAACTAGATCAGCAAATCAATACCAGAGAGATAAGAGAAGATCCAGAGAAATGGAGCCATTGCAGCTTTCAGTGAATCATTGCTGATGTTTTGGTACTTTTAAGCTATTTTTTAACATCCCATCATATTCTCACGCACATGTAAATATGCATCTGAATCTGTATGTAAGGAGTGTTTTGATTTAAACATACATACAAATACATACAAATACATACATACATACATACATACAACTGCATGCACAGATATGTACTCATATGACAGGAAGGGAATTCCCAATATATAAAGGGTTAAATTTATATCCTGAAATAGAATGACTATTCTACATTTGACAGAAAGTAATCATCATCATATATAAAAAACAGCACACCCTGTGGATAAACCATACAAATCTGACATTTTTTAGTTTTCTTTTTAAACTATGCAGACCTTTCCTGAGTTCATGGAGATATTAGAAAGAATACTACTTATATCCTTAATTGCAAAGAAAACGGATATTGGATAACACCTTCCAGAATACTTTAAGCAGCACCTGCTTGATTAAACTCTTATAATTTCACTTAAGAAACATTTCCACATCTATAAAACTCAGCATGGTTTAACTTGTTTACAGAACTGAGAATTTTTTAAAAGGACACAATCCAAGCATTATTATGGTCGTTATTTCAAATGTTTTTGTTTGTAAAAATTGTGAAATCAAATTCTGAAGAACAGAAGATTCATTCTATAGGAAGGCTTAAACAGGTGAACTTGACACATAGGCAAAATTATTGAGACAGATACAGCAAAACCACTTTTCAAGGCAGTTTACCGGAAATTACATTTTAAAATTACAGCATAGCTATAAAACCAGCTTTCTTAAGATTAGTGCAGCATTTAAACAACAACTAAACAAAATCAATTTAACTCACTCGAGTTATTATCCCTGAACCTAATGAGTTGATTGGTCTACTTTGTCTTTCCTTCTCCAATAACATTTGCAGCCAAATGGGCTGAACAGTTTTTGGAATGGCATGTGGGAGAGAAATCTCCAAAACAAGTTAATTTAAAATGTTTCAAGATAACAGAAAATTGATGATTTTGTCCCAGAATAGCCCAATTTCTACATTTAAGACTCAGTATGAGGTTGACCAGATACTGAAGTTGAACAATTTCCTACCACTTGAGTAATAAATACTGAATTGCTGATTTCTTAGGAAGAGGCAAGTCAAATTTGAGTGTTTTGCTCCCATTGCTTTGTATAACAAACTTGACAACTTATGAATTTTGTGTAAAGCTTTTTTTTCTAGAATCATTCTTACAGGAATTTCAATTAAGTATTTTTAAATGTAATCTTTTAATCATCTTTGAATTTCCACGCATAATTAGAATTATATTTTCAAATATTGTATTTATTTTGATCAAATTGCAACTAGAGGATTATGAGCCACAGGAGAGGACTGTAATATTTATAAAGTCATAGTCAAAAAAACATTTTCACAATATAAAGTTGACATTTTTCACCTACAGCTCTTTATTAAAATCAGTAACTACAAAACAACAGCAGTCTAGTTTAATTTAAACTTCTGAATAGCAAAAAAATTTTCAGAAAAATTGCTTTCTGCTCCCCTTGAATTTAGCAAATGAACATCTGCATCCATCAGTATGATCATAAAAAAAATCCAAACACTGAAATATTCTTAATGTTCCAAGAGTTAACCCTTGAAATTAAAGGGTGTTTTGTATTGTGTAGCATAATATGATCAACTTGGCATTTATCTTTCTGCTCTAAATTCTTAAGACTTTCATGGAAATGTACTTATGAAACCCAAGCCCTTACCAGTGAGTAAACTGATCTTTGTAATCTCTTGAGAACTCTCAGCCCAGGACAGGAACGTTCCAGGTGCAACATAACTTGATCAAGCAACTTGTAAAATTAGTAAGTCAAATGTGTTTTTATGTGACATTAACCATCATAAATTCTTATGCATAAGTACGCTATGGTGTTTGCAGAGGCAAAGAATATTCTAATACTCAATTTGAATTGAGCTCCTCAAAGGTGATCCTTCTTTTTTGATTGTAAGTGATAAACATAAGTAATTGGCAGCATTATTTGTAATGATGAAATCAACAGATCCGCTAGTCTTTATGAAACATGAAAATTTGATTACTAAATGCTCTTCTATTATTTTATCTTAACATAAAAACCAGTAGTGTCTATTCTGAAGTACTGATTTACACTCCATTTTTTAACCACATATACCATTGTTACTTCCTTTTGAATGGGTTTCCCACAGGTAATTTTAACGTCTTGGTACTAAAAGCAAACTTTTCCACTTGTCAGGATAACATGAATAAATCAGATCAGCATTTATATTTTCCAGTTTGGCAAAAATTTACACTAGCCTCAGGGAAAGTTTCTCATTCATAAAATTTAATCTATGCTGAAATTTTCCTAGAGGTTGACTGTGAGGCACCTCACCCTGAGATCTGAAATGCTGGAAAGCACTGATTTGGAGAACACTACGATTCACAAAACTCAGCACAAGTTCAAAGACCTAAGATTTTAATTAAGTTTCAGGCTGCCCTTTTTGTCTTGTAAAGCCGCAACAGACGTCATTGAGAGCTGAATGTGCAAAATAGAGAATACAGCTCTTTTAAACTTTACTGTTCAAGGTAATCTCTTATACTTCATGTTTTGTTGTTTTTCTGAAACAAGATCTAGCGAAGGAACTACAAGGACTTTCTATTCTAGTCCCTTCAGTTCAAATGTACTGGTTACACTTTTAGCTCAGCTAGTTGGAGTATGGTGCTAATTACACCCAGGTTGCGGGTTCAATACTTATACGGCCAAATCACTTCAGAGTTGGACTTGATGATCCATGAGAGTCCTTTCCAACTCAGAGTATTTTGAGATTATGTGGTAAGAAGCATAAATAGTGAATACCACTTGCATGAAAATAAGACTAAACAGTTCATCGGATAATTCTAGCACCTCCCTTATCAAAATACCTATACAATCTGATTTTTGAAATGTTTATAGGAGTTGACCTTCAATGCTACCACATTATGTAGCATCAGTATCCAGAAGTACTAGTCATCAGTAGCAACTTTCTATGAAAGGAAATAAAGGGACAGATTGGAACTTACTCTTTTCTTCGTAAATCATATTTTGCTACAAACTACAACAGAAAAAAATAAGCTTCAGGGATAAAAAGTTAGATTATAGATATTTAAGACTAGATGACAAAGGAGAAAAAAATGTGAATTCAGACCCATTTTGGAATTTTTGACTTAATGAAGAAGGATATCAGAAATAAGAATTCAAGAGTGTCCTGGGCAGCATGAGGAAAATCATCAGAATGACTGATTACTAGTGAACATTTCTGATTTTTTAACAGTGCAGTTAACAAACAAGACAACAGACAAATAATATCAGGATAAATCCAAGCAGTTAGTTTTCTAAACAGTGTGGTTAAGTACCAGTTAAAAAGAGAGCTTTTAATTTTTAATCTTCTCATTCGTTAAGGATATATTTTACCTAAACATTCTTATTTGAAACCTTCCTTCACTTTGTTGTGGTTTATGAATGGGAATCTTTAAACCTTGCACCTAGATGTAAAGAACGAAGAAAGAGTAATAAAATGTAGTCTATATATATCTAGACCCCTATGAGTGTGGGGTCCAGACACAGCAGGTTCATTAAATCCATTATAGTACCTTCCCATAACTGATGCTTGGATTCTGATTGTCACTCAACAGCACCTGAGAAAATGTGTCCTATGCTCTCATGTCTACAAGGTCAAGAAAACAAAGCTTTTGATAATAAAAGGTATTTAATATCACTGCAGTTGCTACTGCATCACTATAAATATATCTCACTGACAATCATGATTCAATATAATTTTTTTTCTCATATGTTGACCCCTTAAAGCCATTTCCAACTGACTGAACTACATTTCTACCTTTTCCTGGTCATACTCAGTAAAAAAAAAGTCATAGAATAATATTAAGTAATTTATTTTTTTAAAATAGGACTTCTACTTCAAAAGAAGGTGGTATCAATCAATAAACAATATTGAATTCAGCAGAACATGATACCTGCAGCTGCTCCTGAACCCTTCCTGTTCATCCCCCTTTTCCTAGGCATTGCCCCCATCTCTGAAACTTGTGGGTGTTTCCCAAGTTGTAGAACCAATGCAGCATCCAAGGAAGGCACAGGACTTTACCCAATTTTCTTCCCAAGCAGACAGGATTTTATACTTAGGGAAAAAAGTTAGCTTCATCTGCAGAGAATGGAAACTGAAGAACTCCAGTGTCAATATCAGCATGCAGTCTCAAAGCCATAGAATTTAATTTCTGCTTTACTAAGGGACATCTTTTTTTGTTTTTTTCCCACCATAATTCAATACAACTCAATTGAATTCACCCTGTAGGGAATAAAATTCCCAATATATCAGGTAAGACTTTAAGCTGCTGCAGCTTAAGCTTTATTTAATTTAAGCTTTATTACTGCATCTAAACACAATGAGAATAAAAAATCTGGTTTAGGATGATTTACTCAACAGTAAAGCTATAACCACAATTTATATATGAATAGAGCACAAGAATTGTTTACAAGGCTGTGATTTAAAACTATCCTTCTTAGCAACCGCTCCCCATATTACTGAGAGCTACAGCCAAAATTCATTAATGTTTTTCAAATTTCTGCCAGTCTAAACAGCAAAAAAATATATTGCCTTTTAAAAACCACTGTATCAACTTTACAAATACATGGGATTATTATAAATCTATAAAGCTATTAATGTATTTTAATGTAGATATTCATAGAAATATTATAAAACCCTTTGCTCCAAGGTAATATGTTAAGCCAGTCAGTCACTTCTTGTCAAATGCAATAAAATGGTTTAAATAGTTAAGCAAATTTTAATGGTTTAAATATGAGTAATTTTTTTTTTCTCTATACATTTCTAGTTTCTAATTTCTAAGTCTAATGTGGGACAAGTATAGTATCCATGTGACAAAGCATCCATGTGACAAAGCTGAATAACAATTATCTACTGTTCAGTAGAGAAAAATCACTTTTATAGGTGTACCAGTAGGAAAATAATAACAAACTTAAAAAATGCACCACACACTTCAGTGTAGAAAAGACATTAATTTAAGAAATTAATCCATCATGTACAAACATATTCAGAATTGCACTAAAACAATTAGTTCTAAGTACCAAATTGTCAAGACTTGTGACTTTTCTGACATTAAAAAAAAAGGGTTAACAGAGCATTCTGCTTCAGCTTCATTTCTAGAGCAGTCTTGGCACTGTAGTGGTTTGACCTTGGCTGTGTGGCAGATGCCCACTAAACCACTCTATCACTCCCCTTCCCAGTGGAACAGGGGAGAGAATAAGATTGAAAACAACTAGTAGGCTGTTATAAGGCACTTTACTAAAGCAAAAGAAAAAAAGCAAGTGAAAGCTTGTGCTACATAAGCAAAGGGAAAACTTAACGTCTACTTCCCATCAGCAAGCGATGTTTAGACACTTTCTGGGAAGCAGGGCCTCAGCATAGTGGTTCCTCTGGAAGGCAAACATTGTAGAATGATGAATGCCTCCCCGTCCGTCCTCTAGCCCTTAGCTTTTACATCTGAGCTGATGTCTATATGGTATGAAATATCCCTTTGGTTAATTTGGCTCAGCTGACCTGGCTATGTCCCATCCCAGAATCTTGTTTCTCCCTTGATGGGGGAAGGAATGTCAGAGGGACAGTGCTGCTCAGCAGTAGCTGAAACTCTGATGTGCTATCAACAGGGATGGCTGCTAAAGAGAAAATTAACTCTATCTCAGTCAGACCAAGTACAGGCACAGTTTTCCACAAACCATATGATATGCTAGCAGCGAGATGCTTACCCTGTAATGTTGATATATTTTATATATTAGTAAAGGCCTGTATGCACAAACCAGCCTTTGAAATAAGTCGTGATATTAAGGGCTAAAATCCTTGAAACTTGCCTGCAGAAGAGAGAGTAAAGCAAAACAATATTCTTGTGTGTAGGAGAAAAAATGTAAACTGTGTAGTAGCTTGCTCTGCCCGCAGACCCTGTAAAACCCTATAAAAGGTGTGCTAAAGATAGAAATAAATGGCGTTCATGATTACTTCTGTGAAGATTGGTGAATAGCTGGTGGTCTCTCAATACTGTGACAAGCCATCTCCAAAAGTGAAAGTTTTTTAAGTATCCCTTTTTATACATATTCTATTTTACTCTACATTTTGCAAGCTTCTTAGTTCTATCAATGCTTCTGCATTTCCAGACTTCTTGGTTTGTTAATAACAGAAACTGCTTGAAATAAGAGCATATCTGTTTACATGCCAGTCCCTCAAGACTACCTTAACACAATCCACATGATGTTACAGCTGAAAGTCTGACAGATATTTTGTGGAATTTTCAGGAAGCACTTAAAGACTTCTAAAAACCAGATGATTTTGGGACATCTAATCCCTTTGTGCTCTATCTGGCACTTTTTTTCCTCCATACCACAGATAATTTTTTTGTTACTTTTTTTCCCCCAAAGCCTTGAATAGTCTAAAAATTGCCTTTCTGTACAATGTCCTCTCCTCAAACTACATGACAGCTGCTGCATTCAGCTGGAAGACTATTGCCATCTATTTGTATCTTCAAATGGCAAAGATGAATAGCACTAGGTTACATGCTGGAAGAGAAGAACTAAATAGGAAATTATTTTTACAGTCATTGAAGAGCCTAAGATTGCAAAATTCACAATTTGGCAATGTAAAATGAGGGTAAATGCAATATTTGAAAGAACAAGAGCAGCTATGAAGGAAACATTTTCATCATCTGTCTCTATATATCTATATGCAGATTATTCTTTCAAAACCTACACAGAAAATGCTATCAATTACTTAAATATATACCACATCCAAATTTATATTTTTAAAAGCAATGTGTATTCAGTATTTGGAGGACCTAAATTTGCAGGACCTAAATAACATAATATTTCTTCAAAATCATATAATTTAACTTCAGTCAAATTTCAAAAAACCCCTGACGTTAAGTGTTTATTTTTACGGAACTAACAAACTTGGTATAGAAGTTTGATAGAAAGCCATTAGGTGGGTATAGTTTTTGGTTCCTTTTCCACATAGTAGCTGATATTTGGTGCCAAAAAAAAAGATTCCTTTCAGAGTAGATTCTCTAAAATGTGCTATAAATATGGTAAATATTAGAGAAGTCTACTGACCTACCTTAGTAAATCATTAAAAGTCAAATAGTTTGAATGTTGATTAATGAAGTATTTATTTGAGTTCAGTAAGAGGAAAGATTTTTTAATGTCTGGTCAATAGGATGAGACTGATACGATTTATTAAGAGCTTACCAGCTCAATTGCAAAGCATCCAATGATAACAGGTAAGAAAAGAGAGCAAGGCATTTTTGACTGCAGATGAAGACAACTGAGAGCATGGCCTAAATAACATGAGCAACTGAAAGAGACATTTCCTATGGTCGTGGTTTAAGAATAGTTCTTGCCAATTCAGTATCCCAGTGAGACTCTCCCAGACCAGCTCACTTCCACTCCTCCTTCCCCTCCCACTTTCCACTCAGGAATGGAGTTGGGAATTGGAGGCATAGAGGTGAAAATTACAGGTTGAGATAAGAACAATTTACAAGAAACAGCAATGAGATAAGAAAATGAACAGTAACAGCAGCAATATTAATAACAAAAGCTAAAAGGGAAACAAATTACACAGAAAGTAAAGCAGTACCAGACCATTTCAGTCACCATGCTTTTCTCTCTCAAACAGAACCAGAAATGAGAGAATTCCTTGTTCCTGCCCCTGGAAAGTCATGTGAGATGGAATCAAATAACATTATGGCCTGGCCATGCCACCTTCCTGACTTTCTGTCCAAAACTAGGACACATTTATGACTTAGAAAGTAATGTACACATTTTTCAGATTGACCACATGTATACAATCTCATAAACCAATGAAATCAGAGATCCCTGTTTAAATGATAGCTTTAAGGAGATCCAGTTTTCATATGCACAGACTCAGAATAGTTTAGAAAAGCAAAAGAATTGAACAGATAAATTGAATGAAACAGAAAGAATTGAAAGCAGATAAAGACAAGAAGCCTAGTTGGCAAGAAAACAAGACATCATATGAATAAAATATTTCCAAGTGCAAAGTTCTTTGCAAAATAAAAAAATTGAAAGGTAAACTACATTCTGCTTTAGGCAAATTGTTTGGAGAAAAAGACATAAGGGGAAAAGGAATATAATGCTGCTCAAATATTTAATGTTTCTATTCCAGGACCAAACTTCAAAATAAATTCAGTGCAATACCAAGAAACATTATTTAAAATATGTTTTCTATTTTATTTGGAATTTGGGGATTGATATTCATGGCATACAAAGCTTAAGAAAATATTTTAGGAGTTTAAGGTTTTTTAAAATTTTATTAGTAATCTCAGTTCTGAGACTGCACTGCCTTTCTCATCCACTTGTTATTTATTTTTAAAGCAAGCAATAACAATATGAACAAAGTTTCACTGTGTGTCAATAATCTACATAACTTCCTTTCTGAAAAAGCAGCAAAAGTTACAGAGCTGTGCTATCAAACTAAGCACCACTAGCATGGAGTCAACCATTGCATTCAATAAAACACTATTTCTAAATGCACACAGTCATTTTAGCCTGCTTTTCTGTTCAGAGAATTTCACTGGTGCCTTTTTTGCCTATTACAATAACATGTTTTATATATGAAACCAAAGCACACTCTCTCGTCCAATATGAAATCTGAGTTGAGATGACAATCAAATGTTCCACTTACCTCGTTTTGGAGGTCTCGTATCATTTTGCTCTTCCTTTCCATTTCAGTCTTCAAAAAGTTAATCTACAATTTTAAAGAAATGTTGAGTGGGAGTTGTTGAGATGTAATTGTAAACACTAATTATTTTTTTATGCTTTTAAAAGTTTTGGGAAAAAAAACCAATCACAGAACCAAAAAATTTTGCTTACATACCAAATTGGTATAGGCCACAGTCAAGTATTTGCTAAATCTACAAACATTTAGCTTATTTACTAGAAAATTATCAGAAAACTAATAATCAAAAGAAGAATATTGCTGCACATAAATATCTTACTTTTGTTTTGTACCAGTAGACATAGTGTTTATTTTTCACAAGGTAGTTCAATGTGTTCGTCAAAAAGCTGAGGATTTTTAAAACAATATTAACTGGTTTTCTAACAAAAATATTTTTCCCTTCTAAGAACATATCTATCAGAGCTAGTTTCTAACACAGTTATTTTATTTGAATTTTACAGTGTTGTTCCTAATTAGATAAAGTCCTTGCTTCTAGTCAGACCTGTGTGGAATAAAGTGCGTTATATGTGAAAGCATTCATATATGGTCTTTAGACCCTACTTAAGTCAATGACTTGACTTGGAAAGTAGAAATTCTAGTCACAAGGCTTAAGACTGACTTTAATCAAACACAGGTTAAAAAATTATTTTTACAATTGAGTTTTTTCAGGACTGAGCTTTAATCACAGCTTATGGAATACAATGGGAAGAAGGAGGACATAATTATATGCAACTAGAATTAAAAGAACACATTACCGCTACTTTGAAGGAAGATGCTTTTGGATAGTTCAATTAGCAAAATATTCATCCCTATTTACCCAATTTCCCACGCTGTTAATACAAAACTCTACTGTGGTGGGTTTAGTGTTGGCTAAAATTGCTAGTGCACCTACTAGAATTATTTATTCATTTCCTGCTGTGAGACATTAATGAGGAGGAAGGCAAAGCAGGCTCAAAACTTTAAAGGTATAAAGAAAATTTTATTAACAGAACTAAAAGAATAATAAGTATCAGAATAAAACCTTCAGAACACTTCTCCTCCCCTCCCTACAACCTCTTTTCTTTCCCACAGACAATGTAGAGACAAAACCTGGGATTTTCAATCAGCTACCACCTCTACAATAGTCTTTCATCAGTTCTTGTAGGAAGAAGAGTTTCTCTCGCCATACCATGGAGACTTCTGCACAAGGAACGATTCTCTTGTGGCTTCAATGTCACAGCAAATCAGTCGCCCGAGAAAGGAAAATCTGTTTGCAGTGTGAAACTTCCTCCCATGCCTTGCAGCTTTCCCAAAGCTGCTTTCATGGGCCATGTCAACTTATGGTGTTTTATTTTAAGGATGAGGTGTTCTAGCATAAAAAAACAAAAGCTCTCTTCTTTTATCTCTGGGAACAGAGGCTTTTCTTTTTCTTTCCCTGGGGCAAAGTTTCTTATATGTCTCTGTTCAAGACTCTCATTAGATTACAGCTTTTCAGTATCTACACGCTCCAGCACGAGTGCCCTTTTCTCATGGGCTGCAGGTGAATGCTGCATCCCTCCATGTGCTTCATGAATTACAGGGAAAAAACAAACACTGATATATCAAAAATATATCTTCACCATAGCCTTACAAAGAGAATTTCAGCCCAAGACCAAGGTGTCTCCTCTATCCCCTCCTAACTAGAATTTGACTCCTTCTTTACTGACTTCAGTGTCCCATGTTTTCCTTACATGTCTTCACCCTTTCCTTTTCCTGATTTGGGAAAAAATTGGTGTTCATAGGTTCATTTGTTCTCAAGCTTTATCAATTGAATAGTTTTTATAGGGTTTTGCAGCACTGAAAAGTTGATCTCATCCAGGCTGTGCATCAGAGACTGCTGGCTGTGCCTCTCACTGCTGGTCATGTGGTCTCTGCCGACACGGTGCGAGCCATGCCGGCTGCCAGATCCGCTCAGCACTTTTCTTCATGCAGAGCACCAGAAACAAGAAAAGCTGCTGCTGATGTTTTTGTCCTTCTCTCTGCAGCATGGCTGGCTAAAAGTGGCTAAACAAAGTTCATTGCGAGCCATGCTGAGACAGCAACATCTGAGGGCTGTTGTCCCGGTTGTGCTGATTTTTTGGCCCTGCAGTTCCAGCCACTACTGGCTGCAACTGGATCAGGCCAGCAGTGGCCACTCCTGGCTCGCGGCTGCTCCTGGCCTTAGGGCCACGCCCAGTGCCGATAGAGCCTCTGACTGACAGCCCGGTGGTGCCGCGGGAAAAAGGACTGGCAGGCACTGCCAGGAAGGGGCCCAGCCCTTGTGAGAAGGGGCCCCAGCCACCTGCTGGGACAGGGCCCTATGGACTCCCTAGTGAGGGGCTTGGCAGCCCACTTACCACCCCTCAGGGGGCAGAAAATCTTGGCCGGGCCACATGGGGCTGGCCCGGCCCAGCCACGCAGGTCATGCAGGTAACTTTTGAAGTTACCTCTTCAAAAGCTGGAAGACGAGAGAGCTTTGCCGGGCTTGGCCATCTTTAAAATGTGAATCTCACAGAGGAGACCCAGCTTCTAAATGGTTCAATAGGTTGTCAATACTCAGAGCTAGCCAGCTGCTGGTTTTTGCTAGGCACAGAGGAAGCTCTTAGCAGCCCCTCCCAGAAAAATCATTTCCATGGGTGGCTTCTTCCCTTCTCACCAAATGTCAGTTAATGCAAAACCAGCACATCTACCCAAGTTCAAGGGAAATTACAATTGTTCTAACATTGCAACAGATTTGTTAAGAAAAACAAAATTCTTGTAAGAAAACAGATTCAGATTATAGAGACATTGACCCAAAGGTTACTGGTTTGGATGTCATGTAGATAAAAAAATGACACCAAATCTACATGATATGACAGCTATTCTTAGAATCATGTCACACGCAACTAGACATGCCAATAATTTTAAAAAACGTCACTGAGCTGACAGCACTGTTACGTGTTTCAAAAGAGAAGTCAGAGAATGCTGTCATCCCTTAAGACAGAAATATAGGTAGATGGTCCATGAAACTAGTGCCACCTGATATACATGAATAGAACATCTTTTACAAACTCTTCCAAGGGTTTGTCTAAGTGCTTTGATTGTGGAAATACTGATTCCACATCACCCTTCTGTCTGAGAATGATGCTTTATTCAGCACTCGCATAGCAATGACATCCACAAACACTGAAATTTAGAACATATGTCGACAATAAATATTAAAATTTTGCACAACAAAAAATAAACGTCATAATCCAAATATCAGATCAAAATGAATGGGGAGAAATACAATACAGCTATTTGTTGTGGTTATTTTGTTTTTTCAGCTGTTCAGAGGAATTTCCAGCTGAAAAACCCCAAACAAACAAAACAAGACTCTTTCAAGTTATATGTGCCATTTGCTCTGTGTCTTTTTGTTAACAAAAGTGAAAATTAGTCCATGATCTCCAACTCCATTTCTGGAAGAAGTGGCTCCACTTCGCATTTAGAGATAATAGCTTGACATTATTAATATTTTTTTCACTGCACAAGAACTTAACACAAATTGCTTAGGCATTTGATGCTAAATGCAGAACAAAAAATTTGTCAACCTTCAATCATTGTTAAAGAGGCTGTTAGATTATCTGGAATGATGTCTTACATATTTTGAACGCATATTGTATAACTAAGCCCAGTATGGTCCTTCTGATATCATCTACAGTTCTAGTGTGAGATGATTTGTAGAGAAGCTCCTTCACAACCAAAGTTTTTCTGGAAGACTGGATTTGACCTTGAACGGAGGACTAGTCCAAAATTTAAACCATCCTTATCATAACTAGTGTTTCTCTGCACATTTCATTATCCCAGCCAAAATGGCTGAAACAATAGGCATAAATGTATCTGAGATCTGCCATAAATTTTCTAGGAAAGACCTGTCCCAAGACAGACTGCTGCTACTCTTTGTTAGTGCAACAGATGCAGGACACAATCCAGAAAGGCAGCACTTACTCATGTTAAGATCCCCCAGGTCAGCCCTCAGTGTGATTACTACTCGAAAGGACAGGATTGTCTTTACATATCCTTTCACCTTTCTCAAGCCTGAGCTGCTGCTTGTACCCTCAGAAGGTTGTTACTACCTAACAGGAGCTCCACTGGCTGCTATCTACCTACTAGAGGTGGTACCCACCAACACTTCAGCAGCTGCTCAGAACAGCAACTTTTTTGCTGCCTACAGTTCTTGGTTTCTCTGGCCTTAAAGGTTCAAAAAATGGATATGCAAACATAGTAACATTGATATCTCTGTTTCTGGTTAATCATTTACGCAATGCTAGTGAAAAGTCTTGCTACATTAGATATATATAATTATACGTTTTATATATACATTATATCTAATGTATAGCTGTTCTGTCCTTTGTTTCTGTTCCTTTGTTTGTTTTGGTCAGAGTCCTTAAGTAATTTCCCAGGTATTTTTCATTTAATTTGACTTAATTCATGTGAATCCTTATTTACACTTTTACAGTGACTTAATAAAGAACACCTTCTAGCTGGTGTTACCTGTTGAATTTATACAGCCAATTAACATATATACAGTAAATACTGTACTATGCCTCTTTGGCAAGCGCAGAAAAGAAATATGTATTTCCACCCTTCCCCCTCTCACCAGTGTTTCATTAGTCTCTGTGAAATGTAATTCTACTTTAATTTACTCTGATGAAAATCAAGATCTACTTCACCAAGTCCTATAATATAAAATGTGCTTAAATTGGATTAGAAACAAGTTTCACAATTAATTAAATTAGAATTAAATTCAAGCTCCCATTATCTCGCTAGTCTTGCATTAAAGTACTAAGACCTTCTTTCATAGATTTCACATTGTTTTCAGAAAAATGTGGAACACACAGAGAAACCCAGTATAAAATAACCTTGTGTGTTAATAATAATATCTATTTCCATTTCTAGCAATTTTCATCTAAGGAACCTGAGGCACTTTTTGAATATTCATTCAGTCTCACTGTATTGTTGAGCTTCACTATGTACATTGCACTCTGAGGCATAAAGAAATAAATGTCACAAACCAAGGACACATTTCTGATTTCCTTAGAATTATTTGCAAGTTTAATATGCTATTAGTGGCAAGTATTAGAATACAGCTCAAGAATTCAGATTCTTTAACCATCTGCCACCTCCTCAAGACAGGTTTTGTTATACACTCAGAGGAGCTTTTCCTGGTTTCTACACCAGGTGATATTTTTCATAGTTAATAGCAGATGTTGTTTTGTGTGAACAAATCTTGCGCTCTTCAGAGTACTAGTGTGGTAATGAACGTACACAAGGCACTGTTGCACAAAAAAAAAAAAAGTACTATATAACAAACACCAACAAATCCATTCACTACCTCTGAGATTTATGTAATCCACATCTGAATTAGTCTTGAGTATCAAAATCTAATCAAGACATTCAATAATGAAATATGTTTTCCACCTTCCATTTGTAGGATTAGAATTCATTGTGCTAATAAAGTCAATAGGAATGCATTAAATGCACCTGAAAAAATGTCAGCTTTCAACTAGTGTGTTCTGAGTATTTATCAGAGACAACTAGATACTCATTTTTTCGTATTTCAGAACTGTATTGAAGGAGGTGATTCTCCCCCCTACTCTGCTCTTGTGAAACCCCATCTGGAGTAGTGTGTACAGTTCTGGAGTCCCCAGCATAAGAATGAAATGGAACTGTCAGAGCAAGTTCAGAGGAGGGCGACAAAGCTGACAGGAGGACTGGAGCACATCCCCTATGAAGACAAGCTGAAAGAGTTGTAGCTGTTCAGTCTGGAGAAGAGAAGGTTGCAAGGAGACCTCAGAGCAACCTTCCAGTATGTAAAGGGACCTATGGGGAAGCCAGAGAGAGACACTTCATCAGGAACTGTAGTGACAGGACAAGGAGTAATGGGTATAAATTGAAAGAGGGGAAATTTAGATATTAAGAAGATATCCTCCACTTTGAAGGAGGTGAGGCATTGGAACAGGTTTTGTGTGGAGGTTGTGGATACCCAACCCTGACAGTGTTCAAAGCCAGGTTCAATGAGGCCTTGAGCAGCCTGATCAAGTGGGAGGTATCCTTGCTGAGAGCAGGGGAGGTCGGGATTAGATGATCTTTAAGGTCCATTCCAAACCATTAACATTTTATGACTCTAGGATTCAATATAGACAATTTTATAGATTGTCTCAGCACAAAAGGATCTTAAAACAACTGCAGTTTGTTTCAGTTTTTTTCTGGATATATGCTGTCCGGGCTAGAAAGAGCACCAAAATATTTTATCCTTTTCAAACTCAATATAGCTTTCAGATTACTTCTTTTTGCACCTGAAGAGGATAAAAGTTCTTTCTTTTCTCTAGACAAAAATACAAGTACCAAAAATATACTGATTATATGTTGTGTGGTACACTAGAACAAAAAGTATCTTTACTCTTCAGACTTCTGAGCAACAAAGGGAAAAAATATCTTTTCAAAAATCAGATTAACTGATAGAAACCTGCAAAAGGAATAGTTTGGTCTGCAATCTATGCTGTTTCTAATTAGAAGGTAGCAAAACATACACTCTCACATTTTATTCACCAAGGGCGTAAAACCCCATACAAATCGTAGTCATACAAAATAAGGCATTGTATATATTTGTTTAATTCAATAATTACATTTAAACCTCTGTCTTGAACAAACCCTTGCTTTGTGACCCTGGAAGACAGCAAAATCTTAGTAAATAAATCAGTAGTTATCCAGTATGAAATATAAAATAGATCTATAAACACTTTTAGCAGGTTGTTTTCAAGTCCAGAGTTCAAATCATAGAACACTTAAGGTTTGAAGGTACCTCTGGAGATTATCCAGTCAGCTTATGCTCAGTTATGTCCATTAGGAATATAGGAATTAGGAATATAGAACTAACCAACATAGGAGAAATTTCCTTCTTCCATCTTATTAAACATGCCTCTACTTTTCTTTTTCCCTATAGTAGCAAAATGTGTCTATTTATGCTCCAAAACATTACATTGCTACATGAAAGTCAGAGCAATTGTGCAGTTTGTCCAGAAACAGAATTTCAGTAAACCAGAAAATCTTAATGGGACTTAATGATACCTTCTATAGTGATAATTAGTTCTACTACAGTCAAAATCAGACACTATTTTGCTGCTGAAAATCCACAGTAATTCAAAAAAATGTCAATGGATGTATGACAGTGTGTATTAGTATAGATGAGACATGAGGGTCCATATGGTGAAATCACAAAGTACCTTGGACTTGATTAGCATAAGAGACCTGATAGCCAGGATGCCTTGGCAGGAACAAACAGAGCTTTGAAGATTGCAAGAAGATTGGATCAAGCCTGGGACAGGAAGAAGATTGAATCAATGTTGAAATATGCATGTATGTTTGTATGGTTTGTATGATGTTTAACTCAACCATTGTCACCTTCCTAGAATAGTATATAAGCATATGTAGACCAAAGTAAATTCAGATTCTGATCACCGAGTCAGTTGTCCCTGTCTCTCTTCATTGCCAATACTTCCTCACCATGTGAGGGAAAGGACTGGCCTAGCTGGTACAGTCAGCACGCCCCCAGAACTGATTGTGATGGTGAGAGAACTGTGTCTGGGTCCACAATCACCTGATCAGCTGTGATGCAAATAGTGAGCTGAGGAACGAAACGATGGGATGGAATGTGTCCAAAGCGAGAGATGTTAATGAAACTATGCTTGATCTTCTGTGCAAACATGGGTCCCCCATCCTAAAGCACAACTAAGTCACTTTTACCATGAGTGTCACGCATGCTTCCTGATGCCACTCCTTCTTCTGCTTTTACCCTCTGCTTCTGGGACAAGGTCAGCATTAAGCTTTACAACCTGGGCACCCTCCCTGGACATGATCCAGAGATGTGAATGCTCCCTGCTTATACGGCAGTCATGGACATGCTTGAAAGGGAGGGGGGCAGTGAGGCTGCTTGCAAGGCTACCTTTGAGATGGTCCTGGCAACCGTGCTGGACCGAAACCTGCCCAGGTCCCACTCCCCATGCCCCATCTGCATGCCCTCCCTGATGGGCACCAGGGATAGAGCCTGGTCACCCCCTCCAGCCTCACTGCTATACCGTCAGCAATCCCAGAACTGCCAGACAGGATGGGACACTTATGCAGTGGACACTGACTCTGATAGTGAAGGGGAAACTGGATCCTTTCGACCCCGGCCCCAAAAAAGATCCAGACTTACTCCCTTTGCATATGCATAATAATTGGTTATGGATGAAAAAGAAAGCCCTTAAGGACAGAGACTTAGATACTGCGGCAGAAATCTTCATGACCCACATGCGACTTGGCCCAAGGAGGGGAAAACCACAATGGGAGCCCTCAGGCCACTCAGAAATTAAGGCTAATCTATGTCGCTCCAAGTTCCACCAGAATGGCCAGCCTTTACAGGGATACTCATCTCAGAATGTGGGACAGCGACGTGCAGACACAAATCACACAGCCAATGCAGCAGAAGATGCAGCAACCAGGAGCAGTGGTCAGCTTCCAGCTGGCCCAGCCCCCTGCCACAGGACCATCTGTGACCTACGTGGAGCTACCCCATTGCCACTGGAGCAGTGCCAGATAGGACACATCAACCAGTAACACAGTAACATTAACTGACTGCTCAGTATTTTGTCTCCATACAGGAATTTCTGGACCCTTGAAACCTGATTACCACCATGCTTTGCTTGTAGGTAGATCTTCCACCTTGGCAACAGGATTATTTGTGTTGCCAGGAGTTATTGACTCTAATTCAGTGGGGGAAATAAAGACCATGGTTCATGGACCGAGGAGGAGGAGGAGCTCATGACTCACATATTTTGTCCCACCTGCAAAGGAAACTGTGAACCTTGGGTTTTATGTCAGTGCAAAAAGTGTGGAAGTCAGTGGTATCGCAGAGCCCTTTTGGCAAAAGCATGGTGTGAATCATGTTATGACGTGGAGTTACAAATAAGGTATAAAGCCATTGAATTTTTAATTGTAGTAGGCCACGAGGAAGAGGATAGCCCTCGCCTCCCTATTCTCAGGAGAGAAGTGTTGAGGGAATCTGAAAATAGCTATATTTGCAAAGTGGAGTGAAAACAAAACAGCTTGTTGCCTTCTATTTGGCCAGTCATTGAACAAGCTTGGGAAAAGACAAAAAGGGAATGTGCTAAAAGATACGCTTAGAAACTAAAATCCAAAAAGTTTTTGCCACAACACAGTTAAGAAAAAAGCATGGAATTAAATCAAATGCTATGCTTATGTTTATTAACGTTGCACAGCTTGGACTGTTGTCCAACCCAAAACGAATGTTTGGATAGCACTGGCTAATGTAACAAAACAAAATATCCTATGCTTAGCTACTGCATCCCCAGAAAATCCATTTCCAACCTGTTCATTAACTCAAAATCTATCCATAAAGGCATATAGCAAATAAAAAATAGTGTGTTTAAAATAAGAATAGAATCTGAATCTTAGCTAGATAACCTGTTTAGTGTCTGAGGTTTAACACCCTGTCTAAAAGATTTCTTTAGAATAGGTATGCATGTGATGATTTTGATAATAATTGTATTAATTCTGATACCTTGTTTACTTCAGTGTATCCATAGATTGATTAATAAAGCCATTAAGGTAATATTTTTGGTAGAAAAAGACAGGGAGACATATGGTGAAATCAAAAAGTACCTTGGACCTGATTAGCATAAGAGATCTGATAGCCAGGATGCCTTGGCAGGAACAGAGTTTTTAAGATTGCAAAAAGATTGAATCAATGTTGAAATATGCATGCATGTTTGTATATCTTTAACTGAATCATTGTAGCCTTCCTAGAATGGTGTATAAGCGTACGTAGCCCACAGTAAAATCGGGTTCTGGTCACCAGGTCAGTTGTCCCTGTCTCTCTTCATCGCCAATAGGTCCATAAAGATCATCTCACCAGGGAGAGCACTTAGGCCTCAATTTCCTGTCTTAAGTCTCCAAAAGTGTATAAACATACTAAACTCCACAGAAATAAGGGAACACAGGAATCTTAGTATTTTAGAAAATTAAAACTTTTTCCATCTCCTTTCTTCTGAAGCTTAACTCTTGTTAGCAGAGTACTAACATATATGTGAAATCCATTCTTTTTTTTGCAAAGTTTTTTGAGCTAATAAGTTCTTAAGGCAAGATTAAGAAACAACAGAAGAAAAACAAAAGAAAGAAAGAAAATCACTCACAGTAGCCTGCTGCTTCTCTGCTTTCTCAGCTGCCTCATTAAGCTGTTTTTGGAAGGCTTCCTGGAGAGATTTCATTTCCCTAGTGTATTGAAAACACAAAACACAAACTTTAACACAAGTTTCCATTACGAAATAATTCTTCAGATCCAAAAAATGGACCTTCAATTATTCAGAGTAGCAAACAGATGTACTTTGTCTATGAGTCTCACAAATAAAATCATAATGACTCCATGAAGTATAGTACCAAAGCAAAACAAAAATTATCTATGATGCAAAGTGGCCAGTGTTTATATCTACTGAATGGCCCACTGTGCAAAACATCTGCTAGTGCATAATTTCTAACAAAAATTATTGGCACCAAGAAAGTGAGGAAAGTGGGCAAGTTAAAATTCACTGACATCGAGTTCTTCAATAAGAATAAAAATAAAACATAGTTTTTCAATAAGAACTAGTTTCTATCTGCTTTAAAATAAACAAATAAATCATGCCCTAAAAAAATTTAACTTCATATGGCACTTTCTAGAGACAAGTAACAAAAAATTCATTAGAAGATTCTGGCATAAAAAGAAAAAAGAACAGGATAATTTCTTGGATTGGGCTTTTTTTGAATCAAGTGAAAACCTTTTGCATTACTGATTCAGTCGGAGATTTTCTCCAAACTGCAAGAATTTTTTACTCACAGCATATGACACACTTTGAAGTTGTAGCAAAGTAGTAAAATGACATATTTCATAACTGCTGTAAACAAACAAACAGCTTTTGGTTTCTGCTTGCATGGATGAACGCTCAATGAAGATCAAGCCAAAACTGGATTTACACACAGTAACAGATAATAATTTAGCCCTTTGAAACATAAACTGAATGGAAACCACTTAATTTTAAAAGAACTTGATACCTGCAGGATCATCTTTCTTTTTAGCTGATAAGCCCTACTACTTTCAGCAATTTCAGCAACACTAGTACAGAATGGATTTAATTGAAAAGTGATTGAGCAGCATGAAAACAATATACCATCAGCACTAACAGATGCCATCATTTCAAAGTGCTGATGATACACAGAAAGAATAAAACTGGGGGCATCATAGCAAGTGACCAAGTTTTACCTGCAACTTGGAAATTACTGGAGATTTTGTACAAAAGGAATTTTTAAAAATCTATTTTTTTAGTAATAGAACATTTACTTACAAAAGCTGAGATTCTAGTACTCTAAACTTTACTGTATCATCCAGCATTGTAGAGCATAATCAAAGTCATGCTCAGGCCAAATACAGTTCAGGTTTGTTCAAATAAAGATTGTAACATTAATATTAAGATATATTTTGAATTTTGGCTTCAATGCATTAGTTTTAAGCATAATACTGTCTTCACTTTTCTTCATTTACTGCAGACAAAACATAGCCTGAGGACGCTGGCAAATAAACAGTGACCTTTCCTTAGTGAAAGTCTGTAAGAAAGATTCTCTGGCACATTTTTAATACCTCTTTCAAATGCTGAACTTCTACACCTCTCTGGAAATGAAATCTAGTAAGTCTGTAAACAGGTGGAAACAGTAGTATCCCCAAATCATTTCCTTGCAGTATACTGTAAAAAACCTTTAGTTTTCTGAATGATCGAGCGGGCTGCTCGGCAGCGTATTGCACAGATCCAGTCTTTATTTCTGGGAACTGCCCTTCTGCTGTACACTTAATGTTTGAATGCCTTAGAAGCAAAAGTCAACATGTATTTTCGGTTGGATCTTGAGAGACTGCAAGTGGTGGTTTAAGGAGGAGATTAGGAAGTGTGAGGATCTGTGAGCCCTCTATTCAGGAGAGTGGTAAGTCCCCCTGGAGAGACGCCACAATGGTCTAAACTGGCTCACCTTAAAGAGAAAAATGGTTGCCTCTCCTAGGTTGCCTCTCCTAGGATGCCTCCTTGTTGCTTATACATGTACCCCAGTTCTACCCTTCCCCCTGACCTGTTGGCCAGCACCTTTGCCCTCCCCCTGGGCAGTTTCTTCCCTGCCTCCTTTCCTCGGGCCTTCCCTTATTCCTAGAACCTTCTCTCTTCCTCTGTTTCCTATTGGCCCAAGTTCTCTAATCCCTCCCTCACCTCATACCGATTGGTTCTGACACTTTGGACCCTCCTCTGTACCACCCCCTAGTTTCATTGGTCCTGGTTGCTCCCCGCCCCCAGTACAAAACACCTTGCACAGCCTTGTTTTGTGCCTTTTGTTTCTGGCCCCTTCAAGAGTTGGAAGCAATAAACTTCCCTCGTGGAACCCATACAAAGATCCCTCTCAGCCCTTTGTCACTGACTCCGACTACATCTATTCGGCAGTGTGAGTGTGGGTGTGTGGCACTGGCAGAAGCAATTTTCCTGGAGATGCTTCTGGGAAGGTTGCAGCACCTTACCAACAACTCCACACCGCAACAGGAAGAATATTTGAAATATATATTAAAATTTTCTTTTAGCAGACTGAGTTTTCCCATCTGCAACTAAGATCTATTTACTAAACAGTCCATTAATACTTTTAATTAATTCACATCTCAGTTTCATAAAGGAAAGTTGTATAACAATCAAATTACCACAAAACTGCATTCATGTATGAAGAAGGATTTCATCTGTGCAAAGGACAGCTATGATGCTGAGATGTACACCTTCAGTCACATCCAAGCCACTTAAGTATTTAAATAGGACGTTAGCTAAAATCTTGCCTTTATAATTTATTTGTCTGGAATAACTGAAAGACTGTTATATATCACAGTTAAAATAAGAAATTCTACTGGTATTGTATTCTGGACCTTATATATTGGGTATTTAAGACATGAAGGTCATTTTCTCACATGGTTTCTATGTAGCAATGCAATTTCATATGTATTTTTTTGTGTACTTCTACAATGAATATAGATGTAAGACGGCCATGGAATTTAATTACTGCATTTTTAACAATGAAAGAAGTATGACCTTAATATTTCTTACTAAACATTTTTCCTAGGGAAATTATGAAGTATAAATGCACTCAGTACATACCATTTTTCCAGCAAAAGTGGTCACTATATTAGTTATGTTTTCTTGTTATTAAAATTGTATTGATGTTGCTATTTGCTGGTCTGAATTTGAAGAATTAAGAAACACAGAATAATAAGACTTACTTGCAATGAAGCACTAGGGAAATTGAGACTAAGGACTAGGCTGGAAACTTGCATTCCCAGCCATGGGAGCTAATTTTTCAAGTGCTCAATGAATAATTTTCAATTAATACTACTTTCTCCTCCTAACTCCATTCATCACAAATATTCAGTGCTAGTATTCCTGTTTGCACATGGATTAGTGATTTTGAGTGCCTACACACATAAACACTTAATTAAGATGTTTGAATAAATGTCACCATCTTCAGGCATAGAGATTTAGACACTTTAGTAATTTAATTTTCTAAAAAATCTGAATTTATTTTTTAAGGAGTACTTCACGACTAAATCTTCCTTTAAAATTCAAAATGCCTTTCTTTAGCAGATATCTCACCATACCATTTTAATAAATTTTCCTGTCATATTTCCAATATAAGAAAATACATTATTTGTTTCAAAAAGAGTATTTCCTGCCTTTATTTTACTGTTACAAAAAGCAGACTCTGGAATACAGCAGTGTTTATCTATATAGTAGAAGGAAAGTTGAAATTTACTAGTCACACAGTTTTCAAACAGGAAATGGAAAGAGAAGGAAGAAGGTGAGAGTCTTACCTTTGGTTTTGGCCCAGTTCCAGAAGTTTCTGCACTTCATTTTTGGTTGACGCTTCATCATTTTTTAAAGACTGATAGCAACAAAAAAACTCTATTAAAGAGACCTTTTTTATTACTAATCTGTAAAAGTATTTGGCCCTCATTCATAGAATGGTCCTGGTGAATTGCAGACATTACCATTTAAGAAAACTGGAAGAATAGTCTAATTTTTCTTTTACTGTAACTCAAACACAGTTAACTGTACATAGCTGTGTATTTTTCAAATATGAGAGATATATACAATAAGCAGATTTAGAAACAGATGAATGATTAAAAGCATTAGAATTTTATGAAAAAGTGAGTGTGTGTATATACAAAAGAGAATACTACAGCCCATATCAGTACCTCTGTATTGTTGACTCTAAAATATTTCACAGAGTAATTTTGCTGAATACTACCTTCAACTGTGCTACATTCTAAAATAAATTTGGTACAAGGAGAAGCATATTTCTCTAAAAAGTAAGAAAAAGCCTACAATAACAGCAATAAAGCACTCAAAACCCCCCTAAAATTAAACCCAACTACCAAGCCCAAAACCCCAAAGATAAAAGGGTTGATTTATTAAAACCAGAGAAGTCTGGGACATAAGACAATATAATAATATAATATAGCACAGTACTGATACACACCACTAGCATTCTCCTCTGAACAGACAGTGCTTCTTCTACTTTTATTTTTTCCATCTAGCTTACATTGATGAAGATAAAAATGTATTGTCAGAAAAATAATTTCCTTTAAACTGGCATGAAATACAGAGAGCAATTTCAGTTGATGAATCTAAATGTTTTCACCAGACCAACAGACTCTAGTGGGAAAAGACAGGTGCTCCTTCAGCTGAATATCTGGGCCTCAGATCCAGAGCAGCATTTTCAATCTAGTTTTTCCTCTGGGGAGCTGGTTTGAGTTCAGAGTTAATCTATTGCCCTTTCAGCCTAACCATGACACCCAAAAGTTAAATGCAGAAAAGTCTCAGCTCTCACTTCAGGCTCATCTAGCATAGTTTGTCAGTTGAACTTGTAAAGCAATGCACTCTAGTATATCCAGTCAGATTGTCTAAGATGGCACATCAGAAAGGTAAACTGAGCAACTAAATTGAGTGTATGGAATTCAGCAGCAAAGATCCAACCTGCAACAGCAAAGGACATCCTTTGCAGTAGCTGCCAGTACAATGTGTGTCAGCTCCATTAATACTGCATATTTCTTGTCCTTCCTTTCCTTTTTCTATGTTCTATTTTCATATTTTCTTTATTTTTATTGAATTGACAAATGCCCCAACACATTAGGATGAATTTTTCCATGAAACCATCCGGTTTATGTAAAGTAGAACATCAACAAAATAAACAAAATAATAATTATTCACTTATTTAATGATTTTTTAAAAAGAAACATTTTTTTAAAAAAATTAAAATATACCAGTACGTAAATGTTGAGGTAAGTAAGTAATCCTATAGAAACTGAGACAGAGTCTAACCTGGAGGTTTACTTTAATTCCCTGAAGTTCTTTAGAAGTCTTTAACAGTTGATGAAGTATGTTGCTCCTTTCCTTAAAGACTTCTTTCAGCTGTCTTTCCAGTTCTTCATAGCCCTGTCTAACACAAAGAATAAAAGCATAAGATCATCTCAAAACATTAGTCAATGCACCTGACAACGTATCTTAGTTCATCGAAATTTAATTCCAACACTCTGTATAGATTTCAAATTGGACTATGTCCCCTTGCTCACCCATAGAACTTGATTTTTCCAAATACAGATAAATAGATGTTTTATAAATTGAAATGATGTTCTGATTCTGAGTGAGCAAATTACCAAATTGAAATATTGCAAATTATGGATTGTCTGTCATAAGAGAGACATAAAGGGATGTATTTAGTGTGAGTGACAGTGTGAGATTTTTCTTACCTTAAAACATATACCATACCAAAAAAAAAGTTTTTAAAATAACAATATAATATTGTCTATAGTATTTATGTATTAGCGTTTACTTGTTGTTATTGATCATAAATGTTTGGATATGGTACCATTTATAACTCCTTTTAGCTGCTCATTAGTATAACACAGTTTATTAGTTTTGCACCGTATAGCTCATAGAAGTAATCGTGTGATTAATATATCTATGTATGCACGGGGCAGCTTATAGAAACAGTGGTGTGATAAATATATTGTAAGCCTAGCAAAACATGAAATGTTAAAATGCTTCTATGTAACTAAGAAAGCTGTGTAAAGCAATTATGTTGTTTTTCCCACATGGCTGACTGACTTCTCCAATTGGTAACAGTGATAAGAACCAGAGCACCAGAAGTTAACTTGTTAACTCCTTGTTATCAGGAAAGTGTGAAACAACAGGATGAAAGAATAAAATATATTGACCTGATGTACAGGATGTCATGCAGATAAGTCAGCATGAAAGGCCAGACAAAACACAACATCAAAAGCTCCTGCAAATGTTTGAATAATGTATGAAACACATGAATATGTATAGACCTTAGTAATGTAACAGTATATAGATAACACTGTCTTAATCTACTGGTGTGTTCTTTAGCCAATAGCCAGAAACACCCCAGCATTGGACACTGTCCCTTTTCATCCCCTTATTAAACTTAAAAATTCCAAAGAGTGAACTATTTTTCACAGAAAGCAAAACTTTGGAAGTATGAAGTTTTGAGATATCAGTAATCTGAGGTGCCATGGGCAACCCAAAATGTTATTGCATTCTGTATGTATCTGTGCCCAAAATTGTTACTCTCTTTTTCAGACCCTGCAGCCAGAAAACGGAAATGGGGGGCAGTCCAGTCTTCAGTCCTTTTTTAAGACGGAACTCAGAAGCAGGGAGCTCTCTGCCTCTGCTGGCAGCATTTGCTTAAGGTGGAGGCTCTGCAAGGAGTGGGTTGCCTTGGGCATTGATTTTTTTATTATTATGTTTTTTTCTGGTCTTGCAATAGTAACAACTCAAAACCCCCCTGCACTTGGCAATCAAAAACTGTTTCAGTCTGAAGTTTGCAAACCTATCAGCAGGGTGAAGTGAGCCAGTCCCTGGGGCCAGTCACTCTGTATCAGGGCTGACTGACCAGTTCCTCGTCCCAGCACGCCCACAGTGCATGAGACAGCAGGGCCAACATTAGACAGAGTGTGGCTGGCAGCAGGAGGAAGAGGTGGAAGCAGCACTGACCCCACACAGGCCAGCACTTCTCATCTGCCTCTAGAACTGCTCCATAAGCCCTACCTTCCTGGAAGGCTGCTGCCATCCTTCCCCTGTGTCTCCCAGCTGACATGATTGCCTGTGAAGGCTGCAATTCTTTGGGGGAGGATCAGAACCATATTCACTTTGTCTCCCTATACATGGTCTCTTTCCTAAGGTGGGTGCCATCTTGGAAATGGTATTTCTGCCATTTTGGGTGTCTCTGTTTGTGTGTTAATTTGATTTAGCAATTTTGTATCTAGTGATTATTTACAGTTATTTTTTGCCTGTTGCGGTTTTGCTTGTTAGCAGTTATTTTAGAGTGCTCCCCCTTAAGTTGTTTTAAAGAAGGACATGAGGAATGAACAATTCAGATCTATTTTAACTTGATAAATGAAACACAGGACTCCTTTAACACAAGCGCCTTAGTATAAAGTATAGGTTAATAAAAGTTAGGTGTTAGCAGCTGTGCTAGATTGCAACTGCTTTTGCAAAACAAGAAGCCTATCCCCAGAAGGGCCTACTATGATAAACAAATAGTAGATGCTATGCCTAATGCTGACTGTTCATGGAGAAGAACAAAAAACAAGTGGACTAAGATGACAAGGGAAAGGAGTAAGAGACAATTGGTTTGGCTAACTTTTGCTTTTTCTTCAGGACAAGGGCTTAACTCATGTGCGCTAAGCAATAAGGAACACTTACTGCGAGAAACAGCTCAGTATTTGAAATTTTTATAAAAGTTAAAAAGGGATAAAAGGGATAAAATCCAGCAAAACACCCCAAAGCATTGGGGTGTTTTGGTGATCAGCCAAAAAATACACCATTAACTTAAAACAATGTTCTCTATATAATGTTATATTACAGGGGGTACATGCATCTTCATAGGAGTTTACACATATTCAAACATTCCTGTGAGTTTAGGTGTTTGCTTGGTTTTAACCTTTGACTTGTCCATCCTTCAGATTAAATCAATATATTTTATTTCTTCTCATGGTTCGTCCTGTTGTTTTTACACTTCCTGATAATGAGGGGTCAGTAAATTGGGTTCTGGTTTTTGTCACTGTTATCTTATAATTTAGATAAGATGGTCCACAAAATGTGACGAACTACCTAATTATCTTACCCTATTCTCCGAGTTAGTTACATGAATAAAAGCATTTTAACATCACATAGTCTCTGTTTTAATATTATGCTACAGCTTAAGGTATATTTATCACACTACTATTTATATAAGCTATATGGTGCATATATAAACTGGCAGATTATATTATACCAAAAGGCAGTTAAAAGGAAATATAAAGTGTACCATGTCAAAATCTTTCTGATTAATAATAATATGTTAAAGCTAGCTAATACATAAATGTGAAAGCCAATAATATATTGTCTTTATAACACTTATTAACTGCTGTTTTTATGACTAATAGAAGAGCTGTTAAAAGAATAGAAAAATGTTATAAAAGAATAGGAACATAATTAATACACAATTACAGATGAAGAATAACTGATACAGCAATAAAATGTGTAGTAATATAAGTAAGCATTAGCAAAATAGGTGTGATGAATGTATTAGATAAGAATAGTGTGCCGTGTTTGTAACCATAAGATAAGAAAACCACAAGTTATGGAAGACCTCAACCCTTTAAGACTAATTTTTAGATAAATAAGCAAACAGGGCAGATGCCTGTCATGGTTTTAAAACATTAGCTAAAAAAAAATCACTAGAAAACTTACTTCTTTCTTGCTGTGAGATATGGATTAGGAGAAGGGCAAAACAGGCTTAAAACTTAAAAGGAATAAAGAAAGTGTATTAACAAAACTACAAGAATAAGAAACCAGAATGAAACCTCCAGAAACCCTTCTTCCCTACCACCCAACCTTTTTTGTCCAACTGACAACTTAGAGACAAAACCTGGTGGTTAAAGCAGTCCTAACTATATAGTAGTCCTTTTATCAGTCTTTGTAGAGAAAAAGAAGTTCTATTTTGTCATTCTCTGGAGAGTTTTTCACAAGAAAACAGTTTTCTCATGGCTTTGTATTCCTCTGATGCCAGCCGCCCGGAAAACTCTGCCATCAGGCCCCTCCTCCCATTTCACACCACTCTGAGGTGTGTCCATGGGGTATGAACTCAAGGGGTGTCATTTTAACGATGAGTTATTCAAAGACAACTGTTCTCTTCATCTGTCTCTGTGACCATTTCTGGGAACAGAGGTTTTCTCGTTTCCTCTTGGGGGCCAAGCATCTCTATCAACTCTCACTTCTATTTTTCTGTTCCAGCATTTCATGAGATCACAACAACTTCACCATCTGCTCAGCTTCATCAATGGATTACCTTTGCTCAGATCTACACTTTCAAATACTTCATTCCCCCCAAAATACTCTTTCATGAATTAAAGGAGTTTTTTTTTTCCTGGAACATTATTGTCCATCTCCATAGCTTTAACAAAAGAATATTTTATCTTATTAAGGCATCTCCTTATTCTCTTCCCATCTGAAGCTTAATTTTTTCTTTCACTAACTCTGATAGCTCATGTTGTCTCTCTGCATGTTGGTCGCTTTTGCTTTCTTCTCTCTGGATAAAGGATTAAATCTGCAGGTCTCATCTGGGTAGTGAAAGGGTTAAAATCTGGCACAGGCCTTGTGGATGGTCACGTGATCTCCACCGGGGCAGCGGCTGGAGCTGTTTGCGATGGAGGATTTTTGGTGGCTGCTCTGGGGGTGTGGCCAGCATCTCAGCATGCCCCGGGTCGATGGCTTTCCCTCTCTTTACTCGGCAGTCTCTGGTGAAACCCAGCAGCAGCAGAAACTGCAGCCAAGCCAAGTACCGGTCTGGTCCGGCAGCCCCGCTGTACAAAGCTCAGCGAGCCTTTCGAGGTTCTCAGCCCCTCTGGGAAGGGGCTCCTTACACTTCACAGTCTCTATCCCCCCACTCAGGAGCCGCAGAACTCTGGCTAGCCCCCGCTCCCCCCGCAGCCTTGTCCGGCCTGGTGGGGAGGAGGCTGAGCCACAGTTCTGTTACCTTTCACAGCCGTAAACAAAGACGGAGCTAGAAGCTCCCGGGCTTAGTTTTAAAGGGTGGTGTTCGCAGGTTGATCTCACTTTTCAATGATCAAAACTACTGTCAGTTCTCAGAAATGGCCAGCTATCGGCCAGAAGAAAAAAGGGAAAAAAAATAACTTCCCATCAGCCTCCAGCAGCCTTAACTTCCGTGGGTGTTTTCTACCTTTTTCTTAAATGCCAATCCATCACAATGCCAAACTTGTTAATGTATAAATAACCACTGTAAGATAAGCATGGCAGAGATGCACATGGAGGTGTGGTATTAAACCTTGATGCCTATGTAACTTAGGTCAAAGTTACAAGGTGCTTATATAGCTTGAGTTATAAGACATCAATATAACAGATATCAATATAACCTGAATCATAGCTTTTTATACCTATATAACCTGATATTAATAACTTCCTATACAATGTAATGGCTAGTATATGGTTCACTACTTACTTAATACTGAATAGAGAAAAAAGAAAAAAAAAAAGAAGAAAATTCACCAAGTAGTTAGTTTCAGAGACAGATAAGTATAATACTGAGAAATTGCCAAATGTAAAGCCAATTCACCACAAAACAAAGAATTCAGGCCAGTTAGAACCAGATGCACCAAGGAACACCATAACTGCACATGCTCGGAAGACGAAGTTGAAAAGTTCAGATGCAAAGATTTTGGAAGCCTTTATCAAAGAAACATGACAATCCCTGAATTGGGGAGATGCAAGTGCAGTACAAAAGAACTATTTCTAATAATAAGATCATACTATGTAAATTAGTTCTGGCGTGTATATGATGATGTTATAATGACATAGTAACACTAAGCAATACTGCATAAATATACCACAGCGCTTGACAAAGGTGGGTGAGTTAGGAAGACAAATCCCCCTCACCTCCAGCACTGAAATAAGCAAATACCTGCTCTATAGACATTGGTCTATGGGGTTTTATTTCCACCCTATCTTTTGGGCATCAATCCCCTGCATGCCGCATGCTCCCCCTGACCAGGCCAATAAAGATTGCTTTACTTTACAGTTCCTTACTGTGGAGTAGAATCCTTTGAATCGTAAAGTTTAACTCACTCTATAATTTCTTCTCACTTAAACCTTACAGTATAAGCTAGAACTGACAAATACGCTCAGTGGAATCAAACCTAGTTATTAATTAATGGATGAGTAAAAACATTTTATCCTTTTCAAAATGGAACTTTTATTTGGAATGAAATCTTATATTTTAAAGTTTTTATAAAATCCCCAATGGAATAAATCCAATTCATATTGCTTGAGGTCAAATAAAATACAGATCCAGCTCTCATATTCCATTTCAGAAAAACAGGTAAACTTTACAATTAATGCTAACACAACATACTTTTTCATTTAAAATGTTGTTTTGAGAAAGACCAAAGTTTTCCTTTTGCAACTTAATTTTTCTTTCATGCAGTACCTCTAGTTCTAAAAAGGGGGGGAAATCTCAAATTTGCAGTACAAAAGTTGTATTTTACTAGGAATTCAAGACCTTGAGGTTAAGAAGGCAATTTAACACTAACGGACTTTAAATTCACACTTTAGCGGAGAAACTCGGTAAAGCAAATGAAATGTTTTATCTAATATCAGTACTACCTACTTTAGCAATTGGCAGTTCACAAAATATGACAGACTTAGGAAAAAAGAAAATTATTCTGTATTAAATGATACTTTAAGTAACTAGAAGTGATGACAGTGACTTGAATTTCATAATAAAAACTAGATAACTGGATGTTATCAAAACATAAGTTCAAGGCCAGCTGAATGGAGTTTTAAGCATCCTGGCCTAGTGGAATGTTTCCCTAACCATGGCAGGGGATTGGAATTGAAGTTCCCTTCTAATCCAAACCGTTTTATAATCCTATGATAAAAAATAGGTTAGCTCTTGTTGCAGTGCATTAAGATTCATGGTATGTCCCTGAGGATAAAACCCACCCTTGGTTCTGTATAATGTTAGTACTTTCCTGGCCTCCCTTTCTTTTTCCCTATCCCATTGGCTGCTACCCCCTGTATCTCTTCACCTCCCCCTACCCCTAGTTTAAGAGAGAGCACCCGAGACATCTCTTTCTCTTTCTTGCCCTGGGTGATTCACGTACAATAAACCCAGGACCACGTCCCGCAAGACTGAGCCTCCTTTGTCTAAATGCCTATGTTCATGGCATTCCCCCTGTGGTCTGAGTAGGGCGGACACATCTCTACGGGGGAAAAGAATGAAGGGAATTCTCATAATAATTATAGCAAGCTCTAATAGAGGTCATGCAGCAAAACTCATATGGGTTTACAGGAAAATCTATATGCTAAAACTATGGACTTTCCAAATTTAGCATTATTTACATGGAAGATTTGGTTCAAATTTTTTGTATTGTTATAAATCTGTATTGTGATATTGGCTTTTGCAAGTATTAGGATGAATATTATATGTTAAATACTTTTTGGCTATGTATGTACTTTTTTTCTTGCTAACAAGTTTTAAGCTTAAAGGAATCTCCTAGTACAAAGCAAGGAAACCCCAGAGGGCAAAGACAGTGGGGCCCAAGCTGTTATCAGCAGAAGAACAATAGAGGCCAAGCTGTTATCAGCAGCCAGGACCAGGCCGGTGGCAGCAGCGGAAGGACCAATGTGGAGCCCAGCTGTCACCAGGGCAGGACGAGGGGCCCAGACTGTTATCAACACTGACCATTTGCAGAAGAAAGGAAACCAAACTCCAAATAATTATGGTCAGCAAAAATAATGATAATCAGCAAAAATAAAAACTATACAGAGCATGTTCTAAATAGGCAGAACCAGGGACGGGACATGCTAAATACTTCTTGAAAAAGTTTGAATATGCATTAAACCCTCACAGCAGGAGGGGATAAAAAGAGTGTTCCCAAGATACCAGGTGTGTTCCTGGCAACGCTTCAGGGCACCCAGCCATTTTAACCCTTTGCTTTATTTCCTTTGTCTACTAATTGTCTTTTTGTTTATATTAAACTTTTCATAATTTATTAAGTGAATCTTGTTTTCCACAGTATCAAATTGTATCAAAGAAACTATATGAATCAAATTTAGCTAGTGCTAGAACACATAATAAATAAAAGTATTCTCATCATTACCTGCAATATATATAAAAAATTCTGTGTAATACAGGAATTTTTGTTTCTATGCTAGCTACATATTATTCTAAATGAGGTATCACTGTAATAGAGCTGCCTTACCTCAGCAATAACATTATGTGTAGTCAGCCTGACAAGTTTCAGAGAATACTGCCAGTTTAATTTGCCTATAAATGGAGGTCAAGGAGGAGTTTCCTCCTGCTAAAGTGATCAGGTAATTTCAATAAGGTCATCACTTCCATTCAATTTTAAGCAACAGAAAAACGTGTGCTAGTCCAGATGGTGTCTTTTTGCTATTGATATGTTGGGCTTCTCTTTTAAAAAAAATTACATGCTGGTGGTAACATCGTGTATTAGCAATCACTTTACCACCCTCTTTCCCCCAAAACTACTTGAGCACTTAATGGTCATCTGTCCATCCCAGGCTGCCCCATTGGTATTAAGTTAGCACATGTTTTGCTCTATTGCCCAATAATTAGCAATTTGCATAAACTAGAAGACTTTCAGAATTAAAAAAAAATAATTTAATATGAATTATGCATGCACTTTTCCTTTGTATTATCTTCTCTGACACACTGTGCAGAGAGATGGAGACAAAAAGCCAACAACCAATTTGCCATGGTGATTCACAAATCAATTCAAACCCTCAGAACTGTTTGTAAGGACTTAAAGGACACTCTGCCTGTCCCACTGTCAAAGCCACAGAAGGAATTGCTGTAAGAAAAGCTCCCAGAGCAGAAGTTTCAGATAAGCACAGAAGTGAGTAATTCGCAACAGGAAAGTTCTAATTCCTGGCCTGGCAGAGGTGAGATCTGGGTAACGCATCCTGATTAATGCATTTGGACAAAAATTCGCACTCTGGCAAACCGTGGGAAAGGAATCCTGTTTATGGATGTATCACCCCACGTTTTGGCACAGACGTCACCTGCAACCACCAGTGACCATTGAAGTGCCTCTGTACTTATTTCTGGGATCTTCCACCAGAGGACTTTGCATGGTCCACAATGTTAAAACTCCACCCAAGGGCAAGGGCTGGGTATTCACACTTAAACCTGAATGCACCTTAACACATGGAAATCTTTGTTTCATGGGCTTCCCCCACCCCTGATCAAGACAGTGACCATCACTTTTAATAACAGATATTGAAACTGCAACAATCAAGTATCCTTACTGAATCCACAGGTAGTGATACCTTTTGTCTCCACTATCTACTGTTATACTTCCTTTTTTTTTTTATTTTCCTTAGATATTTTCTTAAATGATATCTTTATACTTTCATATTGTTATATTACTATAGATAATAATAACCAAAATGCTTATATACCTCCTTCCCGTTGCAAAGAAATTGTTCAGATAGATAGACAGATAGATAGACAGATAGATAGATATAACTGTAATTCAATGCTCTTTCACTCTAATCTGCCCCAAGGGATACATTATCAAGAATCTCAGTTACTCCGCCTTCAGGAATGGGTTGTAACATTATTAGAAGTTTTTTGTTTTAAAACAGGAATGAAGATACAAGAAGAGTAATTAACAATTAGGTCTCAAAGGTTTTCTGTTCTGGGCAATATTATCTCTGATCTCAGGCTCTGACTCTGCATTGTGTACAAGAACAGTACCCATATATTTGACATACAGTGAAATTCAACTCTACACCCATGTGATAACCAACAAACCCTCAGATCAGGCCATCTGTTTTGGTCACCTCGATTACTACATTGCGAACCTGTGTAATTTAAATCAGCAAAGTGCAATTCAAGTGAAAAGGGGTAAAATTGTAAATATAATGATCTAATGATCTAATAATGAAACACTTAGATTATTCAAGAACTCTCATAGTCTCAACAAAACTGACTACATCTTCGCTTTTAGACTTCCTAGAATTACAGAATTAACTAGATTGGAAAAGACCTTCAAGATCATCAAGTCCAACATATGACCTAACACCACCTTATCAACTAAACCATGGTGCTGAGTGCCACATCCAGTCTTTTTTTAAACACCTCAGGGTGGTGTGATAAATGTAACCTTGGATAAAAACTCGTGAAAGAATAAATAAGTATATAACTAGATTTGTAACAATGTAAAAATTATATAAAATATAGTGTGGCCGAAGAATTTCCCCAAACCCAGCAGTAACTACCCATTCAGGCGGTAACGACCCTAGGCGACGTTCATCAGCCTGAAAGAAAGAGCAGGACACGAACAATTAAGCTAAACAAAGAAAGGAGCCAGGCCGAGATGCCCATCGACTCCACACCGCACCTGGGCACCCCTTCCTGCAAGCCCCGACTGAAGATGCAATCAGGCCGGACAATAAGTGGAAGCCCAGCCGAGATATCCGTCGACTCCGCACCAGACTTGGACACTTCACTCTGAGAGCCCAACCGAAGATACAATCAAGAAGCACTCAGAACCTTTCACATGCGAAAGGACTCTGCCCAGTCGTCTATTGATTCAGTTCCACGGTTCCAGGAAATTCATTCAACCAGCCATCTAAACTCTTTGTTGAACAGTAACTGCTCAGAGTTTTGGCCTCAGGACACAAAATCCCTATAAAAACCCTGGACAGTCTACCCTCCTTCGTGGATTTGGGTAAATCTGTACCTCCGGGTATAGATGTCTCCCTGTCCACCCAGCGCTGCGCTGATTTATTGTGGCTTTTTTCTATCGTTGTTTGTGATTAAAATTGTTTTATAATAAATCGCTTTTTGTATTAACCCTATTTTGCCATTGCATTTATAACAGATTGGTGCCATGAACTCTGATCGGAGAAACTGCGGGGAATCTCACTGCCCAGGACGGGTACCCCCGCTGATTTTGGCGGCCTGGTGAGTTGAGAACCCCCGTAGCTCGTTCCGACGTCCGAACCAAATTTAGGCTGAGATAAAAACCACAATAAAAAGGAAAAGGATCCGAATCGGAGAGCTCGAGAAGGCACGGAGCCTTCAGGAAGCCGCGGCTTGTTTTGCTCGTAAAACGTCTGTTGTGCACAAAGACATCCACGCAGGAAAATAGCTGTAAGTACTGCTGGTTGAGTGGGCGATCGGGCGAGTGTGTGAGACGTGATCTGATCACGGGGCGAGTGTGGACTTCAAGGCCGCGTTTCCATCCTCCCGCGAGGGAATTGGCCGGCCGTGAAGGAAGTGACACAGAGTGAAAGCTTTTTTTCTCGACACACACTTGTAAAAACCTGAGGCCAAAGGGTGTCTCGGGGGACTGATCGCAAGGAACTAAAAGGGGAAGGATAAGTCCTGTTGAGCTCGGGAACTGGTAAACCCTTTTAGTTAACGGACCCAGGTAGAGGTCTGGAAGAGGATCAAAAGTACCGATTACAAGAGACCTCAGCTCAGCTCGCTGAAGGGTGAGTATCGGCAAAATTTTGATTCCTACAGTAAGCACACAACGCAGAAACTGATACCGACTCACGGAGAAGTCGAAGACAGGTAAGAAAATATATTTGCGAAGTATGGGGCAGAAAAAGAGTAAGCTTCAAAGAAGAAGCACAGGGAAAAATTCCTCCAATCAGGGGGAGGAATCATCAGACATCCCGCTGGAAAGTCCCTTGGGGTGGATGCTAAAACACTGGGAAGATTGTCCCCAGAGGAAGGGGAAATCAAAGGCAAAATTGATACATTATTGTATGGAGGTTTGGGGAGGACAGGAGTTGAGAAGTCACCTCACTTGGCCAGTGTTAGGCACATTTGAAAAATGGACATGTAATAAGTTATTCTCCTATGTGGAGAACAAGGTCCCCTCAGATCCTGAGGAGAGGGAATATGCTAAGCTCTGGGTAAACGTCAGAGTAGGGCTATTCCCAATGAAACAAAAAGAAAAACGTGAGTCAAGAGGTGAGTCCTGGGAACCCCTCGACCACTTACCACCCCCATATCGTGGACCGGCGGGACCTTCCTCTGTAGATCAAGTGGTGCCTTCAGCACCCTTGGGCCCCCAAGACCAACCCACTGAGATGCATGTGTCTCAAGCGGGAGACTCGGTGCTGGCAGCGATGCCGGCAGCCCTTCCCCTTTCCCCGCCTGCAAACACCGTAGCCACAGTAGCCTCTTCGGAGGTTTCTCCTGCACAAGGCTGGGGATCACTCTATCCGTCCTTGCCGGTCCAGCCGCCACAACCGGGACCCTCCCATATAACGGAGGGGATCCCTCCCGTCAACCGGGTGGCGGCGGAGTTCCCACAATTGATAACGGGGAGGCAACCCACAATCACCAACTCCCCTCCCGCAAGTAGAACCCGTTTGAGAGCGAGAATGATGGATAATGAATGGGGAGAGAGTGAAGAGGGGCACTGGTTGTTCCCTCTTAGAGAAGTACCGACGGCCCCGGGAGTGATCGGTTTTGTGAATGTACCCCTTAACTCTGGAGATGTAAGGGCATTTAAGAAAGAGATGGGGCGGTTGTTGGATGATCCTTTTGGTGTGGCTGAGAGGTTAGACGAATTTTTAGGGAGTAGTATTTATACCTTTGACGATCTTATGGCAATCCTGAGATCATTGTTTAATCAGGAGGAAAGAGAGATGATTAAACAAGCCGGTATCAGAGACTGGGACAGACGCAATCCACAGGGGACGCCAGGTAACCAGAAATGGCCTAGTGTAAGCCCGAGCTGGAATGCACAGACGGAGGAAGGCAGACGGAACATGATGGATTTAAGGAGCATAATTGTACAAGGTATAAGAGAAGCGGTCCCTAGGGGCCAGAATATTAGCAAAGTTTTTAGAGAGTGTCAAGGCAAAGAGGAACCACCCACTGAATGGATTGAGAGATTACGGCGAAGTTTACAGATTTACTCTGGGACTGACCCGAACTCTCCTGTGGGAGAGGTTCTGTTAAAAACACAATTTGTTGCTAAATCTTGGGAAGACATTAGGAGAAAATTAGAAAAAATCGAGGGGTGGCAAGATAAAAGCCTCCAGGAGCTCCTAAGGGAAGCTCAAAAAGTATACATGAGGAGAGAAGATGAGAAGCAGAAATTGCAAGCTAAGGTTTTAGTAACTGCAGTGAAAGAGGTCCAGAAACAAGAGCAGATGCAGGGTAAGTTTAAAACACTGCCCGGAAAAGGTCGAGGTTCTCACCGGGCAGCTCCGGCCCCACGGAGAGAGCCCCCTGAATGCTACTACTGTAAACAGGTAGGACACATTCAGCGGAATTGTAAACAAAGAATAAAAGACGAGAAAATTTTTCAGGAAGATTAGGGGTGTCAGGGGCTCTTTAATTTGGGGACCGGAACATCCAAGGCGCCCTTGATAAAATTAAAAGTGGGCCCCCAATGACAGGAGGTAAGTTTTCTTGTGGATACTGGGGCAGAGAGAAGTACCCTGCAGAAATTGCCATACGGATGTGTGGCTAGCAGAGAAAAAGTTTTTGTAATCGGTGCAAAGGGAGACCCCTTTGAAGTGCCTGTAATAAAAGATTTGGAAATAGAATCTGAAAATAAAATTTGCTTAGGGAATTTACTATTAGTGGAAGAAGCAGATTACAATTTGTTGGGAAGGGACATGATTGTTGCTTTAAGAATTAATATCATGATTAAAAATTCTGAATTGGTGGTGAAAATATTTAAGTTGACTCCTAAAGATGAGGAGAAAATAAACCCTGAAGTATGGCATTCAAAGGGAGAGGTAGGAAAGCTAGATATCAAACCAATCAAAATAGAAATCGAGAACTCTGAGGACCCTATAAGGGTTAAACAATATCCCATCCCGATGGAGAGGAGAAGGGGGTTGAAACAAATAATTGATGACCTCCTAAAAGGGGGTACTTTAGAACCTTGCATGTCTCAACATAACACCCCCATCCTGGCTGTAAAGAAGACGGATGGCAGCTTCCGATTGGTCCAGGACCTACGAGCGGTAAACGCTAGGACCCGGACTAGATTCCCGGTGGTGGCCAACCCCTATACTTTACTAAATAGACTCTCACCAGAAGATGTGTGGTATAGTGTGATTGATTTGAAAGATGCTTTTTGGACTTGCCCTCTGGATGAAAGGAGTAGAGATTATTTTGCATTTCAGTGGGAGGACCCAGATACAAACCGTAAGCAACAGCTAAGGTGGACGGTCCTCCCCCAGGGGTTCGTGGAGTCTCCGAACCTTTTCGGGCAAGCTTTAGAACAAATGTTAACCCAATTTGTTCTTGAGGACAAGACAAAGCTTTTGCAGTATGTAGATGACTTGCTAATAGCTGGACCGACTGAAGAGAGCGTGAGGAAAAGCACTATTGCCTTGTTGAACTTTCTAGGAAAGAAGGGTTTGAAAGTCTCAAAATCCAAGCTGCAATTCACAGAGCCCGAAATAAAATACCTCGGACATTGGATATCTCAAGGGAAAAAAAAATTGGACCCAGAGAGCGTAGCAGGCAACCTTGCATTGCCTGCACCAAAAACAAAAAGGCAAATTAGACAAATTCTAGGGCTCTTGGGATATTGCAGGCAGTGGATTGAGGGTTTCAGTGAAAAAGTGAAGTTTTTGTATGAAAGATTAAACACTGACAGGCTGAAGTGGACTGAACAGGATGAGTCTAATTTCCAGAAATTGAAAACTGTTCTTATGACTGCCCCTGTACTAACTCTACCAGATACGAATAAAGAATTCCAGTTGTTTGTGGATGTGAGTGGACAAACAGCACAGGGAATCCTGACTCAGGAATGGGCAGGCAAAAGGAAGCCTATAGGGTTTCTTTCAAAAATTTTAGATCCTGTTAGTCGGGGTTGGCCTACGTGTTTACAAGCAATTATAGCAGTGGCTCTGTTAGTGGGAGAAGCGAAGAAAATAACTTTTGGGGCTCCCCTGGTAGTTTACACTCCCCACGATGTGAGAAACATATTGCAGCAAAAAGCAGAGAAGTGGCTGACTGATTCCAGGCTTCTAAAATATGAAGCCATCTTAATCAGCTCACCCGGTTTGGAATTGAAAACTACTTCTGCACAAAATCCTGCTCAGTTTCTATTCGGTGAACCTCTAGAGAAATTAGTACATGATTGTTCTGAGATCGTGGAGCTGCAGACCAGAATAAGACCGGACTTAGAGGATCAGGAGTTGGAAGGGGGAGAGAAGTGGTTTGTAGATGGATCTTCGAAAATTATTGAGGGAAAAAGAAAATCAGGATATGCGATAATAAATGGTGCATCTGGGGAGGTTGTAGAATCTGGTCCTTTGAAAGCAAGCTGGTCTGCACAAGCTTGTGAGCTCTATGCTCTCCTGAGAGCCCTCTGGAGGTTGAAAGGAAGGAGAGGGACCATATACACAGATTCACGGTATGCTTTCGGTGTGGTACACACATTTGGGAAGATTTGGGAAGAAAGAGGACTGATAAATACTAAAGGAAAAGACCTAATTCATGGGGAAATAATCCGACAGATTCTAGAGGCTGTCCGAGAACCGAAAGAAATATCAGTTGTCCATGTAAAAGGACACCAGACAGGGTTGCAGTTTCAAACCCGAGGTAACAACCTAGCCGATAAAGAGGCAAAACGAGCAGCTCTGCTCACTGTAAGTATTCCCGAGGTGACTCCGGAGGAATCGCCTGAAATCCCCATGCTCCCTTCAGAGAAAGAGATTGAAGAATTCAAGAAAATAGGGGGAGTCGTGAAACAGGGAAAATGGTGGTTACCTGATGGGAGGGAACTAATCCCGAAGGGAGCGGCAAGGAGAGTATTACAAAGACTACACAAACAGACCCATTGGGGAACTCGGGCACTGGCCGATCAGTTCCTGAAATTTTTCGGGTGCAAGGGGATTTTTGAAATTGCCAAGCAAGAGGTACAGGGGTGTGTGGTTTGCCAAAAAGTGAATAGATCCAACTCCAAACAAACTGTTTGGGGAGGGCGTCCTCTCTCATACAGACCATTTGAGAGGATCCAGGTGGACTTCACCGAATTACCAAAAATCGGTAGATATAAATTCTTATTAGTAATAGTTGACAAACTAACGCACTGGGTAGAAGCCTTTCCCAGGGCAAGGGCTACAGCCCAAACAGTATCAAAAATTCTATTAGAAGAAATCATCCCTAGGTATGGGATAGTAGATTGTATTGATTCAGATCAAGGAACTCATTTCACTTCAAAAATTATAAAACAAATTTCAGAGGCTCTGGGTATTAGGTGGCAATACCACACCCCCTGGCATCCTCAGAGTTCAGGGCAGGTGGAAAGAATGAACCAAACACTTAAATCCCAATTGTCTAAACTCATGATAGAGATGAAAATGTCATGGATTAAGTGTCTCCCCCTTGCTTTGCTAAATATTAGAACAATGCCCCATTCTGAAACGGGTCTGTCCCCTTTTGAAATGTTGTATGGGATGCCATACAAACATGGAATGCCAGTAGGACACCCTCAAGTGGAGGATGTGCAAATACAACCATATCTCATTGCTATCAACAAAAATTTACAGGAATTGCGAAAACGAGGACTGATCCCCCAAAGCGCCGCTCTGGGATTCGCAATACACCAGATACAGCCTGGGGATAAAGTCCTCGTCAAATCTTGGAAGGAGCTTCCCCTCACCCCCCATTGGGAAGGACCTTTCCTGGTTCTCCTGACCACAGACACAGCTGTCCGGACCGCAGAAAGAGGTTGGACACACTCATCTCGAGTAAAAAAAGTAAAGGAATACGACACCTCCAAGTGGAAAGTCACCACCCCTCCCGGAGAACTGAAAATTAGGCTTCAGCGTCACCACAAATGACCAGTGACGACCAGATAAGTTGTATCAACCCTGAGTGTGATTGTTTTCCGTTTATACATTTTAAGTGCGCTTATTGTAACCAGATTTGGGTAACTCACTGTTGGGGAGGGTACAAGCCTAAGGGATTGTGTACAAAGTGTCTGGAAAAAGAACAGGATTTGACTAGCCGTCTCTTAATACTTGCCAGCAGGGCGGGGTTGTTAGAACTCAACTCTCCTGAGTGGTTCCTACTTTTACAAAAAGGGATAAGGGGGAAACTAGACTCCAAGGCAGAAGCTTTGGAAATCGAGTGCCGAAAGACAGTAAAGGTACCGTGCAGGACAGACACAATTAAGTCGTCTCGGTGGGCTGCTTTCAAAAGAAGGTACGCCATTAGGGCTACAAGGGCCCCTGAAGAATATTCTTGCTGCCGAGAAGATGGTAATCCCCGCCGTATATTTTTATATGGGCGAAGGGCAAGGCAGAGGGATACACCGGTGGGGAATCCTGATAGTCCTGAATCTAGCCATGTGCTTGACCAAGGGAATGAGTCCCGAGGTACCTCTGGGGGAGCGTCCCCTAGGGAAGTGTGAGCAGTGTCAGACTGCCACAGATGCCGGACGAATAATTGACTGTCCTCCAGAACAACAAAAGGGGTTTTGTTTATCCAATGGCACTCGATATAATCTCTGTGAACTAAAAGGGGAGGTCTGGTGTTATCACTCAAGGGCAAGTTTTAAGGATGGGCAGTCTAAAACTCCTATGAGAAGGAAAACCAAAGCTACCCACTTCAGGTATAGGAGAGAAGTGGGAATGCTCCCTCCAATTCCAATCTGCAGCCAATGTAACAAAACTGTCTGGATAGGAGGAAAAAGACAATCCACCTTTTTAGCATATTATAAAGTCAACCCTTTGTGTTACAATAAAGCAAACTTAAAAATGTGTACCATAGGGGGGAAAGTGTATTGGGAAGGTAAAAATTTAAAACATGAAGAGAAAGCCTCCTTTAGTAATGAACTGATAATTCTTGATTTGTTAAAAAGTGATGATGACCGAGTATGTTTGCAATTCGACCAAGTGTTCTGCTTCTCCAGAGATGAGGAAGGGATGGACCCTGAAAACAAAATAAAACAACTAACCCTAGAATTTAAGAGGCGAGAAGTGGAAATTCGGAAAAAGAGACTAGAACAAGAGAGGCTTAACTCTCTTAGTGAGCACTATGAGCAATTAGAGAGACAATACAGCAATTGGGGATTGCCAGCCTCCAACCAGAATCTTCTTTCTCCCATGTCTGATTCCTTGCTTCATCAGGTTCATTCATTCTGTTGTGCAAGGAATGCAAATTGCCACTCTTCCAATTGACCCAGAAAAAGCACTAGGGAAACCCACTCTTTTCTCTAAACTAATGAAGTTAGAGGAGAAAAGAGAGAACCAGAAGGCAGTTGAAGCCTTAAAGAAATCTGAAAATAAAAACAAACCTTCTCAAGAATACTGTGAGAATTCACTTACAGACTGGGAATAAGACAAATATAGTTAAAACTACACAGTTCTCCCTCACTAGAAATGAATGAAATAACACGAATTTTAATGTGATAAATTATTAGGCGGGGGACTGTGATAAATGTAACCTTGGATAAAAATTCATGAAAGAATAAATAAGTATATAACTAGATTTGTAACAATGTAAAAATTATATAAAATATAGTGTGGCCGAAGAATTTCCCCAAATCCAGCAGTAACTACCCATTCAGGCGGTAACGACCCTAGGCGACGTTCATCAGCCTGAAAGAAAGAGCAGGACACGAACAATTAAGCTAAACAAAGAAAGGAGCCAGGCCGAGATGCCCATCGACTCCACACCGCACCTGGGCACCCCTTCCTGCAAGCCCCGACTGAAGATGCAATCAGGCCAGACAATAAGTGGAAGCCCAGCCGAGATATCCGTCGACTCCGCACCGGACTTGGACACTTCACCCTGAGAGCCCAACCGAAGATACAATCAAGAAGCACTCAGAACCTTTCACATGCGAAAGGACTCTGCCCAGTCGTCTATTGATTCAGTTCCACGGTTCCAGGAAATTCATTCAACCAGCCATCTAAACTCTTTGTTGAACAGTAACTGCTCAGAGTTTTGGCCTCAGGACACAAAATCCCTATAAAAACCCTGGACAGTCTACCCTCCTTCGTGGATTTGGGTAAATCTGTACCTCCGGGTATAGACGTCTCCCTGTCCACCCAGCACTGCGCTGATTTATTGTGGTTTTTTTCTCTCGTTTGTGATTAAAATTGTTTTATAATAAATCGCTTTTTGTATTAACCCTATTTTGCCATTGCATTTATAACAGTGGTGACTCCAACACCTCCCTGGGTAGCCCATTCGAGTGCCTAATCATGCATTCTGTGTGCAGCCTTTCTGTTTTTCCTAATGACCAGCCTAAACTTCCCTGTCACAACTTAAGACCGTGTCCTCTCATCCTGTCACTGGTTGCTTGGGAGAAGACACCAACCCCCATGTGACCACAACCTTCTTTCAGGGAGTTGTAGAGAGTGATAAGGTCTTCCCTGAGCCTCCTTTTTTCCAGGCTAAACAACCCCAGCTCCTTCAGCCACTCCTCAGAGGCCTTGTGTTCTAGACCCTTCATCAACCTTGTTGCCCTTCTCTGGACACATTCAAGCATCTCAACATCATTCCTAAATTGATGGGGAGGGGGGGAGCAGAACTGAACACAGCACTCAAGGTGTGGCCTAACCAGTGCTGAGTACAGAGGAAGAATGACTTCCCTGGTCCTGTTGGCCACATTATCCCTCATACAGGCCAGGAAAACCAGGACTTCCTTAATACAGTAGTATTCTCAGGATTGGGTTTAAGGAAAGCTCTATGGTCAATTGGTTTTCTTATTCTTCCTTTCTTGATTTTTAAACAACCAAATTTTAGTCTCACATGCATTTGATAAACATTCTTAACGTTTCACATGTCAGTTTTCCACATCAGCATGCCAACAGTCTGCAGCTGTGTTATTATATGAAAAAAACCAGTGCATTTTCTGCAGCTAATGTTGGATTAATAAAAATTAAATATTTTCACCACAGTGTTATAAATGCATATTGAGATTGTTGGGGGTTAGGTGTCCTCTTTTTAGTTCTGGCTCACGTGTGGAATTTTTACCCATTAGTTCAGGGGAAAACCTAACTGCGGGTACTTGGTGGATACTTGAAGAACACAAAGACTTCGTCTGGGCCCAGGGGGGAAGGGGGCAGGAAAAGGGGAGGTGTTGTGAATTCATGTTGTAAATATTGGCTTTTCACAATTATTCTGATAAATATATATTATATGCTTTCACTATATTCTTTTCTCTCTTAGTAAGTTATAGGCTTAGATAGGAATTCTGAATAATAAAGATATGTTTCATCCGGACAAGGCAAGACAATGGGAGGATCAAGCTGTGGAAAACAGGCTGTTATCAGCAGCAGGAAATGGAGAGCAAACTGTTATCAAAAAAAAAACCCGGTACCAGGACGTGGGCAGGGGGGAAAGATAAGCTCAGCTGCCCTCAGAAGGATGAGGGGCCCAGACGCTTATCAACAACTGACCATCTGCAGAAAAAAGGAAACCAGACTCCAAAAGAATGCTGACCAGCAAGAATAATGATGACCAGCAAAAAAATTATGCTGACCAGCAGAAACTGAGACTGTGCAAGAGCATGATCCAAGAAGGCGGAACCAGGGAGGGGACATGCTTGAATATGCATTAACCCCTCACAGCAAGGATGGGATAAAAGGGGTATCCATGAGATACCAGGTGTGCTCTTGGCAGCGCGCCAAGGCACCCGGCCGTAACTCTTTGCTTTATTTTATGTCTCTTATTGTCTTTATTAAACTTTTTAAAATTTACAGGAGTGAACTTCGTTTTTCACAGAAATTGGGGGCTCGTCTCGGATGAAGCACCTCGCCCCGGGGAAACCAGGAGATTCCAGGCGGGGGAAGGCGCCTCCCTGCCAGTTTTGGTAATCCGCTTTGGCTCTTCTGGTGTCATCGGTGGTAGCAGGGCAACACCCGGAGGACAAGAGAGAGATAAGTAAAGCAAAGAAAAATAAAAAAGTGCTCCTTCAAAACCCCATAATCTTTCAAGACCTGAACAGGAATTGGTAAGTACTGATCAGTGGGGTGGAAACGGGGGGATGAATGTGTGTGAATGAGACGCAAGCTGGTTACCCCAGACCTGCGGAGCGAGAACGGAGTCCATAGTACCGCGGTTCCTATCTTTCGCGAGAAAATAGGCCGGGAATTGGACGAAGCGAAAGAAAAAGGAGTGAAAGAATCCCCCCGGGGTTACTGGGACTGGGTTCTCAGGGAGGGGTTGGACCCCTGGAAAGGAAGGAGTCGGGAGTTCTCCTAAGTTCAGTGTACTAGGAGACGGGACAAAAAGGGGATAAAAATTAATAAATCCCCGGGAATATTGCCAGGTTGAGGGTGCAAACCACGGGAAGTGTGGGATACAGTACCCAAGAAGATCTGGGGGGTTGGCCAACAACATTGAAGGTACCTTATTATTGTATTGTCTTGGTGTGAGTGAAAGTGTGTGGAAAGTCTATTAAAGAAATGAGAATGCATGTGTGAATGAGAGATCGTGTATAACTGTATCTTGAGGGGGGGAAGGTGGACTGTAACAAGAACACTGAGAGAGGGATTTGGGGTTTGTTGGTTTTGTTGGTGGTGCTGTGAAGGGTGATTAGTGCTTTAAAGAAGTGAACTCGTGTTTTTTTTTTTTAAGGGAGTTAACATAGGTATTTTAAAGAAGTGAACTGGTGTTTTAAAGGAGTGGAATTGGTATTCTAAAATAGTACAATTGGTGTTCTAAATAGTGGTACTTCAAAGGAGTAGGGTGAAACAGAGAACACTTGGAAAAATGGGACAGAGAACCAGTAAGCCGGCCTTAAGAGAAAAAAGAATTAATAAAATACCAGAGGATATACCTCAAGATAGTCCCCTCGGGGTCAAACTAGCAAATTGGGATACAGATCCCGATACAAAGGGGAAAGACAAAGTAAAAATGATCCAATTCTGCATGAAGGAGTGGGTAAAAAAGGAAATTAGACCTGATCATGTTTACTGGCCAAAATACGGGTCCTCGGAGGCTTGGATCTGCCAGGCTCTAAATATATTTGTGAATTCAAAAGAGCCATACAATCCAGAAGAAAGAGAATATGCCTCTTGCTGGTTAGGAAACACAGAACCTCTGGGAGCCAGAGTTTTTAAAGTATCTAAAACTCCAGAGGTTGAGCAAACAGAAAATAAAAAAAAATGGGACCCCCTTGATGTCTTACCTCCACCACTAGCACAGGGAGCCCTCCCGCTGCAGCCAGCCGCAGGGGTTCCCCAGCCTCCGGGAATTCCTCTGCCTCCAATGGCGCTGGGAATCCTCCCACCCCCGCTGATGCTGGGAATTCCACCCGTCCCGGGAACTCCTGCCCCCCCCTTCGAACCGGGGAGAGCGCTGGGTGTCCCGACTCTGGCTTCTGCTCCACCCGCCCTGGCGGCCCCGGCTTCACTGCTGGGCTTCAGCACTCCGGCTGCAGCAGCTCCGGCTTCAATGCCGGACCCCAGCAGCTCTGCACAGGCGGCCCTGGCTTCACTGCCAGGCCCCGCTCTCACTCCTTCTGCGCTAGGGATCCCAGCTTCCCTGCCGGACTCTGTTTCTGCCTCTTTTCCTTTGGAGAGTTCAGCACCTGCCGCCCAGATAACATCTCTTCTTAACGAAGGGGCACCATATCAGAACACAAGGGGAGCAATTAAAGCTCAAAAGCAGCCTGATAACCTCTCTGTTACCAACACTAATACAAAACAAGGGAAGGGGGGTGTAAAAACAGATAGACAGGGAGAGCGGAACCAAGAAATCAATTTATTCCCATTACGAGAAGTACCTATGGGAGGAGTCCAGGGGGGAATGGGATTTGTGAATGCTCCTTTAACTTCTACAGAAGTTAGGAATTTCAAAAAGGAGATTAAAGGGCTATTAGAAGACCCTATAGGTATGGCTGAACAATTAGATCAATTCCTAGGGCCCAATATTTTCACTTGGGAAGAAATGCAATCAGTAATGAAAATAATATTTTCCCAAGAGGAAAGAGATATGATTAGAACTGCTGGGATAAAAATATGGGAAAGAGAAAACCAACAAGGCCCACCGGGAGAACAGAAATTGCCAACTGCACCTCCTGATTGGAACCAGAATGATGAAGTTGGGAGGGGAAGTATGAATGATTATCGTAATTTGATAATCAAAGGGATAAAGGAAGGAGCGCCCCGAGGGTAAAATGTTAGAAAAGCCTTTGAGGGACAACAGGGAAGAGAGGAAACCCCAACTGAATGGCTGGAAAGGCTCCGAAAAAATATGAACCAATACTCTGGAATAGACCCTGAGTCCCTAGCAGGACAAGCCCTGCTAAGGGTCAATTTTGTCACCCGGGCATGGCCAGATATTAGAAAAAAACTAGAAAAATTGGAAGATTGGCACGACAAACCCTTAAATGACTTATTAAGAGAAGCTCAAAGGGTTTATGTAAGGAGAGATGAAGAAAAAGCTAAAGTGGAAGCAAAAATCATGATAGCCACTATGAGGGAAAACACTTTCCAGAAAAATCTGAATCAAAAACCCTCAGGAATTCCTCCTAAACACTCAGGGGCTAGAAGTGGGGAAAAGGGAAGAAATAAAAATCCAGCACAATCAAAATTCCCGGGACAACCCAGGAATACCTGTTTTTATTGCAAAAAGGAAGGGCATTTTAAACAAGAATGCCCTCACTTAAGGAGGGATCTAAAGGTATTTCAAGAGACACCCCCAGAGGAAGAATAGGGGAGTCACGGGCTCTATTTTTTGGGGGACAAATACCATCTGGAGCCTTTGATAACTTTAAAAGTGGGCCCCCAAGAGGAGACATTAGAATTTATAGTTGATACTGGGGCAGAAAGGACTTGTGGTGTTAATATTCCAAAGGGATGTGATATAAGTAATGATACTGTAAAAGTAACAGGGGCAAAAGGGGAAGGGTTTAAAGTTCCTGTCATTAAAAATGTGGTCATAGAAGGAGAAACAAAAATAGGAATAGGAGATGTTTTACTAGTTCCTGGGGCTGGCAGCAACTTATTGGGAAGGGATTTACAGATACAATTAGGAATTGGGGTTATCCCAGTAGAAGGGAAAATGACAGCCAAAGTGTTAAAACTTGGCCAAAAAGATGAAGAGAAAATTAACAAAGAAGTTTGGGCTGGAAAAGGAAATAGGGGTGGATTGAATATTGACCCCATAAGGGTCACTATTGAAAGGGAAGAACGTCCCATACGTGTACGTCAGTATCCTATTTCTTTGGAGGGGAGAGAAGGCTTAAAGCCAATAATAGAAGAATTGATAAAGGATGGGACATTGGAACCTTGTAAATCTCCTCATAACACCCCTATACTCCCAGTAAAGAAACCTGATGGAAATTACAGATTAGTGCAAGATTTAAGGGAGGTAAATAAAAGAACACGAGCCCGTTACCCTGTGGTTCCTAATCCTTTTACTCTTTTAAGTAAAGTCCCACCTCAACATCAGTGGTTCAGTGTGGTGGATCTTAAAGATGCTTTCTGGGCCTGCCCACTGGCAGAAGAAAGCCGAGATATTTTTGCCTCTGAATGGGAAGATCCAAATACCGGGAGAAAGCAACAATTAAGATGGACAAAATTACCACAAGGATTCACAGAGTCCCCAAATCTATTCGGGCAAGCCTTAGAAGAGATACTACAAACTTTCCCCACTCCTGTAGGAATACAAATTATCCAATATGTGGATGATCTCCTAATATCAGGAGAAATAGAAGCTGAAGTTAGAGAAGCTACTATAAAACTTCTGAATTTTCTTGGGGAAAAGGGACTCAGAGTATCAAAAGGCAAGTTACAGTTTGTGGAATCAGAGGTAAAATATCTTGGTCACCTGATAAGCAAAGGTAGCAGGAAATTAAATCCTGAAAGAATTGCAGGGATCCTATCCCTTCCTCCTCCCTCTTCAAAGAAAGAGGTTAGGAAACTGCTAGGACTGTTAGGATACTGTAGATTGTGGATTGAAGGATACACACAAGCAGTAAAATTTTTGTATGAGAAATTGACAGGGGGAGACAATATAAGATGGACTAAAGATGATGATGATAAATTAGAACAATTGCAATTGAAACTAGCCTCAGTACCAGCCCTAAGCCTACCCTCCTTAGAAAAACCCTTTCATTTATACGTTAATGTGGAAAACGGAGTAGCTCACGGGGTTTTAGTTCAAGAATGGGGGGGGGGTGAAGAAACCAATAGCCTTTTTATCCAAATTACTGGATCCAGTGAGCCATGGCTGGCCAGTATGTATTCAGGCAATAGCAGCTACTGCTATTTTGGTGGAGGAAAGCCGTAAGCTCACCTTTGGAAGTAAATTAATTGTATGCACACCCCCTGCTGTCCGAAATGTGCTAAATCAAAAAGCTGAAAAATGGTTAACAGACTCCAGGATGTTAAAATACGAAGCAATCTTAATTGACAATAATGATTTGACAATAGAAACAAGCAGGAGTCTCAATCCGGCCCAATTTCTGTATGGGGAACCAAATGATTTGGCACATAATTGTCTGGAAATCATACAATGCCAAACTAAAGTTCGGGAAGATTTAGCAGAACAAGCCCTTTTGGAGGGAAAAAAAATATATGTTGATGGTTCATCCAGATGCTTGCAAGGAAAAAGAATGTCGGGATATGCTGTAGTTGATGGAGAAAATATGCAGACCATCGAAAAAGGAAGTCTACCTTCAAACTGGTCTGCTCAATCTTGTGAATTATATGCTCTAAAAAGAGCACTGGAGCATTTAGCACATAAAAAGGGGACCATCTATACTGACTCAAAGTATGCCTTTGGAGTAATTCATACCTTTGGGAAAATTTGGGAGGAAAGGGGGTTACTAAACTCAAAAGGGAAGGGACTAGTACATGAGGGACTTACTTTAGAAGTTTTAGAAGCGTTAAAACTGCCTGAGGAGATAGCTGTAGTACATATCAAAGGACACCAAAAGGGAATGACACCTGAAATAAGAGGGAATAACTTGGCGGATCAGGAGGCTAAAGAAGCGGCAGAAAATGGGGACAAACAAGTAATGTTAATTTTAACCCCAGACAGGGAAGAACTGGAAATCCCTAAATTTAGTGAGAAAGAAGAAAAAGAATTGCTTAAGATAGGGGGAGAACAGGATCAGTCTGGAAAGTGGAAACTCCCTGATGGGAGACAGTTACTTAATAAGCCACTCACCAGAAAAATATTAGAAGATATGCATCAGAAAACTCATTGGGGTACTCAGGCTTTGTGTGATCACTTTCTAAGGGATTTTGGATGCATTGGAATTTTTGGGGTAGCAAAACAAATAACTGAAAACTGCATAACTTGCCAAAAGGTAAATAGAAAAATAATGAGAAAAACACCATTAGGTGGCCGTGAATTAGCCTTACGGCCATTCCAAAGTATTCAAGTGGATTTCACTGAACTTCCCCAAGTCCAAAAATGGAAGTTCCTATTGGTAATAGTAGACCACTTAACTCACTGGGTGGAAGCTATTCCCGCTGCCAGGGCCACAGCTAATGTGGTGTGTAAAACTCTTTTGGAACAGATTATTCCCAGGTATGGAATGATTAATAAAATAGACTCAGATAGAGGAACACATTTTACATCTAAAGTCTTACAGCAAATAACCCAAACCTTGGGAATAAAATGGGAATTGCATACCCCCTGGCACCCACAAAGTTCAGGCCGGGTGGAAAGAATGAATCAAACTTTAAAGAATACCTTAACAAAATTAATGATTGAAACCCAGATGTCCTGGGTAAAATGTTTACCTCTGGCTCTATTAAGGGTTCGAACACAACCCAGGTCAGACCTGGGAGTGTCACCCTATGAAATGATGTTTGGACTACCCTTCCTTACCACCCGACATGAAACTGCCACTTATGAAGTAGGGGAAATAAGTGTCAGAAAATATGTCACCACAATTGCTAAAACACTTGAAAACCTAAGGCTAAAAGGAATGATCCCTCAAACCACCCCTTTGGAGTTCAAAATTCATAATATTCATCCAGGAGAATGGGTACTGGTAAAGACATGGAAGGAACAATCTTTAACTCCTCAATGGGAAGGTCCTTTTCAGGTACTGCTGACAACGGAGGCTGCAATCCGGACCAGGGAGCGAGGTTGGATCCACGCCAGTAGAATCAAGGGACCTGTGAAAAGACCTGAGGAGTGGATTATAACTTCTGAACCGGGTGATACCAAATTGACTCTAAAGCGGGGGCTGGGTGGTAATGAACTGGGACAATCCACAGGATCCAAGGGATGAGCAAAGAATCACACCTAATTGGGAAGTGAGACCAAGCCTGTATCAGTAGTTTCAAGTCCTGCCTGGACAAGTTCTGAGACACCTTCGATATCCACCTTGGGGAGGAATACTCCCTCTCCAAACAGGAGGATCGGGGCTGTTTCGGTCAGGAAATCCTCATATTTTTGCTTTGGCCTGTGATCTGTATAAAGAAGGGGGAGAATCACAACTTCCATCAGTGCCACACCATATACCTTGTATAAATCATCCCAATACGGGACATGCTAGCTGGGTTAAATATAAGTGTTTAAGTTGTGGGAAAAATTGGTATTGCAGCTCACACAATCGGCGTTCTTGTTGTAGGGAGTGTCGAGCACATAATAGATCCTCTATCCAAACAGAATTACAGGCAACTGAAATAATAACTCTGTTCTGTGGATGGGAATTACTGGTGCCTGTTGAGTGGGAAATACCTGAAGAACGGTGGGATACTACTGTTAAAAGGTGTCAGAAGAGGTTTGCTTGGAAATTATAAAAGAGGAAGTGACAAGGAAATAGGGGGCAAGACCAGATCGGCCTCTATAACTCGCCACCAAGAAGAATATAAAACACCTGCTGTGAGCCGCAACCTCATAGGCAGGATGGGTGGGGGTGTAAGCCATACTGGACCCCTATTATTCCTTCTTCTGTCACTTATCCTTTTCCCTTTTGGGACCCCAGCAAAGCCATGTTACAAATGCTATCAAAAACTTTACATGGAAAGACGCCGGGGTTTCTTTCTTATTACCCACACCAATATCAATAGTCACTGCTATAACCCATCCAAGTTAAGTACCTGTATACATAAAGGGGAAAAATACTGGATCACAGAAAACTTCGGAGTCAGTGGTACTAGATTGGGAAGCACTTGCCCAAAAGGGGAAAAATGGATTTGCTTCACGGGGGCGGTCAAGGGAAAGACCCAAGATTTGATAAAAGAGCAAGTGATAAGAAAAAAGATAAAACCAACACAGAAACCTAAACCTAACTTAACCTCACGTCAGGACCTGTATGCAAGGCTCAAACAGCAATTAAAAGGGGAAATAGATATCTCAAGACTAGGGAAAAACCTGTTTGTGGATTTAGGGGAGAGGATAAGTAAAGAACATAACGAACTGCTGGGTCTGTGGAGGAGCCTTGATGACGGAGGAATGGCCATGGAAAGGTAGTAGCATAGGCCCGGTGGAACTCCTTAAGTGGAACCGGACCAATATAAGAGGGGGGACTCGACCAGAAGGATGGGTTCTAAGTTCAACAGTGATAGGGAAAGAATGTTTATGGCGAACTGGTAAGGAATTTTTTAAAGAAATAGGGAAAACTCCCTGTAAGAGGTATAAGGTTAGCAATGGAACTTCTACATGGTGGATCCCAGAGGAACCAACTTTGTATTGGACTCAAGGAAAAGTAAAAGAAAAGAATTGTGTGTATGATAATCAAACCAGACTCTTCAGATGTAATGGTAAAGGGAAAAATCCTTACTCTGGAATCCCAGAAATATCTAAATTTTGGGAAAATATAAATCAACAGAAAAATTACTATTGGAAGGCACCAGATGGCTTATTTTGGATATGTGGGAAAAGGGCATACCCAAAGCTCCCTTCACAATGGAAAGGGAGTTGTACTCTGGGAATCATTCAACCGGGATTCTTCCTTTTGCCAGGACCAGATGGAGATCAACTGGGAGTGCCGGTTTATGAGGACCTAAAAAGAAATAAAAGAGAATTGTTTGGAGGACCTCAAAAATGGGGAGATGAGGAATGGCCCCCTGAACGCATACTAGAAACATATGGGCCAGCTACTTGGGCACAAGATGGAAGTTGGGGATATTGAACCCCAATTTACATGCTAAATCGCATTAAAAGACTCCAAGCTGTAGTAGAAATCATAACCAATGAAACAGCTGGGGCTATGGAATTAATAGTCAGTCAGCAACGCCAAGCCAGAGCTGCAATATATCAGAATAGACTGGCTTTGGACTATCTATTGGCTGAAGAGGGGGGTGTTTGCGGGAAATTTAATACATCAGATTGTTGTTTGCAAATTGATGACAATGGAAATGCCGTTCTAGATATCGCCAAGAACATCAGAAAAATAGCCCATGTGCCAGTCCAAAAATGGGAATCAATGATGACCACCAATTGGTGGAATAACCTGTTGGGGACAGAATGGTGGAAGAAGCTAGGTTTCTTCCTCCTATGCGCTACAGCTGGTTTAATATTCCTTCCTTGTCTAATCCCCTGTTTCATCCAACTAATCACCAAAGTGGTGCAGGGCATGCAAATAGTAGCAATGCCTACAGACCCAAAATTGGCTACATCTGGAATGGCACAAAAAATCATGATATTAAGAAAACAAAATAATGTGAAAGATCTGCTAGAAGAAGCTAAATTGATTTGTGAGAAAAATGAACGAGTGCTAGAAGCTAGGAAACAAGAATTATTGCTCAAGCCAAATGATTTATAAAAAAAATAAAAGGAGGGGTGTTGTGAATTCATGTTGTAAATATTGGCTTTTCACAATTATTCTGATAAATATATATTATATGCTTTCACTATATTCTTTTCTCTCTTAGTAAGTTATAGGCTTAGATAGGAATTCTGAATAATAAAGATATGTTTCATCCGGACAAGGCAAGACAATGGGAGGATCAAGCTGTGGAAAACAGGCTGTTATCAGCAGCAGGAAATGGAGAGCAAACTGTTATCAAAAAAAAAACCCGGTACCAGGACGTGGGCAGGGGGGAAAGATAAGCTCAGCTGCCCTCAGAAGGATGAGGGGCCCAGACCCTTATCAACAACTGACCATCTGCAGAAAAAAGGAAACCAGACTCCAAAAGAATGCTGACCAGCAAGAATAATGATGACCAGCAAAAAAATTATGCTGACCAGCAGAAACTGAGACTGTGCAAGAGCATGATCCAAGAAGGCGGAACCAGGGAGGGGACATGCTTGAATATGCATTAACCCCTCACAGCAAGGATGGGATAAAAGGGGTATCCATGAGATACCAGGTGTGCTCTTGGCAGCGCGCCAAGGCACCCGGCCGTAACTCTTTGCTTTATTTTATGTCTCTTATTGTCTTTATTAAACTTTTTAAAATTTACAGGAGTGAATTTCGTTTTTCACAGGAGGGCAGGGACAGTTTGACGGGCTTCTTCAGCTTCAGAGAAGAACACTTTGGGAGCACAGAGCTGTTGCGGTGGAGAAAAGGGAATTTTGCCATCACCCAGATGGAGCTGCTGCTTTCTCTCCTTCTCCCCTCTTCATTGGTGGCCTCGCACCCCCTGTCCTGTCGGGACGTGTGGCAGTGCCAGGCACCACCGCGGAGCTGCTGATACATCTCAGCCACAGGCCTAGGATCTCAGCTCATCCCTGCTGTTCCAGCCGACTGTTCCTCAAAGCCCTGCAGGAGCACTGGGACTGCCCGCCCGAGGAGGTTTGTGAAACAAAGCCTCTCCTCCATCCCTTCCCGTCTTGGCCGAGAAAGCTGTCACAGGGTCCCTGTTTCTGTTTTCTTGCTAATGCTGTAGTTATTGTTGTTTGTTTGCCTTGTTATAAATACTAGTAAAGAACTGTTATTCCTATCCCCAGGTCTCTGCCTGAGAGCCCTTGATTTCAGAATTATAATAATTCGGAGGGAGGGGGTCTACATTTTCATTCCAGGGGAGGCTCCTGCCCTCCCTAGCAGACACCTGTCTTCTAAAACCGAGACAGTGATGTTGGCTTTTTGCAAGTATTAAGATGAATGTTATATGTATAATGTTAGAATGGCTTTTGCTGTGTGAATATAGTTTTTTTCTTTTCCTCCTGCTATTAGCAAGAATTTAGGCGTAGGTCGATATAGTGTGTTTTAACTGCCTGAATGGGCAGGATAACCTCCCGTGAACAGATGATGGGGCCCAGGCTGCTATCAATGCTCACTGCCTGTGGAAATAAGAGCCAAAGCCCAGATCAAAGGATGATAAGAAAGGAATTAAAATGGCAAAGCCAAGAAATGTGCATGCTCTAAAAAGGCAGACCCAAGGACCAGCCATGCAAAACAGTTCCTGGAAAAGTTTGAATATGCATAAAGTCTATGCAGTAGAAATGGTATTTAACAGATGTTTCCAAAGCACCAGGTGTGCTCTTGGCAGAGTGCCAAGCACCCAGCCGTTTTTTAACCCTTTGCTTTATTGTCATTGTCTCCTATTGTCTTTTTGTTTTCATTAAACCTCTTAAAATTTACCAGAACAGTGAACTTTGTTTTCACAAAAGCATAGTAATATTTATTTCATATTTAAAACACATTGGTTACAAAACGTATCTTTACAAATACAGAAATTTTGTCCTGATGAATACAAGCATATTTGTCTGAATTTAACTAACAAGATGATTTGTTAAATTAAGAAAAAATGCAACATGTAAAGCAATTGAACCAGATGTTAGAAGACTTAATCAAAGTAATTTCAGTGAAGCTGTTAGCGTTCAGGAAACACACATAATCACGAATGATTATATGAAGGTGCTTTATTAAAGAGCTCTGGGTGTCAGGGGTACACATACCCAAATCTGACCCGATTTGGTTTTGAGTTGAACATGTTTTATACTCTATTAATATTACATATTAATTATTAAACTTATATTGTTCTATTGTAAGCATTGTTTTTACCCAAGCATGAATTTCTCGTGATCCCCCCTAGCCCCCTAACACTGTTCCTCATGTTCTTTAAACAATAATTATATCTAATCACATCTAACAATTGTATCATTTATCCTACACTGACTACACAGGTGCAGTTTGACCTGATTTTTAGCAAGCACAAGGCCTAACACTTCCCAGGGCCTACTTTTCCCAGGGCTTTCCAAACCTAACTTTCTTTCTAAGTCCCCGAATTTTCTAAGATTTTAAGACCTTTTACTATCAAAGCTGGAGAAGATTTAAGATGAAAGAACACCTCATCCATATCTAGGTACCTGTCAGAAAGACGCATATGGGTCTTTAAGGAGGATGGTATCATCCTTCACCATGTAGAAAAAGTAAGAGAAGTAGCTCCAGCAGGAAAAGGTTGAAACGTGAAATTCAATAGCAAGGTATGTGGATGTGGGTGGATGCTGGATTCTTGCAGCCAGAAAAATAAACTATAAATTGAACAACTTGCTTATGCTGAACTTGGATGACAATTTTATACTACAGGACAGTTCTGAAAGAAGCTGATTCAGTGTATGTGATGTGTCATCACATCATCATATTCCAGTGATTTTTTATAAATTTCGAATCCTCAAAAATCAGGTTTCTCTTACACATTTTGAAATACATGTTACATTATTATATACAACATATAATTAAACCCATTCCTAGGAAACTATGAAACCATACAAAGACCTGTTCTCTGAATATTAGGTTACATCAGTTAACACCATTCTGCAAGATAATGTGGTATAGTCAGCATATCTTGAGCTTAAAATTAATATTTATCATTATTTGCACATTAACGGGTTTTTAAAAATCTTCATTACAAAATGGAACAATTTAGCAATACTCTGCTGGTTACAATCATCTGTAGTACTCTAATTGTAAGTTGTTTCACTTTTACCATCAGCTTATTAATGTAGTGCCAGTGTAAATTTAATCTGTTTTCAAGGGAATATTTACCTGCAGTTTTAAGATTAGTCAGCTCTTTTACTCTTCTACTGATACAATTTAACAGATATTACTAAACATTTCAACGTATTGTAATTCTGAGTATACAACAGAGGGAAATATCTAGTAACTAGAAAGACTTGCACCCAGAGATCACTCCAGCTCTGACTGTTCCTTAATTATTGTAAATTAAGCTTTTGGTCTTCAAAATAAGGACTGAATTAATTTTTCACATGGACTATGTCAGGACAAATGACTATTAATTTTGTTTTTCAGCTAGGTTTACAAAGCCTGTCTTTGAAATAAAGCTTTTATAAAGAATTAAATTATTTTTGGTACAAAGATGTCCTTGATGGAAAAAGGCCCAGCCCTTAAAACAAGAGAAAAGTGAAATAAAATCTATGGTTTAGAACAAATTAAAGTAGAAGTCTCCTTGTCTTGGGTTGATTTTATGATGCTAGTTTATTTCCTAATCTTCTGCTGTACACCCAGAAATGGCTGCTGTAGCTTTAATGTGAACCAGGGGGTGAGCCAAAGCTTGGGAACCCCAGCACAAGTTTTGTTCAAGCTCTCTTTCTGGGAGGTGTGTGACACAGATTGTTACTTCGTTGCCTTTATTGGATAAGTTGTTTTCCTTGCTTAGGCAAGAAGCTTCTTTTTTTCTTTCCCCATCTTTTTCCTTGGACTCCAGTAGAGATCCTTCAGTTGTTTCTTTTTAGGTTTTTTCCCCCTTTAACTGTTTTGGCTTGTTTTGTTGGGTTTTTTTTCCCTGTCTGGAGAGCCTTCAGGGGCAGCTCCAGCTGGTCCACAGCCTAGGAAAGACTGAGCCAGCAAAAGAAAGGCCACTAAAACCCGCCAGTTTCACCTGCTGTGAGGAGCAGACCAACGCCAGAAGCTCAAAAGGTTCCTATCTGCTTTATGCCTGAGCTGCTGCGTGGACATTTTGGACATTTTCCCTGAGAGAAAGGGAGCAGCCGCCAACTTTGCCTCCTGGCCACATGGCCAGGTGGGGGTTGGAGTATAACATTCAATTTTTTCTTTCCTGTTCCTTCTGGGTACGTTGCTTTGTTAATAAACAGGGGTGTTTTTTTTGTTTTTGGTTTTTTTTTTTTTTCACTTTGACCCATCAGTATTCATTTCTCACTGGCAAAAAAAGGGATTACCAAAGCTCTTCTCTTTAGAGGAAACACTCCTTCCAGAGCATTTTCTCCTAAAATTTGTCTCTAAACTGAGATACGCCTTCAGCAAACATGCAACATTTTATTTTTAAGCTCCTCTTTTTAAAAAAAACCTTTTGTGCCCTAATTATAATTACTAGTTTAGGGCATTCTACTGTAAATTCTAAGAAAAATAGGTAATTTGATAAGAGGGTACCAAATTGTAACAAATACTGTTTGTTACTGAGTGCCCTTGCAAAGTGCACGATCACCTAGGTGTTTACAAAGTAATCTTTTGAAGGTATTCCTGGTAGAGCACATGAATCTTGTTTATATTTGTTATAGATACATTTTATATTATTGGCTTTTCGCAAATATTAAAATGAATGTTAAACATATAATGTTGGAAAACTGCTGTATTAATATAGTTTCTTTGATTTCTGTTATTGATAAAACTTAGAAATAGTGGTATAATACATATACATATATATATTTAAGCTGTAGCATGGTATTAAAATGAAGTCTACTTTTGTTCATATAACCCAGAGACTGAAAAGACAGACAGAAAACATCCCTGCATTCTTACATTATTTTATCCAGATGAAGACAGTAGTGCCCAGAGCTCCAAGGGAGGAATTTACTGAACCTCTGTTATCAGGGAGTGTGAAACTCAACAGAGCCAAGAAGATTGATCTATTGGGGAGGGGGGAGTTGAAGCTAAACAAAGGAACATCTAAAACTTAAGAGGAATGTTTGAATCATGTATAAGAATTTATGAATATCCAATAGGTTTGTGTTTTTAAGGGACAATCCTTTGTTAGTAAGGTGTGCTCTTGGCTGAATGCTGAGGCACCTGGCCATATTTGTTCATTTTGCCTTATTTTTGTCTCCTAATTGTCTTTCTATTAAACTTTTTAAAATTTTATATAAAAAAATGTGAACCTCGTTTTTCACACATTTAAGTAAGGAAAAGATTAATTCTAATTCTAAGTCAACATATATGGAAGCTGAAGATAAGAATCTTTAAAACTGTACAATAATCATATGAGATGGAAATAATTTGTAATACAACAGAGCATTGCAATGCTGACTTTCCTGTCTTTCTGAGTATAAATATTTTACATCTAGAAAATCTGTAAAATTTTTTATTAATCAAAACCCAAAATGATTAGGCTATCTAGATAAAGTATGCTACATATAATTATAGCATATATATATATATATTAAATGCATTATGATAGTATCCAACCTGAGTTTCAAGTACTTCTACCTGATTTAATTTAATTGTGCATTAACTATTACACTTGGGAAAAGTAATATAAATATTAAGTTGATCATCAGATAGGCTTTTGCTGAAATCCAGACTTTGTCAGATACAACAATTCTTCATACTCAAATGACACTTACATTATATATTTTGCATTTGGGCATTACCTGAACACTGTGTTTCAGACTGGAATGGGGGGAGAGGGGGAAGTGGGTACAGGGAAAAGGGAGGAACTGGGGATTAAGGGGCAAATGAGTAAAATTATTATTTACCTGACTTTTATTAGTTGTGCAAAAATATTTGGTTGTTAAAGATGAAGTTCATGATCACCTGATGAATCTGGACATAAACAAATCTATGTGATCCAATGAGATGCATTAGAGAGCCCTGAGAGAATTGGCTGATGTAGTTGCTAAGCCACAGTCCGTGATATTTGCAGTCATGGCAGTCAGGTTAAGTCCCAGGTGATTGAAAAAAAGGGAAGCATTGTACCCATCTTTAAAAGGGATAGAATGGAGGACCCTGGGAACTACTGACCTGTTGGTCTCACCTCTGTGCTGGGAAGGTCATGGACCAGATCCTCCAAAAGCTGTGCTGAGGCACATGAGGGACAGAGAGGTAATTTGGGACAATCAGCAAAGCTTCACTAAGCACCAGTCCTGTCTGACCAACCCAGTGGCCTTCCGTGATGGGATGACTACATCAGTGCACGAGGGCTAGAGATGCCATTTATTGGGACTTTTGTAAAGCCTTCAACAGACACAAAGCTTTCTCCCACCACATTGCTGAGAGACCGGATTTGATGGGTGGACCGTTAGGTGGATAAGGACAGATGTATCCAGAAAGTAGTGATCACAGTGATGATGATCAGTGACAAGTGGTGACCCTCAGGGTTTCATATTGGAATGACTGTTATTTAATACCTTCATTAAAGACATAGATGAAGGCACTGAGTGCACCCTCAGCAACTTTGCAGATGACACCAAGCTAAAGAGGCAGTTGACATGCCTGAAGGATGGGATGCTGTTGTAGTGTGCTTCTTGTTAATGGTATGTTCAGTTATTACCTAAGTTGATGGTTTGGTCCAAATGAGACCCTCCCACCCCATGTCGTCAATCTACCCTAAGTCTCCTGTCAATCTGTCTTAGACCCACCACACACTTGGAATTCCACTTCAGAAATCCCCTAAATTTTGACGCTTGATTGGTCCATGTGACCCAACTTTTCCCCCCTACCTCCCTCATTGGATGATGATTTTGTGAACCCTGCCTTTTACCCTCCCCAGGATATCTCTGATTAGCTGATGCTTTTTACCCTCCCTATGAACCGCCTCCCTATTTCAGCTGTTGCACGCTCGCATTTTCTGTCTTTTGCCCCCAAGATTCCCCAGAGCAATAAATCCTCTGTTATCCCATGCAAAAGACCTCCCTCTCGTCATTGCCTCCTCAGAGCACAGACTGACAGCCGAAAAGCCATAGAGCAAATGCTCTAGTCGCACCTCGGGTCATCCTGCTCCTGGGGTGTGACCCACTCCTGTCGCAGGCCGAAGTGGTAGAGCCAGATAAGCTCCGGTGAGATGCAATAGGATGCCATCCAGAGTGACCTGGACAAGCTTGACAACAGGGTCCATGGGAATCTCATGAGGTCTAACAAAGATTTCATGCAAGGTGCTGCACCTGGGTCAGGGTAACCACTGATATTAATACAGGCTGATGAACAGACCCAGAATAGCCCTGCTGAGAAGGATTTGGGGGTGCTGGTGGGTGAAAGGCTAGACATGAGCCAGGAATATGTAACTGCAGCCCAGAAAGCCACCCTTGTCCTGGGCTGCATCCAAAGCACTGTGGGCAGCCGGAGAGGGAGGGGATTCTGCCCCTCTGCTCCAGTGAGACCCCACCTGCAGTGCTGCATCCAGCTCTGGGGTCCCAGCACTGAAAGGACATGGAGCTGTTGGAGTAAGTCCAGAGGAAGTCACCACAATGATTACAGGGATGGAGCATCTCTTGTACAAGGAAAAGCTAAGAGAATTTTCGTTTTTCAGTCCAGAGAAGAAAAGGCTTTAGGATGACTTAATTGTGACTTCCAATACCTAAAGGGTAGACAAAGATGGAGAAAGACTTTTTACACGGGCATATAGTGATAGAACAAAGGACAATGGATTGAAACTGGAAGAGTGTAGGTTTATATTAGATATTAGGAATAATTTATTCTCAGAGTGCTGAGGCACTGGAACAGGTTGCTGAGAGATGCTGTGGATGCCCCATCCCTGGAAGTGTTCAAGGCCAAGCTGGATGAGACTTTGAGCAGCCTGATACAGTGAAAGATGTCTCTGACCAAGAGAAGTGGGTGGGAACTATGATCTTTAAGGTTCCTTACAACCCAAGCCATTTTATGATCCTATGATTTACTGTGGTCCAGGCTTGATTTATTAACAGTTGAAATAAAAATCACATTGTAGGGATGTATAGGACTATAGCAGGTTATGATTACTTAAGTAGACTTCAGTGGCCAACCAATGCTAAGTTTAATAGCCCACAAAATATTAGCAGTGCTGGTGTATGTTATTTTGTTTTTACACAGTTAGCATCTAGAGAATCAGGCCTATTGAATGCATTTATTCTGACTTTTTAAACCACTCATTGTAAACAAACCAAAAGAACCTAGCATTTTTTTTGCAGACACTTGGCAGTTTAGAATCAATTAGGGAAAAGATGCAATTGTCAGTTCCCATCAATGAGTAAAGGAGAAGGAGATTTCTGAAAATTTGCAGCTGGCATGGATATCTGGCCCCAAGAGATGAAACAGCAAATTTAATCATCATGAACAACATGCTACTGAAAATATGACCCAAAGAAAAAAAGTTGTATTCATCCACTAAAAAGCGTACAGGTAAAAACACACAGAGATTTAACATGAGGAAGGACTGTACAAACCCACATGTGATTAAACCCACATAAAAACAATTCCTCCTCCCAAATATATAGATAGGTATGTTGAGATTTTTTTTCCTTGTTCAAGTTGTCATTCAGTAGGCATCGTGCTCACAGCAAAGAACCCTTAATGGGTTTATACAGCTGTAATATGGAATGGTCATCTTCTGAAAAGGAAGTTCCTAAACTCTTTCCAACTATTCAAATACAGACTGTATAAATATGGACTTATTCTCTGTATGTAGAACTGATTTTCACAAGTTCTACAGGATTTAGTCTTTAAATTTAGCACACAAACCCACTCTTCTTCTAACTTTACCCTTTTCACTTCAGATATTCTTCATAATTTATGTCCATTATACTACCTTTGGTCTGATTTTCCACTGCCCATCTAATACTTTTGACTAAGACCTCAGTGCTACCACCCTTAAATACAGTGCTGTTAATGATGTCTCCTCAGACAAAATCTCTTACAATAGAGTCAGGTTACCATTTCTGTTACAGCTTGTTGTATAATTTAATCCTGTAGCTGCTTTGGAACTTTACATTTAATTTAGATGAACATTACTATATTTTGAGGGACACTACTGCATTTAATAAAAAGGGAACCTAACCTAACAACAATCATGAAATCTATAGAAAATTACAGAAAATCTCTTTCTGTCCAAATTGTTATCTCAATTGATATAAAGTTAAAAAATTTCTTCTTTACTTGACAAAACTGTCAATGAGTATCCTCTGAAAGTCTATTTCAGTGTTTAATGGCTTAATTCAGTAAAGTCCACTGGCAATACAATTCTAATCAATAATGCTTTTAGCATAATTTACATGAGGGAAGTTTGGAGTAACAAAATGGAGACCAACTAGTAAATACAAATTATGAGGAACAAACAAGTACCTGAGAGACAAGAGAACTGGAAATTTCAAAGATCATTAAATGACAGAAAGTTACTCAGAAATGGCTGTACGCAGAAAACATTGCAATATAGCACAATATCTACTTTGTGTCTGTCAACAGATGACATACAGAGCTATGTGTATTAATTCAACAATTCTTTATCCTGTTAAATGGTTCTTTCTGTTTCCTTCCAAAATGTACTGAAACTGAAGTTTGTAAAAAGTACATAATAAGTATTATTATAATTATAATAATATTATAATATTAATATAATTGTAATTATAAAGTAAGTAATAGCTGCTCTTCCCATTGGGCCAGGCATTAAAACCATATTGATTTTTCTCTTTAAAGAAGTTAAAGACTTCTCTTTGAAGTTTGTCTTCATAAAATTAAGCTTAATAAGATTTCATTGTCTAATAAAAACTGATTGTGATATTTATAGCATGAAGAGTCATCAGTAATTTATCTGAAGAAACAGAATAGATGTGAATGGACAGACTCTGCTGGATAACATGATAATCATTCAAACAGGCATGCTTTACTTTTTTACATTAAGTTTAAGTATGCATTTTCTTTTGGATATAAATTTTTATGTTTATAAAAATCATTTTAGGTTAATAGGAATGATACTTATTAATCACCATTCCATCCATCCATTTGGAAACTTATCTTACTGGTGTGTAAAACTTTGATGAGATTTAGATAAATTCTTAATTCAATCTTTGGTTTTCACTTAACATTTCTATTTTGAAAAAGAAGAATTATGACAAAACATTCAGGCAATTTGCCCCCTTCCATCAGTGTTCTCACTGTGTTTACTCATCCAGTGCCTAAAGCAGTTTAAAACATTATTGTTTGTTTGTTGTTTGATTTTCATCCATCATTTCAGTATCTGAGTTCAGTAGCTGCAATTTTTGTTGATCCACAGACCATACCAATGCTTACCACATTTGGTTCCTGTTTATATCACTTTTTGCCAGGGCTAACTACACTTAGTTACTCAACTCTTGATCAAGACAAGGTTGTGATGTTCTTGTGACATGGACAAAGGACAAACTAAAAGACAAATTACTGTTACATGCCATACCTGCATTTGGACACTGATTCCATAGCTACTTCATCTTTAAATGACTCAGAACAATAAAGAAACATCACTGCCTTCACAACTTCACCTTTTTCTTTTTTTTTTTTGGAGATTCTATGGGAACTACAGATAGATGAGAGATTTTTCAAAGATACCAGGAAAGCATTACCAAGTGCAAAAATTAACATTTCTGTCTCTTCCCATTACAATCTTTAAAATTCATTAAAAAATACCTATTTTCTGACTATACCATGATGAGAATTACATGGGGAGGAAGAAACAGCTAAATTTACGACGTAACAAATGCAAATAAAGTGCTAAGTTTATCAAGTTTCAGTCAAATTTGTGTTTGCTGTTGAGAAAATCCTTATGAATTGCTGAAATGCAGCTATGTTAACTGTTGGGAAGGATGAGAATTTAACAGAAAAGTTTCATGGATGTGAATGCTTAGCAGAAGGTTGTCTAGAAATGAAAGCAAGCTTTGATATATAAAAAGACATTTTTAGTGATAGTTGCTGCTGAAACAGCGGAGAGAACAAAGGTTTAGTCAATTGGGAAGGTTCAGAGCAAAGTTTTAGTCAGTTAGAAGGAGGTTTATGGCTAAAAGTCCAGTAGGTTTAGTGATCTTCAAACAAAGCATACTTGCTACCAAGTAAAAAAACGTAGGCAGACGGAAAGATGACAGAAAGCAAAAAGAATTTTCCACTGCAAAACAAGTTTCAAAGTTTAACATGTAATTGCTCAGACTACTAGTTAGTGACTAACATAGTATAGTAATTCTAGCAGTTTTGATAGGATATATGTAAATGTAAAGGTATTGTGTATGATGTTGGTTGGTTGTTATGTAATAATATGCACAGAAAAAGAAAGATATAATGCATTGTAATCTGAACCAAAGGGGCTTCAGGACACATGGCTTGCCTGTAGCCGGTAGGTCTAGGCCGACCCACAACCCTCTGCTGTAACCTAAGCTATGGAATAAACAGCATTAGAAAGAAAAGCCATCTGAAGTCCCCATCATCCCGTCGGCTCTTACAGTTAACAAGCAGCTATAAAAAGCAAATGCTGCCAACAGATGCCCAGCTCACTTCCTACAGACTTCCCTTTACTCAGACATTAAGTCTTCGCTTAGCAGATGGCTTCACCAGCAGCCAGCACCTCGTATGTTTTCTAGATGGAACTAAATGGAACTTCACTCCTAAGTTTTTATTTTATCAGGTTCCCAGTGACCTAAGTGCTTCTTGAGCTGCACCAAGGACTATGTGAACTAAACCTGCTCAGAGAATATGTAACTTACAGAACAGCTGTGTCCATACATTTACTTTTTTTTTTTTTTTTCCTTTTCCTTCCACATCTTCTTTGAATGACATTTACATTGCTGGTCCAATGAAAGAAAATGCTACATAACTAAATTCTTCAGCAAAACAGTTAGTGAGATGAAATTTCTTTCGACGAATGGTACATGAACATGCCTGAAATTCACAATATATGCAAAGATGATGGTTCCATATATTATTTTTCTTGAAAAAGATATTCCTTCACTCTGTATTCAGAACATTTTAACTAAATTAGTAATGAAACATACGTAACTTCATTAAATTGTCTCTACATACACTTTTTCTTAGCATGACTGTCACACTTTTTCTACATTTTGCATCGGCTTTTGTGATCTTCACTTAAGCGATCTCCAAAATAACCACATCAAAATTGGAAAGGATGGTCTGTGGCATTACTGTAGCAATGCTGAGGCATTCTAAATTCACTCTGAAGAAATTGCCCACATTATCAGCATGTAGGCTGTCCAAACTCCAGTGTGTAAACTGTTACTGTAGAATTAAAACTTTTCTAAATGCCCCAAACATCAGATTTCATAATCATATTCTCAGGAATAATTTTCATTTATGAAATTAATATATAATTTAAAAGTAAAAATTCCATTCAAAAGATGTTCAGTAATTGAATTGAAATTTGAATAATTCTAGGCATAACTTAAAAAGTCTCTTAATTCCCCAACAAGAAAAACAAAGATTCTGGAAATATTTGCAGCAGCTAGTTTGCATATATTCTCATATCTGTTAAAACTGTGCTCCTGTGCAGTAAATGTGTAGGGATTTACCTACACTAGGAAAAAAGATGATGGTCAAACTGCATTTAAATATATTTAATGCTAAGTAACTTCTTTAAATAGCTTGCATTATTTATTTTGAAACTATATTCAACTTCCCTCTGATTATGGCTTAGTCTCAAGGGAGCTAAAAACGGTAATTTAAACAAAAAACTTCAGACAATTGAGCTTTTTTGCTAGTGCTGGACCTTGGATAATACAGACAGATTCCTGGGGAAGATCTTATCCCCCAGTGTAAGTACTTGTCCTCCTGTCTGTACCTGGGAATACAAAGAGCAGTCAGACTGTGAGAAACGAGGCAGGCTTTAGCAAAAGTTCCCAGAATCGAACTGAACCAGTCATTCAGGAGGCTGTAAAATACACTTCTGTTTACCACTATACATTCCAAGAAGGTTAGAGAACAAGTATAACCTGTACAATTCAACAGCAATTTAAAGAGTTTATTGATTTAGCTTGTACCTGAACTGTAGAATGGTTTTTTCGAAGGCAATTTTAACATGAGATCAATTACCAAAGACAACTGCACTCTTTCTCAGTAATGTGTTTTGCCTTGTAGCATCCAGACTCAGATATAGTCTGATATATAGCATCTATACTCAGATATAACTGTTGTGGTTTGACACTGGCCAAATGCCAGGCACTCATGAAAGCCGTTTGCTCACTCTGCTGCTCCAGTTGGGCAGAGGTGGGGGAAAAAAAATTAATGAATGGCCCATGAATTGAGCTAAGGACTGGAAGAAAACACTCTAATGGCAAAACAGGTTCAAATTTAAAGGTATAAGGTAAATTTATTATTAAGAGAGTCAGAGGAGGATAATGAGAAGTAAAGCCTTTGAAACACCTTTTTTCCCCCCTAGCTCCTCCATTTTTCTCACCAACAGTGCAGGGAGAGAGGGCATGGGGATTTTGGTCAGTTCATCATTCAAGATTTGTTTGCTCAGGGAGAGGAGTCTTTCCTCTGCTATGCCATGGGGTCCCTCCCATAAGAAACAGTTCTCCGTGAACTTCTCCAGTGTAGCTCTAATTTCACAAGCAGCAGTCTTGCCAAAACTGCTGCAAAGTGAGTCCCTCCCACAGGCAAACAGTCTTCTCAAAACTGCTATAATGCGGGTCACTTGTCCACAGGGTGCAGTCCTCTAAGGATAGGCTGCTCTAGTTTGGAAGCAAGGCACCACTATCTCTGGAAGCAGGGCCTCTCTCTCCATTTGGGTCTCCCACTGGATCACAGCTTTCTCCAGCATCCACCCACTCTAGTGTGAGTACTTCTCTCACATCCCCTGTGGACCTCATGGGCTGCAGGGGGACAACCAGCTTCACCATAATCCTCACCATGGCCTGCAGAGGAATCTTGGCTCTGAAGCCTAGAGCATCTCCTCCCTTTTTTTTCCACTGACCTTGGTGCTGCCATGTTATTCTTCCTCACATGTCCTCACTTCCTCCTCTTTGACTAGAAGAAAAACTGCTGCTCATAGTTATCACTGTCAACAAGTTTCACCAATTCAAAAATTTCTGTAGGATTTTTCAGTGTCAGGAGGTCGCTCTTGTCTAGGTTCTGTGCTGGGGAGTTGCTTGCCATGTTTTCTCCATTGGTCATGCGGCCCTACTGCCACTGAGCAGGCAGTAGGCACTATTTAGCTGAGGCTCTGGAACTATTTAACGCCACTCCTCATGCAGAGTGGAGAAGGAGAAGCCGATGCTGCTGCCCCTGCCCTTCCCTCTGCAGTACGTCTGGCTAGCGGTGGCCAGGCAGGCAAGGCTTGCTGTGGGCCATGCTGAGATGGTGGCAGCATCACCACAGGATGCACCAGGAATAGTCCCCAGGGGCAGCACCTCACCACTCCTGGAAAAAACTGCCTGTGCACTGTTTGGATTTTCTTCTCAAATATGTCCTCACAGAGGCATTACCAATTGGCCTAGTAGTATGTCCAACTTCAGAGCCATCAGAGATTGGCTCTGTCAGATGTGGTGGAAGCTTCTAACAGCTTCTCACAGAAGACACTCCTCCCCTGCTACCAAAAACCAGGCTGTGCCAAATCAACACAATGAAGGATTTTAATTATGGAAAATTATGGTATTATTAGATATGGAAAGAATTAGTGGCTTACAAGGTGAAAGTTGTATTAAACATATGCATTTTATAATTTGTGCTGATTACAAAATATGGAGTATCAACTTTCTGATAATTCTATCATTATTTGCTCTCTCCCACAGTGAGTGGTTTATTATTCTGAAAAAACCAAAACCATCAGAAACAGCTGCATTTTCAGATCAATTTTTCTTTCCACCTGGTACACTTTCTTACATGAAACCAAGAAAGGAATTGAACATCAGGGAAAAAGTCCCTTTGTATGTACAAGCATACAAATATTTTTAAAACCACACTGAGCCAAAATACAAGGTATTTCCTTTTATATTTCTTTTTCCTGGGGACCAAAATGAAACCTTTGTTTGAATCTTGAAAATTTACAAACCCATGCTTTCCTAGTTATATGCACTACTCATTATCATGGGAGGAATCTCATATTTATTAAAAAACTTCAGAAAAGCAGAGGTGATGTAGATCCTTGCTGATATATTTATACACTCCCAGTTGGGTGAATTTAGGAAAAAATGTCTGCACATACAAAATTATGCACTACTATGCATTTTAGAAATCAAAAGTGATATTTGTGATAAAAACCTTTGGATAGTCATAATTCAAACTCCTGTTTCACACATCCATTTATGCTGCAAGCAAAACCCAGCACAACTTCCCTTATGATTGTGCAGAAATGCCAGAATTAGGAGACATGAACTGTACAGCATTACTAGGATCAAAGCAGAGAATCCAGTTCTTACAGGCTTACCTGCAGCCCAACATGTCTTTCACCTGTATCTTACATTCCCTGATCCTGTTGCAAGACTTGACCAATATACATATTTTCAGGAAGCAATCACCATGCTTGTCTGTCTTGAGTTTATTGATAAAATGCAGTTCAGTTAGTAAAATTCATATTAAGATCAAGTAACTGAAGCATAACAGTAGCAAAGAGCGGTGGAAGACCGTGTCAAAGCTGCAGGACTGTTCTTTGGACAGAGATTATCTTTATTTGCATACAGTACACCCCTAACCATACGCCACAGTTTTAAATGTGAAAATAAGAAATGGAGTTGCAGCACATTATTTACAGCAGAGGCCAACTTATAAATTATGTCAACAATGTGGTTGACATTGACTTCAGTGGAAGGTATATCAGGAGCTATACAAAAATCTGTCTTTATGTTTGGATGAATGATTATGCAAAAATAATTTATGTTCACTTAATATTAAAACTGGTTGCTAATAGCAAAGGTCAGGTTATAAAGTCAAAGTTTGTTGAGTACCCCACCATCCTAATAAACATTTTGTGGCAATCATAACGGCACTCTCTGATATCAGTCAAGATCTTCCTTTCTCATCAGTAAAATTCCAGATAGTTCAGCACATTAAGGGTAATAAGTATTCTAAATATTTTAATGGAAAGTTACAGAAATAATGCTATATAAAAACAGTGCATTTTTTCCGTAACATGCTGTCCAGTAAGAAAATGAAATAAAAAAAAAAATTATGTACACGTCTTATAGACATGAAAGGACAGAATCTTTTGAAATCTAATTGACTGAAACAGATCCAAATGTTTTGTAGTCTAACACTCACAAAACTAGTGCCAAAGTCACCAAAAATTACATAAAAATTAATATTAAATTAATAATATAAAAATTACATGGTCTTTACACAACTCTGTGACTCCTGCTTAACGTACTATGTTTTGTCTTTATTATAAATAAAAATTTGGAATTCGTATGTTTATGCTTCTATTGTGATAAATTTTATGAATGTAAGAGGAAAAAACAGTAACAGTTTTAGTATTAGCTTTTTCCTCATAGCCCTTCTAGACACAAAACAACCATGAGAAATGTGTCTTCCTATAGCCACTGTACATTTGACTTTCTGAATGTAAAATATGACAGCATTTCCCTTGTTTCCCTTACACAGCCTGTTAAATTTACACTTAGCTTCAGGATAATTAATGTATGCAATGTCTTTTCTGAAAGGGTCAACTATTCATTTCTATTTATAGCTGAACTAGTCCATACTAAAGCCATTCTCACTATTATTAGTGCTGTGTCTGCAGGCACAAAACAGGTAGTAATGCAATACTGTGTTGTGTTGCATTACTAGATGTTTCCCAAAGAAAACTACATGCTGCACTCAACAGATCATCTTCTGTAGGCACACAGATTTTTACTTCAAGCTGGAAAAATATGAGAAACGAGAGAATACAACATTAAATGATGAGGTATAGGCAACTTCAGAATTATTTTAATTTGATCTGATTCATTAAATGGCTCTTGCTGGAAGGAAAAAGTCTCAACAAATCTGTAAAACTGAAGGAAGAAAAGCTATAACCCTCATATTCAATAGCCCAGTTATTAGTATCCAGGAGATCTGTGTTAATATTTGCAGCTACTTTAGTTCTTATCTTTGATAATAATGTAAAGCAACACAGTTTTAAAGCACTTACAAGTAACACTGGAGTTCTTGCTAATGTGGCTCACACTTTATAGAGAATTAATTACGCATTCATCATGGTAGGAATAAAACTATCTCATCCCTTATGTGAATGATTCTTTGAAACAGAAAGAACAATTTGCAATATATTAGCCTATTTGGCAAAAAAGTAAACCAGCCATAAATAGATGGGATCAATGGATACTTCATCACACCTTTTGAAGTAACTGATTATCTTCTATTTCATATATTAAACTTCAAACATAGTACAAATCCACACCCTGTACAACACAGAGAACACTTCAAAGATTCTGTAACATTGGAGAGGGCAGGGATGTCGTAGTTAATGAATCAGAACTAATTATCATTCTACCTTACATTTAACCTATATTAAAAAGTTTATGCTTAAAAATATGAGATGCTTAATGCAGCTTATTATTTGTAAAATTCTTAACCCTAAAAAGGAGGCAGAGTATCCTTTCAGGCTCCTGAGATTATTTTGTTACAGTTGTTTCATTGCATGTAGTAACACCAAGACTCCAATATACCTTTAGTTTAAAAAAACTAATGTCTCTCATTGGTAGATAAAAAATTGGGCTCAATCATTTTGCTCTTTTTAGGTGAGCAGGACTGGAAGTAAGGTTTATGAAATCAACTGCCAGCTGGCAGTAGATCCTGGCACAGTATGTCTGAGGAAGGGAGAAAAAACTAAAATATATTAGTTAAAAAAATTACCCAGTGTTGGTATGCAGGGCCCTGTTACCAGTGCTTGAGAAATGGGAATGAGCAGAGATGAGCAAGAATGAGCTGGTGGATGAGGTGTATCAGCAGCTTCGTGGCAGTGGCTGGCACTGCCGCACATCCTGACAGGACAGGGCGTGTGAGGCCCACAAAGAAAGAAGGAAGAAGCAGCAGCAGCAGCAGCAACTCTGTCTGGGTGATGGTGAATTCTCCCATCTGCAATCACTCTGAGAGAGTGTCTTGCTCTCAATCCCCAAGAAACCAGCCAGCCCCCAGCTGTCCCCCACCCACGCCCTCCCTTGCCTCCCTTCCCCTCCCCACCCTGGGCCCAGCTGAACTCTTTGTTTCTCAAGCACCCAAGTACCAGCCATCAGTTTTTCCCTGCAACTAATGGGCAAAAAATTCCATAGATGAGAAGGAACAAAAGGAAGGACATTCAACCCCCAACATTATCCATCTGGAATTTTTTTCTCATACCAAAATGTTACATCAAATTTTAAACCTTTAAATTATATACAAACATCCACTACCTTAATTATATACGTATGTACGTGCAGATACAGATACAAGCACAGTGTCACAGGTAGTAAAACAAGGTCCCCCTTGAGGTATGCACTGGATCTCTCCATCCTTTTGCATCACCCACCAGGTGCAACCTGGTCCCTGAGTCAAGACAACCCCATGAAAGGGATTGTCTTTGCTGGAGGCAGAATTAACCCAAACAATTTTTCCCAGTATACCTCTCATACGTCGTGATAGATTGGCATTTAAGAAAATAAAGAGAAACACCTAAAGAAGTTAAAAGTGCTGGAGGCTGATGGGAGTTTTTCTCTTAGCCAACAACTGGTCATTTCTAAGAATTGACAGCAGTTTTAACCATTGAAAAGTGAGATCAACTTGTGGAACACGACCTTAAGACTTAAGCCTGGGAATTTCTTTGTCTCTTTGTTTCCTGTCTGTGAAAGGTAACTGAGCTTTAGCTGGCTTCCCATTCCTCTGCCTAGGCCATGCGGCCCGGGCAGGGGCTGGGCGGGGGCTGGGCTGGGCCTGCCGCAGCTCCTGACCAGGAGATGGGGCCTGCGGGGCTTGCCCCAGGCCCTGGCTGGACCAGGCCGGTCCCTGGCTCGGCTGCAGTTTTTGCTGTGACTGAATTCACCAGAGACTGCTGAGTAAAGAAAGAAAAAAAGGTCTTGACCTGCGGCAGGCTGAGACAGTGACCACACTCTCCAGAGCAACCATGAAGAATCTTCCATCGCAGACAGCTCCAGCCGCTGCTCCAGCAGAGATCACAGAACCATCTACAAAGCCTGAGCAAGATTTTAACCTTTTCATTACCCAGATGAGACTTGCAGGTTAATCCTTTTTTCCAGAGAAAGAAAAAGAGAGTAATCAATATGTAAAGAGACTTTATAAACTATCAGAGACAGTAAAGAAAAGAATTAAGCTTCAAAAGAGGTAGAGAATAAGGAGATGCTTTAATGAAGCTGAAATATTTTTCTGTTAAAGCTATGGAGATGGACAATAGTGTTCTGAAAAAACTCCTTTAATTCATGACAGAGTATATTGGGAGGAATAGAGTGTTCAAAGTGTAGATTTTGAGCAAAAGGTGGAGTAATTGTGATAGAGTGAGGTGCTGAAACAGAGTGGAGAGAAGCAATAGTTAAAGGTTGAGGTTAAAAGTTGAGGCCTTGAAAGGCAAAGAGAAAACTTCTGTTTCCAGGGAAGCTCACAGAGACAGATGAAGAGAACTTTTGCCTTTGAATAACTCATCCTTAAAAATGACATCCTTAGACTCATTGACCCATACACACCATAGAGTGATGTGAAATGGGAGGAGAAAATCTGATGGCAGATTTTTCCGGGCAGCTGGCATCAGAGAAGTAGAAGCTATAACAGAAATAGTTTTCTTGTGAGAAACTCCATAGATTAGCAGAAGACTTCTGTTTCTCTAAAAAGACTGATGAAAAGACTCTAACAGGAATTGAGACTATTTCAAACACCAAAGTTTTTTTGTCTCTATGTTGTCATGTGAACAAGAGAATGGTTGGGTAGTGGGGAAAAAAAGGGGTTTTCTGGAAGTTTTATTTTAGTGTTCTTATTCTTGTAGTTTTGTTAATAAACTTTCTTTATTCCTTTTAAATTTTAAGCCTGTTTTGCTCTTGTTCTAATCCATATCTCACAGCAAGAAATGAGTAAGTTTTCCAGTGATTTTTTAGCTAGTGCTTTAAAACCACCACACACCACCATCCAGTTGCAATCCTGTACCCATAAGGTCCCAGACCTGAAGTAACCATGTTGCATAAGCCTCATGCCTCCCCCCCACCCCCCATGACCTTTTGCAGATTATGGAGACTTTCGTATGTCAGGGACTCAGTGATAATCTCAACCTCTGGATCCTCTACAGGTTGTAAAGGCCCTCCTTTCTTATCCTTATCCTTATCAAAGGGTGCTGTTGATTTCATCTTAGACTTCCTCATTTCTACAGGGGCAACTACTGCTGGCATGCATGAGTCATGTATTGTTTCATCAGAATGCTCAAGCACACTTTTCACATTTCAAAGGAGCAAACAAAAGCCATCATAGAATATGATAGAAACAAGTAATACTTTCTTTAATGTAATGTATCACTATAATCTTCCAAAATTGCCTGGTCAAGGGGTGGAACGGGGGGAGAGGAAATCCAGCCACCCAGACACGAACTGCCCTTTCCACATGTGCAGGAAACCGCAAAACCCCTCAGAGGCACGGGATTCCCTGACCCCAGCCCCTCAGAGGGTACAGGAAAAGAGGGAGAGGCACGGGGGGAAAGCTGAAAAGGCAGAGAGTGTTGTGGTTACTATGGAAAGTAAAGTGAGCAGTTTGCAGGAGTATTTGAGAGTGAAAGGTCTCATGGGAGAACTTGATGAATTGGACTGAGACTTTCTGGAGTTTTGGAGGCCTGCCCAGGCACTTGGGAGGAGGGGGAGAGGAGACTGGATGAAACCGGCGCCATTTCTAAAACCATATGAGCAGGGAATACCCTCACCCCACCTTCCCCTATGTCAGAGGAGCCAGAGAGAAGGGCAGCAGGACCTAGAATTCAAAGGGAGCAGTGTCTGCTCCCTTCCACTGAGTCAGAAGAGCGGGAGAGGGGGACAGCGGAGTCTGGGTTCAGGGCGAGTCGACCCTGCCCCCTTCCCCTGCGTCGAGGGGGCGGAAGAGTGGAACAGTGGAGCCCGGGGTTTGGGGTGAGTTGACCCTGCCCCCTGTCAGGGCTGACCACCTACAGGTGACATCAGAAAAGGGTAGCATAGAGAGGTCTGCCCAAGAGGTGAAACCACGAAATGCTGCGGACACGGTGGGTCAGCTGAACCGCAAAGCATAATGAACCCTGGCCAAAAGGGTGACTTAGGAGTAGTGCCAAAGAGACGCCCCCGACACGCAGCGAAGGCAACTAAGGGACTGACCAAAGTTGCTAAGCCATGCCCCACTGCTGGAACCGTGACACGATCAATGACGCAGAGCCCAGCTCAGCGAGGCGGAGGCTGGCACCGCCCCCCGCCAAACCACGCAGGCACGTTCAATCGATAACCCGGAAATGGGGAAAACAATTGTGATTTCTGTTCAGAGTCCAGTTTCTGACACAAGTAGCATTCACTTTAAAAGGGATTTATCTCCTAAAAAGGAGTTTCTACCTAAATATAGGCTTTTAGAATTTTTTTTCAGGTTCAAACCAAATCCGAGACAGAGCCGCAGTCAATTAATGGAGCAACAACGCCACCTTGTGGAAAAATAGCATCACAGCAGCCTTTAACTTTTTCTACAAATACAAATCAGAACATTTCGGAAAAAAAATATTATATCTATCACAGCAAGTGAAGGGATTCCTCTGTCATTGATTCAAATACTAAATTTTCTGCTTCAAGCTGATATTTCAGATTTTCAAAAGACTGCTCCAAAGGACTGGTTCTCAGGACAGCACATCTCTGACAAGATGACAATTTTCTCCAGTTCTTAAAGATTTAATGGAAGCTGTATGCACTCACAATCCACAATCATTGGATTTTTCTACTATACTTACAGCTCCTCAACAACCAAAGCTACAATCTATATAAATTCTCCCTCAAAGAGAAGGAGAAGGACCAGATATGCAGGTACTTACAGTAAAAGGTCTTAAAATCTTAGAAAATTCGGGGACTTAGAAAGGAAGTTAGGTTTGGAAAGCCCTGGGAAAAGTAGGCCCTGGGAAGTGTTAGGCCTTGTGCTTGCTAAAGATCAGGTCAAACTGTACCTGTGTAATCAGTATATGATAAATGATACAATTGTTAGATATGATTAGATATAATTATTGCTTAAAGAACATGAGGAACAATGTTAGGGGGCTGGGGGGGATCACAAGAAATCCATGCTTGGGTAAAAACAATGCAAACAATGTAAGTTAATAATTAATATGTAAGTTGTATAATGATAGAGTATAAAACATGCTCAACTCAAAACCAAATCGGGTCAGATTTGGGTATGTGTACCCCTGACACCCAGAGCTCTTCAATAAAGCACTTTCATATAATCATTCTGTGATTATGTGTGTTCCTGAATGCTAACAGTACTTCTCAAGAAAGGAGGTGATGCTTTCAGAGAAATTGAAGACATTACAGTGTTGCCAGTGAGGCTTGGAAGAAGAGATGAGGTTCCTAGATGGGAGCCTGTGGACCATTCGCTTTTAAACGATTTATTAGATGCTGTGGAAAGAAAAGGACTTGGTTCTCCATATTTTAAACAATTGTTAAGGGATCTTTTTTGCAGCCATGAAATGATATCATATGACTGCAAATATACAGCCTCAACAATTTTCACAGATTCAAAATATATACCGTGGAATTCAAGATGGAGAAAAGCTCTCCTTGAACTTGAGGAAAAAATATGCCAGAGGACCATATGCAAACATCACAGTGGCTCAAATGGCAGGAGATGTGCCATATCATAAGCTAGAAACTCAAATATCAGACCTGCCTCCACAAGTGCTTCGAGATGTTGTAGAAGCAGCTGAAAAGGCACTGCTGCAAATTCAGCCTCCTGGAACCTCAGAAGGCATCTACACAGAAGTGAAGCAAGGCCATTTAGAGCCTTTTACTACCTTCATTGATGGCCTCACACAGGTGATTGACCAGCAGGTGATGGATGAAAATGTGAAGCCACACATGCTTCAAGGCCTTGCCTTCGCAAATGCTAATGCAGACGTATCATCAGTGCGTTGCCTGGATATCCAACTATCAAAGAAATGATAGAGGCATGTAGCAAGATAGGCACTCCAAATGTTGCGAGTATTTCAACAGAAGAATTTGAGAGAATGCTCGAAGAACAACGCAAAGGATTTATAGAAATCGTAAGGAGTATGGAGTCAGGTTTTCAGCGACTCATCTGTGCAGATGTGATAGAAGCATCGCTTCATGAGGGAGCATGCCTTCAATGTGGGAAACTGGGACACATGAAAAAGGGCTGCCCATTGCAGAAAAAGGTACAAAGCCTTTGTCTCAGGTGCCGAAGAGGAAAACATCATCCCAGCTGATGTTATTCAAAAACAGATGTAGAGGGGAAAACCTCTAGCTCTGCCGGGAAACTCCAAAAAGAGTGCAAAGAGTCACCACGTGACGACACAAATGGTGGCTGAGGAACAGCCTCAAAGTCAATTCCATTAAAGGCCTCCAGTCGGAGAACGCTCATCGGGGAACGCCAATCAGATTCCCTCAGCAAGACCATTTGTCAATTTCCCAGTGATCCAGACTTATTACCATCAGGTGCACAATGTGAATTGGCAATATCTATGTTTGTGTGTTTTTTGAATGAGGACCATGCGGTACTCCATACAGGAGTCACTGGAAGGTAGTGAAAGAGGCAAGATTTCCTGATTATAGGCAAGGACGGATGCAGTATTTTGGCACTTGTTATTTATCCATGTGTTGTTTCTGCACACCAGAATGAAGAATTGATGGTTTTAGCTCAAGCTTTACGTCCTCCATTGATCCTTCTGCCAAAAACTTTAATAGCTAAAGCCATTGCTTTGCCTCCACATGCAAATTATCCAATCAGGCCATTGATCAGTGGGCAAGTTTTATCATTAATGAGTATATGGAAGTTCACGCCACCTGGGTGAAGCAGATAAGCCATGATAGACCTGTAATCACCTGTATTATATAATGGCAAGACGGTCTCAATCCAAGGGACGATGGACACAGGTGCTGATGTCACAGTCATCTCACATCTCTTCTGGCCCCAGGAATGGAACTTAAAAACTCCCTTGAGTACCCCTTCAGGCATTGGAGCGAACACCTTGTGCCTGCAAAGCGAACATCCCATCATAATTACAGGGCCAAGACAGAAAACGGCCATTGCTCGTCCTTTTGTGGTGCAGAGACCTTTCACAGTATGGGGAAGAGACATTTTATCCCAATGGGAAATGAGAATAGAAATGGATTTTTAATAGGGGTCACTGAGGCACTCACTACCTTGAAACTGACTTGGAAAACAGAGAACCCTATTTGGGTGGATCAGTGGCCCCTGGGAAGAGAAAAATTGAGTGCCCTCAAAAAGCTGGTAAAAGAACAGTTGCAGAATGGCCGCATTAAGCCAACGACCAGTTCCTGTAATTCTCCAGTTTTCGTGATTCAGAAAAAATCATCAGGGTCACGGAGATTGATTCATGATCTCCACAAAATCAATGAGGTCATTGAAGAGATGGGACCCCTTTAGCTCGGACTTCCGTCTCTTTTGATGATTCCAAGACATTGGCTGTTGAAGAATGGCTTGCTTCTCGAGGCCATAGCTCCTTAGAAAGCCTGCATAACCCTGACTTTGAGCTAGCATGAGTCCTTGGCAAAATATTGTATCAAAGAAATAAAGAAGACTAATTGTTAATAAGACAATGAAGAATAGATGAGAATTTAGGATGAGAAATCTGCTAAATGTGGGTGCATTTCTGCCATGGGTTCCACACTCCTGCCTCCTGTTTCTATCCCTGCGGGACCTGGATTTGCTCACTTTGTGCCTTTTGAGTTTTATGTTCGCAGAGCTGAGACCCAGCTGCGGGGAGATGGTGGCTTCGGGTTCCCTGGACCTCCCTGGGTTCACGGACTGCTGTTCTGACAGCCAGGGGTGATCCTGAATGGGTCTGCACCCGGTCCATCCTTGGTGAGATGCTGTCAGAGACTGGCTTCTGTGGGTTTTGACACTGGCATGGACATCACGATTGTCAAGTTTGCTGATGGACCCGATGCTGACACATTCAACACAAAGAAGAACTTGATACTGACTCTTTGTTCAGCATTTTCTGTTGTCTTCTCTCATGATAGACTAGTCACCATCCGTGACATGATGCAAGGACAATTGGATCACAGTGATCTGGAGTTTCAACCAATCCCTGGGACATTCCTGTTTTCTGTATCAAGAAGAAGTCTGGGAAATGGAGGTTATTACAATACCTCCAGAAAGTTAATGCTATGATGGAAAGCATGGTGATGTTGCAGGCTAGCATGCCTTCACCTGCCATGCTTCCTGCTGATTGGCTAGTCCTCATTGTGGATCTGAAGGATTGTTTTTGCAATTCCTTTGCATCCCGATGACAGACCAAAATTTGCTTTCTGGTGCCAGCTATCATTAATGCTGAGCTCACACAGAGATATCAATGGAGATTTTGCCATAAGGCATGCAAAATTTGCTGGCATTTGCCGATGGTATGGGGCTTTAGCCCTCTCTGGAGTTTGCAAGTGACTCCTGAAACAACCTCCTTGAAATTATTTGAGGGTCAAAATAATTTTGGGACAAACAGTCCTGCATTTGGAGGTGCAATTATTTTATTTATTTTTTTGCATTCAGTGCAGACACTGCATGAATGATGTCCAAATATTAATGGACTTTTACATGGTTGTGTCCCTATATGGGACTGACCACGACAGAACTGTCTCCCTTGTTTGGTCTATTAAAGGGGGACTCTGATTTTAAAGTCACCTCTGACACTGACCCCACAGGCACAGTAGATGCTGGAGGAGGTTCTGTGAGCAGTTTCTGCTCCTTAAGTTTATTACATTAATCTTTCCATTGATGTCGCTGTTTTGTTTTTTTGGGCTTTTTTAGAGAGTCATGAGGCTGGATCAGCCCAATTGATGGAATTACAGACTGCTGTCATAGCATCTCATAGGTTTTCCCAGGCACCTTTCAATTTGGCCATGGATTCTGCCTCTGTGACCAAACTGAGAGCCATCCACAAGCAGGTGTTGATTTTGGACATTTGTTTCATTTATTTTTTTGGGGTTTCTGTTGTTTTTCTGGTTTTTTTGTTTGGTTTTTTTGTTGTTGTTTTTTTTGTAATAACGAAAGGGTGAGATATCACCCTGAAATTACAGCCTTCTGATTGTATGGAGTATTGTATTTTTCTATTATTTATTTTTTGATTGTTTATAAAGTTGCTAGTTGCTTTGTTCATTTTTCTTTTTTTCATTTCTTTTTGTTACACTAAAAAGGGTGAGATGTCTCCCTGAAAACTCAGCTTCTGAGCTTGCTAACATAGTTTTCTAAGGACTTTCCCAGGACAGTAACTGTAAACATAGATATGTGTACATTCTTTCTGTTACATGTCTTGTGATGGGCATTTCTCATGGCCAGTGCAGTGAGAAAGTGTTATCCTGACCATCCAATCCCTGGCCATGGTAAGAAGCCTATAAATCCTGGGAGGAAAACTAAACTTTGCTCTTTCCTTCACCACACCTCAACCTGTGTTCGCGTGATCTATTGATCTTCAGCAGTAACAATATTAGATCTCCCAGAACTCTCACGCCTGAAGCTCGGGATGCCCTCAAGAAGATCACTGAAGCCCTTCAGCAAAGACAAGCACATAATTTTTCAATGACTCTCCCCTTTTCTTTGGGAGTGTTAGGGGAGGGCATTCAATTGCATGGTCTTATATTCCAATGGGATGATTCAGAAAGAGATCCTTTGTTGATAATAGAATGGGTATTCTTGCCCTACAGATATCCTAAGATGATTTATACTCCATTAGACATGGCAGCCCAGATAATTACCAGGGCCAGACCAGATTGTTAACTATGGCAGGCAAAGATTTTGCTACAATCTACCTGTCTCTGAAGAAAAATTATTTAGATTGGGCATCGCAAAAATCAGATGATTTGAAAATTGCATTGCTAAATTTTTCAGGTGTTTTTTCAAATCATTTCCCAAGCCATAAACTGCTGCAGTCAAAATTAAGTTACAGAGAAAAACCAAAAATAAGTGAGGTACCATTGGATGCAATAACACTATTTACCAACAGTTCAGGAAAAATGCATAAATCAGTCATAACATGGCAGGATGCAACCACAAAAAGATGGGAATCAGATATTCAAACAGTACAAGGCTCACCTCAAATTGCAGAGTTAGCAGCAGTGGTCAGAGCATTTCAATTATTTCAAGAACCTCTCAATTTAATCACAGATTCAGACTATGTTGCAAACATTGTCAAAAGGATAGAAGGATCTCTTCTGAAGGAAGCTGATAATGAGAATTTGTACCGTTATCTTGTGAGTATGAAGAAATTATTAGAGCAAAGGGATAATCAGTGTTTTGTTTCTCACATCAGAGCACATTCTTCTCTTCCAGGATTTTTGGCAGAAGGAAATGCCTGAGCAGATAAGTTAGCCATGGTTATTTTGGATACCTTGCCAAACATTTTTGAACAAGCAAAATTGAGTCATGCATTCTTTCATCAGAATGCTCAAGCACACTTTTCACATTTCAAAGGAGCAAGCAAAAGCCGTCATAGGTGCTTGCCCAGATTGTCAGCTGGTACAGCCTCCTGTACCTACAGGGGCAGTGAACCCAAGAGGATTAGAGAGTTTACAGTTATGGCAAGCAGATGTCACAAAACATCCACCTTTTGGAAGATTCAAGAATGTCCATGTGTCCGTAGACACTTTCTCAGGTGCGGTTTTTGCCTCTCTTCACACTGGAGAAACAGCAAAACATGCATGTAAGCATTTTTTGCAAGCATTTGCATCATTAGGTGTACTTAAGGAAATTAAAAGAAATAACAGGCCAACTTACAAGAATCACACTCTCGACAAATTCCTGAAAAAATCATGTGTTCACCATACTACTGGCATCCCCCATTCTTACACAGGTCAGGCAATTATTGAAAGAACACATCATACTTTAAAATCTATTTTAGATAAACAGAAGAGAGGCAGAAGCTACACCTCAGATGCGACTGAATAAAGCTTTGTATGTTTTAAACTTTCAGAACAGCTCCTTTGCAGAACCTACTCCACCAATTATCAGCCATTTCTCAAATAGTACCCAGGCAAAACTGAAGGAGAAACCTTTGGTTTTGATCAGAAATGTAGAGTCAGGATGGATTGAAAGTCCATTTCAACTCATTACCTGGGGAAAAGGGTATGCTTGTGTTTCCACAGGTGAAGGACAAAAAATGGGTTCCCACAAAGCACGTGAAACCGTATCAAGCCAAGAAGCAAGCAGACGGAGATCCCAGAAACTGAGAAGCAAGCACACAAATGTGATCCAACATGAAAACAGCATCTGACATCGTGAGAACAGACAACCTACATGCAAAAATTAATAGACTGGGAACTCTGTTAGGGAGGGTTGTTCAGAGATCTGAGAATTCCTATAAAAGATGAAGTTGGGGTTTTTTTGCAGAGAAAGGAGGAGATGTTAGAGTCTGAGGCACAAAGTTTGACCTTGTCTCTGATGCCTAGCTCTGACATCCAAGAAAACATTGAATTTCATATAACACCATGAAAATAACAAACAGAAAAACTAAAAGTGTGTGTAGATTAGAGAGTTTTCTTAAGTCACTAGGTGAAAAAGTTAAAGTTTAGCGTTTAAACTAGTTTAGAGAACAGAAGACAAGATAGAGGGTTTAGGGTGTTGTCTCTTCCTTCTTCTTTCTTCTTCATCTTCTTCTTCTAGAGGTTTCTGGGTAGTAGCAAGTGATTGGATAGAGAATGCCGCAGTGCAGCATCCAGGTATTAGGTCATTGGGTGACTAAGAAAAATAATTTACGTGTCTATTGTTAATTGGGTGAAAATAAGTATAAAGATAAAAGAGCTGTGTATTTTAGGGCCATTTTGTGCCTTTTGAGCCAACTTGAGCCAGGCGATGGTGGGTTGAACTTGAGCAGAAAGTCTGGGGAAGACCTGCCAAGTCTTTTGATTATATATTAATAAACGCAAGAAACAAGAAGCTAACAAGCCTTTGAAGTATCCTTCCTGAAATAGAACTGAGATAAAGGAAACTCTCCATGAGGAAGTATCCCAAGGGGCTCAGTCCTGAGGCAACCGAAATCTCTGGCAACAGTCCCACTCTGACATGTATGACCCACAGACCACCATTCCTCAGGTGCGTCCCTGACCTAGTGCAGGTGACCCACAGCTGTAACTCCTTCAGAAATACCCACTTGAGCACTGCACACCTCCTTCCAAGAGTACATTTCCAGCCACATTTATAGCAACTTATCTTCATCAATCAACTTCCAAGGCCATACCCTCCACATCTTCAGCAGAATTGTCCTGCCCCTCTTTCTTAAATATGTGTGAACAGGGAGGCCATACGCTCCTCTAATAGGTTGCAGTGTCGGCATGTGATGGAGCGTTTATATCCATAAATGGAACCAGAAGAAGCAGCATGCAAAAGCTTGTGGCCTCTTCTTCCTATGCAGGGCACCTCAGAAAATTTCTAAAGCCCTACTCAATGTACTCAGAGAAGTTGTGAAAAGTTTAACAAATATTCACCAAAAATTGATTTGCAATTTTTTTAAGCAAATGCAGACATAAAGGCTCTCTGAAGCAGACTAAATATACTGTATAATATACAAAACAATGTGTATCTTGCATGTTGCATTTTGCTGCAGGTCTGCAGATTGGTTTATGGAGATTCAATACAAATTACAGACAGTGGCTGCAAACTAAAGTCATCCTCCAAAAGTTAAGGCAATGAGAGCAGTAGGTGCAGTTTGCTTAACTCCTTCACATTACTGAACAGGCAGGGCTGTTGGAGTCAGAGCCACAGAAAATATTCCCTTATCTGTCCTGACAGGCTCTGACACCCAAGAGAACACAGAGTTTAGCCTAAAGCCATGGAGACAGCTTCTAAAGTTAAGTAAAGAAACTAATAATGTGAGTGTGTAAGTTAGTGTGAGTTATCCTAAGTCACTGGATGAAAAAGTTAGAGTTTGGAGTTTTAGTTCTATTAATAAGTGAATCCAAGATGGAGGCTTTGGGGTGTTGTCTCTTTCTTCTTGTTCTTTTCCTTCCTTCTTCATTTCTTCTTCTAAGGATTTTTGAGTAGTACTAGGGGATTGGATAAAAAAGTCTGCATTGCAGCACACAGGTGTCAGGTCATTGGGTCACTAAAGAAAATAAGTTACTTGGCATTTTATTATTGGATAAATAGACACATAAAAGGCCTTGGAGAGATTCTTTATCCCTCCATTTTGCACCTTGCTACCCTGCTGTATATAGCTCCTTGTACTTTGTATATATGTAATATAGGTAAGTGTCCTGGTTTAGGGCAAATTTGGGAGAAAACCTCCAGTGGGGCTCCACCCCCGGGAAGCAAACCCACATGGCCCTTTTCTCCCACCCCCCAACCAGTTTGGGAAGAGACTTCTCTGAGAGAAGTGGAAAAAACCTGTTTATTTCACAGGCACAGCACTACCCAGCACAAAAATGAATGATATGAAATTACAAAACCTCTTGCAGTTCAGAAGAGATGACAAACTTCAGAAGGTCTATTTCCTGTGGGTGTTCGCTCTGTTATCAGTCCCTCTGGTGCTGGAAAATGCCGCTGCCCAGGCTGGGCTCCGTGGGTAGTCCACGGGTGCAAGCTCCCGGTGCTCCCCCGAGTCCCCAGTCCAGAGCAGGTTCGATTTGTTTCAGAAAAAGAGAAAGAAAACAGTCCAGGAAGACCCCTCTGCACCGGCTAGTTGGAAAGCCAAGGCGATCTGTGTCTTGTTGTCTGTCTGTGCTGTAGTCAAAACTCTCGATGCGGGGGGGAGCAAGTACAGTCTCTGATAACAGACTCGGTGCTTCTTTTCCACTCACTTTTACTCTTAGATGGAATTTTAAAAATACAAAACCTGTGTCTGGCTCAGGTGGACGAATGGGGATACAATTTAACATCATAATCAACCCAGGACAGTAAGAAAGAATAAACACCTAATTCTGACCATGAGAAAACAGCCTCTCTCTCTCATCAATCTCAGTCCTGGGAAAAGAACCCAACCCCAAGTGTCTCTGCAACACAGGGCAACACAACAGCTGCAATTAATGAAGTAATTAGACTTCATTAATAAGAAAGGCTAAGCCTAGAATATATGTTTTTGAAGTCAATATGGAATCATAGAATCATTTAGTTTGAAAAAGACCTTTAAGACCACTGAGTTCAACTGTTAACCCAGCACTGCCAAGTCGACCAGTAAAACACAAGTGCCTAGAAAAACATCCTTCTAGATTTATAATGAAATAAGGATTCCTCTTGATTTTCACAAGCACACCCTTGCCTCATTTATCCCATGAGTATATGCTAGAAAGATCATCTTAGACCCATTCATTTACAATAATTACAATATGCTTATTCTACATATTTCACTTTCATTCCAAATGAAAGCCAGGAAAAGGACACTGTTGTTTTAGACTCTTTCAGTATGCTTTAAGAAAAATGCATAAAGCTTTATACAGTGAAATGTGATCTTTTACTCAGAACTTTAAAAGCTTTTCTTTTCACCATATTCTTTCTCTAAAATTGTATTATGTTCCTGAAAGTTTGGTGAATGGTAAAAAAGCAGAAAAATAAATGGCTTACAACATATGAATTCAAACCAACAGTGATAATTTTAACTGTTTTATTCTATATATCCATACAGATAATTCTTCCTCTGAAGTAGCTGCCACCAAGAACATGGCACTAAGTGTGTATTTACATTACTACAAGATGACAATTTCTACCTTCTCATGTTTTTAAGAGTTTAGAAGTGTCTGGGACTTCTGATCAGAGTTTTAGAAGACACTCTAAAAGTGACGATTGAGCAGATGCTCACATCTCTAATTTTTTTATTTCATATATTTATATTCCCTAAATGATGATCAGCTCTAGATTGAGGGCATAATTATTCCACTGATTAAAAATTGAAGCAATAATTAAAAATTAGCAACTAACTTTTCCTAATACATTAATACAGAAAGCATTATCAGTGTCACAGCAATCTTAACCTAGAAATACTTGGAACACATGTAGACAATGTCAAGAACTTAAAAAACATGCTTAGCCATTTTTTTCAAAGAACAACTGTGGCACTTGGGGACACAGTTTGGTTCTGAACATAGTGGTGCTGGGGTAATGGCTGGATTCAATGATCTTGGAGGCTCTTTTCCAGCCTTAACAATTCTATGGTTTACTGGCATCTGATTTAATTTCTTGCTTATATTGAGTTAAAAATTAAAGTGCACTTCTTAATATTAGCATTATCTAAGAAAGTGCTATAAATTATCAACAAAGCACCCATGCGTAATCAAAATAAGTGGATAATAATAAAAACATAAAAGTAGATATTTTTAAAATATGCTGTTGGTATTCAGAAAACAGATATAGTTAGAAGTGCCAGAATGTAGTGGTTTTAAAGCAGTAACTAAAAAATTACTAGAAAACCTACTAATTTCTTGCTGTGAGATATGGATTAGAGCAAGAGCAAAACAGGCTTAAAACTTAAAAGGAATAAACAAAGTTTATTAACAAAACTACAAGAATAAGAACACCAGAATTAACTTCCAGAAAACCCTTTTATCCCCCACTACCCACCATTCCCTTGTTCACATGACAACATAGAGAAAAAAACTTTGGAACTTTGGTGTTTAAAACAGTTCCAATTCCTGCTAGAGTCTTTTCATCAGTCTTTTTAGAGAAACAGAAGTCTTCTTCTGCTAATCTATGGAGTTTCTCACGAGAAAACCATTTTTGTAATAGTTTTCTATTCCTCTGATGCCAGCTGCCCGGAAATCTGCCATCAGTTCACTCCTCCCATTTCACATCACTCTGAGGTGTGTATGGGCCATGAGTCTAGGGATATCATTTTTTAAGGATGAGTTATTCAAAGGCAAAAGTCCTCTTCATCTGTCTCTGTGAGCTTCACTGGAAAACAGTTTTCTCATTGCCCTCAAGGCTTCAAATCTTCACTCCACTCTGTTCCAGCACTTCACGGTATCACAATTACTCTACTTTTTGCTCAAAATCTACACTTTGAACACTCCATTCCTCCCAATATACTCTGTCATGAATTAAAGGAGTTTTTTTCAGAACATCATTGTCCATCTCCATTGCTTTAACAGAAAATTATTTCAGCTTATAAAGCATCTCTTTATTCTCTCTTCCTCATCTAAAACTTAACTCTTTTTCTTCACTGTCTTCTTCACATTGATTGTCTCTCTCTCTCTCTGTCTCTCTGGGAAAAAGGAGTAATCTGTACATTTTATCCAGGTAGTAAAAGAATTAAAGTCTTGGAAAAGCTGCAGGTGTTCATGGTGTCAGGTTTCAGTCCAGCAGCAGAAACTACAAACTAAACCAGGCTGGCCGGCTCTGTTTCTCCCCCACCCCGCCCTCTGCGGCCTTGTCTGGCCTGGAGATGGGGGGAGGAGGCCAAGACAGACCCTCGTTACCTTGTCAGAAGCCGGAAACACAAAGAGCACAAGACAGCTCTGGCTTTACATCTTAAGGCGGTGTTCACAAGTTGATCTCAATTTTCAATGGTCAAAACTGCTGTCAATTCTTAGAAATGACCGATAATTGGTCAGGAGAAAAAACTCCCATCAGCCACCAGCAGCTTCAACTTCCTTAGCTCCCAAAGCTATCTTAAAGGTAAAGTTACCCCATGACACAGAAGCAGCTTTGGATCATATCAATGTTGATTCTCTACAAATGTACTGAAAGTAGGAAATACTATCAGTAAACCTAGTAGAGAACACGTGCAAGCCTAGAAATATGTACTTCAGGATTCAGATGAATGCCTTACAGGACCCTTCTGAGGAGGTAATCATAACTGGCAGTCACCAGATTCAGTATTAAAAGATGCATCTGACAAGTGCAACATACAACTCATGTTTATTAAAGCAGATTGAAATGAGATTTGGTACTATTTAAGCCCTTTGGCAAGAATTAGTGTTTACTCACTAGCAAGAATACAGATCAGCAACTATATGGAAATTACAACAAAAAAGGGGATAAAAATTATTTTGAAAATTGATTTTAGAAGCCACATGCAAAATCAACCATATTTATTTTAAGTTAAAAAAGTAACTCAGTCATTATAACATTGTAATAAAACTTCAATTTCCTTTCCAAATTCCTGACTCCTTGCAAGACTTGCTTGTAAATTTAACACTTACACTGTTTTTTTGAACAGGATGATTTGCAGAACTACCATTTAAGTTCAACTCAAAGCAAATGTCATCAGTTCTGTTAAAGAATCTGCAAAAGTACACAGGTCTTTGTGGCTCTCAATGGAGAAATAGCATGTTCAAAATTTGGTAAGCAGCACTTCATATTATTAATCTCATAGCAAAGTCAAATTAACATATATGTGGACAAACAAACTGCAGATACATATAGCTGGAATTACTAATTTTAATTTCTTCAAGTTTCCCTCTCCTTTTCCAGTTCTTTAAAAGTATGAACTCAAGTAAAAAAAAAAAAAAAAAAAAATTGTCCAAAAGACATATAGAGGAAAGGGAAAAAAAAAAGTGTCTGAACCAAACCCAGCAACTAAACTAAGAGCATCCAAAAGGTGGTGGTGGTGATTTTGAAAGGCAAGATTGTACACTGATAAAGCTAAATAATTTTTTTCTAGGGACATCCTAATACATGCTTCAAAATGGCTGTCTGACCTAACACTTCCCCAAGTCACAAAACATAGGACATACAGGGACATTTTTACATTATTACAGTATTTTTTCTTTGAAATTTTGGCCAGTGGCAACTTTTAACAGACCTAGCCTTAAACCACTGAACTGACAAGATAACATTATGCTGCTGCTACTCCCTCCTCCAAGGGAAGCAAAGATATGCTAATTATATCTGGAGCTATATATAAACTGTGATCCTTTCCTATAATGCTCATCAAGCACATTACTGAGCTGTAGCACACCATCAAGCTCTGGGCCAAGGCTATATTTAAAGTGGTTGATGTCTCTTACCTAGGAAACAACCAAAGTCAATCAGAATATCGTGAGATCCTGTTATAAATTAGTAAAGGATATCTGTTAATATTAAAAAATACAAAAAAACAACTTAATATCTAGGAATATTAGGAAGCAAAATGGGGCATTGAAAATTTCACTCCAAAGTAATCTGATTATGTTAGAGCTTTTAAATACCTAAACACACACACTTCCACATATAGATCCTACTGCTGGAAAGCTTTCTAGTTTCTTAGTCTTGTACCTCTCTGCAAAACAGACTTCCTCTAAAAATATGATGCAGATGATTCCTCTTCAATTATTTTTTAAATGATAGATGGCTATCAATGACCTAATAACATTGCTTCCATAACCATGTCCTCTGCAGTATTAAGCATATTTTTTAATATTATAGTGAAATGCAACAGATAAACAGTAGGATACAACTTTAGAAAGGAAATTCAATAGATTTCCTTTCCTTTCAGTTTTTGGTTTAGGCTTTTTTCTTGGTTTTAAACAAACATTTCCAAATATCCTTACAGTGAATACCCATAAAGGCTGCAAACTTCAGAGTTTCTCAAGTCCCTATAGTTTTGTACTGGTTTAGGGCAAATCTGGGAGACAGCCTCCAAATGGGGTCCCCCCAGAAAAGCAAATCCAAGCAGCCCCTCCCCCCAACTGGTTCATGGAAAGACATTTCCTTGGAGAGAAGTGGAAAAAAACTGTTTATTTATCAGAAATTGAATAATATTAAACAATAAAACCTCTCACTGTTCAATGAAATGGCAAATCCAGGAAAGAAGTCCTTTTCATGGGGTGTAGCTTGGTTCTCTCAGTCTCTTATCAGTCCCTCCGGCACCGGAAAGTGCCAAGGCCCAGGCCCTGGTGGGCCACAGGCATGAGCTCCTGGGGTTTGGCTGAGTTTTTTCAGTCCAGAGCAGGTTTGAACAGATCCAAGGGAAAAAAAGAAAAAAAGTCCAGGGAACTCCTCCGCCTCAGCTAGCTAAAACTAACTAAAAGCCAAAGAGAAGCTCTGTCCCGCTGTCTGTCCATGCTGCAGACACCACAGTCCAGGAGCAGGATGTGGGACAGTGATGTTTTTCCTCAACACAAACTGCGTGCTTCATTTTCCCCCACTTTGCTCTCAGAGCCAGTCTTCAATGTGCAGAACTTAATATGTAACATAAACCAGGCAACTGGGTATACAAGCATGATAAAGTCACCACAAGTCAAGTTTTCAGTTACAAGGACTGCTAACATGAACTTAAACCACTGCTACTGCTCCATTTTTAAAGCAGTATTTTATATTTTGCCCAGATAAACAAATCTAAGAGGTCATAGCGTCTATCTCTTCATCAATTAAAAAGCCTCAAGGACTATGCATTAAGCTAAAATCCATATTCTTCAAGCAATTTGGATGTTGATAGTAGCAGATATATTTCCTGCTGCATTTAAGATTTTATTTTAAAAACAGCTAATTCATCCATTTCATTGTTTACACTACACAAATGCAGTGATGTAAAATGGTGTCTGCTTTGAGAGTAAGTAATTTTGGTTTATAATCTAGACAAGCAAGAGATCTCCATATGGAATTACTCTTACCACTCAGTAAAGTACTGGTTTACTCAGTAAAGACATATAGTGAGCTGTTCAGTGATCATGTAATCAAATTATTTAGATTAATATCTATTTATCTGACTTTTTCTAATTTAAGGTCTATCTCTGCATCTATTTGTGCCATATTTATGTCAGGTTGCACATGACAGAATTATAGAAGTATTAATGTAATCAGTGACTTCTGAGACACAGTATTCTTGGTCTTGACAGAACTCCAATAACAGTATTGTCTTACAGAAGACAGTCTGTTTTCACTTCTAGGACAAACTTCTAGTGCCATGCCTACCGTCAGTACTGACTGTAAGTTACTTTAAATAAAAATTACTATGGCAACAGGATTAATTTGCCTGCAGATTATTTGCACAGTGATGGTCATATCAGAGACAGAATAATAGGAACCCTGCCATGTAAAGATCTCTTTCTGAGTCTTTTTAAATTAAAATAATGTATGAAGATGCACATATACAAACACCCTTCAGGCAATGACGATGGTTGCATATTTTCATACTGTTTTTAAAAGGAAATAAAACAGCACCATCTAGGAGCTTGCACAATTGAAAGAAGTACAGTGGAGTTCAAACACTTCAATACATTTGAATTTCAAAATTACAAGTTCAAACACTTTCCCTACAACTCAAGTAAAAATACCTGTGGTTATACCAGATAAATAAAATTGAAACATAATGCTGTCCTGTCTTCTTTTAGTTACAGGACCATATTGAATATATTATTACACTTATGATATGCAATCGTCTCCGCCCAAACCAAACCAAACCAAACCAGCTCCCAATGAACTAAAGAAAAAATCCACAAAAGAGAGCTTCCCACGTTGCTGTATTTTTAATTGATTATTTAACTTTTTGAGTTTAATCTGAGAACATCATCAGAATATTTACTAAGTTCCTGTTGAAATTAATATGCATATGTAGGAAAATATAAAAACGTTGTCGAATTATCACCTGGAGAAACAGAAGGGATGAACAGATTTTTGACATTCTTTATCTCTCAGATAAAGATCTTCTATACCCCAGTTAACGAACAACAAAAATATATAGGGAATGCCATTATTTACCAGATAATGACATAACTGGCAATATCTTCGAACTATTTTCAAGATCATACACATGCATGAGCACCACAATTCACAAAAATTCATGCAAAACATAATGCAGCAATAATTAGGTAACCCAGTATCAAAAAATGTGGGTCAGAGAGGTAAAGCAGCAAGTGTTTGACACAGTAACAAGTAGAAGTTAAATAGTCTGCTATACTTGCCCACTCTATAGTTAAAAGATAAATTATAAAGGACAGTGAGTCTATGAATAAAATCATCTTCACAAAAAAAAAAAAAAAAAAGGCATCTTTACTTTTGAGGAGTTATGAAAATTCAACCTCATCTTTAGCCAGAACTGCCATTGAAAAGACAGGGAGTTAATACAGATAAAGAAAATTTGAGCAGTACAGCAAGACAAAAAATGATAGAGGAGAGTAGAATCACAGACATTGTGCTCTATTTTAGAGGAAAAATTTGAGAGGGGTTGAGATCTATTTTCCTATGCAAGCACATATGTCTCATCAGTGCAGAAACTTGAATGTAATGACTCATGAAACAAATATTTCCTTTGCCACCATTTGTTTTGCTGATCAGCACTTCCAAGCATTTGCAGTAGAGACGAGAAACCATAACAGATCAACTAGAAAAGGAAAGACTTGCAAGTCTCTTTAACAGATTTCAGTCATTAAATATCACAGAACTCAAAAAGGGATGGTTGTATGAATACAAAACAGAGTTCAGTTCAAAAATAACTGTCTTCAAGGTTTAGTCATTCCAGAAAATACACAAGAGAGAAAGCTAGGATAACTCAAGAAAGCAGATTTCCTGAGATTCAAGTTGAAAGACTAGAAACTATTCCATAGTGCTGTATTTTTATTTCTAATATCAGTGAACAACTTGCATCTATGAGCTTGCTGTTGAGAAACTTTTCCCCAGAAGAGGATAAAAAAATAAAACACTGGAAACAAACACTAATAAAAAATTTGTTTTCACATATCACTGAAAATTAATAGATATTTTAAGTTTGTTTGCATGCTTCAGGAAAAGTATTTTGGTTTGTAATAATTTTCTCCCACTCTGAAGGGATATGGCCTAAATGTGAACTTTAACAGAAGGCATACTGGCTCACACTTCTTAAAGCTACATGATAGGAATGCAGAGGGCTATGCATTTTATCTTCTGAAGAGACTCAGGAAAAGTACCTTGGCAATGGGACCAAAACTGCTTATGTGTCTTTTGCAGACAGATCTTTCTTCTGCAGAACTGTGATGCTATATTGGGAACAGAAAAGGTTACTAGAATGGTCTCAAAAAATCACTAAGAAATAAATAAGCAGGAAAACAACCTCTACCATTCTCTACTTTGTGTGAGCCGTTAGTTATTCACTTGTACAATGAGAATTTTCATGCTTTTTCATCAGCTTGAACTTATACTTCCATGGTGTCAACATAAAACCCAAGAGCTGTATCTAATATTGCTATATATAAAGCCCTATTAGTCACAGACACAAAGAAGACTTTCCCTCTTCGAAATGGTCACTTTGTCTTCAATTCTTTGTTCATTTTAATGAAGAGATTACAATGAAAGCAAGCCCTACATTAAAAAAAAAAAAAAAAAAAAAAGGTACATTCAGCATAAAATTGAAGTTAACTGTTAGCTTCACAGACTCATGCTCTAGCACTCCCAGTGAGGTCCTGGAAAGAGAATAGTAGTACCCTCTGTGCCTTTGGGGTGGGGACAGTGCTGTCCTAAAGGAAAGGTCAAAGAGAGAACATGCTGGATTCTTGCCTCCTGCCACTTACCCTACAAGGGCAAGAGGGCACAAAACTAAGCACCTTTTGCTGCCCTGTCTTCCCCAGAGGCTTCACAAGTATGAAGGAGACTATTAGGAGGACTTACTGAGGATCACTGCTAGTGCACAGCACATGTGGAATTCTTCATCCCTTACATTAGGAGAGGAAGTGAAGGCGAAGTGTAGGTGACAGTAGATAAACTTGTGTTTTGTTAAGGGGCACCTCTTACCCCTTAACTGAGGGAGGGTGGGTACCTGTGGTCCCTATTTCTGTGGAGGGTAGCTCAGCTTCTTGGGGATCAGGCATATAGGGTAAGGAGAGCTCCGGGTCTCTCTGCAGAGATGACAGTGACTTTGAAACAGAGTTCATCAAGATATTATCTTGGACTGAAAGAGGGAAAGGTAAATCACTGCATATGCACAGAAAAATATCTAAGTCTATGACACCTAAGCTCTTCTCTTGAAAGAGAATTAACATTTGTTAGTGTTAAATTTCAGTGGAAAATGACTGTTCTGTGTTACATTTAATTAAAAATTAGTGTTCACAGAGAAAGAGAAAAAGGTAGGAGATGGCAAAAGGAAGGAGGGAAGCCAAGCATACCCCAAGCCAGCGTTTTCCTCGAATCTAGGATTTTTTGTTTGGACAGAATGGAGTGCAGAGTAGCTTTCCTTTGAGATTCAGGACTTAGAGGCTAGAGCTAGAAGGGCTGTTCAGTGAGAAATCCCTTTTCCCGGATCTGTATTGGGGTTGTTCTTTAGTTTTTATATGAAAGTTTAAAACTCAACACATCCACTCTTCATTTGAATTACATCACACCAAGTACACATACCTAGTCTTGCTGTCAGTCTGCTCTACCACACAGTACTGCATAACCTTCTTTACTGTGAAAAACAGAGTTCACTCTTTAGAATTTTTAGAAGTTTAATAAAGGATAAAAGAAGGACAAACAATTAATCCAGCACTGGGATGGTTCTGGGGAACAGCCAAAGAGCACACAGGTAGCTTAAAGTCATGTTCTCTATATACTGGATACATTGCTAGGGTTACATACATATTCATTAGCTTATACATTATTCAATCATTCCTTTGAGTTTTTGATGTTTCATTAACTCTCTTGTTTGGTTTTAGCTTCTGACTTGTCTTCAGGACATTCTGGAAATTAAGTCTATGTATTTTGTTTCTTTCTATAGTTTTATTATGTTGGTTCACACTCACTGATAGCACCAATAGAGTCGATAAAACTTTCCCAGATGCTTATGTTCTGTTTCTTGTCACTGTTACCTTATCACTTGGAGAGGCCAGTCTGCAGATGTAAGAAACAGAGTAATTGCTTTACACCATTCTCTGAGTTAGTTACATAGAAGTATTTTAGTCCCCATGTTAACATTTTGCAATAATGTATTTATCACACTACTATTCGTATGAACTATACACTGCGTACATAAACTGACAGATTATACGAAGCAGATAAAAGTAAGTTTAAGTTGCACTATATCAAAATACTTGTGATGCAAAAAGCTAATCTATGAATGTGAAAGCCAATATTATTTTATTAATATGTTATTAATATTAAATATTATCTATATTTACCCTTGGTGCTTGGTTTACATCTCCACTGGGTACTTCCTCCCAAGGGGCTGTTTAGGGGTATCCTTTCATTTCTCCCTCCCCTTGGGGATTTTTTACTTGCTCTTAGACCCATCCTTCTAACCACCTCTCGCAACAAAAGCCCCACTCCCAACAGATAGAAGAAAACGAAGAAAAATAAAGAAATAACCTTACTTTTCTCCAAGAAAGCAAATCTAAACAACCTGGCAAGGTCTGGAGAACTAGTAAGAGATTAAGTCACTCACTGTCCTCCCCTCTCCCCCGCCCGCCCCCAGTGGGGCTGACGAGCGAAGCTGAACGAGCCTTAATAGAGCCTTAACTCTGCTCTGGCATCACCGTCCGCTGCTGGTGCCAGCCCCTCCTTCTTGGCCCAGAGCGGCATCCTCCACACTCTCGCTCTCCCTGGCCGTCACCGCTAAGCGGTCTCTGCAAGGACGAGAGCTGCCCTAGCAGCTCACCTTGGGAGCAGAAAGCTCACAGACTGTGCAGGGGGAAGCCATGGGGGCGAGGCCCACGCCTCGCTTCCCTCTTGCCTTTTCTTTCGCTCTCAACCATCCGCCCTACTGGAGGCCGCGGCCGCTGCTACTTTTGCTACCGTGGCGGGCCGGGAGCTGCCTCTGCACTCGTGCACGCGGAGGGGCTAGAATGCATGCGTGGCGACAGGGACGGGAGCGGCCCACGCCCTCCCTTGTGGCGGCGGGAGCGCTTCCCGGTCCTTGCACCAGGTCAGCAGCGCTGGAAGTCACCACGTCAGGCGCCCCGAGCTGCCGGCATGCAACCACGCCTAGCGTGCTCCGACTTACTGGCAACCCCCCTCAACTGGGTCGGCAGAGCCAGAAATTCGGCAGCACTGCCCCAAGTCGCCGCCGCGCCCCCTCCTCAATTGGGTCGGCAGCTCTGAAGCTTATTGCGCCACTGCCCCACGTGGATTTGCTCCTGCCTGCGGTCACCTGGGCCGGTCCCTAACTGCTGGCAGCACCGCATACAACCACACTCAGGGCACTAAGTCAGCCACCGCCCCCCTAGTCGGGTCGGCAGCCCCGGGAGCTTATCGCGCCACTGCCACACGTGGATTCCCGCGGTCCCCGACTTCCTGTGTGCCAGCAGGTTGGGGAGCGGCCGCGGCTCCGCGCCCCGATACGACCACTGTCCCCACCGCCAATTCAACATGCCCCTAAATCCGGTAACTCTCAACCTTGTAAAGAGTAAAATGTGACCTCCTGATCAGTATACAAAGATGTTTACAGTTTGAACAGTAGAATGTTGTCACCGTAAGGTACCTTCTAGGTTAAATACCTCATGTTGTGTCATGTTTGGTAAATATCAATGTTGTTGTGACAGCCTTGTTAATGCCACCTGGCCTTGTATATTGCCTCTGCTGCTCCCAGCACCCCCTAATGGCAACCGATGACATTGCTCAGTATGTAGATGAGCTGAACTCCCATGGCGGTTAGAGCCCAGGGGAAGTGGAATTAACATCTAAAGACCCCTAGAATCAGCAAGCCATGGCACAAACTCCAAAGTACATTGAGGAGCAAGGGAGAATGCTGAGCAACCTACTGATGTTCCGCATCTCATTGCCATAAATAAACAACACTTGCTATGCATGACTACCCTAGGTTTTCAATGAGCCAGTGTCTTCCCAGGGACTCTCTTGAGAATGGAAGCCCCAGCTCTGCCATGCGGCAGAGCTGAACACCTCCTCCTCTGTGTCATACATTAGGAGAAGCGGTGGTGTGCGCAACCCCTCAGGCCCTCCACCTAGAGCTGACCTCAATAAAGGCATTATAAAGGAGTGTGTCTCCTTGCCCATTCTTTTCAATCTGACTTCCCCAGGTGGTCTTGAGTTCCCCCTAAATCCAGTAATTCTCAGCCTGGCTTCCCCAGGTGCTCTTGAGTTCCCCCTAAATCCAGTTACTCTCAACCTGGCTTCCCCAGGTGCTCTTGAGTCCCCCTCTCCCGTGGTTCACTCCATCTCACACCCATGCAATACCCAGTCGTCCAAATCATCTGCAGTTTTTCCCCAGGGGGGTTTCTCCCTCCTTTCCCCTCTTCTTTTTCCTCATTCAATCTTTTGTTGTCTTCGGGGTGTCGACCTGCAATCACCAATTGCAGGACTTCTCAGGAGAAGTCGTTCAAGCCACCGAACTTGGCAGGGGCATCGTCTGAAATCCCTGAGAGGTCATGGAGACAAGGTTTTATCTCCTGGATCGAGCCCCCAATTTGTGAGAAATGACGCTCACTTTTAAAAATTTCAAAGGTTGATTAAACCTTAACAAAATACAACAGCAGTCTGAATAAAGAATGAAAGAAATTAGCCAGGAGACAAGACTCCCGTTTGATGCTTTATTAGGATTCAGCTCTTGGGTGGGGGGCCTGAGGGGTTACTTGCACCACAGCCATTCCCACACTGGCAGCTCCAAGGAGGAGACACAATTCAGCTTTGCAGCACACGCTGCAGAGCTGGGGCTTCCATCCTCATGAAAGTAGCCAGGAAGCCTGATATTCTGGCTCGTTGTCTAGGGGGGTCAGTCCTTTCCAGTCCTCTTGAGGTCATGGTAATGCAGGAAGATTGTTTCTAAGCAGGCTTAGGTGATGCAGGGAGATGATCTTTCATCATAGCTTGCTAGAATATGATTCCTTGTCCTTTTATTCCTCTGTTAGCTCGTTGTTTTGGTGTCTTGCATGCCTTAGTTTGCATAATACTTGGTTGCACAGCTTCCTGGGAGTTTTTTTGTTCTAGTGTGGCACAGCGTCCATGGGAGTTGCCTCCTTCTGTGGCATACCTTTCTAATGGGTTGCTTTTATTAGTTTGATTTAGCCCCCATGGGAGCAGCTTTGTTACATAGTAGCAGGGAAGTAAGGGAAAGGGTACAGGAATGTCTCATAAGAACCTTTAAAACACTTCAGAAACTGGTAAGTAATTAACATTACTAATAACCATCAGAGTAAACTAGGGGTACAAGGTTTACAAATGGGATAAGAACATTAACTGTACATAACTAAACACAGTAGTTTAACTGGGGTGGATTTCTTGAGAGATTTTATTCATGACAATGAAAAATTACCACGTACCAGCAGCCACATGCTTGTCTATAAAATGGTTGTTCGGCCTCTAATACCCCTGGGGGGGAGGGGAGGAGGGTGCATCAGGCAACCTTGCCCCTCCCAAAGTCTGTCAGTCAGCTCTTCTTTGCTGTCTACTGGTGGAAACTACTTTCTTACTGCTTGATTGGAGGTCAGGTGTTGTCATGCCATGCCTCCGTAGCAACAAATTTTCCCCATTCCCAACTGCCCCGTGCAAGGGGCACATGTACATGCCTTCTCTCCACGTGTCCTGGACAACCAAGGCTGTCCAGTGCCGAACAATACAGAGGGGGAAAGGGGACTATGGAGGGAAGAGAGGACATCTAAACAACAAACTACAGTAACATAACTATACAAAAATAAAACTTCTAACATTCACACAATATCCCCAATTGCAAGAGCCAATCATCATATTATCTATCTGTAACACCTTTCTTCCGACATATGAACTATCAACCTTACATATGACCTATGGAATTGATTTTGCTTTCTCTCTCTCTCTCTTTTTTTTTTAAAAATTAATTTTAATAAATTAACTCAAGCAAAGCCAACCAGGAGCAATGTGCTCCAGCGGATTTGCTACACATGATTAACATTTTTCTCCAACTTCATTAAAACTAAAATACTAACTGCAGACTCCTCCAGAAAACAACAGCTAAAGTGTAATATCAGCATAAACAAATCAAATGAGACATTTAATTCACTCTTCTGCTCTTAGCTATCCCAGTATTAATCCTTCTGGGTGTCACAATTTAGAGACAAGTTTAGGAGAAAATTCCCTGGAACAAGGGTTTCCTCCAAAGAAAAAGCACCTGAGCAATCCCTTTTCTGCCAAGGAGAAAATTAACAGCAGTGGATGAGAGTGAAAAAACCCAACTGTTTACTGACAAAGTGCCAGCATGGCATGGGGAAAAAAAATTTGAATACATGCTAGATATATTGAACCATCAGAACCCCACCTCCCACTCCTACACACCCACCCACAGCAGAACAAAAAACTGCAAAATGTCAGGGGAAAAAACAAACCAGCCGGCCACATGGCAAGGGGGAACAAAATGGCACCTTGCTTTTGTCTCTGGGAAGGAAAATGTTCATGCAGCAGCTAAGACAAAACATATGAGAACCTGTTGAACCTCTGCTGTTGGTCTCCTCCTCACAGCAGATGAATCTGGTGGATTTTGGTGTCCTTTCTCTAGTTCATTCAGCTTTGCCTGAGGTCTGGGGCTGGGCAGTGGTTGCTGTGGCTTCCTACAGGTCCTCATCGACCATCTCCCAGAGATTGTCTGATCTCAGACCAAAATCAAACTGAACAGTTCAAGAAAAAACAAAAGCCGTTGAAGGATTGCTGCTGCAGTCTCTCCAGGCCAGGAATAGGGGAAACAAGAAACCTCTTTCTCAAGCTAACAAAAAACCAAGCAAGTTAAGCAACAAAGTAACCGATGATTTGTACCAAAGTGAACATACTGAGGAGCGAGGCTTTGAACAAAGCCAGCGCAGGAGCCCACCAAGCTCCTGCCCCACCCCCGGACCCACCTTAAAGTTACAGCAACCTTTTCTGGGCATAAAGCAGACAATCAGGAATAGAACATCATCATAAAATCAACCTAAGACACTGGTTGAGTAGGTAACCTAGCTAAAGGGATAACAGGACTTACAAGAAAAGAACCACCAAGCTGATTTCCCAGAGTGTCCTAGTATCAGCCAGGACAGGGTTAATTTTTTACAGTAGCTGGGCACGGTGGCTTGTAGTCCCAGCTACCGAGGAGGCTGATCCTGTAGCATCACTTGAGCCCTGGAATTCTGGTCTGCCAAGCACTTCGACCACCTCATATCATTGCCAGGGGCAGGAGTAAGAGACTTGCTCCCCAGAAGGACATGCTTTCTGTTTTGGAGAAAGCATAGTGGGGAAGAGCCAGTAATGATTTGTTGCTGTCTTTCAGTGTAAACAGTTTCTTTGTCTTATATCTTTTGTTTCTAATATTGTTGCTTTACTACTCCTTTTCTTACGTCATTGCTGTTTCCAGTAAATTGGTCTTATGTCAACCTGTGATTTTCACCTTTTTGCCTCCAGTTCTTAACTCCATGCCACTGAAGTGGAAAGGGGAAGTGAGCGAATGGCATCTGGTTTGGCAGAATCTCGGTGGGGCACTGAATTGAGAAGTATTATTCCTAAACCAGGACATAAAGATATCAAGGCAAGAAAGTCACAAATATTAAATGTTAATTTCACCTGAATGAAGCCTTCACTTCTGATCAAAAATACTTAAGTAAATTTTTTTGCATTTATGGTTAAGCATTTTGATACATCTTAGTTCAGTTAGTCTAGTTTGATTTTTCTCCAGAAATTCTGAACTGCCCAGTACATGCAAATCCTAGGGTTTTTAAACTATATGAATGATGAATGTTTATTACTTATTAGACTAAATGAAGCAAATATTGTTCTGGAATGGAATTGTCTGAATCTTTTTATCTATGGGTTGGATGCCTGTTCAGGTACCTGCCTGTAAATCATTAATGACATTCCCACAAGTCCCTGAATGCAGAACACATTGGTATCCAGGTATGCAAAAGGAATAGAGGCCTGCTGCCAAAAGGTTGATGACATTACCTACATGTCCATGAAGAAAAAAACTGACTTTTACTGGAGAAAAGACTGAGAGGTAATGAAACAGTACAAAGACTACAGAGACAATGAAAGAAAAAAAACCTACTGTGTAAGCCAAATAAATGCATAAAAATTACTTACACTAAATAGAAGAGAATAAAATTTATTTACCCTAAAATGAAGTGTTTACAGTAAAATTTCCAAGTTACTCAAGTAAAAGTTCAGACACCAAAACTCTGATTAATTCTGGTATCACAGATGACCACTTAACAGTGTACAAGGGAATCAGAATGGGAAAGTGTCCTCAAAAGTGATGGCTCACTTGATGTACTTGGTCTCTATGTACCACTAGAAAAATCCCCCATAATACAGGGAACTCCAAGAGATTCAGTCTTTTCATCTGCAGAAGCCACTTGTATGAAACAGGTCTCCTTCCTTCTGTACTGAGATGCCCTTAAAATACTTTGCATCATGAAATCTACTACAACTTTAGGAATGTCCTTTAATGTTTTTCCAGTGACACTAACCACGAACAAAGAAAACCAAACACTGTTTCAGAGTGTTGTCAACTTCACTTTACCCCACATTTCACTGAAGTATTTAAGGAAAATTTTTTTCCTCCATCATTTGGAAAAAGTTCTATTAGTACCTAAGAATAACCTTTTCAAAGGGATAGAAAAGTAACATAATTACACAATACCTAGCTTATCTTGAAAATCCTAATATAAAATAGTAATAACAAATAATTAAAATACACTGAGTGTATGAAGTACAAAGGAAAATAGGTTTTAAATACTGTTGAGAAAATTAAAGCCTTTTCTACAGTTACATTAATATAACTTACAGTAGCAAATGGCTGTGCTTTTCATGGCTCAATTCATTTAAATGAGAATGTCTAGGGAAATTTCAAATCAGATTCTACCAACAGAGCTCAGTCTTATCTCTATTACCAGACACAACTAGCAGCCATGGTGGGTAAGGTTGGAACCAAATTATCTTTAAGGCTTCTTCCATCCCAAACCGTTCTATGACTATATAAATGATGGCAGGATTTACTTTTTCTGCTAGAGAACATAAACAGAAACACTGTGTAAACTATGGCATCAACTTCTTTATTCACTGTATTCTTTAAATCCCTGTAGCTAAACCAAAGAAGTGGAGAACTTTTTGTTAATAAGGTGTCAGAATGCAAGTTAACAGCAGTTCTTACCCAGCACAGCTGGCCAATAAACCCCTACAATGAGAGTAGGCTCAGAGGAGATGGGCATGAGCAATGAAGGCATGAAGCTCAGAGAACAGCCCAGGTTATGACTGACCAAGCTGTTGCAAAGAGAGCTGATTATCTCAGCACAAAGGGGACAGAGGGTGCTGTTATATTTTAGGTAAGAGTTGAGCAGATCAATTTAACTAAATTAATCAATTAAATATTTCACAGTTGAGTAGGTAACTGATGGTATAAATGCTTCTTCCCCAATTCATTAGAAGTGTGTGAAAGCCTGAATTAGCCAGACCAGTAGTGGGGAAGAGGTGGGGGTAAATATGTGGCTCAGCCCAACACAAGGTATAAAACCTGAGCAACTAACCAAAGATTTTCAGCAACAACAATGGTTTTCAGCTGGCCTCAACATTCATACCGAAAACAAAATTAAAAGCAAGGCAAGTGGGAGAAACAGCTGATTATTGCTTGCCATTTATTTTCTTTTGTTATGTTTTTGCTGGTTTGGTTTTTTTGGTGGGGATTTTTTGGGTGGTTTTTTGGTGGGGTTATTGTTGTTGTTTTTGTTGTTTTTACAACATAATTCTCTTGGACCTATTAAAATTTCTTATCATTAGAACTCTGCTGACTCTTTTGGCATGAACAGTTCTAGAGAGTCTTTGTGGTTATCCAGAATCATTTGTACGAGAAACGGGTAAAACATCCAAAGTTTTCTAACACAATTTTTAACTTTCTTACCTTTAATGGTACCTGGTCTCTTGGGCTTCCTGTATCAATTAAATAAATTATCCCACCTCCTCCAAGGAAGCAGAATTGATTTTTTTTTTGCATGGTATCATCATCCTGCTGACTGCTTCTTCTTTCCCTCATTTCTCTTTGGAGTAGACACATTAAAGAGCTACTGTTTATGTTCACATAGTAGTAAGAACAAATGAGAATTTGACATTTCAGACACTTCAAAATTTATGTAGAAAATCAGCTTTATTTGCTAGTCACAATTAATTATTCTAATCCTTACTCTGAAGATGCTATGAAATATATGAAAAAAAAAATAGTCACATAAATAGTAAAATATAGGGAAAACAAAAACAAACAAAAAAAAGTTCTAACTTTCCAGGATTTTTTAGCATGGACAGACAGATGCAATTCTTAGAAAGCTCAGTGCTGAGACTAATAAAGTGTTACTGTTTTAGCACTGTAAGCATAGTACTACAACTGCTGATGCACAGTTCACACAGCAGAAAGGTATCTGAATAATTCTACGAACACATAACATCTCTTCCCAAATCTCCTGGGTAACCCAAAATGTTATTGTATTCCATATCTATCTGTGCCAAAAAATTGTTACTGTCTCTTTAAGACTCAACACCATAACTGGGTATGTAACTGCAAGGGCTGTGGTTTTGCTGGTCCCTCAAAAAAGTTGTAGTTGCCCAAGCAGACCCTTTCTTACCTTGCCGTCTTTGCTTAAGGCAGAGACTCTGCTTTGTTCCACTACTACTACCACTACCACCACACCCCCACCCTGCCTTTGTTTCTTGCATATTGAACTGCCACAGGGCAAATTTCAGGATTGCCTGTCTGCAGTCCTGGCTGCTTCAAGCAGAGTGGAATGGCCCCACTCCAGTCTGAGTTGCTCCAGCTGGCTGCTTCTGCTGAGAAGATGAAGTGCCTTCCTAAGTTCTAGCCCTTGACCTAGTTCCAGCTACCAGACTGTTTTGGCTGCTTTTCTTGATAGAGCTGCCACCGCCAGAGAGATGGAGGAAGGCAGGAAAGGTGGAGGGGTGAAGGCTGCCACAATTTTCCCTCTGACTTCCCATACGTGGGTGTCTGTGGAGGACACCATCTTGGTGAAAGGGCCACTAAGTTATTTTGATTTCTCTTTATTTTGATCTAGTGATTATTCACAGTAATTTTTTGACTGTTGCTGTTTCACTTGTTTGTATACTGACTATAATATATGTTGGTATTATTCGCGTTTTATTGTACACATATAAAATCAAGTATAAAAATATGTTTTATGTAAAAAAAACCACAAGCAATTTAAAATTGCAAAAGCAGCTGCTGGAAAACCAAGAATTTGCAAGAGAACAACACAGCAATTAAGATGACACTGAGAAGAGGTGGGTCCCAAGCAAGATAAGTGCTCTAACAACCTGGTGATTAACACCTGATACCGACCTGATCTGATTCTCCAAGACCATGTATCTCAATGTCGGTTTCCCAAAAAAAACTACAGACTAAAAAAAAACTCACCATGATTCTACATCTCAAAGCCTGCTTCTCAAAAAAACACTCAAACTTCAATCTCCTTCTCAAAAAACTCATCAGCAGTCCAGCAGCAGAAATATGAATATGTAACAACACAAGAAAAAGAAAAAACCTGAAACTTCATAGCCTCAAGCTGAAAATCCTGTATAAAACACAGCTCTCCAAAAGACAAGTTGTGAACTTGGGGGAATCAGTACAACAGAAGCTGATTCAGAGTTCACCGAGCGCTGATCCTGGGCTTGGCATTGCCTTTAATTGTGGCAGTCCCAAAATTTGATTTTGCAAATTTTCCAATAAAAATTGTTACTGATAAAATTTGATTAATTTATTTATAACAACTGGTGACCCCGACGTGATCTTTGAATCAGGATCCCTTATCTCCCCCTCCTCCGATTGGGGAGCACCCCCGCTGAATTTACCAGCCTGACGGAAGGGAGAGGTCTGGCAAACCATATCAAAGATGAACTAAATTTAGAAAAAAACAGACACAATTTAAAGAAGCAAAGAGCTATCTCAGGAGCTCTCCCAGAACTCTGGAAAGCCAGGGGACGGCTTCCAAACCACAGCGAATTTTGCTCATGAAAGTCTAGTGCATGAAGAATCCACGCAAGAAAAGAGGACATGTAAGTATTGTGTGGTTGAGCAGGGCAATTGCGCATGAATGAGACCTGATTTTATCATAAAGTGAGTGTGGGCCCTACAGCCACAGTTCTGTCTTCCTGTGAGGGAAACGGTCAGCCACAGGGAAAGCAAGTGGTGAAATACACCATTCACGTAAAACCCAAAGCTAAGCAGAGCTTCGGGGGCTTGATTGCAGGAAGACTGAAGGGAAGGATATGTTCCAGAGAGTTCAAGAACTAGCAAACCTTCAGTCGAGTCCCAAGTATACTCAGGTGAGGAATTCCTGGTATATCCATGAGAGAGATATATTAGTACAAAAAGCGTCCTCACCTAGAGGTATCCAAGGGTATATCCAGGATAGGCCTGACAGCTTTAAGATATTTAAGATATTTTTAAGAAGGAACAATAACTGCAGAACAAGATTAAATCAATACAGAAGAACACAGGACTGCATTTATTCAAAAACTTGCACTTACAGTACTTCAATTAATAAAAAAATCATTATTTAGTCTACTATTTCTGCTCCCCATCAACCCATGCTACTGAGTAGCAAATAAGAAACCATTGTGAACCATTGCTATTGGGACCTATTAAGTTCCAGAAAAAGGAAGACTAAGAAGTATTTTGCAACTTGTTAAAATGTCTCAGATACAAGATAATCCCTAGAAAAAAAACAGGGATGGGGACACTAGGACAACAAACACTCTTCTGAAATACCCGAGTAGCTTAAAAAAGTTAGAAGGAATTTCTATATAGGGCCTCATTACTCTTCAGAAAAGTTTTGAGCTCCTACTTTTTCCCTGAATTCGTATGTGTGAGAAACAAGGCTCACACTTTAAAATTTTTTAAAGTTTAATAAGGGATAAAGCAAAAGTAACAGCACTGGATGCATACCCTTAGCTAAATGCACTTATATTAACTACAACAACTCTTCTTACATACTTTTTCATTGCATTGGTCAAATGCATATTCATGAAGAGTATACATGTTCAAACATTCCTTTGAGTTTACATGTTCTGGGAATTCTTTATCTTAGTCCGACTCCTGACCTCATCCTCTAAGAGTAGGTCCTTCAATACAGATGTGATTTTGAGTCTTGTCTTTTATCTCCTCACAAGGCCTTTGGGCTGTGGTTTGAGAGTTATTGATAACCGAAGGATCAGTGGTAGATTCCTCCTTGCTCTTTTGGTGTTATTTGCCTGGTTCATTTTAATGTTATCTTATCATACCAATGTTCTAGTCATTTTTACAAGTACTTTCAATCAACATTAGCTATTTCACTATTGTCAGTTACAAAAATAAAGGCATTAGTTATTATTTCACAACTACAATTACTTCTGCAAAAGTTAATGTTATAATACACAGCACATATCCTCTATTTTAATATTTTGCGAAAGCCTAAGATATAGTATATATTTACCACACTAAAACATACACTCTACACAGGGATTAGGGTACTAACCATAAAAGGCTGACAAGTTATACTATATCAAAAGCAGTTAAAATGCTATTACAAACTGTCTTATACCAAAATAATTTACAAAAGCAAATAATGGTGAAAGCCAACAACTAAACAGTTATTTATAACAATATGAATATGCTATTTTGAAGGCATTGCTTAATATTACTAGTGTATTTACATGTCAAAGAGCTACCATTTCACTACCCTGCCAAAAAGAAAATTAAAAACAGAAAGAAAATACCAATGGAAACTCATTATTCCATATATAGGAAACCCTGGACAACCACAAACCTAAATGAGAATATCTGTTTATCTAAGTGATGCAGTGAAATGTGACATGACACGAAACTTTAGGGGTAGTGTTTCATGGGATTTTCTTACTACTGATTCACAAGTACAATCTTAATTTAATTTGTACATAACAAATGAAACCAAAGAATTCTGATTAATTACAGCTGTGTGAGCTTTACACTATTTAATGTCTTTACATCTGCATACACTAAGTTTATTTCTTCACATTTCAGATAAATGCAGACAGAAATAAAGAAATCTCTTCTATTAGTTCTGTATATTTTTACAGTGGATTTATTTTGACTCTATATTATGCTCAAATCCCTAAATAAACAATTCATACCAAATCTGATATCAGCAAAGTCATAAACAATATATTAAAGGATACCTATTAAATAATTGTCAATCTGTTAAAACTTCCCAGTTTAGCACATTCTTGGTTGTGCTTTTCCCAACTGTCAGAACACTTCACATGTAACAAGCTTACCTTAATTCACACCTCCCATGTAGCACGTCTTGGTTATTTTGACTGCCCTAATGTTAGGAAAATGTAAGCTAAGAAAAGACCAGATACATCAGACAGACGATGTGTAACTATCACAGTCAGAGAAAATTACTCTTTCCATAATTTCTGAGATATTTCTGTTACTTCTCTCCCACCATTTACAAATACATGGAATATTTACAAAATCTAACTTGCTGAGACAAATTAATGTAATATCATAAAGGATGGATTATTCCAGGTGTTAATTTAAACTGGAACATCAAAGCAGAAAACTTAATTTTATTACACATTTGTAATTTTATTACACTGTATTATTAAAATGTGTTTGATATTTCATCTTTCCACTAACAAATATAGTTATATGCAACACAAAGGCTTCATAGTTTATAGTTTCTTTGTGGTAGTAGTGGATGCACATTCCTCAGTTTAGTTCTACTGAAATTCATAGCAGTTTAAAGCTACAGTTTACTTTAATTTTAAAGTATGAGCAACCTTTCCAACATTAGAAATAATTCACATTTTAAATGGAAATTTTCTAATGTGAAGCATGGGTGAATATTTTACTTATACCATGTGTCTGAAAGGCAAAAGAAAAAGTTCCCAAAAAAGCAAGTAATGTGTTTCCTTTGTGCATTTCAGCCAAGAGATGTTCATGTCACTCAACAGGTAACAAAAATCTCCTAAAAAGCAACACAACTGCACCCTACTGAGGAAATTGCAAAGAAACTGGAATAAAGAGACAAAGTCAGTAAGCCACCAAATACTATTTCTAGTCAACCAGGGAATTTGCCTGGGGCACAATAAAGCAGCAATACTATGGAATATTGTACAGGAGCATAAAGCTCTCTCATGAATATACACTCTTTGTTGTCCATACATGTTACTGACTACAGTAAGAGCCTAGAGCATCTCACTGAGAAAGTTAAGGCAGATTTTGAGAAAATTATTCTTCTGATATGCTGGGGAAATAGCAACCCAGGAAAGGATTTCTTTTGGCTCAGAAATTAATCATTCAATGCAGCAATGTGAAGGACTTGGTATCTTCAAGAAAGAAGAGCAGCAATCAACAAGAAGCACCTACAGCTGGCTCAAATATTCATAGCAGCATAGAATGGCCTAGGTTGGGAAGGATCTTAGACATCACCTAGTTTCAAGCTCCCTGCCATGGACAGGGACACTTTTCACTAGACCATGTTACACTAGACCAGGGGAGACCCATTCAACCAGGGATAGAACACTACCAGGCATGGGATATTCACAGCTTTTCTTTGCAACTTTTTCCAGTGCCTCAGCTCCCTCAGAGTAAAGATTTATTTTTTTTCCAATACATAATGTATATGTAATGTAATGTCTTCCATTTTGAATCCTTTCCCCTGTGTCCTGTCACTACATGCTGTTGTAAAAAGTCTCTCTCCATCTTTCATGTAAGTTCCCTTGAGGGGCTGGAAGGCTGCAATAAGGTAATCTCAAAGTCTTGTCTTTTCCAGACTGAACAATCCCAACTCTCTCAGCCTTTCCTCATAGGAGAATTGCTTCATCCCTCTGATCAACTTGGCCTCCTCTGGACTCACTCCAATGCGTCAATGTCCTTCCTCTGTTGGGGACCCCAGAGCTAAATACAGTACTCAAGGCAGGATCTCAGCAGAGCAGAGCAGAGGGGCAGAAGTCTCTCCCTTGCCCTGCTTTCCCACACTGCTTTGGATGCAGCCCAGGACACAGCTGGCTTCTTGGGCTGCCAGTGCACATTGCTGGGTCATGTCCCACCTCTCACCCTCCAGCACCCCCAAGTCCATCTCCAATTCCTAAAAATTAAAATCTTCCAGAGGAGAACTTTGAACATAGAAACGAGCAAAACAGTTAGATAATCTTAGCCCATAGAAAGTTTTTTCTGCATCTCAAAAGTAGTAGTAATAATACATGGATTTTATCTATATCTATATCTATATCTATATCTATATCTATATCTATCTATATATATATGGAATAATATTTTGAAATACAGGGATCAGCGAAAACACAGTGCTATTCTTTGTAAGAGATAATATATTAATGAATATTTTTTGCTCATGAGCCCTCTTCTACTAATAAATATGCAAGAACTAGTACAATTCAGTATGGGAAAGCTTACTAAAATCTATAAATGTTACACACAACTAGAGTTGAATAATTCATTAACTGTTTAACACATTTTTTAAAACAGCCATGTAAATTACTGTTATTACAGGTCTAATTCTAATTTTTTGTTTTGTAAAGGGATTCCTTTTTTCCTCTCACAAACTGAAAGTTTAATTGCAAAGTGATCAACATGGTGCTTTGCTAATTAAATCAATTGAAGGATATTTAGACTGACAGCATACTAGGTGCTCAAATTAAGAGATTGTTCCATTGCATTACATATAATGCATCATTGATAAAATAACAGCCTGTTAATCTGAATTGGCAGATGAGGGAGGTGAAAAATTAATCTTTTCAGTACTGAGTTTAGTAGGTACACAGCTCTACTAACTGTAGCAGTACAGATTTCCGAACAATTAGAAGGGGTTTTAATAATGTTGTTTTCAGTTTGAAATGAGAAAAATAATACCCCTCACTAGTATTTTGCTTATGTGACCATATAATTACCCAGGATCTTCACCTATTCCTATGTTGACAGATTGCTAGTAAGTAAAAAACCTTAGAAAAATCCATTTAAGGTTAGAAACTTTGATTACACAACTTTAATAAAATTTGCTGTAAACTATCTAAATTAAACCTTATCTCTAAATTACTCTCTAGGCATTATCATCTAGATGGTGGTATTCAGTTACTGTAAAGTGCAGAATTTTCATCTACTCACTTGCAAGTTCATTTAGTCTTCTAAGTTTCTTGACACTGTTGAATGCCCACACTATTCTGGTTTCAAAGTTATCAATAAGAAAAATTATCAAGTCAATTAATAGTAGAGTCTAGTAATTGTACTTGGAATTCTCCACTGGAGCTGCAAAACCCAGGAAAGAAAAACTGCTTTACCAGTACAGACTACAAAGCCCTTTACTATAATTGAGCATAGCCACCAGAGCAGTTCATGAAAACCCTATCATCTGAAAACCAGCAGAACTACAAAGTTTAGTTCTAGCAGTATGCAAGCTGCAACCAACAGTACAGACCTGGCTTCAGACCTAAGTCATGTACACAGATGCACAGGGGTAACTGCAAGGCTCTGCCAGCATCAGTCACAACACTGCTGTGCACACAGATCCAATGTGTGAACAAAGGAGCATGTACAGATAGGATAAATAGTTCTTGAAAGTTTTTGTCTCTCACTCCAGATAAAATACATCACAGCATACAGCACTAGAAACGTATTTGGAATTGTTTTGTTAGGTCCATACACGGACATTAATGTCAGACTGGTTAACTTACCAAATGAAAGACAACACCCAGGAGCATTTTTTCCTTTCTTTTGTCCCTGTATTAAGACAGACTGTTAACAACTGACCCCCCTCTCCATTTTCATGTCAACACCAGTGAGTACGCATAATCATCCATACAGAGAAAGGAGCAGGGTTTGGATAAAATTGCAGAAAGATTGTTCCTTGATACACCTCATAAGCAAGTACACTAATGCATACAAAAGGAAATGCAAGTCTGCCAACAAAAGAAGCATGATACTGTTTTCCTATAAAATTAAGTGCTGACTGCTCATGAAATTGCTGACTCAAAAGAGCACAACTCCTCCTATCTAAGTAACTTCTATCATTATAGCTGTCCTTTCACTCAAGAAAATAACCTGTCCTGTCATCAAAGGATGAAAAATATAGATCAGATAAAGCAAGGTCAGTCAGTTTTAGAGTATATGAAAAATGCTCCAATTTTGTAAATTAAAATCCTTGCTTTCCTCAGTGTCCTTCAAAATGACTGAAAGAAAAATAGAAGCAACAGCTAAGGGTATATATTAGTATGGATACTAATATCATATAATTAAGACTAAAAATTAGTTAAGAATCTGTATCTGAAATGGATTCAGATACAGATATGATATTTTCAAGATATGACTCACAACTGAAATCAAAATACATTGATATGTTAAACTTCAGAGCTCATACTTTGTGAAACTTTAATACAAAGGGATGAACTGCTGCTTGCCTAGTTTTCAGGTTTAGAAATACTTACAACTATTATCCTGGTTGACTGATTTACCTTGCAATAATTATTCATTATTGTTGCTATGCATTGGACAAGACTAAAGCCCTTCCTTACTAATGAAAAATACCTTCCAACCAGACCAGTCCTTCATTCCTTTCAAAGCAGACTAAATCAATGTAAGATAAACTTCAACTGCGCATGAAACCTTTCTCCTACGTCACCTTTACCTGATACTAAGAAATTACTAGGATTTTATGGACTTTTTGAAAACTTGCACAAGACAATGGTGATTCCAGCTTCAAGTGGACAAAACAGCAGGCACTGGGAAAATGCTAATATGTTTGGAAGATGTCCCAAAGCTTCCTCTCCATTTCATACCACCCATAGGAAAACTGTATCATGCATCATAGATGACTTATAGGGGATGCTAAGACATTCCTGTAAGATGAGGTGCTCAAACATAACTTGAAATTAAAGAATCTGGATCTTTGGAAGAGATCCATTTACAGCATTTACAGAGTGTTCACAAGTTCTAATTTGCTTATTCTGTAAGCTGTGTTTCACACCTGGCATGTCCAGAAATAAGAAAAACCATTATAATTGGCAGAAGTGATCAAAACATTGTTGGATTTCATCTAGAAAATTATGTTTTTCAGAGACCAATAAACATTCACAAAAAAACAGAGTTGATGCTTTTTTCAAAGTTGATATTACAAATGCTAAAAATTACATTATGCCTATATGTCATATCTATATATATAACATATATATAAATCTAGACAACTCTTTCTTCTGATGGAAATTTAAGAGAAAATTTATCCCTTCAGTAAATCTGCATTCCGAGCTCTTACCTTGATCTGCTCTTTTCATTCTTTACCTCTGCTTCTCATAGCATCTGTCATAATACCCAAATTTTATTTAAGCTTTCAGTGTTTCAGTGTTTCAAACTTCTATTTGCATTGCTGTTAGGAAACAACTGCTGTTTTGGATAATCTCACTTATTCAGCAATATGATCTACTTCTGTGATTTTTTTAAAGCTACCTATTATAGTCTTGCATATGAAACACAAAAATCTGTTTCTGCTATGGGTTATCCTTTATCTATTCAGCTGAACTTTTCAGTCACTTGAATGACAGGTAGCACAGACCTGGACTCTCCCCTATTATGGTGTATTGGCTGTATATGTTATTTCCCTCTACTCTTATGCAAGACCATCAAGAACAAAGTGACCAAAGACTTTGCAGATTCAGTGTACTTGAGCAGAGGTTGACTAATGACAACCCAAAAAAAGAGGCAATACACATCAGAACTTTCTGTCACTCACTGATAACTTTTTCAAAGGAATTTTGGTAGTAATAATTTGATGCAGGCAGTATAGACCATGCACTAGAATCAACAGAACAAACCTTGAGTCTGAGAAGAGTTTATAGCATAAATCTACATTATTGTACACCTGCAAAACTACATCTATTTTGAATAAAGGTTACCAAAAGGCTACTGATTGATATTTTACTGGTAGAAAGCATTACCTGTAGTACTCAAACATTTAGGTCCCAGAAAAATAGGGTGGACCTCAATCAGGACAAATCCATAAAGAAGTCACATTGTTTTAAAAGATACATAAAGTTGTCAGCTTTGTAACTAATAAGGTACCAAGTTAACTACTTCCCACTAATACAATTGCATTAGTCTTACTGACTAACCAGTTTGAATTTAAAAGAAGCACTTGCTAGAGCTCAAGAGATTTTTCAGGAAATGTATACTTTGAAAACATATATAACATATATATATATATCACTAAGAGTACACTGAAAACCTATGTCTTGTGTAGTCTATGATTTAAGATAAGCAAAGTTTATAATTTTTCAAAGAGAATGAAAATCTAATTGGAGAAAGATGGCACAATGGAGTAAGGTGCCCCATTGATAACAGTATTTTTATTTCTGAGCCTTAGAGATTAAAACTAAAATATATTAAGCTATATCTGGTTTTGTTTTTCAGATAATCAAGGTTTGCAGGTAAACAAGGGAAAGAGAACTATTTTTTAATACACACAGTAAAAGCAAGATAAAGTCTCCATTATAATTTATTGTGAAAAACTTATAACTCAGGTATTCTTTCCACTTTACCACCCAGAATTCTACCATTGTTATTGCTATATTTATTTGTGTAACAGTAGGGCCCATAGGACTGAAATACTGACATTGCTACTTAGATGCTTGTAAGAAAGGCTCAACTCCATACACTATGAAAAGTAATTATTTCTGCCCTACACTGTTTAACAGATAAATAACACAAGTGACAAGTGGCCCAGAGAGGCATATGCAAGTGCAGTAACTTGCTCGAGGTTATACAGCAGGTCCATAGTAGAGCTGAGAACAGGAATTGGGTGTCTTGGTATCAATTGGACTATTGTATTTACTAAAATAAGATGATCAAGTGTGATAAAAATGGTGTGTCCTTTTTAGAATGAGATTTTTGGTAAGTGAAGAAATATTTCAACATCATGTTTAGGATTAGCAGTCATCATCTTTCTCCAGACTTTGAAAGTTGATGGTACAATGACAGCTCCACTAGATAAGAACTCTTTCATAAAGGATGTACAAAAATTACAGTTTCCTTGCATGTGAAAGGCCACTGACTTCTAAAATAAGTACATTGATGTTATAAATCTGTATTGTGATATTGGCTTTTGCAAGTATTAGGATGAATATTATATGTTAAATACTTTTTGGCTATGTATGTACTTTTTTTCTTGCTAACAAGTTTTAAGCTTAAAGGAATCTCCTAGTACAAAGCAAGGAAACCCCAGAGGGCAAAGACAGTGGGGCCCAAGCTGTTATCAGCAGAAGAACAATAGAGGCCAAGCTGTTATCAGCAGCCAGGACCAGGCCGGTGGCAGCAGCGGAAGGACCAATGTGGAGCCCAGCTGTCACCAGGGCAGGACGAGGGGCCCAGACTGTTATCAACACTGACCATTTGCAGAAGAAAGGAAACCAAACTCCAAATAATTATGGTCAGCAAAAATAATGATAATCAGCAAAAATAAAAACTATACAGAGCATGTTCTAAATAGGCAGAACCAGGGAGGGGACATGCTAAATACTTCTTGAAAAAGTTTGAATATGCATTAAACCCCCACAGCAGGAGGGGATAAAAAGAGTGTTCCCAAGATACCAGGTGTGTTCCTGGCAACACTCCAGGGCACCCGGCTGCTTTAACCCTTTGCTTTATTTCCTTTGTCTACTAATTGTCTTTTTGTTTATATTAAACTTTTCATAATTTATTAAGTGAATCTCGTTTTTCACAGTTGGGGGCTCTGTCTGGGAGAAGCACCTCACCTCCAGGACCACCGGAGATCCAGAATGGGGAAACAGGCGCACCCCTGCTGAGTTCAGCAGACCCCATTCTGTTTCTCCTAGTGTGGGGCAGCGGCTGCAGGTGAAAACCCCGAGGACAAGAAGGAGAGGAATAAAGCAAAGGAAAGGGAAAAGGCTCCCTAAAACCGCGGTATTTAGCTCCATAATTCTTGTGCACGAAGATCCAAAGAAGAAAATGGATTGTAAGTAATTTTTGGGGGAGCAGAAAGCGGGGGTTGCAAGATACCCCCGGGGTTACTGGGTCTCAGGGGAGGGGTTAGCCCCTCGGGAAAGGGAGCCCAAGGTTTTCCTGGCACAATCCACTGGGATAACAGAGTAAAATGTGGATTCTCTGAAACTTTGTCAAGTTGAGGATTAAATCCAAGAAATTTGGACTTAAAACAGCCAAATTGAGGAATAATCCAAGATATTTGATTATTGGAATTTGAATCTTGGAATAATTGGGATATTTGAGATATTACAGTGCCCATAGGCAGATATTAACAAGTAACTGGGAAGTAAAGAGCACCTTATTGTCTTGCTGTGACTGAGTGAAGTTGAATGGAACAGATGTGAGAATGTGTAAGTAGATATGTGTGATTGTTGCTTTAAAGTTTGTTTTCTGGAATTGCGTTGTTAAAGAGGAAAGATTTTCTGTGCTGTGCTGAAGTGAGAGTGAGCCATTGTATTGTGTTGTTAAAGAGGAAAGATTTTTGTGCTGTGCTGGAGTGAGAGTGAGCAATTGTATTGTGTTGTTGAAGAGGAAAGATTTTCTGTGCTGTGCTGGAGTGAGAGTGAACACGAGTCTTCCATGGGACTGAGTCACACATGGAGTGATTCTCATCCTCCCTGAGAGCTCCTGTCTTGGAGCCCCAGAGTGGTAAACTGGAGCTGGGACTTGTAGTCCAGGAGCCACGGGGGTGTTGCGTCAAATTGGTTCTCAACGGGATGATGGCTCTGGTCTCAGAGCAGAGTCAAGGTTGTCTTTAGTGGTGATCTTCCCTCCGCACCTTTCCTCCTCCCGGGCAACGGGAGCTGCTTGTGGGGGAGGGGTCGCTTTGGTGAGCTGGTATGTGATTCAGCATTTGAAGTTTTTTTTAAGGTTTTTTTAGAAGTTTTTTGCTCCACTGTGGTGGCGGTGAAAGGTTTTTTCTGGGAGATAATGCTCCCAGGGCTACTCCCTGCCGAGCTATTGAGACAGAGTGGCGGGTCAGCCTCAGGAGTGCAGGGGGACTCCTGGAAGCTCCAGCTGGTGGTGAGTTGGGCCAGACCCTGATAAGGTCAGGGCACAGAGGGTGCTCTGGGGGGATGCGTTCAGCTCGTCCCTCTTGAGTAAGGCGAGAGCAGGGGCCGTCTAGGTCTTGGTGCCGCTGGACTTTTTAAACTCATTTGGAGCTCTCTCAAGCCGCAGAGCTGTGTTTAGGTTGTTCCGGCAGCTGCAGGCAGGCTGGATTGAACCACAGATGCTGGTTCGGGTTCCCTGCTCCAGGCACAGGGGGATCAGAGGAGCTCTCAGTAACTCCTGGAACCTCCTGAAGCTGTGAAACAGGCTGGGAACATGCCCAATGGTGAGGGAGCTGGGTGAGTCTCTCTGGGACCCAAGTTTTCTGTGCCTTATGAAACCTCAGGCACATTAAGTTCTGTGATTCTGGGAGTAAGGACTGGTGTCGGACTGTCTCAGAGAGCTTTTTCTTAGCCAGATGTGTGAGTGAGATATGGAGCAGTACTGGCGTACAGTATCGGCTCCAAACCAAGGGAGCTGCAAGCTGCAAGCTCTTGTTTTCCCGGGTTCTGAGAGAATTCCGTGTGTGATTGTGCTGTGGGCTTCTGCAGCAGTAAGCTGTGTCGGTGCTTAAAATTTGAGATTTCAGGAAGAGCAGCGAAGTTTAGAGAGGGGCTTGGAAGAATTCCAAGAAATCCATCCTGGGAGAAAGTGGAAAAAGAAGTAAGCTCTGTTTGTTTTTTTCTTGAGTGACTGCAATATTTGTTTTGTAGAGAAACAAACCCATTTCTTAGTATGCCTTCCAATTTCTTTACTTTAGTGAATATCGTAGAATTTTGTGGTTGATTTTAATTTTAGAGGCAAGTTACAGTAATTTGCATAGTAGTCACTCCTTGAGGTGAAAACTTATCAGTCTGTCAATAAGTGTTAGAGCTGTTAACCCTAATGTTGTTTGTGTCCCGTGCTGATGGGCACAGCCCATGGTTCTTAACAGCAGAACCTGGTGCCAGCCTAAAAGCAAAATCCTGTGCATTACTGTAAATCTCTTTACTCCTGCTGAAAATTATTTTGTCTCTCTTTTCACAATATGAAATGCTGATCATCTCTCTGATGATTGCTAAAGTTATTGTGATAGTGTGTTTAGCTGAAGATCATGCTCAGAACTGCCATGATTTTTTGTTCTTTTGAATTTTTCAAGAGAGTGCACATGTCTCTAGGAGTGCTTGTGTTGTTCTGTAGCTGTGCTTATTACAGAAGCAGAAGTGGACCTAGTTAACAGATTAGAAATTAGGATTGTTGGTGCTTTGAATTGAGAAGAGAATTGTGGAGACTCTAAACTTGGTCTATTTTAATAAGTACATGTGTTAATTTAGAGATGAGTCTTATTTTGTGAGAGAAGAGTTTAAAAACAATTGTAAGACTGGTTCTTGCTATAGATTGCAATAGTATATAAGCTGCAAGTACTGTTGAAACATAAATGTAATGTCAGAAACTTGTCAAGGTATCTACATGCTTGTAAAAATAAAAGATCTGATCATATCTTGTCATGAGAAAAGTTACACTAGAGATTATTCACATTAAGCAGCTGTGTGAGGATGGACTCCTTTGTACTTGCAGAAGAAAATTTAGAAAAGAATGATGTCTGTGTCTTCATTTCTACCTTGACTGAAGATCTGTTCAAGGGAGTGAAAATGGCAACTGCAGGTTTGTTTTAGTTGGTAAAGGTAGCTGGCTAGCTGACTGGTATCTCCGGCCTTTCTGTGGAGGTCATCTGCTCTGCATTGATGTGAGCTGTGTCTAGCGCCTTTGATGGCTTTGGGGAGGGTCCCCAAAAGGAGGTGTTGGAATTTGTAGTTGATTCTGAGGCAGAGGAATTTGTGTAGTGGAGATTCTAGAGGGATGTGGTGTAAAGAGTAGCGCGTTGAAGGTGGCAGGGAGAGAGAAGTTTGCGATCTTTCATTGGAGCTGTAGAAATTGGAAGAAGAGCAGGAAGTGTCTTGTTGACTCCGGGAACAGGCACTGGCTTGTGAGAACTTTCAAACGCGGTTAAGAGATGAGGATTGTACCAGAGAGGGAGGATATCAGGAATATCTGGAGATGCCGAATTGAGAGTTGCTGGGTTTAAGAGTTGTTTTGACTGCTTTTATGCAAAGCGGCTGTAGCAGGACCCGGTCCCTGTGAGTGGCGAATAGCGGGGCCCGGAGCAGCAGTTCCCGGTCCTCTCCCACCCGATGTGAAGGGCGCGGAGCGCGGTTTGTGAGGGGCGCTGCTGGAGCGGGACCCGCTGTTTCTGTGCCGGGATCTCGAGGGGTGCGGGGTTGCCGGGAGCGCTCACCGGCCTGGCAGCGGCACTGGGTGAGGTTTGCCACTGAGAAGTGAGCCAGCCCAGCAGCTGAGCACCAGACCAGAGCGCTGTGGACTCCGGGCGCTGCCCCTCGGCTGTGGTGGGAGCTGAGTGTGTTTGAACATGCCAGTCCTGTGTGTGAAGGGACAGCGCAGCAGAGAGAGACGGGACACGGGCTTTGCCCCCAGGGTCTGCATGCAGGTGGCAGCCTATGAGCTCCACCCTGCAGAACGAGCTGCTGAAACAGAGCCTGCTTGGCCCAGAGCTGCGGCAGCAGGGGAGGAGAGGAGAGAGATAGACGGCCTGAGGAACTGCTGTGAATGGGAAAGAAAGAACGGAACAAAAGCCGAGAAACAGACCGGTGGATGATGGGACCAAAGCAAAAGTAGTCTTGCGTGCTAAGTTCTGAAAACCTCATCAAGGTGTTTAATTTCCTGGAGTAGGATCTCTTTTTCTCTTACTTTTTTCCCTTCTTTCTTTTACTCTTGTTAAAAAGAAGGGGTTTGTTCTAAGAAATTGATAGAAGAAATTTGTGAAGCTAAACAAGTAAATATTAATCAAAGGGTAAAAAGGTAATAAATGTAATTTATTTGAAGTCAAAACTAACCTTGCCTTTCTCATTTAACTAATTTGAACACACAGAAAGAGACTGGCTCCTATGTTTACCGTTAAATTTTGTTTAACCCAAGAATTTTAAAGAATACTGATGGAAAATTTTGTTGTGATGTTTTCACTCTCCCTGTGTTATTAAGAAGTCCTTTTCAGGTACTACTGATAATTAAGGCAGAGAAGCTATAATCTGGACCAAAGAGTGAAGTTGGATTCACACCAATAAGATCAAAAGACCTGAGGACTGGACTATAACACCCAAACTAAGTGATACCAAATGGACTCTTGAGCAGAGACCAGCGGTAATGAACTGAGACAATCCAAATGATCCAAGGGATGAGCTAAGAATCACGCCTAACTGGGAAGTAAAACCAAGCCTGTATCAGTAGTTTCAAGTCCCACCTGGACAAGTTCTGGGACACTTTCGATATCCACCTTGGGGAGGAAAACTCCCAATCCAAACAGGAGGATTGGAGCTGTTTTGGTTGGGAGATCCTCATATATTTTTGCTTTTGCCTGTGATTTGTATAAAGGAGGGGGGGAGAATCACAACTTCCATCAGTGCCACATCATATACCTTGTCTAAATCATCCCAATACGAGACATGCTAGCTGGATTAAATATAAGTGTTTAAATTAGAGAAAAATAGGTATTGTGGTTCACAAAGTTAAGCCTCTCATTGTAGGAAGTGTTGTGTGCCAATTAAGAATAACTATCTACTAAGAATTACTTAAATGATAACTTTTTCTTTGCAGATGGGAAATTACTAGTGCGTGTTGAGTGGGAAATACCTGAGGAATGGTGGGAAACTGCTGTTAAAAGGTGTCAAAAAGGATTTGCGTAGAAATTAGAAAAGAAGAAGTGACAAGGAAATAGGGGGCAAGACCAGATTGGTCACTACAACTCGCCACCGAGAAGAATATAAAACACCTGCTGGTGAGCTGCAACCTCATAGGCAGAGTGGGTGGGGGTGTAAGCCATACTGGACTCCTATTATTCCTTCTTCTGTCACTTATCCTTTTTCCTTTTAGGACACCAGCAAAGCCATATTATAAATGCTATCAAAAGCTTTACATAGAAAGACACCGGGCTTCCTTTCTTATTACCCACACCAATATCAATAGTCACTGCTATAACCCATCCAAGTTAAGTATCTGTATACATAAGGAGAAAATATTAGATCACAGAAAATCTAGGAACAAGTAGGAGAGAATAAAAAGAGTGTTCCCAAGATACCAGGTGTGTTCCTGGCAATGCTCCAGGGCACCCAGCCGTTTTAACCCTTTGCTTTATTTCCTTTGTCTCCTAATTGTCTTTTTGTTTCTATTAAACTTTTTATAATTTATTAAATGAATCTCGTTTTTCACATTGAGGAAGATTACTAATTTGTAACCTTGGCCAAAAAAACCCATGCACTGAATGGCATTGCTAAATTTTCAGGATTTCTATCTCCCTATATAATAAAATTATAGGGAAGGCTGCTTTAATTAGCTAACATCTCTATTACTTTAGAGGCTATTACCTGATCATAACAGCATTTAAAAAAAAAAAACCAAAAAAACCAAAACATTGAAAGTGCCTTCATTTTTAATTAGGTGCTAGTTTAAAAATGAAACCACTCCAAATCAACAACCAAAAAAATCCTTGCAAACCACAGCCATGAGAAAACACTGAGAACTCTCAATAGGAAACTAAATTGTTAAGCAACTGGAATGTTTATAATTATCAAGTTCCATGTGCAGCTATTCTGTCTCTCTACCTAAAATATTACTACTACTGTTTATGAAAATCCTGTATGACAAGGATAAAAGTTTTTTCAAGATGTTATACTAATACTTAAGAAAACAGCTATTTCACTGAAATCACAAGCAAAATAGAAGAAATTACAATGGCACAATTGTACCTTCCTGAAAGGTGACATCCATATTATTAATTACTGAGATTTTACGTGAGATGGTAAAGTTGAGACAAGTAAGGGGAAAGGAGATAAAAGACAATCTGGGCAAGCTTTCTGAATGTGCAGATTACCTATATTGTTGTAGTAGAAGATATTCAGGTGAAATAAGGGATTGTGTCTGAGCCAGCACAGCTCGTTGCTCAGTATAGTTTTCTCAGTTTAAGGTATTCAGGGAAATTCTCTACCCTAGCAAAAAAACGGAATTTATATATTACAAATCTAACTTCATATTTAAGAGGACACATTTCTGTATTGGGGTAAACTGTGCCTTTACATGCCTCAGTATCTACTCAGAAAGAGATTCTGTGGTCCAGCTTCACACGTAAGTGCCTTTTGCACAGGAGACGGTTTGAGATTTTATGGGTAGTGGATATATAACCTAGGAGCAATGGAGGTACTGATAATTGCTTTAGAGTCATCACAAAATTGAGCATTTCTGAGAATGCTCTTTCTAGGCTGTTGAGGGTTAGGTGTCCTTTTTTTTTTTTTTTTTTTGTTCTGTCCTTCAGGCCTGCCCGGGGAATTTTTACCCATGATGTGCTGGGACAACCTAACTACTGGTACTTAAGGGACACATGGACAAAGAGTAGCCGGGCCCAGGGGGCGGGGGGAAGGGGGCAGAAAAGGAGGGTGGGGACAGTTTTTTAGCTGGCTTTCTTCGGCTTCGGGGAAGGACGTTCGTTTGCTGGGTCGCGGAGCTGCTGCGGTGGAGAGAAGGGAATTTCGCCATCAACCAGACGGAGCTGTGTTTCTTCTCCTTCTCCCCTCTTTGTTGGTGGCCCCTCACCCCCTGTCCTGCTGGGACGTGTGGCAGTGCCAGGCACCGCCGCGGAGCTGCTGATCCACATCAGCCACCGGCCCAGGATCTCAGCTCGTCCCTGCTGTTTCCAGCCGACTGTTCCTCGGAGCCCTGCAGGAGCACCGGGACTGACTGCCCGAGGGGGTTTGTGAAAACAAAACCTCTCCTCCATCCCATCTCAGCCGAGAAAGCTGTCCTGGGGTCCCTGGTTCTGTGTTCTTGTTATTGCTGTAGTTATTGTTTGTTTGTTTGCCTGGTTATACTAGTAAAGAACTGTTATTCCTATCCCCAGATCTCTGCCTGAAAGCCCCTTGATTTTGTGATAAATGTAACCTTGGATAAAAAATTCGTGAAAGAATAAATAAGTATATAACTAGATTTGTAACAATGTAAAAAGTATATAAAATATAGTGTGGCTGAAGAATTTCCCCAAACCCAGCAGTAACTACCCATTCAGGCGGTAACGACCCTAGGCGACGTTCATCAGCCTGAAAGAAAAAGCAGGACACGAACAATTAAGCCAAACAAAGAAAGGAGCCAGGCCGAGATGGCCATCGACTCCACACCGCACCTGGGCACCCCTTCCTGCAAACCCCGACTGAAGATGCAATCAGGCCGGACAATAAGTGGAAGCCCAGCTGAGATATCCGTCGACTCCACACCGGACTTGGATACTTCACTCTGAGAGCCCAACCGAAGATACAATCAAGAAGCACTCAGAACCTTTCACATGGGAGAGGACTCTGCCCAGTCGTCTGTTGATTCAGTTCCACGGTTCCAGGAAATTCATTCAACCAGCCATCTAAACTCTTTGTTGAACAGTAACTGCTCAGAGTTTTGGCCTCAGGACACAAAATCCCTATAAAAACCCCAGACAGTCTACCCTCCTTCGTGGATTTGGGAACACCTATACCTTTGGGTATAGACCCCTGTCCACCCAGCGCTGCGCTGTTTATTTTATTGTGGTTTTTCCTCGTTGTTTATTTTTATTATAAAAATTGTTTTATAATAAACTGTTCTTTTATTTAACCTAAATTTGCCTTTGCATTTATAACAGATTGGTGCCGTGAACTCGGATCGGAGAAACTGCGGGGAATCTCACTGCCCAGGACGGGCACCCCCGCTGATTTTGGCGGCCTGGTGAGTTGAGAACCCCCGTAGCTCGTTCCGACGTCCGAACCAAATTTAGGCTGAGATAAAAACCACAATAAAAAGGAAAAGGATCCGGATCGGAGAGCTCGAGAAGGCACGGAGCCTTCAGGAAGCCGCGGCTTGTTTTGCTCGTAAAACGTCTGTTGTGCACAAAGACACCCACGCAGGAAAATAGCTGTAAGTACTGCTGGTTGAGTGGGCGATCGGGTGAGTGTGTGAGACGTGATCTGATCACGGGGCGAGTGTGGACTTCAAGGCCGCGTTTCCATCTTCCCGCGAGGGAATTGGCCGGCCGCGAAGGAAGCGATCCAGAGTGAAAGCTTTTTTTCTCGACACACACTTGTAAAAACCTGAGGCCAAAGGGTGTCTCGGGGGACTGATCGCAAGGAACTAAAAGGGGAAGGATAAGTCCTGTTGAGCTCGGGAACTGGTAAACCCTTTTAGTTAACGGACCCAGGTAGAGGTCCGGAAGAGGATCAAAAAGTACCGATTACAAGAGACCTCAGCTCAGCTCGCTGAAGGGTGAGTATCGGCAAAATTTTGATTCCTACAGTAAGCACACAACGCAGAAACTGATATCAACTCACGGAGAAGTCGAAGACAGGTAAGAAAATATATTTGCGAAGTATGAGGCAGAAAAAGAGTAAGCTTCAAAGAAGAAGCACAGGGAAAAATTCCTCCGATCAGGGGGAGGAATCACCAGACATCCCGCTGGAAAGTCCCTTGGGGTGGATGCTAAAACACTGGGAAGATTGTCCCCAGAGGAAGGAGAAATCAAAGGCAAAATTGATACATTATTGTATGGAGGTTTGGGGAGGACAGGAGTTGAGAAGTCATCTCACTTGGCCAATGTTAGGCACATTTGAAAAATGGACGTGTAATAAGTTATTCTCCTATGTGGAGAACAAGGTCCCCTCAGATCCTGAGGAGAGGGAATATGCTAAGCTCTGGGTAAATGTCAGAGTAGGGCTATTCCCAATGAAACAAAAAGAAAAACGTGAGTCGAGAGGTGAGTCCTGGGAACCCCTCGACCACTTACCACCCCCATATCGTGGACCGGCGGGACCTTCCTCTGCAGATCAACTGGTGCCTTCAGCACCCTTGGGCCCCTGAGACCAACCCACTGAGATACGTGTGTCTCAAGCGGGAGACTCGGGGCCGGCAGCGATGCCAGCAGCCCTTCCCCTTTCCCCGCCTGCAAACACCGTAGCCACAGCAGCCTCTTCGGAGGTTTCTCCTGCACAAGGCTGGGGATCACTCTATCCGTCCTTGCCGGTCCAACCGCCACAACCGGGACCCTCCCATATAACGGAGGGGATCCCTCCCGTCAACCGGGTGGCGGCGGAGTTCCCACAATTGATAACGGGGAGGCAACCCACAATCACCAACTCCCCTCCTGCAAGTAGAACCCGTTTGAGAGCAAGAATGATGGATAATGAATGGGGAGAGAGTGAAGAGGGGCACCGGTTGTTCCCTCTTAGGGAAGTACCGACGGCCCCGGGAGTGATTGGTTTTGTGAATGTACCCCTTAACTCTGGAGATGTAAGGGCATTTAAGAAAGAGATGGGGCGGTTGTTGGATGATCCTTTTGGTGTGGCTGAGAGGTTAGACAAATTTTTAGGGAGTAGTATTTATACCTTTGACGATCTTACGGCAATCCTGAGATCATTGCTTAATCAGGAGGAAAGAGAGATGATTAAACAAGCCGGTATCAGAGACTGGGACAGACGCAATCCACAGGGGACGCCAGGTAACCAGAAATGGCCTAGTGTAAGCCCGAGCTGGAATGCACAGACGGAGGAAGGCAGACGGAACATGATGGATTTAAGGAGCATAATTGTACAAGGTATAAGAGAAGCGGTCCCTAGGGGCCAGAATATTAGCAAAGTTTTTAGAGAGTGTCAAGGCAAAGAGGAACCACCCACTGAATGGATCGAGAGATTACGGCGAAGTTTACAGATTTACTCTGAGACTGACCCGAACTCTCCTGTGAGAGAGGTTCTGTTAAAAACACAATTCGTTGCTAAATCTTGGGAGGACATTAGGAGAAAATTAGAAAAGATCGAGGGGTGGCAAGATAAAAGCCTCCAAGAGGTCCTAAGGGAAGCTCAAAAAGTATACATGAGGAGAGAAGATGAGAAGCAGAAATTGCAAGCTAAGGTTTTAGTAACTGCAGTGAAAGAGGTCCAGAAACAAGAGCAAATGCAGGGTAAGTTTAAAACACTACCCGGAAAAGGTCGAGGTTCTCACCAGGCAGCCCCGGCCCCACGGAGAGAACCCCCTGAATGCTACTACTGTAAACAGGTAGGACACATTCAGTGGAATTGTAAACAAAGAATAAAAGATGAGAAAATTTTTCAGGAAGATTAGGGGTGTCAGGGGCTCTTTAATTTGGGGACCGGAACATCCAAGGAGCCCTTGATAAAATTAAAAGTGGGACCCCAACGACAGGAGGTAAGTTTTCTTGTGGATACTGGGGCAGAGAGAAGTACCCTGCAGAAATTGCCATACGGATGTGCGGCTAGCAGAGAAAAAGTTTTTGTAATCGGTGCAAAGGGAGACCCCTTTGAAGTGCCTGTAATAAAAGATGTGGAAATAGAATCTGAAAATAAAATTTGCTTAGGGAATTTACTATTAGTGGAAGAAGCAGATTACAATTTGTTGGGAAGGGACATGATTGTTGCTTTAAGAATTAATATCATGATTAAAAATTCTGAATTGGTGGTGAAAATATTTAAGTTGACTCCTAAAGATGAGGAGAAAATAAACCCTGAAGTATGGCATTCAAAGGGAGAGGTAGGAAAGCTAGATATCAAACCTATCAAAATAGAAATCGAGAACTCTGAGGACCCTATAAGGGTTAAACAATATCCCATCCCGATGGAGAGGAGAAGGGGGTTGAAACAAATAATTGATGACCTCCTAAAAGGGGGTACTTTAGAACCTTGCATGTCTCAACACAACACCCCCATCCTGGCTGTAAGGAAGACGGACGGCAGTTTCCGATTGGTCCAGGACCTACGAGCGGTAAACGCTAGGACCCGGACTAGATTCCCGGTGGTGGCCAACCCCTATACTTTACTAAATAGACTCTCACCTGAAGATGTGTGGTATAGTGTGATTGATTTGAAAGATGCTTTTTGGACTTGCCCTCTGGATGAAAGGAGTAGAGATTATTTTGCATTTCAGTGGGAGGACCCAGATACAAACCAAAAGCAACAGCTAAGGTGGACGGTCCTCCCCCAGGGGTTCGTGGAGTCTCCGAACCTTTTCGGGCAAGCTTTAGAACAAATGTTAACCCAATTTGCTCCTGAGGACAGGACAAAGCTTTTGCAGTATGTAGATGACTTGCTAATAGCTGGACCGACTGAAGAGAGCGTGAGGAAAAGCACGATTGCCTTGTTAAACTTTCTAGGAAAGAAAGGTTTGAAAGTCTCAAAATCCAAGCTGCAATTCACAGAGCCCGAAATAAAATACCTCGGACATTGGATATCTCAAGGGAAAAAAAAATTGGACCCAGAGAGCGTAGCAGGCAACCTTGCATTGCCTGCACCAAAAACAAAAAGGCAAATTAGACAAATTCTAGGGCTCTTGGGATATTGCAGGCAGTGGATTGAGGGTTTCAGTAAAAAAGTGAAGTTTTTGTATGAAAGATTAAACACTGACAGGCTGAAGTGGACTGAACAGGATGAGTCTAATTTCCAGAAATTGAAAACTGTTCTTATGACTGCCCCTGTACTAACTCTACCAGATACGAATAAAGAATTCCAGTTGTTTGTGGATGTGAGTGGACAAACAGCACAGGGAGTCCTGACTCAGGAATGGGCAGGCAAAAGGAAGCCTATAGGGTTTCTTTCAAAAATCTTAGATCCTGTTAGTCGGGGTTGGCCTACGTGTTTACAGGCAATTGTAGCAGTGGCTCTGTTAGTGGGAGAAGCGAAGAAAATAACTTTTGGGGCTCCCCTGGTAGTTTACACTCCCCACGATGTGAGAAACATATTGCAGCAAAAAGCAGAGAAGTGGCTGACTGATTCCAGGCTTCTAAAATATGAAGCCATCTTAATCAGCTCACCCGGTTTAGAATTGAAAACCACTTCTGCACAAAATCCTGCTCAGTTTTTATTCGGTGAACCTCTAGAGAAATTAGTACATGATTGTTCTGAGACCGTGGAGCTGCAGACCAGAATAAGACCGGACTTAGAGGATCAGGAGTTGGAAGGGGGAGAGAAGTGGTTTGTAGATGGATCTTCGAAAATTATTGAGGGAAAAAGAAAATCAGGATATGCGATAATAAATGGTGCATCCGGGGAGGTTGTAGAATCTGGTCCTTTGAAAGCAAGCTGGTCTGCACAAGCTTGTGAGCTCTATGCTCTCCTGAGAGCCCTCCGGAGGTTGAAAGGAAGGAGAGGGACCATATACACAGATTCACGGTATGCTTTCGGTGTGGTACACACATTTGGGAAGATTTGGGAAGAAAGAGGACTGATAAATACTAAAGGAAAAGACCTAATTCATGGGGAAATAATCCGACAGATTCTAGAGGCTGTCCGAGAACCAAAAGAAATATCAGTTGTCCATGTAAAAGGACACCAGACAGGGTTGCAGTTTCAAACCCGAGGTAACAACCTAGCCGATAAAGAGGCAAAACGAGCAGCTCTGCTCACCGTAAGTATTCCCGAGGTGACTCCGGAGGAATCGCCTGAAATCCCCATGCTCCCTTCAGAGAAAGAGATTGAAGAATTCAAGAAAATAGGGGGAGTCGTGAAACAGGGAAAATGGTGGTTACCTGATGGGAGGGAACTAATCCCGAAGGGAGCGGCAAGGAGAGTATTACAAAGACTGCACAAACAGACCCATTGGGGAACTCGGGCACTGGCCGATCAGTTCCTGAAATTTTTCGGGTGCAAGGGGATTTTTGAAATTGCCAAGCAAGAGGTACAGGGGTGTGTGGTTTGCCAAAAAGTGAATAGATCCAACTCCAAACAAACTGTTTGGGGAGGGCGTCCTCTCTCATACAGACCATTTGAGAGGATCCAGGTGGACTTCACCGAATTACCAAAATCTTTAGATATAAATTCTTATTACTAATAGTTGACAAACTAACGCACTGGGTAGAAGCCTTTCTCAGGGCAAGGGCTACAGCCCAAACAGTATCAAAAATTCTATTAGAAGAAATCATCCCTAGGTATGGGATAGTGGATTGTATTGATTCGGATCAAGGAACTCATTTCACTTCAAAAATTATAAAACAAATTTCAGAGGCCCTGAGTATTAGGTGGCAATACCACACTCCCTGGCATCCTCAGAGTTCAGGGCAGGTGGAAAGAATGAACCAAACACTTAAATCCCAATTGTCTAAACTCATGATAGAGACGAAAATGTCATGGATTAAGTGTCTCCCCCTTGCTTTGCTAAATATTAGAACAATGCCCCATTCTGAAACGGGTCTGTCCCCTTTTGAAATGTTGTATGGGATGCCATACAAACATGGAATGCCAGTAGGACACCCTCAAGTGGAGGATGTGCAAATACAACCATATCTCATTGCTATCAACAAAAATTTACAGGAATTGCGAAAACGAGGACTGATCCCCCAAAGCGCCACTCTGGGATTCGCAATACACCAGATACAGCCTGGGGATAAAGTCCTCGTCAAAGCTTGGAAGGAGCTTCCCCTCACCCCCCATTGGGAAGGACCTTTCCTGGTTCTCCTGACCACAGACACAGCTGTCCGGACCGCAGAAAGAGGTTGGACACACTCATCTCGAGTAAAAAAAGTAAAGGAATACGACACCTCCAAGTGGAAAGTCACCACCCCTCCGGGAGAACTGAAAATTAGGCTTCAGCGTCACCACAAATGACCAGTGACGACCAGATAAGTTGTATCAACCCTGAGTGTGATTGTTTTCCGTTTATACATTTTAAGTGCGCTTATTGTAACCAGATTTGGGTAACTCACTGTTGGGGAGGGTACAAGCCTAAGGGATTGTGTACAAAGTGTCTAGAAAAAGAACAGGATTTGACTAGCCGTCTCTTAATACTTGCCAGCAGGGCAGGGTTGTTAGAACTCAACTCTCCTGAGTGGTTCCTACTTTTTCAAAAAGGGATAAGGGGGAAACTAGACTCCAAGGCAGAAGCTTTGGAAATCGAGTGCCGAAAGACAGTAAAGGTACCGTGCAGGACAGACACAATTAAGTCGTCTCGGTGGGCTGCTTTCAAAAGAAGGTACGCCATTAGGACTACAAGGGCCCCTGAAGAACATCCTTGCTGCCGAGAAGAGGGTAATCCCCGCTGTATATTTTTATATGGGCGAAGGGCAAGGCAGAGGGATACACCGGTGGGGAATCCTGATAGTCCTGAATCTAGCCATGTGCTTGACCAAGGGAATGAGTCCCGAGGTACCTCTGGGGGAGCGTCCCCTAGGGAAGTGTGAGCAGTGTCAGACTGCCACAGATGCTGGACGAATAATTGACTGTCCTCCAGAACAACAAAAGGGGTTTTGTTTATCCAACGGCACTCGGTATAATCTCTGTGAACTAAAGGGGGAGGTCTGGTGTTATCACTCAAGGGCAAGTTTTAAGGACGGGCAGTCTAAAACTCCTATGAAAAGAAAAACTAAAGCTACCCACTTCAGGTATAGGAGAGAAGTGGGAATGCTCCCTCCAATTCCAATCTGCAGCCAATGTAACAAAACTGTCTGGATAGGAGGAAAAAGACAATCCACCTTTTTAGCATATTATAAAGTCAACCCTTTATGTTACAATAAAGCAAACTTAAAAATGTGTACCATAGGGGGGAAAGTGTATTGGGAAGGTAAAAATTTAAAACATGAAGAGAAAGCCTCCTTTAGTAATGAACCGATAATTCTTGATTTGTTAAAAAGTGATGATGACCGAGTATGTTTGCAATTCGACCAAGTGTTCTGCTTCTCCAGAGATGAGGAAGGGATGGACCCTGAAAACAAAATAAAACAACTAAACCTAGAATTAAAGAGGCGAGAAGTGGAAATTCGGAAAAAGAGGCTAGAACAAGAGAGGCTTAACTCTCTTAGTGAGCACTATGAGCAATTAGAGAGACAATACAGCAATTGGGGATTGCCAGCCCCCAACCAGAATCTTTTCATAGACCTAATGCAAGAAATAGCCACAGAATTAGGTCTATCTAACTGTTGGATCTGTGGCGGTTTAAAGTCAGCTGAAAGGTGGCCTTGGAAAGGAGAGGGACTCACCCCAGAGCAACTTCTAAAATGGGAAGGCTCTAAAATGTCAAAAACAAAACGAAGACCAGAGGGATGGGTTATAGACCAAAGGATAATTGGTACCGTCTGCATTAGCAGAGAAGGAAAAGAATTCACTGACTTAGTAGGCTATACCCCGTGTGTAAGCACACTCACAGTGAATTCTGACAGTAAATCAAAAACTTGGCAACCTGAACCACCCGCGGGCTACTGGAGTCGCACCCGGGGTAATCACTGCGAATGGGTTGAAATAATTGAACTATGTTGGTACAAAAGCTCCGGGGCCAATCCCTTCCAAGCACTAGAAGGCCTGAAAGAATATTGGGATGATCTGGCAAGAACAAACAAAGGCTGGGAAGCTCCCGATGGCATTTACTGGTTATGTGGCAAAAAAGCATATAGTGAGCTACCTAAGAAATGGAAGGGGTCTTGCACTCTCGGAATAATTAGACCCTTTTTCTTTACTCTATCCAGAACAGAAAGTAAATTGCTGGGAGCTCCCCTCTTTGAAACATTAAATAGACAAAAAAGGGAATTAAAACGGGAACTACCCATGGCAGGAGGCAGTCAGAAATGGAAAGAAGAAGAATGGCCTGCCGAAAGGATCATTAAGTATTATGGGCCTGCCACTTGAGCAAACGATGGCAGTTGGAGTTACAGGACTCCCATTTACCTTCTCAACAGACTTATCAGGTTACAAGCGGTAGTAGAAGTGGTTTCCAACCACACCTCGGAGGCCCTAGAACTCCTAGCAAAGCAACATTCACAAATGAGAGCCTTTGTGTACCAAAACAGATTAGCTCTCGATTATTTGTTAGCCGAGGAAGGAGGAGTATGCGGTAAATACAATGAATCCCGAGTGTTGCATGGAAAGAGATGATTATGGAGAGACAATAAAAGGACTAGCTGCCGAAATAAAAAAGGTAGCACATGTGCCCGTTCAAAAATGGAACTCAATTCTGCAAGCCTCCTGGTGGGACCAGATATTTGGACAGGGGGCTTGGTGGAAAAAGTTAGTGTTCTTTATATCTTGTTCAATTGCCGGAATCATCTTTCTCCCGTGTCTGATTCCTTGCTTCATCAGGTTGATTCATTCTGTTGTGCAAGGAATGCAAATTGCCACTCTTCCAATTGACCCAGAAAAAGCACCAGGGAAACCCACTCTTTTCTCTAAACTAATGAAGTTAGAGGAGAAAAGAGAGAACCAGAAGGCAGTTGAAGCTTTAAAGAAATCTGAAAATAAAAACAAACCTTCTCAAGAATACTGTGAGAATTCACTTACAGACTGGGAATAAGACAAATATAGTTAAAACTACGCAGTTCTCCCTCACTAGAAATGAATGAAATAACACGAATTTTAAATGTGATAAATTATTAGGCGGGGGACTGTGATAAATGTAACCTTGGATAAAAAATTCGTGAAAGAATAAATAAGTATATAACTAGATTTGTAACAATGTAAAAAGTATATAAAATATAGTGTGGCTGAAGAATTTCCCCAAACCCAGCAGTAACTACCCATTCAGGCGGTAACGACCCTAGGCGACGTTCATCAGCCTGAAAGAAAAAGCAGGACACGAACAATTAAGCCAAACAAAGAAAGGAGCCAGGCCGAGATGGCCATCGACTCCACACCGCACCTGGGCACCCCTTCCTGCAAACCCCGACTGAAGATGCAATCAGGCCGGACAGTAAGTGGAAGCCCAGCCGAGATATCCGTCGACTCCACACCGGACTTGGATACTTCACTCTGAGAGCCCAACCGAAGATATAATCAAGAAGCACTCAGAACCTTTCACATGCGAGAGGACTCTGCCCAGTCGTCTGTTGATTCAGTTCCACGGTTCCAGGAAATTCATTCAACCAGCCATCTAAACTCTTTGTTGAACAGTAACTGCTCAGAGTTTTGGCCTCAGGACACAAAATCCCTATAAAAACCCCAGACAGTCTACCCTCCTTCGTGGATTTGGGAACACCTATACCTTTGGGTATAGACCCCTGTCCACCCAGCGCTGCGCTGTTTATTTTATTGTGGTTTTTCCTCGTTGTTTATTTTTATTATAAAAATTGTTTTATAATAAACTGTTCTTTTATTTAACCTAAATTTGCCTTTGCATTTATAACAATTTCAAATTTATAATAATTCGGAGGGAGGGGGTCTACATTCTTTCATCCCAAGGGAGGCTCCTGCTCTCCCTAGCAGACACCTGTCTTCTAGAACCAAGACATAGGCCTTGCTTGATTTATAGCCCTACCTACTGCATAGTTATGTGAATCTAATCCCCTGCGAAGATTAAAATATGAAATGAAAAATGGATGTGCAAGCATTATGAAAAGGTTTTAACATTACATTATTTTAACTGTGATTTGTACTTGTAAAGGCATGCCTCTTGTTGCAAACTTTGGTTGATGTAAAATATTATTAAGAGACTATGATTTTGGTGTTTGCTCTTTATATACTTTTCAAGCCTCATCAGCAAGAAGGAAGATTTAATCCATGGAACAAAGAGCAGCTAACAAGATCTAAATGAGGTCCAGGTGCTAGAAAGGCAAATTACTTGTTGGCAGAATTACTTTGTAACCATTTAGGGCTGGACATGCTTCAGTTATCTCAGACCTAGGGGGAGGTTAACAATGCTTGGGAAGAAAGATGTACCACTGATAGTGGATACAAAGAATTCGGAATTTACAGGCCAGAAGGACATTTGGCAGAACCTCCAAGTGTGGATATTTACTGTGATTATTATTATATTAGCTATGTTCTCATGCCTTCTCCATTGCTTCAAATGAGCTATAGGAGACACCTTTTTACTAAATACAGAGAGAGGAGCTATGGAGGAGGCCCAGTCCTGACAGGCATCCTCCCTGGAGACCTAAGATAAGACAAAACTGCCTAGTCACAGTAACTAAGCTGTGGACCCCTTCCTCCTTCAGGACCCCATGTTATCTTCCTGTTGAGTATTGGTCATCTTATCCCAGTCTCAGACCATTGGTCCCCTTCCCGATTCTCCCCTTCCCTATAAAAATCCCAGCTTTTGCCCAGATCAGTGGTTAGATCATCACTGGCCCCCTTTGCTGAAGCCTGCATTAAAGACTTTCTGTGGAACACCATATGATCTTCCTGTCTCTTGTCCGCATGGGCAGGGGTAACCCCTGAACGGAGCTGGCTAGGCTGAACAGAGCTGATCAGAGAGCAGAAATCACTTCTAGAAGAGCTGGTCATCTTGAAGACTTGGCCCATGCTCCTAAGGGTTACCCCTGGCTGGAGACTGCCTGGAAACCCCAGACGGCTCTCTCCCCTGGGACATCTATCTGGGTTGTTGCCGGCAGAAGCTGGGGGTCTGGCAGGCCCCCAGGACCCAGCCACAATACCCAAGATAAGGAAGAAACTAATAAGGACAACTCAGCAACTGTCCTGAATCTGCTCTGGCTGGGTAAAAGGTAATTCTGGAAAGGAAAGATCACAACCACTGACCCAAGAAACCAATCAATTCAAAAGAGAAAGAGCATGCATTACTAATTAGCATGAGAAGTGAGAGAAATATTGACCAATAGAAGAGAGAATATAAATTAATAAAAGAACCAGGTAACTTGTACCCAATGAACATTAATGGTTTTGTTTATTAAAATGTATACACAGTGAAAAGTTTTGGTAGTTGTGCTGACTGTGGATTTGCTGCCCAGCTTCCCTTTCTGTGCAGCACTGTAAATAAATCACATACCTTGACTGTGTGTGGATTGGCCTATTACACACCAGGTGAAAGAACCTATTTTGGGACAACACTTTCTCTGCTTCATTGAATCTATACTAGAAATATTAAGTCTTATTCTAGTGCTTCTTCACATAGTACTTCATATCTATTTACAGGTACTACATAAAGAGATGTAGATCCCTGTAGGTAAGGACAATTCCACTGAGATCAGTAAGAGCAAAAATGAGCAAAGGACCATTTTTTATTTCCTATTTTATTTTACCATGCAAACCTCTTTCTCTTTTACTTAGTTGCAGGTTCATGTTTGTTAATCACATCACACAGATTTCTCACTCTAATTGATGAATTAGCAGAGTATCTCTTCTTTGGAGAATGCCTGCCAAGGAATAATAAGTTTTAAATAACTAAATGGCATATAAACCCAGTGCCCACTTTTTTAAAGAAAAAAACCTTCACATTAGTATCAACTCATACAACTGGTGTTTTTGTTTGAAGATACATTTTGCTTCTACAGTTCTTGTTTTGTCTTCTTTCCTAATTAGCACGTCACTTAGGAACCTAGTTGATCATGCCAAATTCTAGCATTATTCATTCTTTCATACAGAGTAGCATTGAATAGGCAGACTGTATGGATTCCTCTACCATTTCTTTGACCATTTCAGGGATATTTACTTTCTTGTGTACTGGAGAGTCATTTGAATGCAGAGCACTGACACTTCTCTGTGTAGCATTGTTAGCACCAGGATGCAATTTTATTTATTAAAATACAGAGTACAATTCCTGTAACCTCCTCAGAGCCAGAAAAAACATTTGACATGTGCAAAGTGGACAAGCAGGCTGGGTTTTCTTTCTTTGTGCTAGTAATAAGGTATTTCCTTATAGCTACACAATCTTACTACATATGTGATACCAAGTTATGAGCTATTTCTATTCCTCCACCTCCCTCCAAAAATAACTGTAATAGCACTTTTCTTGTTTAACCATGAGGCAGGCCATAGATACCCCATTCTCTCCCAACAACTTTTGCTCAATTAAATTTAAAGGTCTGCTTACATCGGTAGGGAAAGATATAACCTGTGCAGGTACTGCACAGATCTAAAATAATTCTGCTAAAAGGTCTGCTATTCTTGGATATTTTGAATATCTGTATTTAGCTCTACAGAGTCACACAGTTTGAAGGCCTTGGTCCCCAAAATAGGGACAGAGTAGCTTGCCAGGCAATCATTAGCACGTCATTGACTTTGAAATCTTCACTGTTCACTAACCCACCCTCATACAGGAAGCAAAAGCTTGAGTACAAAAAATTCCACAAGTAGGGAGGATGTCATGTTATTTTCCTAATGTTTTCTTCCCTCAGTACATCCTTCTCAATTGCAACTTTCTATTACCAGAAAACTTAATAACACATTGAACACTCTCCTTATGGGCCAAGAAATAAAATTACCTGTAAAATGAACCATAGACATAAAGAGATGGAAAACCGTACATGTACATGCAATCAAAAACCCATTCAGTAAATATGAAGAAATATACGTGATCCTAATTAATCTGCTTGATATGCTACAATCAGTTACTAAAGTACAGTCATGTAATCTGATATGTTCTGGGTTGGAAAAACACTTTGTAAGGTATAGAAAAGATGTCTTTTCAAAAAAGGATGTATTTTACATCACCAGTCAGACCATATTTTTAATACTGATATTGAAAAATAAGTTTGTATCTTAAAATTGACAAGGGAATTTAGTTGGCATCTCAAAATACAGAAAAATCTAGCTTTTTTTAATTCCTCTGCTTGAGTTTGGTGGCGTTTTTTGCCTTTGGGTCGGTTTTTGTGTTGTTCTGGTTTGCTTGTGGTATTTTTTCCCTCCCTCCTTAATAGTCTGAGCTACAATTGCTTAAAGTTGGTGTTTTACCTCAGACTAAATCACAAAACCCTGTCTATTTTCCAGATTCAAAACTAGCTGCAGCTTCTAGATAAGCTCGTTGAATGCATTTCTGTAGGGTACATACCCATGACCAAGAGTATATTGTACTGTTTGCTCCATCTAACTTAAAATTACAATTTTTTAATTGCTCATTGGGAAGAAAAGGGAAAAAACAAAAGTGTTTGTATATCAAGTAAGTATATTTTCTGATTTGAGAGATACCAGAAAAAGTGGTACTCAACCATACATAAAATGGCCTGGGCTGGAAGGAACCTTAAAGATCATCTAGTTCAAATCATCCTGCCATGGACAGGGATACATTTCACTAGACCAGGCTGCTCAGAATTCCATCCAACCTGGCTTTGAACACTTACAGACATATTTAGTATTACAATGCTAAAGTAACAATAGGTGGGTGTTACTCAAACAGATTTCAACATTCCAGCAAATTTTGTAGAAGGTAATCCATTTACACCTTAAAGCCTAAATATCAGTTTAAAATTACATTGCCAGAACACAAAGCATGCTTTAATTTAAGAGCCAAAGTCCATTTCAAGAAGCTTGAGGTCCAGTGACCATATCTACTTAGATCGGAGCAAATACTGTTAATTCTATGTATAGAATTAAATAATTAATAAATCTCTATTCTTCCAACAACATTGGGGTATTTTTTAGTTCCTTGCAAATATACAGTGATTAACCTGTCAAAATGAGCTTTCAAACTTATTTTCTCTCATTCACATCTACTTACAGAAAGTAAAAGGTGAACCTTAACATTTACCTATACTCTAAGTTTGTAAAATTTATAGGTACAAAATTTCTGCTCCAAGAGCAACAGTCAGGGTTAAAAAGGGATTTTGCATACTGATATGAATCAGATTTCTAAGCTTTTCTATTTGGAGTACTGTGGGCTACTCAGTACAAGAAAGTCAAGGAGCTATTGAAGAGGATCCAGCAGAGGCTGGATGATGAGGGGTCTGGAACATTTCTCTTATGAGGAGACTGTGGGAACTGGGCCTATTTAAACTAGAGAAGACTGAGAGGGCATTTCATTAATGCTTATAAATATCTCAAAGTCAGTTGTCAAGAGGATGGTGCCAGCCTCTTTGCAGTGGTGTCCAGTGACAGGATGAGGAACAATGGACACAAACTAAAACACATGAAGTTTCACTCAATGTAAGGGAGAACTTTACGCCAAAGGTAAAAGAGCATTTGACCAGCTGCCCAGGGAAGTCGTGGAGTCTCCTCCCTGAAAATGCTCAAAAGTCATCTGGGTGCATTCCTGTGTCACCTACACTAGGTGAGCCTGCCTTGGAGGGTGGGTTGGACTGGATGATCTCCATAGGTCCCCTCCAATCCTAAGAATTCTGTGATTAGCTGAGATCTCATAAAGTGAAGATTACTGAATGCAACACTTGACATTAAGACAGAATTCAGCAATTAAAACATATTAAATGATTTGAGGTTTGAGGGGGTTGGAGTATTCTTTTTACTTTGCATTAAATCACTTTCCTAAGTATAAACATTCAACAAATTATTGTGTTCTACAGTATACATTCTCCATATTTTCAATCTTACTAAGTACTTACAGCTTCATTTGCTGATTTCTTTTGTCAAGAATCTCAAGTGCACACTGAATTTAAAACACTCTTTGTTTCCCCTTTTTGAAATCATAATCAAACAAAATATCCTAGGTGAATATCTCTAATTTAGCATTTCTCTGACCAATATATTTACATTTGTGATGATAAATACTGTAATGTAATGATTTGTAATAATGTCATTTTGCTTAATATGCTCATAAATAAAAAAAAATCCATCGCATTATTCATTTTAGATAGTTGACAACTTCCTTCTCCCCAAAACTGTCAATGTCGTAACTTTTACACTTCTTGTTTTTGTACTTCATGAAGAGTCATTGCCAAATATTGTGGATGCTAACTCTGAAACAGAGAGCACGGTGCCTGTGGAAATTGCAGGCCGCATAGCTTTCTCAGTCTTGCCTGGAAAAGTGGCCTGGGAATTCATAAGGAAGAATTAAAACAATCTTTAGAGATAGAAAGCAGCCTTGCAGGTGCTGTTTGTCTGTTCCTTGTTTTCTTGCAAGAGAAAGTCGAGGGGTGATGAACCCCACTGACCAATGATGGTAATGTGTTAGTTCACTAACCAATAAGAGTTTTCTTTTCTGTACTTTTCACATATCGGTCTATAAAAGAGAGCTGAGGTAATAAACCGAGAGAGAAACTTCTCCAGTTCTGACTCCACGAGAGAGTCTGTGTCATTCTTTCGCCGTTCCCAACAGAGCGACAAAATATTGCCACATAAATCTTAAACCTGTATTTTCCAACATACTTGCATAACACTGTAATACAGAATTTACACTGTTCAGGCAATATATTGAAAACAGTCTGCTCTCTCAACAGCATCAGCTGTGCAAGAAGTTACTTCTGTTTTACTGTGGTCCCTTGTAATAAATAGGTTTTGCAATGCTTAGTGCTTTTTCAAGCATTGGGGGGCATGCATTATTCATACAACATATAAGCTACCTAAATATCCTTCAGCTGGTAGAACTGTGGAAGAAAGCTTGCAATATGCATATTTCATGAGATAGTTTGGTGATAGCCATTGATTTTGACAGCAGGACTGTTCTATATTTTAAATATTTCTAACTTCTTCACAGTGCATTTTCACAAATCAGCACCAGAAACCTGAAGTGTTTTGTGCAGAAGCAGATATTCTTGGAAATTGGTTCTTACTGCTTAAAGGAATGCATGCTTCATCTTGTGACTCAGGACCTAGGTTTTTACTCTTCTGTTGCCTGCATTGATCTTCCATACTACTCATTCTGCCTCTTGACCATGGTCACTGGTTCAGGATAGTGCTAAGACTGCAAACACATACCAACTATGACTTTTTTTGGGGAAGAGGGAAGACTCAACACACTCCAGTGGTTTCCACAACCAAATGTGTACTCAGTCAGGTTTTAAACACAGAACATTCAAGAACTGGATGTTGTTATGTAATTTGGATCTGTCATGTATTTCTATTAATGTAAATAGCATTGCACCAGCTGTTATGGGTAGGTGTTTTGGAGACTTTGTGCAGAGTTTTTGGAGGTTTGATGTTTTCATAAAGACATTTCCATAGAATATACATATACAATGTAAAACAATCCTTGTATGGCTTTTAGTGCTTCCTTAAGGAAAGCATGAAAAATTTAATACCCTATTAACATTAATTATAAAAATGGTTCAACTTCACTTTTCATATTTAACCAAGATCACTTTGTGTTCCAAAACTGAATTTTTGAACAATTTCTGGACTGTAAAATAAAATCTAACTTGTGCTGGTTTTGCATTGATGGACATTTGGGGAAGATGTAAGAAACCACCCACTGAAGTGACATCTCTGAGAGAAGCTGCTGGGAGCTTCCTCTGTGCCTGGAAAAGGCCAATAGCTGGCTAGTTCTGAGAACTGACAACATTTTGAACAATTTAGAAATTAGATCTACCTCTGTGAGATCCACATTTTAAAAACGGCAAGCCTGGGAAATCTCTCTCTTGGCTTCCAGCCTCAGAAGGTAACTGAGCTCTGGTGGGGCCGACCCTGCTCCCCCACAGCCTGTGTGGCCTGGGAGGGGGCCAGGCCAGACCCAGAGGCTCCTGGGCAGGGGATGAAGGCTGTGGGGAACTGGCCCCAGGCTGGGGCAGGCCGTGCCACGGCTGCTGACATCTTGATGACACTAAACCCCGCTGGCCCGCACCAACGGTTCCAGGCCAAGCCAGACCCAACTGCCCTGCCCTCCCCCCCCCTCCACCCAGAAGCTGCTGGGCAGAGGGAGGGGCCCAGAGCAGCCTGAAATCCAACAGCGTGACTGCTGTGGCCACTGAGCAAGATATTAACCCTTTCACTATGCAGATGAGACCTGCAGACCTTTTTTCTCTCTCCAGGGAGAGAGAAAACACTTGAACACTTATATTTTTTCTCTCCAGGGAGAGAAAAAGAGTGATGACACATAGAAAGACAAAATGAAGACACCAAGGTCAGTAAAGGAGTCAAGCCTCAGATGGAAGGAGAATGAGGAGATGCCCTACCGGGGCTGAAAGCTCTTTTGGTAGTACCATGGAGATGGACAATGATATACTGAAATATCCCCTTTAATTCATGAAAGACTATGGGGGGATGAAGTATTCTGTAGATGTGAGCAGAGGCATCCATTGACAAAGCCAAGAAGACATTGGAGTAGCTGTGATCCCATGAGAAGCTGAACAAAGAGAGAGATGAGTGATGAAGACCCTTTGCCCCACGGAGAGAAGAAAAACCTTCTGTTCCCAAAGACGATCACAGAGACAGACGAATAGAACCTTTGCCTTTTAACAACTCATCCTTAAAATAATACCCCATGAGTTTGTGGCCCATGGACACACCTCTAGGAGGGCTGTAAAAACGGGAGGAATTTTGCCATGCAGAACTTTTCCTGGGCAGCTGCTATTTGCTATTTTGGAAATGAAAAGCCAAAGTGGAGAAGTCTACATGGCATGACAAGAGAAAACCTCTTTCCCTACAAGAATTAATGAAAGACTATTGTATAGCTGGCAACTGATTTAACATCCCAGGTTTTGTCTCTACATTGTCAGTTGGGAAAGGAAAGAGGTTAGCCAGTGGGAGGAAAGATGTTCTGGAGGTTGTATTCTGATGCTTCTTGTTCTTGTAGCCCTATTAATACAGTTTCTTTATACCTTTTAAGTTTTAAGCCTGTTTTGCCCTTCTCTTAATCCATATCTCACAGCAAGATATCAGTAAGTGCATTGGTAATTTTAGCCTGCACTAAACCCACCACATTATTTGGTGTGTTGGTCAGGAAACTCAAATTAGTGAATCTAAGCCAATATAGACTCAATATAAGAATATATAGCAATAATTCCAGCAACTCAAAATACTATTTTTATGAAGGTCTTACAAATACATTAGTATGAAAAATATTATATGCCTCAAACTGCTTGCTGAGCTTTATGCAAGGTAGGTGACAGTGTTCTCTTACTTCATTCTGTTTGAAGAGAACAACTGAACATTCTGCTCAGGTGCATTAAGTTCTCAATTTTATTTCAATCCAAATGTATTATAAAAGTATGGGGAGTGGATTATGGATCTAAAACTACTTTTTTTTGCAATAGAATACAGAGATTTCAGATTAACCCCAAACCAAAAAGCAGCTTGTTTCTAGTCCTGCAATTAACTTGCTATCTTCTAGATACTTTAATAATTCAATTTTCAACTAGTCTGCTAGCTCACATTTTACCATTACAACAGAGATGTCCTCTCCTATGTGAAACATTTTTTCTAGTTTATTAATAGTGTTGAATCCTCAAGCACTTTTCATAAATGTACTCTAAAGATCAGTAGAAAATCAAGAAGAAATAAATAAAAAAATAACATAATCTCATAGAAAAAAAAATGCAGAATTGGGAATACATCCCACATTATTTGAATTCTTGTTTTCTGTACTATTTGATGTTTTTCCTGTACTTTATTATTCTCCCAGGAGACAGAAATTTCTTCAGTCCTTCTATAACTCTATCCGGGGAGGTTTTCTGAGATGAGATACAAAATAATAGAGATAAATGTACTATTATTATTATTATTATTATTATTACAAATAATATAGAATGAAACAGGTAAAAGCAAAACTAGCTAGCTTGTTTTCTATTGTTTCTTATACATTAATTTATTTGAAAGCTTAAGCACATTTAACATTTATAGAGTATTTTTACAGTAAGGTGAAACCTAATGTGAGGACAAACAAGATTAAATGATACATAGAAACTAAAGAAACAGCAGATGCCACCAGGGAATCCTAGCAGAGGTACTGATGAACACTTCCAGTCCTTCTTAAGTACCAGAACAACCCAAGGACATGAATTATTTTTTCTGGCATAATTTCAGCAATACAAGGAGTAAAGTTGTTTAAGCTTTCAGTGAGAGCCCTAAGTATTTTCTGCCTTAAATTAACTCACAAACATACTTTCATAGAACTACATTACTTCCATAAACCACTTGTATTAATACCTATGCAGAGAAGGAAGGGGAAAAAAAATCAGCTTTTAGGGATCATTATATTTGTTAGCTGTTCCTTAAATAAGAATTCCTCTACCAATAAAAATGCTCCAGACAGCAAACCCTCCCTCTACACAGCTACAAAAGTTCTCTCCAAAGAAACCCCCCAAAGTCAGAAACATCACAACTTCCTCCAAAGATAAAAACCTCAACAACGAAAAAACCCCAAAGCACAACAAAAACGACCTACATCCCCACCCCCCAAAAAAACCAAAAACCAATCAAAACCTTAACCACCAGAGAAAGAGCTTCTATCAAGTTTTGTGTGCTTTTGTTTTTTTTGGTGGCTGTCAGGTTTTTTTTGGTTGTTTTTGTTGGGTGTTTTTTGTTTGATTTTTGTTGTTGTTGTTTTGTTTGTTTCTTTTGTTGTTGTTGTTTTGGTCTTTTTTAATTCTGAAAAAGATGTATTTTCATTCCAAGGAAGTTCATAACCCACCACAAATTTCATTCTTTGGTTTAGGAAAAAATATCTTAGTAGTAACTAGGAAAAACTTCTCTGAAAAACTGGAAGACATTCAACCAAATGACTAAGCACTAAGTTGAAAGGAGTAAATCTTGAAAAAGATCTGTTTATCTACATAATGCCTCCTCTCTCATGCCGAGACATAATTCCCATTTAATCTCAATTACCTTAATAGCATATATGTGAAAACAGTTCATTTAATAATCAAGCCCTTTTTCTTGAACTCTGTCCTCTAAAACTGGTTGATTGTATAGAACACATAGAAATAGAGAATGTGATGGAAGTTATTTGCAGGAGTCAATCTGTTCTACTACCTTGAAATGGAAAGAATTGGAGCTGACCTGTTTTTGCAATGAAGGAAAGCAGCACTGATACATTTCCACACCACAGCAACCATAATCTGCATAATCAACTTAAGAAAAACCAAAAATAACAATAAGCTATTGAAAGTTAATATTCTTGTTAATATATTACTAATAAAAATATTTTATAACATATACTAAACTTCTGCACAAAATTTCCTCACTTTCAGCTCAATCTTTCTACACCCATCACATATAAGATCATTAACAAAACCCTACAGGGGATGCTGATTAGTACAGTTATCTGTTGTTCAGATAATACAAACAATTTTTCTTTTTAATTCTCAGCAGAAGAGTTTCAATATGGTCTCTTTAACTGCCAAAATTAAAGACAGATTTTTTTATTCCAAAACTGAATAACTCTCCCTCAGAAGTAATTATTACAGGCAACAGCCAAGCCACTGTGAAACACAAAAAGCAACATTTTCACTTAAGAGAAGGACCAAAATAGCTAAACATCCAGCATAACAAAGGGAAATTCAAATCTTTATATAGTCTTTGTATTTTCTTTCTTCAATTTTTAAGTACACTCCATGAATTCTCTACAAGAATTTGCATATACTTAATCTTTTCTCCTCTACATATATGTATGGATTTAGCAAAACATGTTCCTAGAAATTATAAAAATTATTTCTGCTGCTTCTGACACACAGGTTTGAAAGATTTCCATTTGGAAATGGACCCTCCTGTATGCAAGAGGGGAAAGACATTCTCTTCCTAACTAGTTTGTTTTCATAAATACGGGTCTCTAAATTAAACTTCAAAGTCAGGCCTATATTCATGGTATTCTTCAAAGTCTACAATCTTAATAATTGTATAAAAATCAGAGTTTGTTAAACTGAAATTGCTTGAGATTAAGTCTAGCAAGTTGCTTCTGTTTGATGCTAAAGGTAATATAACTATTAAGTCAATAATAAATATAGTGTGGCAATCACTTTAAACCTGAGGATTGGTTTATCTTTGTGCACAAAGGTCAAAATACATTATATTCTTTATTAAATGGCACAATTATAAGTACAAATTAACGTTCTGAAGATTTGCTCACCATGGCTCTGGTTAACAGTGTTACTAGAAAATCAGTATTATATGCTATGATGTTTAGTCACATTAATTTGCAATCTCCATGTAACATTTATGTAATCTACCAGTACTCACAGTTGTCCTGGTTTAGGGCAAATTTGGGAGAAAACCTCCAGTGGGGCTCCACCCCCGGGAAGCAAACCCACATGGCCCTTTTCTCCCACCCCCCAACCAGTTCGGGAAGAGATTTCTCTGAGAGAAGTGGAAAAAACCTGTTTATTTCACAGGCACAGCACTACCCAGCACAAAAATGAATGATATCAAATTACAAAACCTCTCGCCGTTCAGAAGAGATGACAAACTTCAGAGGGTCTCTTTCCTGTGGGTGTTCGCTCTGTTATCAGTCCCTCTGGTGCTGGAAAATGCCGCTGCCCAGGCTGGGCTCCCGGTAGTCCACGGGTGCAAGCTCCCGGTGCTCCCCCGAGTCCCCAGTCCAGAGCAGGTTCGATTTGTTTCAGAAAAAGGGAAAGAAAACAGTCCAGGAAGACCTCTCTGCTCCGGCTAGTTGGAAAGCCAAGGTGATCTGTGTCTTGTTGTCTGTCTGTGCTGTAGTCAAAACTCCCGATGCGGGGGGGAGCAAGTACAGTCTCTGATAACAGACTCGGTGCTTCTTTTCCACTCACTTTTACTCTTAGATGGAATTTTAAGAACACAAAACCTGTGTCTGGCTTAGGTGGACGAATGGGGATACAATTTAACATCATAATCAACCCAGGACAATAGTACATAATACTAGTAACATGAGAGGCAGTGCAGAACAGGGTTGAGAGAAGATGCTACAGCTCTTGAAACTAGCAAATGTTTACGGTGAAGCTATAGCACAAATTTCAATGCATATTCCTGTGAGAACAGATCTTCTTAAAGCTTTTCTAGACAGAACTTAATAAAACCTTGGTCTTAAAATCTTAACTAGATTTAAATGGAAGGCACACTATTAAGTTTTACTAATTTCTGATTCTCAGATTACTTTGTAACTACTGCTTTAGATCCTTAATGTAAAGGTGTCTTAAGCATAAGGAATGTATTTTGCACTTGGCTTTTTTTATACCTTCTATTCATTGTGTTTATTTCTAGTAATCTAGAGAAATCACACCTGCACAGAATCACAGAATCAATTAGGTTGGAAAGGACATCTGAGATAGAGTTCAACCTTTATCAGAACATCACCTTGTCAACTAGACCAGTGCACTGAGTGCCACATCTAGTCATTTCATCAACACCTCTAGGAATGGAAATCCATCACCCCCCTGGGAAGTCCATTGTCATGCTTAACAACCCCTTCAGTGAAGAAATTCCTTCTGTTGTCCAACTTGAACCCTCCCCAGCACAGCTTGAGGCTATATCCTCATCTTGTTGCTAATTGACTGTGAGAAGGGGCTGACCCCCACCTTGTTATAATCTCCTTTCAGATAGTTCCAGAGAGAAATACGGTCACCCCTGAGCCTCCTTTTCCCCATGTTAAACAAAGCCAGATCCCTCAGCTGTCTCTCAAGGGACTTACCCTCTAGACCCTTTGCCAGCTTAATTGCCCTTGTCTGGACTTGCTCCATCACCTCAGTGTCTATCTCTCTATCTCTATCTATCTATCTGTCTATCAGTGAGGGGCCCAGAAACAGACACAGGACTTGAGGTGTCATGTCAGCAGTGCCAAGTGCAGGGGGACAATCACTTGTCCAAGGCCTTGGTCCTTTTGGTCACACTGTTCTTAATACAAGTCTGGATGCCATTGATCTTCTTGGCCAACTGGGCAGACACTGGCTCACGTTCAGCACCCCCAGGTTTTTTCCCACTGGGCTGCTTTCCAACTGTTCTTTCCCCAGCATCTAGCGCTGTGAGGAGTTGTTTTGCTTGAAGCATAGAAGCTCAACCTTGGCCTTGTTGAACCTCACACACCTGCCTCTGTCTGTCTGTCTGTCTATCTATCTATCTGTCTAGATCCTTTGCTCTCTAGCAGATCAGCAGACCCACCCAACTTGATGAATTACAGGGGGTCTATTCTGCTCCTTGGCCCTGTCTACCAGCTCATGGGGTTGACTGCCTTGTAGATACTGGTCTTTCTTTTAAAGATTGAGGCAAAGAAGGTATGAAGTACCTCATCCTTGGTCACAGTGTTCCCCCTCCACATCTAATAGAGAATAGAGATTTTCCATGGCTCTTCTTTTGATGTTAATGTATTTATAAGAGCTTTTCTTATTATCTCTTACAGAAGTGGCCAGATTGAGTTCTAGTTGAGCTTTGGACTTCCTAATTTTCTTTCTATGTGACATAACAACATGCTTGTACTCTTCCTGAGTCTTGATCCTCTTTTTATTTCTTCCTGAGTTGCTGCAAAAGCTCCCTGTTCAGCCAGGCCAGTCTTCTTCCCTGCTGGTTCATCTTGCAACAAAATGGGGATGGCTTGCTCCTGCACCTTTAAGATTTCTTTCTTAAGTTATTTCTTTCTAAGTTTTCTGGACCTCTTTGTTATTATGGACTGCTTCTCAATGGATTCTCCAAATCAATGTCCTGAATAGGCCTAAGTCCACCTTCAGGAAGTCCAAGATAGATATTTTGTTGACATCCTTCCTTACCTCACCACAAATCAAAAGCCATCATTTCAGGGTCACTGTGCCTGACAGCCTCCAACAACCACATCTCCCACCAGTCCTCTTTTTGCAAACAGCAGGTCCATAGAGACACCACCCCAGTAGGCTCACTTACCATTTATGTCTGGAAGTTCTCTTCCACACACTCCAGGAACCTCCTAGACTGCCTTCTCTCCGCTGTGTTGCACTTCCAGTAGACATATGGCAAGTTAAGTCTCCCACAGGAAAAATTGCAAGGAATCATGAAACATTAGCCAGCTGCTTACAGAATAGTTCATCTCCCTCTTCATCCTGGTTGGATGGTCTAAAAGAGACTCACAATCATGATACCTCCCTTGCTAGCATTCCTCGATTCTTACAGAGGCTCAATCTTATAATCTATACATTCAAATCACTCCTTAATGTACAGAGCCACACCACTGCCTCTCCTTGTTTGTTTGAAGAGCTTGTAGCCATCCATTGCAGCATTCCAGCCATGTAAGCCATCCCAACACATTTCTCTGATGGCAACTACATAATATCCTACTGCACATCACATACCATTTCTCTTCAGTAATGTGAAGAGAAGAATCAAAATTCAAAGTCTACATTAAAATATCTATTGAAAAAAGTTCTAATTAAATTGATCTCAACTATAGCATATCAAATTTGCAAGTCACCTAAAGACTGTACAAATACCTTGTTACACACTTTATGATTCTGAATTTATGGTTTACAAGACATGAAAAGAACAGAAGGATGTTAATTCATTCCATAGTTTCTACAAAAGCAATCCTCTTACTCTCTGCTAAATTCCAAATTGACTGTTCAAAGCTAAGCCAAAGAAAAAAAAATAAAACATCTAATTGATGTTTTATGTTTAATCATTTTGTTTAATGATACTATGAATTGTCTTTTCAAAACCATTTGATTTGCTGGTTGCCTTTATCTGTGGTTTTTATGTGTTTGTCTACACATAATGCTGCTCCTGCCTGCACTTGTGTGCCCTTCAATGGAGTTGGCTAAGATTCTGCTCAACTAGTGATTAATTTACAAAAATTCAAATGAAAGTTTTTAGTCTGTTTTAAAAATTTGAAATAAATATATTAAAAGAGAAGGGCTGTATTATAAAATACACTCAAGCATTTCCCATAATAATGAATAAGGGGAGTCTCCAACCTCAGACTTCTCGGGATCTCCAGCAATGTACACTTTCACAATAACGACCTGCAATACTCTCCACGGCCTCCACAGTCCTGTACACTCCAAACTTCTATCTCTTCTACCAAATCTTCTAATTGGTAGATTACCAATCTACCTTCTTCTTCAGTAACAGTCCTGTTTGCTAAATGTACAAGAATAGAAGTTTCATAAAGACATGAAAACCAGTAAAATCAGGTTTACTGTTTGTTTTGACAGTGTTCCTGATAATCAATATAGTACAATCCTTTTAGAACCATCATCCAATATACTTGTTTCCAACAGATTATTTAGAAGAAACATGAGCGTTTTAAAGCTATATAAACAATCTATGCTAGCTTTAATTGCTTTGTAATTCCTAATTCACTAGGCATCCACCTTAGCCTACTCATGCTAGATATACTTCAATATTTTGATTAGCGTAGAAAAGCCACCCATACTGTTTTCAAAACATGACTATTCATTTCAACTACTAAAAAGATTTTTTTTTTCTAAATTGGAAATGCAATTTCTGAAGAGGAGAAAATGGTTCTATTTCTTTTTAGTCAATAATATAGGTCATTGCAATGAATTTAGGCACACCTTTTTAAGATGGCAAGTAAAAATAACATATTATTCTGGTATGCTGTATATTCTATTAAAAAAAAAAAAAGTTGAAACAACAATCAAATATTTTTCTTTGCCATTAAATTTTAACCAGAAGTCTTATCTCAATTTGACTTCAATTTTATAGTCAAACCCCTGCCCAGTTATCAGCTGGTTATCTTTCTGACCAAGTATGTCTGCCTGTACCAAGTTTGGTATTATACAGTATCATGTAAGTCTGAACTGAAATAGAAAACAGCAAGGAAGCCTGGTTCATATAGTCCTTTAAATAGCAACTATATAGTTCTACTGAACTCATTGATTTAATGTTGTTATTCAAGAATATACAAATACATTTTCCCTTAATGTTTTTTTTTCAAGCCAAATTTAACTACAGACCTGATTTTCACTTGGAAAGAAAGAGATGAGAAATAGCTATGATATGACATTAGAATGTATAAAAGAGGGAAATAATTACACATATTTTGTCTTTCTTTCATTTCCATTGGAAGGACACCTATGTCATGATTTTAATTAATAAGAAAAGGAATTATTACACTCATTAAAAAAAAACAACAGTGAATTATGTACACTGCACATTTTAAAGCCAAAGTTAATTTGCTGACATCAAAGATTGCTAAACATACACCAAAGTCCAAAACAAAAAAGCTCCTAATTAATGCCAAATCCCTGAAAAAATAGGTCTGAGCTAGTCTTCTGTATGATAGCAGCCTGAAAATTCACAAGTCATGGTGCTGCTTTTTTCCATTTACTTGCTGTAGAAACCATTTAATGCACTGTTGCATATGCAATTTTAATAGCAGTTGAACTTGGAAATATATCCTTTCTGACTGCTCGTATTAAAACTAACCAGAAGAGTGGGCAGCTTAAAAATTGTTAGATTCCTGAGTTTAAAAGCCAGACTTTTTCATGGTGAACTTATTTAAAAGCCTTACCCTGTCCTCATTACTCCATGAATGCTATACAGGTTAAATGCATAGCACAAGTTGGACTGCTTCACTATTTCCCCCCACCCCCATACTTGACACCTCTGTAGCAATTTCACAGATCAAAATTTACACTGTTACTGAAAAATTATACAGACTATGTGAAGAAGTTTGACAATTGCATCTGTAGATTTTTTTAGTATATTGGTTTATTTCTTTCTAACAGGGATGACCCCTCCTCCAAGCTGGCGCCTCAACAAGGAACCTCAAATAGTGGGTCTTACATGGGGAGTATTGTTTTCTTCTTTACTCAGTGGCACAGATCCTGCCACAATCTAATAATTAAATATCCAGATTCAATTTTCAACAGAAACATCCTTTAGCTATGATGTGCAACTCCTCCTATTGACATGCTATGCCAAATTATTTACAGATACATACCATTATTTTTACTTGCCCGTTGAATTCTAAGTGAAATGGAAATACAGCCTTGCCATGGCTGCATTCTTCACTTTTGCATATTAGAAGGCACATTATTAAGCTCAGTACTAATTTGATGAGTGCTGGTATTTCCGCTATTCATATTATGCAGAAGGATAGCAATATCCTAAGAACCACTCTAAACAGAAAACATTAAGAAAAACAAAAGGAAAACAACTTTTAAATCAAAGGCTTAAAATAGTAAATTAATAAATAAACTGGAGTTGTTTAAAGGTGTACCTGGAACACTAAGTGTCTTGCAACTACTATAACACCCATTAAGGTACTGAATTAAGGACAAAATTAAGGTACCCATTAAACACAAAATCTTCACAAATATCATTCAGAAAATAAAAAGAAACTCCACAAACATGGAAGAGTAATGCCTTTATTTCCCAGAAGAAGATGACTCTCATAGACATACAAAAGGAAGAGAAGTTAGAAAGCTTTGTACACCTGAGAGCTCTTGTGTGTTTGGCAGTGGGATGTCACAATGTTGGGACAGTTAATTCTTGTGCTCTTTGCACAAATAAAAAGCTATAAAATTGCTGAAGAACAGTATCCTTCAGCATACATTACATGTTCAATACAGCATATATTAGAATTAAAATGGGAAGAGTACTTTCATAACGCAAGTGATGAAATCTTATATTGAGTGTCCCTTTTCTCCTCATTTCCCCAGAATTAAATAAACAAGATGCGTGAACTTTTCCCATAGAACTCGAGTAAATATGCTAGCTGGTTGACCTGTTGACCAAAAAAAAGACAGATCTGTATATTATGCATTCCACTGTTACGGTTGTTCCATGGACTTAAAGGTGAGTAGAAAATCAAGTGTGCATTAACAAAATATAAAGGCTGTAAAGAAATAAAGAAAAACTAGAATTCACTCAATGTATGTGTAAGTACTTCAAGGATCTAAATATGAAGCAAATTTAAAAAAAAACAAAACAAAATTAAAAATCCAGCTTTCACACAAGAAGCCTTAACTCCGTGATTTTCTATTTTAGAGAAATTAGGGCTAAATTTCAAAGGCTGAATAAAAAAAAAAAAAGTCTGTAATTGTCTTATATATAAATAAGAGAAGAATTATCTTTTGTAAAAAATCTGAGTGCTGTCTCAGTTCAGGTGTTGCTAAACTGAATGCTAATTTCTTATTCTCTTTTCACATGTGCTAGGAACATGCTAGGATATTTTTCTACCATCAATGGGGATTCAGTGAACTCAGTGGATGTTACAATGACTACAAAGGGATCAAATGTGTTTTTATTTAGTAATTACTGAAGGCAAATATATAATTGATTTAAAGCTACAGGCTGTTATTCAAGTGTTACTTTACTTTAATGTAATACTGCCAAGCCACTTAATATTCTCAAGGCTACCTGTCACCTGAACAAGGCAAACTCCCATGACCTAGAGTAGAATACTAAAAGATGGTATAATGTGTATGTCTCAACACACTGTTGGAAAGAAAAAGATGCTGCTGGAGAAGGGGGCCATGGAGAGGCAGGGCAGCACTTTTCCAGGACAAACATCCTTATTCTAGTTCTTGCAGATGAGCACAACGCAGTGCAGCTCAAAGGCAAGAATAAGACTGAGAAGTGGCCATGGACTACAAACCTGAGGATCAAGACCACCAAAGACCCCTGAAGCCCTCTGACCAACTCCCAGAAATATCTGAAAGAATGGACTGTGCATGAGAACTAACTTGAATAGAAAGTGAGAAGCTTAGGTTTCCTCACTCTAGAGCTATCTATAAGTCCTTGCAAATATTCACAGGAACAAAGATTTTGTTATAGATACTAAATATTCTTCTACAGGAATGGGGCAAGCTACCTTAAGGATCCTTTAATTCCCTAGAACAAAGAAAGAATTAAGGCAGATTAAATTATTCCATATTGCTTCCAAGGTATCATCAGGTTTAATCAAGTCTGATAAAAATCTTTCATGTTCCTGTAATTACTGAACAGTATTGCAAACACTTTTCCATTACATTTAAAAGTTCCATTTTAACATGTAACCTTACCAGCACGATTAAGCAGCAAAGAAATGTGTGATGTGAGTGAACACTAAAATATTTAAACCTGACTGCAGTATCAAGTTCTGTACATCACCTATTTGATGGGAATGGCTTAAACATATATGATTACCTTTCATATGCCAGTAATGCAGCAGTCATCTCATACAAAGGAAACAGATATTCCTTAACCCATTAGTTCTGGTATATGTGTCCTGATTTTTCTTCCTAATTATTTTCAGAAACTATTTAAATTTTGTCAATTTAGGTACATATGAAACTGACAATACTACACACTATGACATTAAAACAGATAGAAATGCAAGATTTTTCTGAGTCAAATGGACTGACTATTATTTCTTTAAAACTGATCTTATTATTTAATTCTTACAGCATTTTAAATCTTTCTGTGCCAGGAATGGATCTGCCCTTGTGCCAAAGGAGCTCAGCTGAGCCAAAATTAGGGAAAGAGCTAGGATGTTTGAAGCATCCCCTAACATTAAATTACCTAACCCTAACATTAAATTAAATTAAACATCTGCTTTCACAAACTTTCCTGAGCCAAATAAAGCACATCTGTATACTGAAAAACAGATAGTGGTTTTACAAGTAAACAAAAAAGCAGATGAGTCTCTATTCACTATCTATGCACTTGAGAACAGTGGTATTTTTTTCATAGATGAATGCATATATATTTATATATTCATATATGTGTGCAGTGATCTCACAGAAAGAGATATTTGAGACTGCTTTTTCACCAAATTATATTGCATAGGCTGCACCAATTGCATAAATATCCTTAAGGAAACAGAAGGAAAGCAGCAATACTGTAATGGGTTCTGACCCCTCCTCACTTCACTCTCATTGAGGCACCATGGTTACAGATTAATTACCCAAGCATTACCCTTTGCATTAAGCTAAATAATCTTACTCCTCAACTGAGGGTAAAATGAAGACAGCTGCAAGGCTAAACTTTCTAAAAGAGATTAGGATGGATTCCTAACAATCACAACTATTTGGTATCCCACATACCATTCAGCATCTAAAGAACAGTCTAAATTTCAAATATACTTCTTGTTTACATTCAGAGTTTCAAAAGGTTAGTGCACTCAGCCAGCTATCCCCCTCTGAAATTCAAGTCATCAGATTAGACTCTTTCAGCTCACTTGAAAGAAAACCCATTGCAGATTACAGGTATTAAGCCTCTCAAAAATATCTGGTCCCTTGGCAAATGTTGTCTCCCTTCACAGAAGGGGGAAGAAAACAAATCAAAACCAACAAAAAATCAACAGTACTTCTTTTCAGAGGAGGAAATACCAGGACCTTCTGTACTCTCCGTAGAACACAGGGGCAGAAGTACAGCAGGACTGATGTACTATGCCAGCCTTTGATAAGTAGTAAGAATACAGTAGCTATTTTGAACATTTCGGCACTGAAAATAATGATTAGTTATCAACTGATTAGTTTCAGCATACCATCTCAAAGGTTCAGCTACTAAACACAGTTCTTTGATTTGCACCCTTGCTGAGTTTCACCCCATCCTGAAAAATACTTAACAAAAAAAACCTAAATGAAGCAGTATAAAAATTAATTTTGTTTTTCCACTTTCAAAGATAGACAGTCCTTCTTTGCACATAGAACACTACCTCAGGAGGAAGAAACTTCCTTAACCATCTAATACAACCCAGAGCACAGCTGCTGTTTTTCAGTCTTGTCAGCTCAATTTTTGCACATATTTTTTTCTTTTCCACATTTCAGTAAAATCTCAGGTTTTTTTCCCCATGTTTATTGTCACAGACTAGCCTGAAACAAACACATGCCTGCAAAATCATTCAAACATTATGAGGATGACACATATATAGTGGGCATAGTGTAATTGCTGGCCTTATTGCAGCTCTTGGCTCACCAAGAAATTTTGAGGTACAAAGTCACAGCTCATACTTCTGTAGTCATTCATATCAACAAAAATACAGAATCACCTGAAGAACTGTACCAACTATAGAGAATTCAACAATATAAAGCATGCAAATGAGTAAAATATTTTGTTTACCATTTACACCAGGTAATTTGTCTCCCCTCCTACTACCAAAGCAAGTTTATATAAACACCCATAAAAACTACTGATCATTTGTTTATGTATGATTTCACTATGATGAAACTACAGAGACTGGACCCCAGCATAAAACCCTGTTTCCCTGTAGCATAGAATGTGTTTTGGCACTGTCAAAGCAAGAGCATATATTTGGGTCATGGGTAGAAGTGTAGTGGCCTGGAAGACTTTTATAAAGAGACATCAGAAAGATATTTTGCTTGAGTTCCATCTCCAACTAAAAGGGAAAATTTTTAGTCCTGCAATTACATGTGACTCAGCAAATGCATGCTCCGTTTTCTAAGTGCTTTAATTTGTTAAAAGTAGGTTTACTTTGTTTTTCAACCAGCTTCCACTTTCATAGTTTGCAAATGCAAAGAAAACCTACCTATTTCCTGCAAGGAAAATGACCACAAATTGACCAAATATGACCATTCATAATTAACAACAAGAATATGTAAATAGCTGGAAAAGTCAAGACTTTGGGTAATATATGCTAGCTGGCAGAAAATTAGTCTTTTCTTCCTAAGACAGCACAAGAAGACAAAACACACCAGAATTTTTTGACACTTCTCTAGTTTTTTCCATAGAAATTATTAATCAATATCAACAAGATACCAAGAAATTCTATACACACCTATTTCTTCAGCTTGTAAGATTCATGTACCAATTTCTCTAATGTTGACTGAAGTATTGTTTGTATCTACAAATATAGCAGAAAAAGAGGGAACACTACAAAAAATATTGCTAAGATAAAAACCAGTAAAATAAGCATTAAAAAAGCAGTGGAATTGTGCAAAGGGTAAGGTAAGTAGGTAAGGAAAAAGAGTAAAGAAAACTATAGTAGCAGATAAAAACTGCTATTTGATGAAATGTATTTATTCTTCAGCATTTCTAAAAAGGTACTTGCCCTCCAATGTGTTTGAAGTAGCAAATATAACAATACACATCTTAAACATTTGCACAACATTGACTGAAGGATGGTATGAAAAATCTTTTATGCTATCTGACAAACATATTACTTGACTTCTAAATAGAGAATATTTACAACCTGACCCCTACAAGACAGACGGCGCATCCATTGTACAGAACTAGACAATGGGAAGAAACACTGCTCTGACAAGTAGAATAAATGAGACTTCTTTGTCGGCAAAGTGGTCGTAAGGAAATATTCGTAAGGAATACTGTCTGTGAACAGTTTTCTATTAAATACAGAAAATACTGAGCTCACAATCTCTGAATTGAACTGAACAAGGGATTACAATTTAGGTTAAGATACCCTTGTCTTCTGTCTTTACTGTAAATTAATGAATGAGACACAGGAAAGTGTCAGCATTCTAATTTTTCTAAACACAAAGGATACATTAAAATGTCAAAAGTAACTCCATGGCAAGTCTCCTGGGCAGAAATGCGTTATACATAGCATAACAAGCAGAATTCCAACATCACAAAAGAGTATTTTTTAAATTTTTCTGGCCAAACTGAGACTTCCTGGATTTTTAGTTTAGGTTCATGATCTTTGATATATGGAGCACTATCAATATTGTCAATGCATTTTAATCTGTTCCTTTGGCAACAAGGTGCAAGTAGCTTCTAGTTTGCTGTGTTAGGCACTTATAAGTCGTCAAAATAAAGCCATCAAGCCAAACACATCCCATGAAATTATGGAGTTGCACCACTGGTTTAAGCACCCGTTATGTTTAAACACAATCCACAACAAATGCACATAGCTTACAGGGATAATATGGCCACAAATCACATCCTAAATACTATGTCTGTACCTCAAATATAAATCCTTACAAGCCATTAACCAAACAAGCATCATCATCCACATTGATGGAAATCAGAAAGCTTTTAGGGCCCAGAAAATTCAGACAACAAAATTGTGAACTCTATGCAGGAGTTCACAACTATTATTATTTATTTATTAAATAAATAATATTTATTACCCCTGCATTGCTGAAAGAATTCAGAAAGCATATTAAGAACTTACAGCAAAAAAAGTATTATATTTTCTCCTAAAGAAGTAGCCTACTAACACTCCGCAGAACTAATCTTCATTTGTGGGGAAGAGAAGGGACACCATCAGACCATAGTCTGAGATCTCAGAAGTGAAAATCAGTTCTGGCTACCTGCCAGAGAGAATGTTACAATGTCTTGGATACACCCAAGAGCATTAACATTCAATGAGCCTCATACTTTACTTCAAAGATTATGAAGACGGGTTCTATCTACTCTCTTATCAGTCTAAATAAAAAACAGTTACTTTGCACATCTGATTATAGCCCAGTGTTTCTAAGACCAAAAAGATCTTAAAAACTAGAAACAAGGATTTTCAACTTTCTCGCACTCCATGCCAGTACCATAACATCAGATATGTTCCTCTTTATTTTTTCCTCAAGTCACAGGCTGAGTCATTTAAACACCTTTATCTGAAAGGAGGAAAAATTATTTTTGTATCTCTTAAAAAATAATTATCAAACCAAATAAATGTAAAAAAAAAGCTGACCTTAAAAGTACATCCAAAGAAAGCTCAACCATTCTCAAGCTTAATTAGGAAATTCATCATATTTTTATCACTTCCAACAGCAGACTGACAATGAATGCAGTTTTAGAGAAAAAAATGACTACCAGGTACTTCCCTACAATTAAAAAATTCTGCCTTTTACAGCCCTCTTATTTTTACATGCATTTAATGAGTTGTTGTAGTAAGTAGAAATATTACAATTGTTATTACAATAACAATTGTTATTTGAAGTTCATCTTGTTGGGTTTGGTCCTATTCTTTGCTCTTAAGCATTCTACTGCAATCAAATTATTCAGTGTCTTGTGTCTTTGTCATATTTCACATGTGGACAGAAAGGAATGCACCATCAGAAAAAAAAAAAAAAAAGGGAAAGCTCTATTTCACATCAGACTTTTTCTAAGGAGTAGTACTTTTGTTGTTTAGACAAAAAAAAATGGTATACAGCTTTTCAATAGTAAAGTTCAAAATTCAGAAGACTGACCTTTAATCTAAAAGTAGGGAGGTCTCACTAGACAAGATCATCTGGACCATAAATCTTAGCTACTGAACCCAATGACTGCCTTGGTGTAAGATTTTACAAGTAGCATTCCAGTTAGACTGCTAAGGTGTCTGGGGCCACAGAAGTACGCAAGTGGACCACAGAATAAGATCCTTATTGTACACTGTCTCTACTCCCTGAACTCTCAGGGCAATGAGACTCATTTCTGATGTAATATGAAAACCCTGTATTTTTTTCATCATTTGAAAATAATCAACATACAAAATCTATCACATTAAATCTGCCAAAATGGAAATGTCAAAGGAAATATAAAAGTGGACATGAAAAAACAATTTCCATAACTTTTACCAAGCTAAATTCATCTTCAAAAATGTTCCACTTTACATTTTGAGACACTGATTTTAGAGCAGTGATTTTTACTTACGCCATCAAAACATACATGTTTAACTGGATAGACAAATCCAATTCAATCTCATAACCTCTTTGGCACTACAACCAACCAGAAATATGATTAAGACTTATCACTGTGTCTCAAAGCCATACCAAAATCCAGTTCAGATAATGCAGAAAAGATCATTCATTACAAAACCATGAAATTTCTGTTATTTTATGGGCATCTGATTATGCTTATGATTTTAGACCAAGTTTAGAAGTTACAAATTATTGTACTGTGTTACCGCTGAAGATGAATAGATAATGCGGACACAGGTCGAGGTGTGGTGAAGGAAAGAGCAGAGTTTATTTTTCTTCCTAGGATTTATAGGTTTCTTACCATGGCCAGGGATTGGATGGTCAGGATAACACTTTCTCACTGCACTGGCTATGAGAGATGCCCATTACAAGACGTGTAACAGAAAGAATGTACACATATCTATGTTTATAGTTACTGTCCTGGGAAAGTCCTTAGAAAACTATGTTAGCAAGCTCAGAAGCTGAGTTTTCAGGGCGACAGTACTATATATATTATATCATACAATTATGAAATAATGGTGATACCTGTGTCCTTTTTTCTTCTTAACAACATTATCAAACATGAAAAAAATACATATTGCCTTAAGGTAGCTTAACTCATCAATTTATATTTGTTTGCAATTAGGCTTGAAGACATGCTGAGATCTTTCAAAACTATCACCATTACATGATGCAAAAAAAGATGGCATCACTGCCTGACAAGGAACAAAAATCCATGAGCTGTCCACCTCTGCAACAAGTACTGTGTTTACTCATTTCAGTACCAAAATATGAAACAGAGTACAAACTTCTACAAAATAAATCCTCAGGATGGAAAACTCTGTCCTGCAAAGTTAATCTTTTACCTTAGCTAAGTAATTTCACATGGTAAGATATTGTACCCTGCTTTTTTTGCCAGAAAAACTAGTCCTGCAAACCTACCTTGTTGGGTCCAACCAATGAATTAGCCATAGGTTTACAAGTATTAGCTGCCAGAGCCAGAACTGCCTTCTATTGAAGGAGATTAAAGCATAATTTCTTTCCAGTAAATTGTATGTTGACAGCATGACATTTTTTAAACACAGCCAGTTAAAAAACAAGGGACTGCTGAAGAGAGTAGACCAGAACTTTTAGAAATCTCCAACTCTACAACAGAGTTTCAGTCTCCTTTTTTAACAGGATGACCAACCTGTTTGCAAAAACTCACTTTACAACACATACTATACTTGGGTGATTTCTCTCCCATTGATCATTTTCATCTCTCAATTAGGTAAGAACATAAAACATCCCAGGCCACAACACTGTGCTCTTATGAAAATATACACAGTCCTTAGAATTATAGTTTTCACAATTAGCATCCACGTGCCGATTTCAACTTCTTGATATTCTTTCCAACTATGTTTGAAAGTTGAGGGGGGATTTGAATTTATTAGTGTTTTTTTACAATTATCCAGACTTTGCTATGCTTCATTTCTCATACTGGTAACACTTGCTCAAGAAAATAAGGACTCATTCTTATGGCTCTATATAAATACCTTAACTCCCATGAATGTTCAGGCAGTTTTTAAGTTTTCTATTATTATACCTATATATTATTTTATATTATATTTATAATATATATATATAAATACAATATAATTATATTATCTATATTATATCTATATATTATGTTTAATATTATTCTTCTTTTTAAACTTTCTATTATCTCTTTTCAGAACTTAATCAGCACAAGTTCATGCAAGATACAAACCTGCATCTGCAAAAGCTGGTTTGGTGCTTCCTCTCCATTTTAACTCTTCTTCCAAGGATGCATCATTCTTTAATGAGCATAAAATTATTAATCCAAATTAGTGCTAACAATGACTGCTAGTGAAAGTTTCCTTAGACCTTTATTAAATCAGAACTGAACTACCATATATTCCTCCAAGTGCTATATTCCAAAGCACATCAGCATGGCTCACATGGACCAGCACTGTGGAAACCCCTAACCAGAAATGTTACCTAAAAAAGTACTCTCCTTGTGCCAATAAAAACCTGTTCAAAAATAAGTAAGTTACTGGATAATTGAAGCAATTTCCTGATTTCTCCCTGCATTTGTACATATTCCCCTTTCAGCGATTTTCAGTTATTATTTGCCTGTGTGTGTAGCTCCTGCTGTCCCTTTGTAGGACAATGTAGCAGGCACACATTTTTTTTCTTTTCTTTTTGCATCTCAGTGAACAATTAAGCCTTAAAATATGCATTGCTTCTCCAAAAGGTCACTTTGACGCCCATTTTGTGGGAGAAGACACAGCATAAAGGAAAAAGTCACATTTCCCTGAAAAATGTACATGATCCTCCAAGAACATGCTTTATAGACTCATTACTATTTATTACACACTTATTTCTGTATTATTATCCTAACACAGCAGAGAAATATCATAGTCAAAATCTGGGCTTGATTTAGGAGGAACTGGAAGTTGAGCAGTCTAAACAGAGACCAGTATCATAATAGATCTGCTCTGCACACAACATTAATTTCTCATCTGTGTACATCAAGATGATGGAATAAGGTGTCTCAACATTGTCTTTTCTTTGCTGAATATATTCTACTCACAACACAGACAATATACTATGTCTGAGAAAGTGAGCAGAATGCATTATCTTATCAGAACACTGCATGGTCAGATCAGGTTTATTTTTAAGTTGTAATAGATTTTGTTCATATTTTCTCACACACTTTCACAGAAAGGAATTATTTTCGATTGTAGCAACTTTTTATACATTTACTGGCATTGAGATAACACTACAATAGCTTACAGTAAAAAAAAAAAGCCCTGGGTCTATATTCAAATATAGAATCTTAACTGAGATTGTTCAAGTATTTTTAATTTTTTTTCACTCTATACGGGAAAACGTTAGCTATTCTCAGTTTCAACTGTTTGCCTTTCATTACAATGAAACAGTCTATCTGATTTAACTACCTTATATATAAAGCTTCCTTTTGTCACTGCCTTGTTACATCCCACAAGCTGTGGGTGAAGCTGTACAGTACCATCTCTTTTCCAGCATAAAAAACCAACAACCAACTAACCAAACAACAACAACAGAACAAACAAACAAAAAACAACACCAAGAGAACATTCAATCTTGTGGCGATCAGGAGCGGGCACGAGACAGATAAGAATCAGAGACAATCTTTGCTGTAAACTTAACACCCCAGTACAAACCTGAAATCCGTATTATTTCTCTTCAAAGCACTGAATTTGTAAAAGGAAACAAAGCAGGAGCACTCTAAGGAAAACAGCTGCGGTTACTCACCTAGTGCCAAAGACCAGAGCAGGAAAGAGAGGCAGCACGTAATAAGCAGCGACTAATTTCATACTGGGCCTCCTTCCTTCGTTCCGTTCCTCACACTGGTCTTCACATCGACCCTGTCCCTGTCTCCTCCAACCTCGCCTACTCAAGGGAGCTGCCCGCCTGCTGCGGAAAGATTCCACCTCCGCCAGCGTAGACAGACGGCGTAAGGATGGGAACGCTAAGCGGGATTTGAGCTCCGGCAGCGATATCACGAGGCAGAGCGAGCCGCCTCCGCGAGCCAAAAGCCCGCCCGGCGCCTGCTCCAGCACGCCCCGCAGGCTGCGCCAGGACGCGCCCCTTAGGGGCGGCCGAGGAGGGATTACGACGTGATGCTCGAAGGTTCATTCCAAGGGGACAGCGGGGCACGGCCGAGAAATCCTTCCTGGAAGAAAAAAAAGAGTTGAGAAAGCTGCAGTCAAAAACACCCCCAGTATTTTGCAGTTAGTGTCTTTATGTGATATGACTATAAACAAGACAGATGATGTAGAGGCAGGAGCTGTTCCAAGTAGATATCAAGCCCCAGAGCAGCCTGTCATTACGCATAGCCCGGTGTCATTTGTGCAAAGCAGGAACACACAAGCCACTCTTTCAATCAGTTGTTCATTCACCCCATATCAACTTGAAGGTAGGAACTTCAGAATAAGGATTTAGAACAATGTCATCTCTAAAAGCCCTTCAGCACCTGAAACAATGAACAAGACCTTCAAATAAATAAATAACCTTTTCCTGTTTCCTGTGTTTGTATTCTCCCGATCTTAATAAAAAAATTACATAAATCAGCATTGGTTAAAGATGTTTTCAGTGTGTAGATGATTGCCTACCTTAACAGAAGTTCATCTGATGGCAAATAATATGAAAGTATAGCATTTAAACAGAAGTAATCTTTCTCTGAAATACCACAAAACCCCAATCAAACAAGCTTGTCTGAAAGTGAAGGAAATATGGTCATAACAAGAAAGGTATCTGGACACTTAGGTATGTCTTTTGTAAGAGCAGAGAAGCACATAGTACTGTTGTTGGTTTATTGGGCTGTGTACACTTAGAGATCAAATATTAATGCATAGCAGCTTTAAAGATGTAATAGAATTATTCAATATAAACAAGTAAGACATGCAGAACTCCTTAGAAATACCATATTTTTACACTTGTAATTAAAGGTTTTATCTTTTTTTGGCTCAAATTAATTGGCAATCTTACTAAATAAATAATTACTCCTAGCTTAGCAAGCAAAAGATTATTTTATTTGCCATTAAAATATATATACATAGGAAACATAGAAGCATTACTGCAAAATTCCAAGGCACTTCAAGCACTCATCACATAGGTTCTTGCAAGTTTAGCTAAATACACCAATAGTGTAGGAATGTTATTGCCTACCTTGGAGAGGAAAATGAACTGTCTCCCTTTGCAAAATACAACACAAGCTCCTACTTGCCAGAGCAGAAATGTCACTATAACTGCAGGAAAAAATCTCCTAACTCTCAACAATATTTTTTTAGTGTTAGAAAATTATGGCATTACTTTATTCTGGCCAGGATGTTGTTTTTGTGCAAGAAAGCCATGCTAAAGAAAAGACAGTGTCTATAAAGGAGACAGAGGAGTCCTACACCTTTATTTGAATAAAGGAAGACAGTCCACTGGGGCACATACTAGTGGGGTTTTCTTTCTCAAGGTTTTGGAAGACGCAGCCTCCTTTTTAAACTCCCAGCCACATGCTGCCCTCTTCCTCTCCCCACTGGCTGAGGTACTAGGAAGGTACAGCCTTCCCAACCTGCCTACCACATATTCCCCATTGAACCTGTCATTTTACCCCAGAGTTCAGAAAGCTGGGCTTGTGCGGTCCCACTTGCCTGTTTCAGAAGCTGAGCTGTCTGCATACTTTTGCTGCACTGAAATAGCACTTTAGGTAACTTTAACAAACTATGACAGCAATTTGATACAATTTACACTTTATACAATATACTGCATTTCGTGTCTTAAGCCTAGCCAGGCACACTTGAGTTTCCAAGTAATAACAAAACCTCTGAAATACAGTATGATAAAGTATCTTAAATAATAGACAAAGGGCAAAGCCACACACATCAGTACTCTCTTCTTAAGGATAATTGCTGTGGACTAGTTAATGTTGCAGACCTCAGTGACGCAAGGAGAGTTCTGAGTAAACAGTACTGAGCAAGAGCAGAAGGGACAAGTGACTCACAAGACACACTGCTTCAGCTCTTATGTGCATATGTCTATCCTCTCAAAGATTTTACTTTAAATTTGAAAATAAAATTGGCATCCCTTTTCCCAATTTTTCTCTGATGTTTCTCACTCCATCTTCTCATTCCTTCACCCCAAACTGAGAGCTTCTCTACTTTTGGAAATGTTTCTTGATTTATTTCAATTCTTAACAAATCAGTTAAGCTACCAAAGGGCAAAATGTTATCACCAAAATAGGAAGGCAAACCATTAAGTTTCATGGAGAAGCATTTCAATACATTGGGCCATTCATGTCCAGTTATGCAAACAAAATCAACACAAACACATACATAGAATTTATCTGTGTGGCTTATTACTGCCCTTGATTGAAACCTGTCACATTAACAGTACCACTTCATGAGATAATACGTTTGTGGTGACTGATTCCCTACTCAACCTTCAACATGCTTGCATTTATGAACACTACAGGAATCCACTTGCTCTGAATGAAAAAGTCCTGGGGATTTGCTTGCATGGCAAAGGAAGGTACCTGAGTGACAGATGTGTATAAAAAGCATAGAAGAGTTTGTGGCAATCTCATTTTCAGGTGTATATATTTTACATTCATTTAAAAGTATTTATTTCAGGTGAGACAGGTTATTTATATTTACCCCTTACAAGTATGCAAATAGAAATATTCAGCATCTTATAGTTAGCTAATTTTACAGAATCTCAGAGGAAGTCTAAAATTTTCTCAATTTTTGAAGTATTAAAAATAAATTCCTAGAAGTACATTTAAATAGCATATCACATAACAAAAAGTGTTAGAATACAAAACATTGATATATAATCTCAATTTGTACTTGGTTAAAAAATTGATGAAATTGCTGAAGGGCAGTGCCTAACTAACCCCAGTATCAAGAAAGGAGGAAATAAAATCTCAGCTACCACAGTGATGGAACTAAAACTTGAACGTGGTTAAGTTTCTAGAAAGATCCCTCTGAAGGTCATTTAAACTTAGGAAGAGATTTTTCAAGGTAATCCCTTTTAAATCTAAGAACCAGACAACTCAGAATCTAGTTAATTAAAATAATAATGAAGAAACACATTTCAGCAAAGTAAATCCCATTTTTAACTCTACTTTTATCAGGTTGGACTTTCAAGTCAAATTATCACTTGTAATGTTATAAAATATATATAGCCCACATAGAGTTGCTATTAAAGTACAGAGAAAAGAGCAATTTAATGAGCATGTGATTACAGAAAAAAAACCCAAAAAACTCTTTTATTTCATTTTACAAAACACCTTTATTTTCCAATGTCCAAAACAGTGTGATTATGTGTAATTATAGCTGGTCCTCCTACATTCTACACTGAATTCCTACATTCTATGTAATATTATAGCTGCAGTAATTCTGGTAACAAGACTTGATCCAACCACTACGTGCAAGCTAAAAAATTGTCTCCTCTTAGTGAGAATGGAGCTTATTTAGCATCAATCCTCCTAGTACCAATTCAACAGAAAAATTTCCACTTAGAAAGTGAGACACTTGAAAGTCTGAACGATTTTTAAAAAAATATTTATAGTAATTTTAAATCTCTGCTCTCTGCTTCCCTTCCCCTCCCCTTAATTTAAGAGTATAGCTAGGTTGTTTCCTATGTCTAGATGTAGGGCAGATGATCTTTCTCAGTGCATTTGGATCCTAATTGAGCACCAGTTTTAAAAACAAAACAAACCAACTAACAAAGGGGAAAAAAGGGGGGAAAAAAAGGGAAAAAAAAGGTCGATGTGTAGAAAGAAATTAAAGCAAATTAAATCAGTTTTGAAACATTTGGTCTTCTACACCTATAATGAGATTGAGTGTGATCCACTCTCAAGTGTGATCCAAGAAAGACTCATTAGAACAAAATCATTAGGTTATTTCAGGCTTGAATTTTACCAATGTCACAATCCAAATGATTTGAACATCAGAGCTACTACCCATAGCACTCTGACTCAAATATATAAAGTTCTTATGCATTTTTTATAAATCCATATATAATTTTGTCACCATTTACCTGTTGGGAACCTGTGGTGTAAAATTATTTGAGACACTCGGGTTGTAGGTCCGTGACACTCTGGTTGTAGAGTGTGTGAAAATCACACAGAGAAAGCACAGTCAACAAGATTTGCATAAGGAATCTTACATTGTAATTGTAATGTAAGTATTGGCAAATTTATGTTAAACAACATCAGAGACAGTCTCTCAAAAGTATAAATGAAGAGTCAGAGAACATGCAATATAATGACTAGTAGCATAGAAGATACACACATAAACTATAATTCTATCGTGTCATTCTGAAACTGCTCTAGCTATATATGTTTACTTCATTGTCTACTTATTTGCTTTACTGTGATTCTTCATAATATATAAGCTGTCATATTATTTTTATGGCTCAACAGAAGTTGCCATAAGAGACTATGAGTAAACAAGAATGTTTCACATTCACATGTAGTTTCTTTACAAAGCTACAAATAGAACATATTATGTAGTCTAGGTATGTGATATATATATGTCTTCCTCTCTGTGTAAAGAAGACTGCATAACTTTTATATGAAAAGTGTAATACATTTAGTGATAATTGCATTTATTTGATGAAATAGTAAGTTTCCCAATATTTGGACCTATTTTCTGTTATACCCTATTAAAAACATGACTTTTTGGAAAAAACTAGAAATGCAGCCTCTATTTCAAAATTTATTAGATATGAACTGCACTAAGATTATACTATCAAGATCACATCAAAATGTAGAGTTACTGGGAATACAGGGAAAACTGCTACACTATGTCAACAGTGAGATTGCCACATTATTATTGTATTAATTGCATAGTTTAAAAATTATTAATATCTCAAAATTATAATGGAAAAATGCAGTTCTGCAGAGTTTAAAAACACTCTGAAGCACCCATGTCAGACTACCATGTCACTACGTATTTTTCATACTGATTTAATGCATGCCTCATTAATGGTCTGAAACATACAGACCACAGAAATGCATGGTGTGAGAAACCACATTCACTTTTAAAAATTTCAAAGGTTTATTAAAACTTAACAAAATACAATGAAGGACTGAATAAGGAAAAACTATAGCACTGGGAACATGTGTGATAGATTGGCATTTAAGAAAAAAAGTAGGAAACATCTAAGGAAGTTAAGGCTGGTGGAGGCTGATGGGAGTTTTTTCTCCTGGCCAATAACTGGCCATTTCTGAGAACTGACAGTAGTTTTGACCATTGAAAAGTGAGATCAACCTGTGAACACCACCCTTTAAAACCTATGCCCGGGAATTTCTTTCTCTTTTTGGTTTCTGGCTGTAAGAGGTAACAGAGCTATAGTTCAGCCTCCTCCCCACCAGTCTGGACAAGGCCGCAGGGAGAGTGGGGCTAGCTGGAGTTCTGTGGTTCCCAAGTAGGGGTATGGAGACTGTGAAGTCACAGGAGCCCTTCCCCAGAGGTCTGAGCCCCTCGGAGGGCTCGCTGAGCCTTGTACAGTGAGCCTGCTGGGCCAGGCCGGTCCCTGGCTCAGCTACAGTTTTTGCCGCTGCTGAATTTCACCAGAGACTGCCAAGTAAGGGGAGGGAAAGCTATTGACCTGCAGTGCACTGAGACAGTGGCCACTCTCCCCCAGAAGAGCTACAGAAAATCTTGCATCGCAGACAGCGCCAGCCACTGCCCCAGCAGAGATCATGGGACCATCCACAAGGCCTGGGCAAGATTTTAACCCTTTCACTACCCAGATGAGACTTGCAGATTAATCCTTTTGCCAGAGAGAGGGGAAGAGAGAGGGATCAACATGTAAAGAGACAACATAAGCTATCAAAGCCAGTGAGGAAAGGAATTAAGCCTCAGATGGGAAGAGAATAAGGAGATGCCTGAATAAGCTTAATATTCTTATGTTAAAGCTATGGAGATGGACAATAATGTTCTTTAATTCATTAATTCATTAATTCTTTAATTCATTAATTAATTCTTTAATCCTTTAATTCATTAAAGAGTATTTAGGGGGGATGGAGTATTTCCAAGTGTGGATCTAAGCAAAGGTAATTCATTGACAGAGCTGAGCAAATGGTGAAGTAGTTGTGATCTTATGAGATGTTGGAACAGAAAAGGAAAAGTGAGAGCTGTTGAAGATGTGTGGCTCTTAAGAGACAAAGAGAAAACTTCTGTTTCCAGAGATGATCACAAAGACAGATGAAGAGAACTTTTGCCTTTGAATAACTCATCCTTAAAATGACGACACTTGAATCATGGCCCACAAACACACCTACGAGTGGTGTGAAATGGGAGGAAAGGACTGATGGCAGAGTTGTCCAGGCACCTGGCATCAGAGAAATAGAAAGCCATGAGAAAACTGTTTTCTTGTGAAAAGCCCTCCATAGATTGACCAAAGTTAACTTCTTTTTCTTTACAAAGATTGATGAAAAGACTGTAGCAAAGTTGGGACTGCTTTAACTACCAGGTTTTGTCTCTATGTTGTCAGTTAAACAAGGGGATGGTTGGGTAGTGGGGAAAAGGGGTTTCTGGAGGTTTTATTCTGGTTTCTTCTTCTTGTAGTACTATTAATAAAGTTTCTTTATACATTTTAAGTTTTAAGCCTGTTTTGCCCTTCTCCTGATCCATATCTCACAGCAAGAAATTAGTACATTTTCTAGTGATTTTTTAGCTAGTGCTTTAAAACCATGACAGCATAGAACTAAACTGCCATGTACTCATCTACGAAATGAATGCTATGCCTTTTATCCTGTTGGCCTCTCCTAAATTCTTGTCAATCAACTCCTTCTTTGCCATCCATTGGTGGCGTTCATTTTCTTACAACTTGACTGGAGGTCAGGTGTTGCCATGCCAAGCCTCCTAGTAATAAGCCTGCCCTTCCCCCAAATGCCCTGACTACCAAGGCCATCCAGTGACAACAATACAATACTCATATTTAGCAACTTTATATCTAGTGATTTTTTACTATTTTTTGCATGCTGTGGTTTCATTTTTTAGCAAACTGTTACTTTTTCCCTTAGGTCTTCTCATTTTTCTGTCTTTATTGGTGGAAAGGAATTGATTAAAACTAAAGGTGGGGTAACTCTCTTGGAGTGTTTTTTTTCTATTCTTTGATCATATACTCTATGCCCAGAAATGGTTGCTGTAGCATTAAGGTAGGTCTGGGGTGAGGGGTGGGGAGAAAGGAGGGGGCACCTTGGGGCTTTTTTGTGGGCTTTTTTAAAGCCTCACTCCTGGGGCATCCATTGTGCTGTACGGACTAGGTTTTAGAGGGTTTTTTTGCTTAGCTAACTTGGTTTTTGTTAGCTTAGGCAAGAAGGTTAATTTTCCTTTCCCTGAACTTGGACACTGCAGCAGCAATCCTTCAGCAGCCTCTTTGCAAAATGAACTGTTTGGTTTGGTTTTGGTCTGAGATCACAGAGAACAATCAATGGGACATGAATCAGCTGGGGACCAGCAGGTCGGTGATGGCCCACTCCATCCTGGATCCAGACCTCAGAACAGCCAAGCCAACAACAGAAAGGACACCAAATCCATCAGCTTGATCTGCTATGAAAAAGGGACCCACACCAGAGATTCACCAGGTTCACATCTGTTTTGCTCGAGCTTCTGTGTGAACTCTTTGGGTTTTTTCCTTCCCTTATACAGGAACAGGTGTCACTTTTTTTCTTCCCCACCATGTGTCAGCTGTTGTGTTTTTTTTCTTTCCCTGACATTTTGGTGTTTTGTTTCTTGGGTTGTTTTTTTTTGTTCTGGTGGGGAGGGAGGGGGGTAAGGTCTGACAGGTCAATATCTAGCATTTATTCAGTATTTTTTTCCTGTGCCATGTGGGCACCCAGTTTGTCAGTAAACAATTGTCTGGTTTGTTTTTACTTTCATCCATTAATATACATTTTCTTCTTGGCAGAAAGGGATTGTTGGAACCCTCTTTTTAAGAGAAAATACTAATTCCAGGGTGGTTTTCCTCCTAAACTTATTTCTAAACCAGGACAGTAACTCATTTTGAAGTATCCTCTGCCTTAACTTGTCTTAAATGAAGATATTCCCCCATTTCTTTTGTTTAGATAAAGTAGAATGTAAAATTATGCTCATGTAAGTATAAAAGCTATTATAAATGCAAAAATAAAAAATAATTTAAAAAAAAAAGGACTTAATAAGCCTGTTTTTAAGGTAGGTGGAAAACCCAAAGGACTGATGTGGATAAACACAGTGAAAAAGGTAAAGAAAAAAGCCCTCTTGTGGGAATACAGCTAGAGAGCAGAAGTGAGAGCACTGCTAGTGAACACAGCAGAAGTGAACACAGTAACTCTTCTAGGCCACAGGCATGCAGTAAAGCCCTTGCAGGCAGTACCCTGAAGAGGGAAGCACCAGATAGTGGTATGCTTGGTATGCTTCATTTATGTAAGACCCGTACATGTCTGTACAGGTGTGTGCTAGCTTATAGTGAAGCTATATTTTTAAGAAACATAGATATGGTTACTATGGTGAATATTGCTTAAGCAAGTGAGCTGTTTTTAGCTACAGCTGAAAAGGTATAAACGTTAAGCTCTGTAATCAATAAATTGACTTCTTGCATGGAAGAAAGCAAGTCCCATCTCTTCTATCGTCTTCAATTGGTGCTCACCGTGTGAGGAAGATGGTTCGCTCTGGATGAGTGACAGGCAGCGACACCCCACAGAACTCCAGAGGAGACCCACTTGAAGGCCGTGGGAGTCTGGGCCCAGTGACAGTCCCTCCAAGGAAAAAGGGAGGTGACTTGTGGGGAACAATGGGACAGGGAAATTCTGCCTTAGAAAGAGACATTCTTGAACTTACGACAAAGCTGCTAGACAAGCACGGCAAATCTTTGCCTCTGCATGATTTAAAAGTAATGTTGAAATGGACAGTGTCTTAAGCTGCCAGGCGTTACCCAGTCCACGATCTTTATGACAGATTTGTGGGACGAGGTTGGAGTGAAACTGTGGAACTAAGCAACAGAGGGAGATAAAGCAGCTGCAGAAATCCTTCTCTCCTGGAGAGTAAATTTTGAAACCCTGAAAGCTCAGGAAAAAACCCATGCTGAAGATAAAGGGAATGTTTCCTGCCCCACCTTAGCAGATCCTTAGACCTCTTTACAATTCAAAGAGATTGTGTCTCTCCTGGTCCAGGCTCCAGCCCCCTCAGCCTACCTTCTTGCTACTAAGAGCGAGAGGGACCCCTCACAATCTTTAAATGCATTTGCTGCAGGTTACTGCCCAGATGACAGTGATGAGGAAAGAGAAGATCCTTTTGACCCTGGATTGGTTGATCCTGAGAAAGACCCAAGCCTATACCCTCCTGATCCTCATGACAACTGGGTTCACTTAAAACAACAAGCGCTGAGGTAGGGGGAATTGGACATTGCTGAAAGAATTGTGTCACCAGTCATGTATTTAGGACAGTGAAAGCAAACTGCCCATTTGGAACAGTTGTCTTTCCCAGCAATTAAGGAGCTCCGGTGGACAGTCACAGAGCATGGTATCAGTTCACCGTATTTTGCAAGCTTGCTAGATTCTGTGTTTGCAGCCCATATAATTACACCACATGATTTAAAAATGCTTGCCCAGCTGCTACTAACCCCCACTCAATAGGCTTTATGGGAAAAAGAGTGGGAGAAGGGTCTGCAGAACCTTCTTATATCTTATGTGGGTCATGCTAATGAGACCCTGGCAGGCCTCACGATTAGATAGCTTGAGGGAACAGGACAATACACTGATTCTGCTGACCAGGCTGAGAACTGCCCAAGGGACGCCCTCAAGGGAGTCAGGGACTCGTAAAACCTTTCTTAAAGTCCCTGATGTAAAAACATCAGAAAGCACTCAGAAAACATTCACTACTATTGTCCAAGGACCTCAAGAGCCTTAGATGCAGCTTGTTGATCTCCTTAAGCAAGCACTCAAACACCAAATTGATAGCTCAGAGGCTCATAAAATCTTACTTTTAAAACTTGCTGTTGAAAACACAAACACAGACTGTAAAAAACGCCTTGCCTAATCAGAGTCCAACCCTGAATGAGATGGTTGAAGCGTAATCGTGTTGGCACAATACAACATCAATATGCGACCATGGCTACAGCCTTTGCAGCCATGAGAGGTCCCTCTGGGACTTCAGCAGCTTGTTTTGGCTGTGATAAACCCAGACACTTAAAAAGAGACTGTCCTGCACTGAAAGGAGCTAAGCCTCAAGTCATTGCTGTATGTCCACGGCACCGTAGAGGAGCTCATTTTGCTAACCAGTGTCATTCTAAGTATGATTCTGAAGGTTGCCTGATCAGGGAAACTGGAACCGAGGTGCAAGATGGTGCTGCTCTCAGACACAAATGCCTTAGCCACTGCAGCAGATACAAATGCCTCAGCTGCCTCTGCAGATGCCAGCTTCACACATACCACTTCCACAGACACCCCACAGAGGGTTGCCTCAAGTCTTTGGCCAGCGATTGCAGGCAGTGCCAGACTGGACCTGGCAACCTCCAACAGAGTAACGTTGTTCAATTCTTCTGTTCATTTACTCCCTACAGGAATTTTCAGACCACTTGGGCCCAAGAAAAGCACCTTACTCCTAGGAGGTCCTCAACCACCCTTTCAGGATTCTTTGTTCTCCCCTGAATCGTAACAGCGTGGAAAATGGTTAGTGTTGCTGCTACCACTCCAAAGCGTCTCCTGAGAAAGCAGCTCGGTGTGGAGGGAGGCCAGTCCTACAAAAGGCTTCCTGCTTGGAGATCTGCTTCCTAGGACAAAACAAAGCTACTTAGTCATGGTGACTAAGCTGTGGACCCCTTCCTGCTTCAGGACCTCATGTTATCTCCTTGTAAACTATTGGTCATTTTACCCCGGTCTTAAACCATTGTTCCTTTTCCCAATTCCCCCCTTCCCTATAAAAACTCTAGCTTTTTCCCAGTTCAGTGTAAGTGACCATCACTGCCCCCCTTCGCTGAAGCCTGCCAATAAAGGACTCTGTGAAATGCTAGATGGCCTCCTGTCTCGTCTATGCATCAGCTGGGGTAACCCATGAGCAAGATGAGCTGCGCTGATCACTACAAGAGCTGAATTCGCATCTAAAAGAGCTGTTCACTTGAAGCCTCAAGCTGAGCTCATAGGGGTTACCCCTGTCTGGAAACTGCCTGAGACCCCTGGACTGCTGCTCCTTGTGGGACCCCATTTGGGAAGTCAGCATCAGCCGGAGGGTCAGACAGACCTCTAGAACCAACCACCAACAGCTTGGGTCAGCACAGTAAATGTGTCCAAACTCACACACACAATGAAGAGGTCAATGAAGAAAGACAAGAAGGGTCTTCTGTATGGTATTCCATTGAGATTTATTGCAAACTCTCACAAAAGGGATCCACAAAAGACAAGGATTTCCTACAATGTCTCAGGAGGGGTCAGGAGACAATGATCTGGGGACACAGGCTGAACAGGGTCAAGGCAAAGGGCAGTGACCTATAGAAACTGAGGTAGATCAACCTAGTGTTGCATAGCACCATGGGGAAGTCTTTTTGTCTCATCCTAAGCACTCAGGCTTTTCAAAGCCTGTGGCAAGTTCTCCCAGGGCATTCCCCCTGAAGTTCCCCTAATAGGCTCAAGGGCCTCCACACTGAATCATAGACTCAGACAAGTGATGAAAGTAAAATTATGGCTTGGGCCCTTTTCCCATCTTGTACTGTGCTCCAAGGGACACATATCCCACAATTAGTTCCTTTTTCACACAATTCAGTATCCCGTCTAAAAAAACTTGCAAAAAGTGTGGGAGGATTTGGCTCCGCAGGGACCCCACAAATATTATGGGTGCAGACAATTTCAGATAAACGCTGTACCTACAAGTTCACTGTGTCATTGCAGGGACAACAGATAAAGCTCACTGGTATTTTAGATCCTGGAGCCAATGCGACTGTCATTTCTCAAGCCAAGTGGCCCCCCACTTGGGCTCTCACAGAGGTGTCCAAAGCCCTCACTGGGATTGGGAGAAGCAGTCACAGTTATCAAAGTCACCATCTGATTCAGGTGGTAGGACCAGAGGGCAACACAGCCTCTGTAAAGCCATTTGTTTTGCCTGTACCCATAGAGTTATGGGGATGAGATGTACTCAACGGAGTTTCAAAATTCAGTCTGGTTTTTGATGGGGGCCATTGAGGTGCGTGACACCCTGAAATTAACCTGGAAAACTGATACATCTGTCTGGGTGGATCAATGGACCCTGCCACTATGGAAATTGCGCGCACTCGCTGAACTTACTCAGGAACAACTTCAAAAGGGGCATGTAGTCCCCTCTACCAGCCCTTGGAATTTGCCTGTGTTTGTAATTAATAAACAAACTGGCAAGTGGCGTCTCCTCCATGACCTCTACAAAATTAATGCTGTTATGGAGGACATGGGGACCCTGCAGCCTGGTCTCCCATCTCTCACCATGATCCCCTGAGATTGGCATTTGACAGTCATTGACCTAAAAGACTTCTTTTTGGACATTCCTTTGCATCCTGATGATGCTCCAAAATTTCCTTTTTCTATTCCAAGCACTAATATGCAAGCATCCTTGCAAAGGTATCATTGGGTAGTCCTACCCCAAGGGATGAAAAATAGCCTTACTATTTGCCAGTGGTTTGTTGCAAGGGTCCTCAGCCCTATTCACCAAAAAATGCCTGCTGCTTTGTTGTATCATTACAAGAATGACATTCTCAGAGCAGCAGAAAAACAGGAAGTTATGAAAGAAGCCTTAGCCCTTGTCATTGCTGCTGTAACTGAAACAGGACTTAGTTTTGCTCCTGAAAAAATCCAGTGTCAACCCCCTTGGAAATAACTTGGCTGGTGCATCAGGACTCAAATTATTTCCCCTCAGCCTTTACAAATTCAAACAGACATTCATATTTTTCATGATTCTCAAAAGCTTTTGGGAGCAATTAATTGGATCTGTTCTCTGTTAAGAATTTCAAATGCGGACTTCAGCCCTTTGTTTTGCTCTGCTAAAAGTGGAACCATATCTCCTGTCACCTTGGCGGCTTACAGCAGAAACTTCCCAAGCACTACAAAGGTAGCTGATGCTATCTCAAATTGGCAAGCAGCCTAATGGGTCCCTGAATTGCTTTTCTTTTTAATAATCCTGAATCTGGCTAAGCAACCCCATGCTTTAATTTACTAATGGGACCCTAATGCACCAGACCCCTTGTTGATCATAGAGCTGATTTTTTTTGCCACACCACATGTCTAAAACTATAAGCACCCAACGTGAAATGTTTGCCTTGTTCATTGTGAAAGCAAGACAGAGACTTACCACACTTTGTTTGATCTGTTTGCCTATTGCTACTGTTTATTTACAGTGGCTCCTGCAGCAATCAGAAGTATTTCAAATGGTCCTCACTGAATTTCCTAGACAACTTTCTACACATCCCCTGAAACACAAGCTCGTGGCAGCCAATTTTAATCTCCAAATGTGATCCAAGAGAAGCAAGGTTCCATTACAAGCTTTAACTGTCTTTACAGATGGATCTAGCTGCACCCACAAGTTGGAGATGCTCTGGTGGAACACAGATATTAACCGTCGGGATTCAGATGTTAGCACTGCTTTAGGTTCTCAGATTGCTGAATTGGCAGCTGTTGTTTGAGCCTTTCAGCAATTTTTTACCCCTTTTAATGTAATAACAGACCCTACTTATGTTCCAGGACTTGTTGAGAGGGCTGAAGCTGCTGTACTAAAAGATGTACCCAACAAGGGACTGTTTCAATGGTTACAACAACTTGTTCTCTTTCTAGATAACAGACAGGAGCTGGACTTTGTCCATTCTCATACTACGCTGCCTGGTTTTTTTGCAGAAGGGAATCACCAAGCTGACTTTCTTACATTACCTGTTCAGATGTTACCTGATCGCTTTGCCCAAGCTAAACTCAGTCACTCCTTTTTTCATCAGAGTGTAGCAGCATTAGTGTGCTCCTTTGACCTGACTAGCTGCCAAGCTACTAGCACTGTGGCTATATGCCCAAACTGTCAAAGGCACTCCTTCCCCTCTGTTGCCAGAGATGTTAACCTTAAAGGACTCCAAAGCCTTCAAATTTGGCAAACAGTTGTTACTCATTTTCCAGAATTTGGTCTACTTAAATTTATTTATTCCTCTATAGATACCTTTTCAGGCGCTTTGTTTTCATCCTGTCATACAGGGGAATCGGCAAAAGATGTCTGCCGTCATTTTACAAATGCCTTTGCAGTCCTGGGAATTCCCTCACAAGTTAAAACTGATAATGGCCTACATCTCCCAGTGAGTTGCAAATTTTTTCTCCCTCTGGGGGGTGACACACAAAACTGGGATTCCCCATTCCTCAATGGGCCAAGCTATAATCAAATGGGCCCATGCTTTACTTAAGCATCTTTTGTTGCAACAGACAGAGGGAATGGGAAATGCTACTCCAGCAGAATAGTTACAGAAGGCACTGCTGTTGAATTGTGTTGTTTGTTTTGCTCCCCATGGTATTACGTTCAATGGCTTGTTCCCCTCTCCTCTCTGTTTCTGTTACAATGTGACATTCCAGTTGTCAATCCTTCTGTGTTCCCCCTAGCACTCCTTCTCTGAGCGTTGTCTGTCACCCAGCTACTCCTCCCAGCTTCTAGAAAGGTCCCTCCCCAAACATCCTCATTTGTCCTCCCAAATGTCCCTCCAACCCTGTTACACTCCCCCCTTGTTCCCTGTTGGTTGGTGATTTGTCCCCTCCCTTTGTTCCTCCCTTGTACTTAAGCTCTTGGCACCCCCTGCCTCAGGGGCTCTTTTGGAGTAGCACCCCTGAGGTTTGGAGTGACAGTGGGGACGGAATAAAATCTTGGATTTCTGCCCTCCTTTAAGATCCTGACTCCTGCCTCCACCACCGTCATGACAATCTCTTCTGATGGGGGAGAAATCCCTAGCCTCTGATTCTGGGGATTTGGAGAGGTGTCCCTCTGCATGTCAGTGGTGTCTGGCTAGCCTGGGTGGGTGCAGTGATCACTCTGAAAGGGACACTGAGACACATTGTATGTATTTATTTTTCTAAATTGTTCCCTAATGGCTCTTAATTCCCCAATTGTAAGGCATTTGGGCAATAAGTCTAAGCTTGAAGTTAAACAAAAGGCCCCAGTCCTTATTAAGGACCTAGAAACAGGTAAGATTAGGGACCTGTTGGGGATTAGGTGTGTTTTTTATTTTTTTTTTTTCTTTTTTTCTGGCTTGCCTGTGGACTGCCCAAGGGGGTTTGTGAAGCAAAGTCTCTCCTCTATCCCATCCTGTCTCAGCCAAGAAAGCTGTCACGGGGTCCCTGGTTCTGTTTTCTTGCTAATGCTGTAGTTATTGTTGTTTGTTTGCCTTGTTATAAATACTAGTAAAGAACTGTTATTAATATTCCCAGATCTCTGCCTGAGAGCCCCTTGATATCAGAATTATAATAATTTGGAGGGAGGGGGTCTACATTCTTTCATTCCAAAGGAGGCTCCTGCCCTCCCTAACAGACACCTATCATCTAAAACTGAGACAGATTCTGGTGCCCACCTGTGGGGCACTGAGAGAAAAAAAGGCAAAAAAGGAATAACAGTTCTTAAATAACCTAACTTTTGTGTGCTGAATTTAGAAACCTAGTTAGGTAGAACCATGTTGTTTAGCTTACCCAAGTTCGGGTGACATGTGGTCACGTCTGTATTTCTCCCATTTGCTGCACCTTACCTAATTATTGGTCCTATAACTAAGGCTACTGTGGCTATTATCCAGTTTGTTTTGTGGGTTGATAAAGTGAGGAATTCATGGATGTTTAACATCCTCTGGACGGTGGGCTCATGGATTCAGAACCATTGCACACTAATTAGATGGTTTTGGGGTTGCTTTAATAATGGTACCTACTGGGAGAAAAAGACAGCTGGGGAAATTTTCTCCCGACCTTTCACCCAGTTCCTTGGGCCTACCCCACCAGTTTTCAAAGGGTTAAAATCTTCTCTGAATGCTAATGACATCATACAGTGGCTAGTGTTGCTGATAGGCCTGTTCTACTTAGCATTCAGAGACAAAGGGAAATTGACTGGGGATGCTGCCCCAGAACCTGACACCGCTCCAGAGACAGGGGGTGCTGCTCCAGAACCTGACACAGACCTAGAGACAGAGGGTACCTCTCCAGAACCTGACACAGCCCCAGAGATGGGGGGTGCTGCTCCAGAGCCTGCCCCTGCCCCGCAGCCCACCTCAGAAATGAACCACCCACAGTGGGTGGGGGTTCTGGTGAGAGAGATGCATGAGATGCTAAAGGAGTGCATTTCCTCAGCTGCTGGGAAACCCTCCCCCTGCCTCGAAGAGGGAGAGTCTGATGGTGCAGCAGTGGAACCCACAGAGGTTACAATCATCCAAGTTTCAGCTGAACCACAAGGGCAGCCACAACCAGCAGCAGTTGCCCCTGTGGAAACGAAGAAGTCTAAGATGAAATCACAGCACCCTGTTGATAAGGGTAAGTGGGAGTCACAAGCCCCAGACTCGAAGCCCAACGTCCCCCAGCTAGAGAGAGAGGGTACACCCCACTAGCTGAGCTGTGGTTCTTTCTACATGACCATGGGGAAGACATAGGAAAGTGGGATGGGAAACCCACTTCTGCCCTGGCAGCACAAGTGCGTCAACTCAGGGAGGGAACCATTAACCAGAAAGGTTCCACTAAAGTGAAGGTAGCCTCAACCTCCCGTGACCAAACTGCCAGATATTACAGAAAAGAGGATGATCCCCTTGAAGGAACCTCTAGCATGTATTCCCAAGGAGGAGAGGATGACCAGTGCTAGAGGGGCCCTGCCTCTAGCCTAGAAGAGGCACGAGAAAACTGGGTCTTTTGGATGGTGTGGATCCGATGGCCTGGCACATCAGAGCCACAAAAATAGGAAGCTTTAGTTGATACTGGTGCACAGTGTACCCTAATGCCATCAGGACTTGTATGGGCAGAACCTGTTTCGATTGCTGGGATGACGGGGATTGCAGCAATTGACTCTGTTGGAAGCCAAAGTGAGCCTGACTGGGAAAGAGTGGCAGAAACATCCCATTGTGACTGGCCCAGAGGCCTCGTGTATTCTGGGCATAGACTTCCTTCAGAATGGCTATTACAAAGACCCAAAAGGACTCAGGTGGGCTTTTGGAATAGCTGCTGTGAAGGCAGAGGACATTAAGCAATTGAACACCTTACCTGGACTATCAGAGAACCCATCTGCAGTAGGACTCCTGAAAGTAGAACAGCAAGTACCAATTGCCACCTCAACGGTGTACCACCGACAGTATAGGACAAATCGAGATGCTGTGATCCCCATCCACAAGATGATCTGAGAACTAGAGAGTCAAGGGGTGGTCAGCAAAACCCACTCACCCTTCAACAGCCCCATTTGGCCTGTGCGCAAGTCTGACAGAGAATGGAGATTGACTGTGGACTATCGGGCCTTGAATGAAGTGACTCCACCACTGAGCGCTACCGTGCCAGACATGCTGGAGCTCCAGTACGAGCTGGAGTCCAAGGCAGCGAAGTGGTACACCACTATTGACATTGCCAATGCATTTTTCTCCATTCCCCTGGCAGCGGAATGCAGGCATCAGTTTGCCTTCACGTGGAAGAGAGTGCAGTACACTTAGAACCAACTGCCCCAGGGTTGGAAGCACAGCTCCACCATCTGCCATGGACTGATTCAGGCTGCCCTGGAAAAGGGTGAGGCTCCAGAACATCTGCAGTACATTGATGACATCATTGTGTGGGGGAACACGGCAGTGGAAGTATTTGAGAAAAGAAAAAAGATCATCCATCTGCTAGAAGCCAGCTTCGCCATCAAGAAGAACAAAGTCAAAGGACCTGCTTGAGAGATCCAGTTCCTGGGGGTAAAGTGGCAAGACAGATGGCGTCAGATTCCCACTGAGATTGTCAATAAGATCACTGCAATGTCTCCACTGACCAGCAAGAAGGAAACGCAAGCTTTCCTAGGCGCCATAGGTTTTTGGAAGATGCACATTCCTAAGTACAGCCAGATCGTGAGCCCTCTCTACCTGGTTACCCGAAAAAAGAATGATTTCCACTGGGGCCCTGAACAACAGCAAGCCTTTGCCCAAATCAAGCAGGGGATCGCTCATGCAGTAGCCCTTGGCCCAGTCAAGACAGGACCACATGTGAAGAACATGTTCTACTCTGCAGCCGGGAACAATGGCTTGTCCTGGAGCCTTTGGCAGAAAGTGCCTGGAGAGACTCGAGGCCGACCACTGGGATTCTGGAGCCGAAACTACAGAGGGTCCGAAGCCAACTACACTCCCACAGAGAAGGAAATCTTAGCTGCCTATGAAGGAGTTCAAACTGCCTCAAAAGTGATTGGCACAGAAGCACAACTCCTCCTGGCACCCCAACTACCAGTGCTGGGGTGGATGTTCAAAGGAAAGGTTCCTGCTACCCACCACGCCACCAACGCTACATGGAGCAAGTGGATCGCCCTCATCACGCAGTGCACCTGTATTGGAAAACCAAATCGCCCTGTGATTTTGGAGATAATTACAAACTGGCTGGAAGGTGAAAACTTTGGTCTCACTGATGAAGAGCAGCAGGAACAAGTGACACAAGCTGAAGAAGCTACACCATACAACCAACTGCCAGCAGAAGAAATATGCTACGCTCTGTTCACTGATGGTTCCTGTCACATTGTAGGAATGAACCAGAAGTGGAAAGCAGCTGTATGGAGCCCCACACGACAGGGTGAAGAAGCTACTGAAGGAGAGCGTGGATCAAGCCAACTTGCTGAACTCAAAGCTGTTCAACTGGCTCTGGACATTGCTGAAAGAGAGAAGTGGCCAAAGCTCTACCTCTACACTGATTCATGGATGGTAGCCAATGCTCTGTGGGGATGGCTGGAAAGGTGGAAAAGGGCCAATTGGCAGCATAGGGGAAAACCAATATGGGCTGCTGATGAGTGGAAAGACATTGCTACCAGGGTAGAGAAACTGTCTGTGAGGGTCCATCATGTGGGTGCCCATGTTCCCAGGAGTTGGACTAATAGAGCACTGAAACAATGAGCAGGTGGATCAGGCTGCAAAGATAGAGGTGTCAAAGATAGACTTAGATTGGCAACACAAGGGAGAGTTGTTCCTAGCTTGATGGGCCCATGATGCCTCAGGTCATCAAGGGTAGAGATGCCACCTATAAGTGGGCATGAGACCGAGGGGTAGACCTATCCATGGACAGTATTTCTCAGGTTATTCATGACTGTGAGACATGTGCCATGATCAAGCAGGCCAAGCAGCTGAAGCTGCTACGGTATGGTGGGCATTGGTCCAAATATAGGTATGGGGAAGCCTGGCAAACTGACTACATCACACTGCCCCAAGCCCGCCAAGGCAAGCGCTACGTGCTCACAATGGTAGAAGCCACCACTGGACGGTTGGAAACCTACCGTGCGACTCACACCACTGCCTGAAACACTATCCTGGGTCTTGGAAAGCAGGTCCTTTGGAGGCATGGTACCCCTGAGAGGATTGAGTCAGACAATGGGACTCATTTCAAGAACAGCCTTATAAATACCTGGGCTAGGGAGCATGGCATTGAGTGGGTGTACCATATCCCTTACCATGCACCCACTGCTGGAAAAGTTGAACGGTGCAATGGCCTGCTTAAAACCAGCTTGAAGGCACTGGGTGGGGGAACTTTCAAGAACTGGGAGATTAACTTAGCAAAAGTCACATGGTTAATGAACACCGGAGGTTCCACTAACTGAGCAGGCCCTGCCCAATCTGAGCCCTTTAGAACAACAGATGGAGATAAAGTTCCAGTGGTACATATGAGAGGTATGCTGGGAAAAACTGTTTGGGTTAATTCTGCCTCCAGCAAAGACAACCCCATCCGTCGGGTTGTCTTTGCTCAGAGACTGGGTTGCACTTGGTGGGTGATGCAAAAGGATGGAAAGACCCAGTGCATACCTCAAGGAGACCTGGTTTTAGGGTGAACTACCCATGACATTGTGCTTGTATCTATCTATCTATCTATATACATATGTATATAGTTAAAGTAGTGTGTGTTTGTGTATAATTTAAAGGTTTAATATTTGATGTAACATTTTGGTATGGGAAAAAATTCGGGGTGGATAATGTTGGGGGTTAGGTGGGTTAGGTGCCTTTTTTCTTTTTTTTTTTTCTGGCTTGCCTGTGGAATTTTTACCCTTTAGTTGTGGGGACAGCCTAACTGTGGGTACTTGGTGGATGCTTGACAAAAGACAAAGAGTTCAGCCGGGCCCAGGGGGGAAGGGGGGAAGGAAAAAAGAAGGGTGGGGACAGTTTGGCAGGCTTTTCTTCAGCTTCGGAGAAAGACACTTTGGGCGCAGAGCTGTTGCAGTGGGGAGAAGGGAATTTCGCCATCACCCAGATGGAGCTGCTGCTTCTTCTCCTTCTTCCCTCTTCATTGGTGGCCTCGCACACCCTGTCCTTCCGGGACGCGTGGCAGTGCCAGCCACCACCATGGAGCTGCTGATACACCTCATCCACCAGCCCGGGATCTTAGCTCATCCCTGCTGTTCAGCTGACTGTTCCTCAGAGCCTGCAGGAGCATCGGGACTGACTGCCCAAGGGGATTTGTGAAATAAAGCCTCTCTTCCATCCCGTCTCAGCCGAGAAAGCTGTCACAGGGTCCCTGTTTTCTTGCTAGTGCTGTAGTTATTGTTGTTTGTTTGCCTTGTTATAAATACTAGTAAAGAACTGTTATTCCTATCCCCAGATCTCTGCCTGAGAGCCCCTTGATTTCAGGGTTATCATAATTCGGAGGGAGAAGGTCTACATTTTTCATTCCAGGAGAGTCTCCTGCCCTCCCTAACAGACACCTGTCTTCAAAACCAAGACACTAGCTTATTAGTGATTTATTTATTTCAGGTTGCATTTATTTTTTAAAGTGAATGTGGATTCTGATAGCTAGTGTATTTCTTTTATGGCTATATAAACCTCCATGGGTTTGCTGTCGTGCTTCATTCTCAGTACATTATAATTTTTGGTTTTTTTATTCTTCATCTCCATTAATTTTCAATTCCTTGACACCTAGGATATATTTTTTCCTTTTTACTTTATTGATTGACAACATCTTACAATAAAAAAAAGGATAAAGAAAATAATTTTTTCCCAAACTCTTTACTTAACCAAGACCAGCAATCTACTTGGTCTTCTGAATTAATAATTCAGAAGATTCATAAAAACAAATGCAATTATGCAATTAATGAAGTTGCAATTATGAGATTGATCAATTATAATTCTGATTAATAAAGTACTTTCTGCTGCAAGTGTACTTTAATTAAAAAACTTACTGATCTGTTGTGGGTATATGAAACCATTTTCTCACTTGTATTTTGCTTTGAAGTGTTGAAGTATGTGCCTATTAACCCTAAGAAAATTGGTATGTAAAAATGACTAGTTAGGTGATATCTCCATATTTCTACTTAATGTGTATATTTTTATCTTTAGATCAAATGGCTGCATAATAAGGAGACAGAATAGCTATTGTTCATGGTTTGTGTATTGTAAAGAAAAAGAAGGACCTTATAGTCTGACTGTAATCAAGTACAGCTGGGGTCTCATTGTCTGATTAGGAGACATGTATGTAAAGTATATTTAATCCTTGACTCATTTTTGCAAAACAATTAATCCCTCACCTTCAAATACCCTCAAATCTAATACTACTATACCAAGGTAGGAGTTCAATTTTACAAATAACTTGATTCCATCTAACAAAAGTGTTTTGGCTCTATTTTAAAAATCATAACAATTTTTAATATCTATAATTGTCCCTTGCTACCCCCTTCTCACTTTCCTTTTATGCCTCATCCTGCCTGAATGGATGTGCTATCTTTTTCATCATGTCAGTGTGTTGATTTGGCACAGCCAGGGTTTTGGTGGTGGGGAGGGCCTCAGAAGTAGCTTCTGTGAGAAGCTGCTAGAAGCTTCCACCATGTCTGACAGAGCCAATCTCTGATGGCTCTGAAGACAGACATGCTGCCGGCCTGATTAGAGACATTGGTGTGATGACATATTTAAGAAGAAAATCAAAATCAGTGCAGGGGCAGTGTTTTCCAGGGGTGGTGAGGTGCCGACAGGGGCTATTCCTGGTGCAGGGCCATTATCTCAGCATGGACCATAGCCACAGTGAGCCTTGCCTGCCTGGCTGCCCCTAGCCAACTGCACCACAGGGTGCAGGCAGAGGTGGCAGCAGTGGCTTCTTCCTGGTGCCCTGCATGAGAAGAGGCGTTAAATAGTGTCAGCACTGTGGTGGCTGCCACTGCCCATGTGATGATGGCAGTGCCACCTAGTCAGCAGCAGAAACATGGAGAGTACCTTACGTGGAATCTAAATGAGATGAACTTCTCAGCACTGTGGGATCCCCCAAGAATCTTTGAACTGATAGCACATGTTAGCAATAGTACCTATGTGCAACAATTTTTCTTTGAGTCAGAGAAGAGGAGGAAGTGAGGACACGTGAGGGAAAAACAACATGGCCACACCAAAGTCAGTGGAAAAAAAAGAGGGAGGGGAGGTGCTTCAAGCATCAGAGCTGATATTCCTCAGCTGTGGTGAGGAACATGGTGAAACAAGCTGGCCCCCTGTAATGCGTGAAGTGCATGGGGGATGCAGAGATACACTTGCAGCCCAGGAGAAAAGTGCTCACGCTGGAGTGGGTGGATGCCAGAGAAAGCTGGGATCCAGTGGGAGACCAGATAGAGAGAGGGCCCCTACTTCTAGAGATAGAGAGGGGGGCCTTGCTTCTACACTAGGGCAGCCTATCCCTAAAAGACTGCACACCATGGACAAGTGACCTGTGCCACAGTAGTTTTGGGAAGACTGCCTATGGAAAAAGGACCCCACGACATAGCAAAGACTCCTCTCTCTCTGAGCAAAGAGAAGATCCCAAATGATGAACTGACCAAAACCCCAATGTCCTGTCTCCCTGCTACCCTGGTGGGAAAAAGGGAGGGGCTGAGGTGGGGGAAAAGGTGTTTCAAAGGCTTATTTTCTTTTCATTATCTGCCTCTGAGTCTGTCCGATAGTAAAAGATTTTAAAGTCATAGAAAATTCAGGGAGTTAGAAAGAAAGTTAGGCTTGGTAGGCCATGGGAGTGTTAAAGATGGGCCCTGGGAAATGTTAGGCCTTGTGCTTCCTAGATCATGTGAAACTGTAGTCAGTATATGATAAATGATATAATTGTTAGATGTGATTAGATATAATTATTGTTTAAAGAATCATGAGAAATTATATTAGGGGGTTTGAGGGGGATCATGATAAATCCATGCTTGGATTAAATCAACGTATACAAGAAAACAATGTAAGCTTAATAATTAATATGTAAGTTATATAACAATAGAGTATAAAACATGTTCAGCTCGCAACCAAGTTGGGTCAGATTTGGGTATGTGTACCCCTGACACTCAGAGCTCTTTAATAAAAGCACCTTCATATAATCATTCCATGATTGTGTGTTCCTGAACGCTAACATGTTGATAATAAATTTACCTTATACCTTTAAATTTGAACCTGTTTTGCCCTTAGAATGTTTTTATCCCAGTTCTTATCTCATCTCATAAGCCCTTAGTTAATTTTTTTTCCCTCTCCTCTGCCCAACAACAGCAGAAGAGGGTGAGCAAACCACTTTAGTGGGTGCCTGGCATTTGGCTAGTATCAAACCACAGTGGGTAGTTCTTTCTTTTAAAAAACAGACTTTTTAAATTTTGTTTTTGCATATATTGTCACCATGACTAAGTCTAGACATTGTTCCTTCGAGGAGAAGGAAAAAAAGTTTTGTTTTCAACAGATTTCACCAAATAAATTAAGATGTTGTGCTTAGAAGGGTTATCAGAAGGTTGACTAAGTGTTTACACAATTACTTATTATAAAGTTGATGGGAAGTTCCAAAGGCAGAATTGGCATATATCTGGCTAAAATTAAAATTAAGTTCTTCCTAAAGTTAAACTCTTGCTAAAATTAAACTGACAAAATAACCACAGCAAAGGCAACAAAAGCTTAGCATAAGGCTTATTCTCACTATAAAAAGAGAACAGATATCCCATTATTATAAGCAATCATGTTTTATGATTTTAAGTTTCCAATGTTAGTCTACAAGATTTTATGTTATAGGGCCAAGTCTTATTTCAGAGATTACTGTTTTTTCATGTCTTACAGAGGTAATCACACAGTACACTGTATTTTGTGCTACCTCTGTTTGTTCTCCATCCACACGAGCAAAAGCACATTCCCATTTCTCATCTTCTGCCATTTGAGGAGGAAAGCTTAGGTCTACTTGTCAAAACAGGTAAGCGTTTCACTTCCAATTAACCACAAAATAACAACAAACAAAAAATAATAACAAAGTAATTACTCCCTCTCATTAGGAGACAGGATAACTTATTTATTAATTTAAAGATTTTTATTCTTTACACAGGGTATTTGCATCTGCCTTATGGAAGCCCTAATATTTACAGAAAAGTGTATACTATTTTCTAACTCTAAATATATAATTTATTCAGAAGTGAGACTGAACAAAGACATAGCTTCTCAAAACTACTTGATAAATTTTATCCCCAGAAGGAAGGTGCATGCACCTTAATTAACGAAGCAATATTCATCAGTTAAAATATTCACTGTCTGCAACTACTAAAATATTCACTATGATAACTTTTTGTCATTATTTACTTCCTCACGAAGAAGAGTGAATAAAAGACTAACACAGACTGTCTGCGATTGAAAGATTTCAAGTGATGTATTGCTGAAGCATGGTTAGTTCAGTTTAAGTTCAGTTCACAGTAGAGACACTCCCCTCTCAAAACAGATTTTTCAAATACCTGTGGAAAATTGGGAAGTTTGACTTCTCGAACATACACAAACATATCAATCCACATGTTCCCCAGTCTCCCTAAGACTTCACCTTTACTCAAGTTCAATATTCAGTATCCATTCAGATCTATCTGCAAGCAAGATCTGGCTCCAAAATCTAGCTTGCTGTAGAAGCACATGACTCTTGCATGTTTCTCTGTGACAGATTCCTTGTTTTTGTCCAAACCATCAGTACCACTGCCACTCTAAAGCTTAACTACAATCCCCAGGTGACCTTAACCTCCACATGGCATGCAACTTCTCTACAAGTCATATAGCCTGAATACTTTGCAAAAATTCAGGTTCCCTGCAAGACCTTGAAAGCCCAATTAACTACAGATTAATTTATTTGATACTGTTGTACAGCTGTATGATAGAAATGTTTAGTAGATTAATGTGCATGACTCTATGTGTCTATTTCATACAGGCAAATATCTTGCATGTGCATGCAAAAGCTTTAAAAGGAACTACGTTCATACATTTCTGTTCTTTCTGAATAATAATGCTCCAGTACAGAAAAAAACCCTCCAATTAAGGAAGAAACTGATAGGATTTTCCTGGCAAAATTATGTTGTAACAGGTTCTAATTTGCTTTACTTAACAGTGTATTTCACTGTTGATTACTCTTAATGCTGCTGTGCTGTTGCACAATGAGACATGATAAGCAGATTCTCTTCCATAAACAATTGGTCAAACTCTTAAAAACGAGATTCACTTAATAAATTATAAAAATAATTTAATATAAATAAAAAGACAATTAGGAGACAAAAGAAATAAAGCAAAGGGTTAAAACGGCCGGGTGTCCTGGCGGTTTGCTAGGAACACACCTGGTATCTTGGGATCACTCCCTTTATCCCCTCCTGCTGCGAGGATTCTATGCATATTCAAAAACATGTCCCCTCCCTAGTTCTGCCTTCCTAGAATATGCTTTTGTACAATCTTTATTTTCTGCTGGTCAGCACTATCCCTGCTGGTCATCATTATTCTTGCTGGTCAGCATTATTTGAAGTTTGGTTTCCTTTCTTTTGCAAATGGTCACTTGCTGATAACCATCCAGGCCCGTCATCCTTCCCCTGAGGGCAGCTGGGCTTCATATCTTCTGCTGATAACAGTTTGAGCTCTATTGTTCTCTTGATAACAGCTTGGGCCCGTGTCCTTGCCCTCTGGGGTTTCCTTGCCTTGTACCCAGGAAAGTCTTTTAAACTTAAGACTTGTTAGCAAGAAAAAAAGTACATACATAGCTAAAAAGTATTTAATATATAATATTCATCTGCGAAAGCCAATATCACAATATAAATTTATAACAAAACTATTGATGAATTTCTCTATTGCACAGTCTGGAGCAATTAAGGAACAGGCTCACAGCTGCTCCACTAGTTGCGAGTCTCTTGCAAAGAGCTAACACAAAAGCTGATTACATTTCCAGAAAGAACTGCCAACTTTTAGTTCTCCTCCAATATTCAGGATGGATATTTGGAAGATCAGTTGCACCTGAATTACTATCTTGGAAATAAATTCACTTTGCTTGTTTAATTATCATGTATTCTAAACCAAAGCAGACATCTCTTTGTTCTGAGTAAGCTCTTCCTCTTTATCTATGTACCCCTTTTCTGCCACCCCAGTCATTAGATGAAAAAAAAAAGAAGTAAAATAAATAAGACAAAAATACCTGGACACTACGGAAATTACAACTAGAGACTTGCAGAAGCAGTTGTTATTCCGGGTAGTCATATTCCAAAAGTTACAAAACAGATTTGAAATTATTCTCTCTTTTTCGAAGAAAAGTGGGGGCCATGTGGAGTTGATCAAGAAAGCCTCTTTGCTAAGGGAACACCAGCATTGAGCTGTAACTTCCATAGAATTTTTTTGTTTGTGGTTTTTTGTTGTTATTGTTTTGTTGTTGCTGTTGTTGCTGTGTTTTGTTTTATTCTGTTTCAGTGTCTTATTTTTTGCTAGCTGTCATTCAGGATCAGACTGAAGTAGTGCCAACAAAAATGCTTGGAAGCTCTGCTCATGCATTTTACCTATTGATAACTACAAATCTGTTCTACAGTTTACAATTTAATTTACAAGTGTAAACCATATGTGACAATGCTAACTTTCTGTTGAAGCCCCACCTTTCTACAACTTAGAACGCTGAGAACTGCAATTTGAAGGTTAAACAGTCAGCTTTTGCACAAGTAAAAAAATGGTAAAAAAAATCTGGTTTCAATGTGTTCTCTTTACCTCATAGCTTTAATCCTTTTACTATTGCTGCAGAGAAGAAAAGGAAAAGTGAAACATTCTTCAGATATGGGACTTTGTATTTTTTATTTCATGTAACTTGATGGCAGATCTTGAATAAAAATTCCTTCTGATTAATCCACAAAGAAGAATGAGCTTGACCTGATGTTGATAAAACATCTTAACTTTCCCCTTATAAATGTCAAGTTTTCATGGAAAAGACTGCTCTTGATATTTGGATACTTGATATAAAAGAAGGTGTTGCAAACTTCTCCCTGCTCCCTCCTCTCTGCTTCAAGAGAAATACATTAGAATACACTAGAAATCGAGTTCTGTAAGAGGTCATGAACAGTAACAGCATGAATCATCATCAGGATGCTTAGAGAATTTGGAACTCAAAAATTCTATGGCTGGAAGCATTTACAAAATTGGAGAACTCAAGTGACACAACTTGAGTCATCCAATGCATCACTCCATGTAGTGCAGGTTAGTCATCAGATGTGTGTCTAACTTACATAAAACAGGAACCTAATTCAAATTACTGAGCTGTACCTTGGTGTGGTTTGAGTCTATCAGAATCAAGTCATCCAGAAAATTAGTTCAACAGACTCTATAGAGGTAATTTCTTCAGACTGAAAATTTCCTTCCTGTCCATTATTGAGCAAGATTTATTATTTATTTTTTATTTTTTATTTATTATTTATTATTTATTATTTATTATTTAATATTTATTTTCTTTAAAAACAGATTTCTTTATAGAACACTGAGCTCTATGGATTAAAATTGCTAAAATGTTGCCACTTCAGTCATCTTTTATTCATACTTCTGAAAAATACTATTATAATGTACTTCAGTACAGCTGGCTTGAAAACAAATTTCCCATCCATAGTTTGATAGTAAGATTTTAAAAGTCTTTCCTTCAGTTTTTTGGTCCCTGACAACAATATTCAACTAAACCAGAAACAAATTATACATTTTCATTGACAGTTTTTCAAGAAGTGTGAATATTTTATTTTCATCTTTTATTCAGAGCTTATAAAATTAGATTTAGGCAAAAACCCTACAGAGCACAAAACTTTTATATTCAGTAAGAAGGAAAGAAAAAGAGTCCAAAACCTCCCCATACAAAAAAAAATCAATCCCTGTAATACTCATCAGCTTATCTGCTGTACTCTTTCAATGGATTGTGCTTGTGCTTTAAGATTACTCTTTACTGGACAAATACATTAATGACTTTTTCTGCAATTCAGAGACAGTTTTTTTCTGCCAGTAGAAAAGCCAAATTTATTTTTCTTTTTCTTTTTCTTTTTCTTGCAAATTGACAAATTTCTGATTTACTAATGGTATCAATTAAGATCAGAATATGGCAAATTGCTGTTGTGGTTTGACACTAGCCAAATGCTAGGCACCCATGAAAGCCACACTGTCACCCTCCCCTGCTACAGCAGGGCTGAGGAAAGAAAATTTAAGGAAGGGTTCATGAGTTGAGATAAGGACTGGGAGAAAACATTCCAGAGGCAAAACAGGCTCAACTTGAAGATATAAAGTGAATTTATTACTACAAGATCAGAGCCGGAAAATGAGAATAAGCCCTTCAAACCACCTTTCCACCCCTCCCCCCCAAACCCCTCCCTCCTTCCTACCAACCATGCAGGGAGATGGGGCAGAGGTTTGGTCAGTTTGTCACCCACAGTTTTCTTCCACTGCTCAGCAGGAGAAGTTGTTTCCCTGTGAGACTGAGGTCCCTTCCCATGGGACACAGCTCTCTTCGAACTTATTCAGCATGGCTCCAATCTCACCAGCAGCAGTCCTCCCAAAACTGCTGTGGAGTGGGTCACTCTCCCACAGGGTGCAGTCCTCCAAGGACAGGCTGCTCCATCTTGGAAGCAGGGCCCCATCTCTCTACCACCTCACCCACAGGATGACAGCCCCTTCCAAACATCCACTCACTCAAGTAAGGTGTTGGAGGTGTGAAAAACGAGGTTCACTGGCTTAATAAATTATAAAAGGTTTAATACAAAGAAATTAGGAGAAAAAGATAATAAAACAAAGGTTTTAAACACTTTTAACCTGGTTAAAACCAGGCCGGGTGCCCTGGTGTGCTGCCAAGAACACATCTTTGGAACACCCCTTTTATCCCATCTTGCTCTAGGATTTTAATGCATATTCAAACTTTTCTAAGAACTAGTTTGCATAGCCACTCCCCAGGAATGCCTTTTTAGAGAATGCGCATTTGTTTTTAATATCTCATTTATCTTCTTTTTATTTGGGCTGGGGTTCCTTCTTCTACAGGAGGTGAGTGTTGATAGCAGCCTGGACCTCATCATCTGTTTCCTGGAGGTTATCTGGCTTTGTCCGGACAGGACCTAGTCCTAATGTTCAAAATTCTTCTTGACCTATGCCTAAAACTGGCTAGCAGGAGAAAAAGACATAGCAAAAGCACCTAACATATAACATGTTCATCTTAATACTTGCAAAAGCCAATATCACAATATGGATTTATTACAGAAATTAGGAGAATTTTTACCTTTTATTTTTTGTTTCCTCTTAGGGAATTTCCCCCATTTTTGTTGCTAAGGAACAAAGATGACCGGGTACTTAAGAGAGACAAAAGAAGTAGTCACAGCTCAGGGAAGGGGTGCAGGTGGCTAGTCTCTCTTCACCTGGAAGTTTCTCTGTCTTAAAAACGAGATTCACTTAATAAATTATAAAAAGAATTTAATATAAACAAAAGACAATTAGGAGACAAAAGAAATAAAGCAAAGGGTTAAAACGGCCAGGTGTCCTGGCGGTTTGCTAGGAACACCCTTGGTATCTCAGGAATACCCTTTTTATCCCCCCCTACTGTGAAGGTTTAATGCATATTCAAAGCATCCCCTCCCTAGTTCTGCCTTCCTAGATCATGCTTTTGTACAATTTTTATTTTCTGCTGGTCAGCATTTATTTTTGCTGGTCATCATTATTCTTGCTGGTCATCATTATTTTGGAGTTTGGTTTCTTTTCTTTTTGCAAATGGTCAGGGCAGATAACAGTCCGGGCCCATCGTCCTTCCCCTGAGGGCAGCTGGGTTTCATATCTTCCGCTGATAACAGTTTGGCCTCTATTGTTCTCCTGATAACAGCTTGGGCCCCAGTGTCCTTGCCCTCTGGGGTTTCCTTGCCTTGTACCCAGGAAATTCTTTTAAACTTAAGACTTGTTAGCAAGAAAAAAAAGTACATACATAGCTAAAAAGTATTTAACATATAATATTCATCTGCGAAAGCCAATATCACAATACAAATTTATAACATCTGGGAAGAGCGGAGATACCGAGAGAATTGGGCTGGGGTAAAAACAGAGCTGCTGCAGCCCCTCTCTCTCTTGCTCTCTCTGCCTTGGAGGAGGATGGTCAACCTGCTGCCTGGGGGGGCTGAATTTGCTGCTGCTGCCAGAGCTCAGCACGGTCCTGCTTCTTCTGCAGTGGGGTGGTGTCTTGGTTTAGAAGACAGGTGTCTGCTAGGGAGGGCAGAAGCCTCCCTTGGAATGAAAGCATGTAGACCCCCTCCCTCCTGTGAAAAACGAAGTTCGCTCCTGTAAAATTTTAAAAAAGTTTAATAAAGACAATAAGAGACATAAAGTAAAGCAAAGAGTTACGGCCGGGTGCCTTGGTGCGCTGCCAAGAGCACACCTGGTATCTTAGGGATACACCTTTTATCCCATCCTTGCTGTGAGGGGTTAATGCATATTCAAGCATGTCCCCTCCCTGGTTCCGCCTTCTTGGATCATGCTCTTGCACAGTCTCAGTTTCTGCTGGTCAGCATAATTTTTTTGCTGGTCATCATTATTCTAGCTGGTCAGCATTCTTTTGGAGTCTGGTTTCCTTTTTTCTGCAGATGGTCAGTTGTTGATAAGGGTCTGGGCCCCTCATCCTTCTGAGGGCAGCTGAGCTTATCTTTCCCCCCTGCCCACGTCCTGGTACCGGCTTTTTTTTTTTTATAACAGTTTGCTCTCCATTTCCTGCTGCTGATAATAGCCTGTTTTCCACAGCTTGATCCTCCCATTGTCTTGCCTTGTCCGGATGAAACATATCCTTACCATTCAGAATTCCTATCTAAGCCTATAACTTGCTAAGAGAGAAAAGAATATAGTGAAAGCATATAATATATATTTATCAGAATAATTGTGAAAAGCCAATATTTACAACATGAATTCGCAACAACCCCTCCTTTTATTTTTTTTAATAAATCATTTGGCTTGAGCAATAATTCTTGTTTCCTAGCTTCTAGCACCCGTTCATTTTTCTCACAAATCAATTTAGCTTCTTCTAGCGGATCTTTCACATTATTTTGTTTTCTTAATATCATGATTTTTTGTGCCGTTCCAGATGTAGCCAATTTTGGGTCTGTAGGCATTGCTACTGTTTGCATGCCCTGCACCACTTTGGTGATTAGTTGGATGAAACAGGGGATTAGACAAGGAAGGAATATTAAACCAGCTGTAGCGCATAGGAGGAAGAAACCTAGCTTCTTCCACCATTCTGTCCCCAACAGGTTATTCCACCAATTGGTGGTCATCATTGATTCCCATTTTTGGACTGGCACATGGGCTATTTTTCTGATGTTCTTGGCTATATCTAGAACGGCATTTCCATTGTCATCAATTTGCAAACAACAATCTGATGTATTAAATTTCCCGCAAACACCCCCCTCTTCAGCCAATAGATAGTCCAAAGCCAGTCTATTCTGATATATTGCAGCTCTGGCTTGGCGTTGCTGACTGACTATTAATTCCATAGCCCCAGCTGTTTCATTGGTTATGATTTCTACTACAGCTTGGAGTCTTATAATGCGATTTAGCATGTAAATTGGGGTTCGATATCCCCAACTTCCATCTTGTGCCCAAGTAGCTGGCCCATATGTTTCTAGTATGCGTTCAGGGGGCCATTCCTCATCTCCCCATTTTTGAGGTCCTCCAAACAATTCTCTTTTATTTCTTTTTAGGTCCTCATAAACCGGCACTCCCAGTTGATCTCCATCTGGTCCTGGCAAAAGGAAGAATCCTGGTTGAATGATTCCCAGAGTACAACTCCCTTTCCGATGTGAAGGGAGCTTTGGGTATGCCCTTTTCCCACATATCCAAAATAAGCCATCTGGTGCCTTCCAATAGTCATTTTTCTGTTGATTTATATTTTCCCAAAATTTAGATATTTCTGGGATTCCAGAGTAAGGATTTTTCCCTTTACCATTACATCTGAAGAGTCTGGTTTGATTATCATACACACAATTCTTTTCTTTTACTTTTCCTTGAGTCCAATACAAAGTTGGTTCCTCTGGGATCCACCATGTAGAAGTTCCATTGCTAACCTTATACCTTTTACAGGGAGTTTTCCCTATTTCTTTAAAAAATTCCTTACCAGTTCGCCATAAACATTCTTCCCCTATCACTGTTGAACTTAGAATCCATCCTTCTGGTCGAGTCCCCCCTCTTATATTGGTCCGGTTCCACTTAAGGAGTTCCACCGGGCCTATGCTACTACCTTTCCATGGCCATTCCTCCGTCATCAAGGCTCCTCCACAGACCCAGCAGTTCGTTAAGTTCTTTACTTATCCTCTCCTCTAAATCCACAAACAGGTTTTTCCCTAGTCTTGAGATATCTATTTCCCCTTTTAATTGCTGTTTGAGCCTTGCATACAGGTCCTGACGTGAGGTTAAGTTAGGTTTAGGTTTCTGTGTTGGTTTTATCTTTTTTCTTATCACTTGCTCTTTTATCAAATCTTGGGTCTTTCCCTTGACCGCCCCCGTGAAGCAAATCCATTTTTCCCCTTTTGGGCAAGTGCTTCCCAATCTAGTACCACTGACTCCGAAGTTTTCTGTGATCCAATATTTTTCCCCTTTATGTATACAGGTACTTAACTTGGATGGGTTATAGCAGTGACTATTGATATTGGTGTGGGTAATAAGAAAGAAACCCCGGCGTCTTTCCATGTAAAGTTTTTGATAGCATTTGTAACATGGCTTTGCTGGGGTCCCAAAAGGGAAAAGGATAAGTGACAGAAGAAGGAATAATAGGGGTCCAGTATGGCTTACACCCCCACCCATCCTGCCTATGAGGTTGCGGCTCACAGCAGGTGTTTTTATATTCTTCTTGGTGGCAAGTTATAGAGGCCAATCTGGTCTTGCCCCCTATTTCCTTGTCACTTCCTCTTTTATAATTTCCAAGCAAACCTCTTCTGACACCTTTTAACAGTAGTATCCCACCGTTCTTCAGGTATTTCCCACTCAACAGGCACCAGTAATTCCCATCCACAGAACAGAGTTATTATTTCAGTTGCCTGTAATTCTGTTTGGATAGAGGATCTATTATGTGCTTGACACTCCCTCCAACAAGAACGCCGATTGTGTGAGCTGCAATACCAATTTTTCCCACAACTTAAACACTTATATTTAACCCAGCTAGCATGTCCCGTATTGGGATGATTTATACAAGGTATATGGTGTGGCACTGATGGAAGTTGTGATTCTCCCCCTTCTTTATACAGATCACAGGCCAAAGCAAAAATATGAGGATTTCCCGACCGAAACAGCCCCGATCCTCCTGTTTGGAGAGGGAGTATTCCTCCCCAAGGTGGATATCGAAGGTGTCTCAGAACTTGTCCAGGCAGGACTTGAAACCACTGATACAGGCTTGGTCTCACTTCCCAATTAGGTGTGATTCTTTGCTCATCCCTTGGATCCTGTGGATTGTCCCAGTTCATTACCACCCAGCCCCCGCTTTAGAGTCAATTTGGTATCACCCGGTTCAGAAGTTATAATCCACTCCTCAGGTCTTTTCACAGGTCCCTTGATTCTACTGGCGTGGATCCAACCTCGCTCCCTGGTCCGGATTGCAGCCTCCGTTGTCAGCAGTACCTGAAAAGGACCTTCCCATTGAGGAGTTAAAGACTGTTCCTTCCATGTCTTTACCAGTACCCATTCTCCTGGATGAATATTATGAATTTTGAACTCCAAAGGGGTGGTTTGAGAGATCATTCCTTTTAGCTTTAGGTTTTCAAGTGTTTTAGCAATTGTGGTGACATATTTTCTGACACTTATTTCCCCTACTTCATAAGTGGCAGTTTCATGTCGGGTGGTAAGGAAGGGTAATCCAGACATCATTTCATAGGGTGACACTCCCAGGTCTGACCTGGGTTGTGTTCAAACCCTTAATAGAGCCAGAGGTAAACATTTTACCCAGGACATCTGGGTTTCAATCATTAATTTTGTTAAGGTCTTCTTTAAAGTTTGATTCATTCTTTCCACCCGGCCTGAACTTTGTGGGTGCCAGGGGGTATGCAATTCCCATTTTATTCCCAAGGTTTGGGTTATTTGCTGTAAGACTTTAGATGTAAAATGTGTTCCTCTATCTGAGTCTATTTTATTAATCATTCCATACCTGGGAATAATCTGTTCCAAAAGAGTTTTACACACCACATTAACTGTGGCCCTGGCAGCGGGAATAGCTTCCACCCAGTGAGTTAAGTGGTCTACTATTACCAATAGGAACTTCCATTTTTGGACTTGGGGAAGTTCAGTGAAATCCATTCGAATACTTTGAAATGGCCGTAAGGCTAATTCACGGCCACCTAATGGTGTTTTTCTCATTATTTTTCTATTTACCTTTTGGCAAGTTATGCAGTTTTCGGTTATTTGTTTTGCTACCCCAAAAATTCCAATGCATCCAAAATCCCTTAGAAAGTGATCACACAAAGCCTGAGTACCCCAATGAGTTTTCTGATGCATGTCTTCTAATATTTTTCTGGTGAGTGGCTTATTAAGTAACTGTCTCCCATCAGGGAGTTTCCATTTTCCAGACTGATCCTGTTCTCCCCCTATCTTAAGTAATTCTTTTTCTTCTTTGTCACTAAATTTAGGGATTTCCAATTCTTCCCTGTCTGGGGTTAAAATTAACATTACTCGTTTGTCCCCATTTTCTGCCGCTTCTTTAGCCTCCTGATCCGCCAAGTTATTCCCTCTTATTTCAGGTGTCATTCCCTTTTGGTGTCCTTTGATATGTACTACAGCTATCTCCTCAGGCAGTTTTAACGCTTCTAAAACTTCTAAAATAAGTCCCTCATGTACTAGTCCCTTCCCTTTTGAGTTTAGTAACCCCCTTTCTTCCCAAATTTTCCCAAAGGTATGAATTACTCCAAAGGCATACTTTGAGTCAGTATAGATGGTCCCCTTTTTATGTGCTAAATGCTCCAGTGCTCTTTTTAGAGCATATAATTCACAAGATTGAGCAGACCAGTTTGAAGGTAGACTTCCTTTTTCAATGGTCTGCATATTTTCCCCATCAACTACAGCATATCCCGACATTCTTTTTCCTTGCAAGCATCTGGATGAACCATCAACATATATTTTTTTTCCCTCCAAAAGGGCTTGTTCTGCTAAATCTTCCCGAACTTTAGCTTGGCATTGTATGATTTCCAGACAATTATGTGCCAAATCATCTTTTGGTTCCCCATACAGAAATTGGGCCGGATTGAGACTCCTGCTTGTTTCTATTGTCAAATCATTATTGTCAATTAAGATTGCTTCATATTTTAACATCCTGGAGTCTGTTAACCATTTTTCAGCTTTTTGATTTAGCACATTTCGGACAGCAGGGGGTGTGCATACAATTAATTTACTTCCAAAGGTGAGCTTACGGCTTTCCTCCACCAAAATAGCAGTAGCTGCTATTGCCTGAATACATACTGGCCAGCCATGGCTCACTGGATCCAGTAATTTGGATAAAAAGGCTATTGGTTTCTTCACCCCCCCCCCCATTCTTGAACTAAAACCCCGTGAGCTACTCCGTTTTCCACATTAACCTATAAATGAAAGGGTTTTTCTAAGGAGGGTAGGCTTAGGGCTGGTACTGAGGCTAGTTTCAATTGCAATTGTTCTAATTTATCATCATCATCTTTAGTCCATCTTATATTGTCTCCCCCTGTCAATTTCTCATACAAAAATTTTACTGCTTGTGTGTATCCTTCAATCCACAATCTACAATATCCTAACAGTCCTAGCAGTTTCCTAACCTCTTTCTTTGAAGAGGGAGGAGGAAGGGATAGGATCCCTGCAATTCTTTCAGGATTTAATTTCCTGCTACCTTTGCTTATCAGGTGACCAAGATATTTTACCTCTGATTCCACAAACTGTAACTTTCCTTTTGATACTCTGAGTCCCTTTTCCCCAAGAAAATTCAGAAGTTTTATAGTAGCTTCTCTAACTTCAGCTTCTATTTCTCCTGATATTAGGAGATCATCCACATATTGGATAATTTGTATTCCTACAGGAGTGGGGAAAGTTTGTAGTATCTCTTCTAAGGCTTGCCCGAATAGATTTGGGGACTCTGTGAATCCTTGTGGTAATTTTGTCCATCTTAATTGTTGCTTTCTCCCGGTATTTGGATCTTCCCATTCAGAGGCAAAAATATCTCGGCTTTCTTCTGCCAGTGGGCAGGCCCAGAAAGCATCTTTAAGATCCACCACACTGAACCACTGATGTTGAGGTGGGACTTTACTTAAAAGAGTAAAAGGATTAGGAACCACAGGGTAACGGGCTCGTGTTCTTTTATTTACCTCCCTTAAATCTTGCACTAATCTGTAATTTCCATCAGGTTACTTTACTGGGAGTATAGGGGTGTTATGAGGAGATTTACAAGGTTCCAATGTCCCATCCTTTATCAATTCTTCTATTATTGGCTTTAAGCCTTCTCTCCCCTCCAAAGAAATAGGATACTGCCGTACACGTATGGGACGTTCTTCCCTTTCAATAGTGACCCTTATGGGGTCAATATTCTATCCACCCCTATTTCCTTTTCCAGCCCAAACTTCTTTGTTAATTTTCTCTTCATCTTTTTGGCCAAGTTTTAACACTTTGGCTGTCATTTTCCCTTCTACTGGGATAACCCCAATTCCTAATTGTATCTGTAAATCCCTTCCCAATAAGTTGCTGCCAGCCCCAGGAACTAGTAAAACATCTCCTATTCCTATTTTTGTTTCTCCTTCTATGACCACATTTTTAATGACAGGAACTTTAAACCCTTCCCCTTTTGCCCCTGTTACTTTTACAGTATCATTACTTATATCACATCCCTTTGGAATATTAACACCACAAGTCCTTTCTGCCCCAGTATCAACTATAAATTCTAATGTCTCCTCTTGGGGGCCCACTTTTAAAGTTATCAAAGGCTCCAGATGGTATTTGTCCCCCAAAAAATAGAGCCCGTGACTCCCCTATTCTTCCTCTGGGGGTGTCTCTTGAAATATCTTTAGATCCCTCCTTAAGTGAGGGCATTCTTGTTTAAAATGCCCTTCCTTTTTGCAATAAAAACAGGTATTCCTGGGTTGTCCCGGGAATTTTGATTGTGCTGGATTTTTATTTCTTCCCTTTTCCCCACTTCTAGCCCCTGAGTGTTTAGGAGGAATTCCTGAGGGTTTTTGATTCAGATTTTTCTGGAAAGTGTTTTCCCTCATAGTGGCTATCATGATTTTTGCTTCCACTTTAGCTTTTTCTTCATCTCTCCTTACATAAACCCTTTGAGCTTCTCTTAATAAGTCATTTAAGGGTTTGTCGTGCCAGTCTTCCAATTTTTCTAGTTTTTTTCTAATATCTGGCCATGCCCGGGTGACAAAATTGACCCTTAGCAGGGCTTGTCCTGCTAGGGACTCAGGGTCTATTCCAGAGTATTTTTTCATATTTTTTCGGAGCCTTTCCAGCCATTCACTTGGGGTTTCCTCTTTTCCCTGTTTTCCCTCAAAGGCTTTTCTAACATTTTGCCCTCGGGGCGCTCCCTCCTTTATCCCTTTGATTATCAAATTATGATAATCATTCATACTTCCCCTCCCAACTTCATCATTCTGGTTCCAATCAGGAGGTGCAGTTGGCAATTTCTGTTCTCCCGGTGGGCCTTGCTGGTTTTCTCTTTCCCATATTTTTATCCCAGCAGTTCTAATCATATCTCTTTCCTCTTGGGAAAATATTATTTTCATTACTGATTGCATTTCTTCCCAAGTGAAAATATTGGGCCCTAGGAATTGATCTAATTGTTCAGCCGTACCTATAGGGTCTTCTAATAGCCCTTTAATCTCCTTTTTGAAATTCCTAACTTCTGTAGAAGTTAAAGGAGCATTCACAAATCCCATTCCCCCCTGGACTCCTCCCATAGGTACTTCTCGTAATGGGAATAAATTGATTTCTTGGTTCCGCTCTCCCTGTCTATCTGTTTTTACACCCCCCCTTCCCTTGTTTTGTATTAGTGTTGGTAACAGAGAGGTTATCAGGCTGCTTTTGAGCTTTAATTGCTCCCCTTGTGTTCTGATATGGTGCCCCTTCGTTAAGAAGAGATGTTATCTGGGCGGCAGGCGCTGAACTCTCCAAAGGAAAAGAGGCAGAAACAGAGTCTGGCAGGGAAGCTGGGATCCCTAGCGCAGAAGGAGTGAGAGCGGGGCCTGGCAGTGAAGCCAGGGCCGCCTGTGCAGAGCTGCTGGGGTCCGGCATTGAAGCCGGAGCTGCTGCAGCCGGAGTGCTGATGTCCGGCAGTGAAGCCGGGGCCGCCAGGGCGGGTGGAGCAGAAGTTTCATATCTTATAAATCTAAAGAGAGTTTCAGTCCTACTCAAGTAGTGCAATTCAGTAACTGGGGGCTGTGTTTTGTTTTCATTTATTATTCAACACAGTAATTCAGCAGACAAAACAAGTCATGAGGACAAAAGAATAGTTCCACAGACAAATCCATCCCTGCTTCTGACAGCAGTTGGAAGAGAGATGTCTGAAGGACAGTTTAAGGACTCCCTCCGGCTGTAGTACAAGCCACTGAAAAAATGTGAAGAATAGGCTTTCTAGGTCTTTACACAACCTTGACTATTTCTCTCTCAACAGCTTTTAGAGGGCTTCCTTAAACCCATAGACTTCCATCCTAGTTGGATTGATTTTTGATTGGATTGATTGCTCACTCTTCATTTACTCTATTTCTGTTCCAGTTTCCTATTGCAAGGACTGACCCATGACTCAAAGAGGAGCTGGTAGCTACACAAAGTAGTCTGTGTAGACAGCAGTTAGGCACAAGGTCCACCTTACACTACTTTCAGCTATAGCCTGGACCTTTGTTTGATGTTACTTGGGCCCATGTTTGTGCCTCAGCTTTGCTTCATCTCTGTTTACAACAGGCTAGTTCTGTAGTACTGCTCCCTAAGAAGCATCAAACTGCTTTCAAGAGCAAACTTACATAAAATTTCTTACTGATTCTGTCAAGTACCTGGTGCTGCAAGCAGCAGCTACCATAACAGCAAATGAATACTTTGTGCTGGTAAAACCACTCACAGGCATTCCCAGTTTCAGTCATTCCTCCCACTCTATCCAGTGCAATAACAAGAGGATGATATTCATTTCCATTACAGATAATTTGATAAAGTATTTCAGTCATGAAACAGGAAATTTTTGATTGCAGGTTTTATTACACCTTAATTTTAATAATCTTTACTAAAAATGTATAAAGATAATTTCAGGAACAATAACAAATATTCAGAAGAATACATGACAACAAATTTGTGTATTACAGCATAAAAATAATATGAAGCTTCTACACTATATCAGATTCCTAGTGTAGTAGCTACATGGGAAAAAAAGCCTCAACTACTGCTGGCTAGCAATAATGAAAAGCTGATACATGTGACTGTGAAGAAAAGTTAAGAGTGTATACTCCTGTGGGTTTTTAAGCAAGGCAAGCACCCTGAATAGAAGCCAGCACGGCGGCTATCCTCAGCCGGCGGACCATAACCCATCAATGTGATGGATGGCGATTTATTGCAGAAGAATTTAACATTTATAGCCTAGGGTCACTGTGTTACTCCCATCTGCTTACATCATCATTAGGTGCTATTGGCTAATTGCAGGAGGTTTTACTATCCTAACAGAGAGGGGGGGTCTGCTAACTTTCCGTTACATCCCGGTATCTTCCACTCTGCCAGGCCTTAATTACAACATATTCCCCCCTTTCTATGAATAACTAATTTGCTAAAATATAAGGTGTATTAGTCTTAAAAATGGATAATATAAAATTGAGTAAAATATAGGATACATTATACTTAACTAAAAGGCTAAAAGCTTATAAAATAGATACTACAATTTTCATTGGTAAATATAAAGCACATGCAATAACTAAGTATATTTTAAAGCATCTGTTGCCTTTCTATAATCAGAATGTTAACTTTTTTTAGTCGGCTCTTAACAAAAGACACAAGCTTGTTTAAAATACATGGTCCAAAGATCAACTAAAGTAAAATCATCACAACTGGTCCAATCAGGGTAGACACCAGGGTGGTTAGCCACAGAGATTGATCGAACCAAGATTGGAACCAGCTTTGCTGAGCTTCTCTCTCTGCCTTCCATTGAGACAGCCTGTCTCGTAGCTCTGCCATGGTGTCTCTCGCTACTCCGGTGTGGTCTGCATAGAAGCAGCATTCTTCTTTCAGGGCGATGCAGAGGCCTCCTTGCTGCATGAATAGAAGGTCAAGACCTCGCCTGTTCTGCAAAACAACTTCAGAGAGTGAGGAGACTGATTTTTCTAGAAAGAATATGGATTTCTCAATTCTCTGTAGATCTTCATCTACTGTCATTTGTAGCTGAGAGAGACTCTGACTCTGGGTTACCAGGGCGGAGACACCCATGGCTGCACCGGTCGCTCCCAAGCCAAGCAGCATTGCTATTGACAGTCCTGTCAACAGCTCTCTTTTCTGAAGGTGGCCTGCTCACTCAAGGTACTGGTTCACTTCTTTGGAGTGGTAAAGGACCCTGGGGATGATAACAGCTAATACACAAAAGTCAACAGAGGAGTTAAAGCTTTAGATATAAATGCAAGGGCTTAGCCCACTGCTTTAGGTGTTATAACTATAAACAGCACAATTACTATAAGCAGTTTATCATGTAAATGACACCATGCTTGCAAACTCACAGCTAAAACTTTAACGTTAAATGAACTTTCAAAAATGTTTACACTATCTCTTAAAGGAAAAATACTTATACTTTATACTAACATAACAATTAACTACACAGGCTAAACACTTTACCTTAAACTATTATCTAACTACTTTTAACACACGTGCTCTGGTATATAGTCTATATAGTCTAAAGTGAAAACAATTTGCTTTATATATAGTTAGATGGAGTCTCTACACTTTTCTTAGATTTTCTACAGAATTTTTCTAACACGATTCAATCCTGGAATGTTCACTGCTCCCGTGATGTCAGCTGGCAGCTGATCGGTGACTGAGGGCTTTGATGTTCAAGTTGTTCTTCAGATCCTTCTAAATCTTAAAACAAAGGATAACTGAAAAATTGGTAGAGACACAACATCATAATAACAACATAAAATTTCGTTTGGCAACTGTCTATATAGTGTTCAGACACAACTGTGTCCTGACAGGTCTACTTCTGATCTACGTCTGGAGTACCAAGGCTGTGTGGTGACTTCTCTGTTCACTGGATCTCATGTGTTCAGAGGCAGACAGTCTTGTCAGATGGACGGGTGACCTTTCTAAACCTGCCAACAAAACACAGGCACTTCTCTCCTTGAAGTTAATGAATTACACTAATCAAATTGCTTTTAGGGTATCAATTTCCCCCGTTTTCTTAAAAAAATAAAAATGAGATGTATTTCTGTTCAACATTAACACAAAACCTTATACACAATTAGTAAAAACCTATAGCAGTTGAAAATCAATTAAATCATAAACATTATTAATAACATATGTAATATAAAACTACCATTAATTATTAAAACACTGTACCAGCATCTCATAGTTAATAAACAAACAAAGACAAAAATCATCAGTGAAGGATTGTATAATCACCTCCGGAAATGATTCTCCAAGCTCACTTTAAAATTGATCCAGCTGTAGTATTAATAGGGTCAAATTGCTGAGTCAAAAGTGACTCAAATACTGATTTGGTGCAAAAAACATCTGGATCTGCTGGCAAACATTCTGTCCAGGTAAAGTCAAGACCTGGCCAGGGCCTTAGGCTTTAAACTGGAAAGATACCTCTTAACATATTTCTAAAACAAAATTCTCAATAGTAGCAGCTATGAGATGCTTACAGCACAGCAAACTGTTGAAATGCATTTGTACAAAGCAAATAATTAAAAACTTTAGGTACCAGACTAATTTAATCATTCAGCAGTTGGTTTAATTTGAAGCTTCTTCTATGGCAGCTGATCTTCAGCAATGGTACATTTTAAAATTTTGGAAACACTGAAAAATAAGAAAGCTATAACAAACAAAACTGCAAAAATTGCAACAACTCAATAGAACTCTCAATGAAGTCAAAGGTGTTATAGACTGTATTCACTTCTGTCTACGAGCAGGTGTTTATCAGTGTTCTATCACAGCTGTTTCAGTTGTAACTGTCTTTATATCTCTAAAAAAAATAACTATACAATTTAAACAAGTGTCTTCAATAAAACATAAAACAATTTAAATGAAACAACATTTAAATTTAACAATAATTATTTATGACAAAAGAAAATAACAAAACTTAACTTTAATACAATTTATAAAGCTTCTAATTTTTGAATTGTCCAATTAAAATTCTCTCCTTTTTTTTATTCTCTTTTGAGATGTTCAGCTTTCTGTTGTTTCTCTTTTGTTTTGTTGCTTTGTTTTTGGTGGTTTTATCGAAGTTGCTGTTATTTGTTTCACCGGTGGTTGTCATGGCAACAGCATTTCTGGCTGCTGTGTGCTGCCATGTGTGTGTGTTTTGCTAAACCTGTCCGCGCCGGGCTGGTTTTGAATCTGAGAAAAAACTCTAAAAACTACAACTGCATAAACTCATAATTACTTAAAACACAAAATTAACTCCAAAAGGGTATATAAACACATTTTAAAAACTCAATAAATCATGACTTTGTAGCAAACTGGGTATTATCCCGGCGCTTCTTCTTAGAGAGGGAGCGGGGGAGGGGGGGGGGGTGAACCGCTCGCTCTGCTTTTGTAGCTCTGCTCCCATCCCCCTTCCCATTCTTTACTGTTTCTTCTTCTGAGGACTCGGGCTCCAACCATTCGTTGCTAGTATCTCGGTCGGAGTCAGAATTCGACTGGCTGGTTACTTCCTGTTTTCATGCCTTTTTCTTGGGCTCCGGCCCCACCTGCCACCCCTGTGGGCGGGCCGTTCCCTCCCTCTTGGTTCTCCACGCCTTTCATTCCACCCTCCACTCCGCCTTTTACCCCGCCTTTCACTCCGCCTTCTGCTCCCCCCTCCTGCCTTTGCATTCCAATCTCTGTGCCTCTGTACCCATCCCCTGCGTCTTATCTCTTTTACTTCAGTTTCTCTTTCTTCTTCACATTCCATCCCCCCGACTGTGCCCACCTTCCAAGGCCAGCTTTTGTTCTTTGTTAAAGACATTTTTTCCCACTTTATAACTTTTCTCAGCGGCATCTTTAAGTTTTTGGGGGGATGTTTCTCCCCTTACTGTCTTTGCTACATTTCTGGCTTTTTCTGTTAAATTTTTCCAAAAATCTTCTGCTCTTCGCTGTTTCTCTGAGAGCAGATAAGGATTTGGGGACTGAGGGGACTCCCAGCCCCGCCCCGCCTCAGCTGAGCTGCTGTCATCTGGGAGCTGTAAAGCTCTAACCCTAAATTTCAGGGTAGCCAGCAGACAGTTCCTTGTCGTTCCCCACATTTGTTCGGCAAGGATTTTAGCACATCTGTCCCACACCTTAGGGTGGATAAACCTTACAAGCTGATTTACAACCTTAACAACCCAAAGCCTTGCGATAGCAAGCGAATTAGGTTTACAACTTAATTGCAATCTGACCTTTATCAGTGATTCCATCTTCCTTCTGGACCCAGGATTTCCCTCGCCAAGATCAGTCCAGCTATCTTGGCCGCTGCTCATGATCCAGGGTATCCTTGCTTTCTGAGTTTCTTCTCACGTTTCTTCCCACTTTTCCTCCCGGGTTTTGGCACCATTTCTGGGTTTTCAAGCAAGGCAAGCACCCTGAATAGAAGCCAGCACGGCGGCTATCCTCAGCCGGCGGACCATAACCCATCAATGTGATGGATGGCAAATATGGCGATTTATTGCAGATGAATTTAACATTTATAGCCTAGGGTCACTGTGTTACTCCCATCTGCTTACATCATCATTAGGTGCTATTGGCTAATTGCAGGAGGTTTTACTATCCTAACAGAGAGGGGGGGTCTGCTAACTTTCCGTTACATCCCAGTATCTTCCACTCCGCCAGGCCTTAACTACAACATACTCCTGCTGCAACTACTTAGAATTTAGAAAAGACTGGAAGACCATAGCATTTTTCAAACAAACCCTATTGAGAAGCTGCTCAGACTATTCACTGAGTCTTCACAGAAGTACGGCAAACATAATTTATTTCTATCTTTAGCACACTTTTATAAGGTCTGACAGGGTCAGCAGGCTTAGCAAGCTACTATTGGTTAATACATATTGTTTTACATTCTTTTCCTGGTACACAAGGCTATTGTTTTTCTTTCAATCTCGCTGCTCCAAGAGAGTTTCAAGGACACTACCTTTAATATTGTCGCTTATACCAAAGGCTGGCTTGTGCAGACAGGCTTTTACTAAAACATCATGCACTCCTTCTGTTAAAATATTTTCTACAATTCCCCCTTTCTCTTTTTGCACAAGTGTCCTGGCAAATTTGGGAGAAAACCTTCAATGGGCTCCCCCTGGGAAGCAAACCCAGGTGGCCCCTTTCTCCCACCCCCCAACTGGTTCGGGAAGAGGTTTCTCTGAGAGAAGTGGAAAAAACCTGTTTATTTAACAGGCACAACACTACCCAGCACAAGAATGAACAATATCAAATTACAAAACCACTCACCGCTCTGAAGAGATGACAAAATTCAGAGGGTCTATTTCCTGTGGATGCTCACTCTGTTATCAATCCCTCTGGTGCTGGAAAATGCTGCTGCCCAGGCTGGGCTCCTGGTAGTCCACAGGTGCAAACTCCCGGTGCTTCCCTGAGTCCCCAGTCCAGAGCAGGTTCGATTCGTTTCAAGGAAAAGGGAAGGAAAACAGTCCAGGAAGACCTCTCTGCTTCAGCTAGTTGGAAAGCCAAGGTGATCTGTCCCTTATTGTCTTTCTGTGCCGTAGGCAAAACCCCGTTCCGGGATGTGGGGGGAGCAAGTATCAAGTTATGTTATCAAGTCTCTGATAACAGACTTGGTGCTTCTTCTCCACTCTTTTACTCTTAGATGAAGTTTTAAGGATACAAAACCTATTTCTGGGCTAGGTGGATGAATGGGGATACAATTTAACATCACACTCACCCCAGGACAACAAGCCAGGCTTTAGATGCAATTCATTCTATACTTCTACGAAGACAAGATAACATACAACTTAAAACCACTATCCCGATTAACACCATAAGTAAAATGCATTCCCCCTCCAGCACAAGAGACCTCAGCCATCCAGTAATGCCCCAATTGGCTAACCAACTTCCAATGGGGTCACTATCTTTGTTCAGGGCATGTAACCCTTTCTGTAGCTGTTTTAGTTGTTTGTGGACTGAAACTGAATGATCAGTAAGATTCAAACAGCACATGCTTTCAAACTCCTCACAACCATGTCCTTGTGCTAAGAGCAAGAAATCAATTGCAGCTCGATTTTGTAATACGGCGTGACGTACACTACTTATATCAGCTGAAAGTTCACTTAACATTGTTGATGTTAAGTTCAGTTCTTTCCTGGTCCAACAAACTAGCCTTTTTAGAGTTGACAAGCCTTTAGCAGCAGCTGCTCCTGGAGTAAAAAAGGAAGCAAGCCATATTATACCATGGCCTCAAAAGTCTGGGTCTCTAACATCATCACATTGTAATTCATCTAAGCTTCACTTTGACCATTTGATGTTTTTTATTTTACCAGCTATATTCATCAATTGGTGTAAGTCTGGATGGAACAAAGTAAGTTTTGCAAGGTAATAGGGTCCTCCATGTGGACTAGCAGGAATTCCATTCCATGCTCTATCTCCACAGGTTAAGAATATTGCACTAGGTAATTGCCTTGGTGATCGCCCTGTGAGATTGCACCAGAAATAAAAAGCTTTACTTTTGGTGTTAGTAATAAGATCAAGTATAGGGTTAACTGTGGCCCAGTGTTGCATCACTTTGTTGGAGTGGCTTTTTGTTGGCGGTTCAGACATTATCCATCCACCTGAGGTATTGGTGGAGCCTAACAAGTCCAGTTCTTCTGGGGGCCCTATGGTAACATTGAGAACTTTGATAATTTTTGCTTGCCAGCAGGCTTCAAGTTGTCTTGATGTGAAGTCAACAGTGCGATTGCACTCTGGTATACTTGCCAATTGATTCAGTCGAGTTTCATTACTAACTAAACCTTCAAATGCTTGAGGATCCCATTCAGGGACTCCTATGAAACAGGTGTGAAAAGGATCTCCAGGTGTGGCTAGGCTCAAACACATTGATTTTTGGCCTGTCTAGTGTGCCAGAGTGACCCATATGTTCTGTCACTTTTGGATGTTAATCAGCAGACAGTTGGTCAGGACTTTATACAACATAATTACTATAAACAGTTTGTTCCATGCAAATGACACCATGCTTTCAGAATCACAGTTAATCAGGCTTTTGTAATTTGTTGAATGAATTCCTTTAAGGTTTAAAGTTAAGTGAACTTTCAAATATGCTCGCTTTAACTCTTGAAGGGGGAATACTTACACCTCATACTAATATTTTCTCTAAAATTATCAATAACCTACAAATAACAATTATCACACAAGCTAAAAGTTTTTATCTTAAACTATTCTCTAACTACTTTTAACACATGTGCTCTGGAATTCATGCAATCTAAGCGTGAAAGCAATTTGTTTAAAGGGTAAAAATGCAGTTACAATTTTGCTTTTATATACAGTCATATGGAGTCTCTATACTCTTTTAGATCTACAAAATTCTTCTTACAAACAGGCTGTGATTTAATGTGATTGTAAATCACATTTAATGTGATTCAGTCTTGGAACATTTGCTGCTCCTGTGGCATCAGCTGGCAGCCGATCAGTGACTGACTGAGGGCATCGATGTTCGGGTTGTTCTTCACATCCTTTTAAATCTTAAAACAGAGAGTAACTGAAGAAAATTGGTAGAGACACAACATCATGATAACAACATAAAATTTATGTTGACAAACTGTCTGTGTAGTTTTCAGACACAACTGTGTTGTGGCAGCTCCACTTCTGATCTTGTCTGGAGTACCAAAGTTGTATGGTGACTTTTCTGTTCACTGGATCTCATGTTTTCAGAGGTAGACAGTCTGGTCAGATGAACAGGTGATCTTTTTGAACCTGTCAACAAAACACAGGCACTTCTGTCTTTGAAGTTAAGAAATAATTTTGATTTAGCTGTGATTTTACTTAATTGTAAATTCAGCTTATATGATCTTTCTTAATTATTGATGTAAATATTTCATTATTGTGGTCCAAATTTCTAATGCACATATTAGACTAATCAAATGCTTTTAGGGCATCAATTCCCCCCATTTAAAAAAAAAAAAGATATGTATTTCCGTCATGTACATCATTATCAACACTATATACACAATAAATAAAAAACCCATAGCAGGTAAAAATCAATCAAATAATAAACATTATTAACAACACACATGATACAAAATTACTACCAACTACTAAAACACTGCACCAGCATCCCATAGTCCGCAAACACACAACAAAATCAGTGAAGGATTAGATAACCACCTCCAGAAATGATTCTCCAAGCTCACTTCAAAATTGATCCAGCTGTCATATTAATAGGGTCAAATTGCCAAGTCAAAAAATTACTCAAATACTGATTTGGTGCAGAAAACATCTGGATCTGTTGGCAAACATTCTGTCCAGGTAAAGTCAAGGCTTGGTATGGGCCTTAGGCTTTAAACTGGAAAGATGTCTCTTAAGTAATTTTCAAAACATGGCTTTTAATAATAGCAACTATAAGATGTTTAAAGCACAGCAAATTGCCAAAGTGCATTCTTATAAAGCAAATGATCAGAAGTCCTAGGTAACAGACCAATTAAACCATTTAACTGTTGGTTTAATCTAAAGTCTCTCCCATGGCAGCCGACCCTCAGCAATGATACATTTTCTTGGAATTCTGAAAACACTGAAAAATAATAAAGCTAAAAACAAAAACAAACTGCAGAGGTTGAAACAAACAATAGAACTCACTATGAAATCAAGGGTGTCACAGACTGCATTCACTTCTATCCACAAGCAGGTGTTCATCAGTGTTCTATCACAGTTGTTTCAGTTATAGTCATCTTCATCTTTCTAGGAAAATAACTATACTTTGCAGTTTAGATAAGTGTCTTTTAACAAAACATAAACCAATTCAAGTTAAACAATATTTACACCTGCTAAAAATTAATTATGACAAAAGGAAATAACAAAACTTAACCTTGAAAGAATATCAAAGTTATAAAACTTAACTTAAAAACATTCAGACCCAAACATAATGAAACTTAACTTTGCTTAATTCTGTTAACACTTAATCTATATCAAATAAAAGCATAACTTAATCTTACTCTATTACTACAAAAAGGCAACTGAAAGTTTGATATATACCTTTTAAACACAATATAACAGTAACATGGATTCACTATAAAGATTATAAAAATATAACAAATACATCACAATTTTATGTCATTTGGCTTTAAAAATAACTCATAATAACTACAGATGTTACTAAAATATTTAATTGTAACAGGAATTTGCCTAGTATATGCTTAAGTTGGTTAGGATTTTAAAGTGCAGTTTTACTAGAGAAAAACCACAGCAACAGAGGATTTGGCAAACTGCCATTCAGCTTTTGTAGCACTTTTCAAAAACATCAAGTCTAATTCTTAATTAAAATCTGAAGTCCAAATTGATATATATGCTGTTACAAGTGCTTTTGATAACAAAAGGACTCACATTAAAATTACCTTATTACAATTGTAAAAGAAACCAAGAAAATGGGTAATATATGCTTAACTTTGTCTTGTGCAGTGACGTTTTCTTAGCTAGTTATTTTTAAACCATAAATATGTTTTGTAGGTAACATTAATTGGAAGGTTGTTTAATTAGTAGCTGTAAATCATTCAATATTTTAACATTAGGTTTTAAAACTAATTATTGCAAGGTAACTTTTACTTCTGTTAATATTCACCTTAAACACTTTTTTTTAAAAAGGGGCTTTTTGAACTTTCAAAGAATCACAATAATTTCTCTAGTAAAACTCTAAAAAACTGCAACTGCATAAACTCATAATTACTTAAAACACAAAATTAACTCTAAAAGGGTAAATAAAAACATTTTAAAAAACCAATGAATCGTGACTTTTTAACAAACTGGGTACTGTCCCAGTGCTGCTTCTTAGAGAGGGAGCAGGGGGGTGAACGGCTGCTCTGCTGCTGCTCTGCTGATGTTATCTCTAAAAGGTTTGAGCAAAGTCTTCGTCATTCTCCACATAGTCTCTCATAAGGGAAAGATGGAGAGCAAAAAACCTCACAAAGTTAACTTTAACAAATGCAGTTCTTTCTCTCCATATTTCTCTCATTCACAGGCAAAGGGAAAAGGACGTGATTTTACAAAAACAGGCAATGTTACACGAAAAGCCTCTCAGGGCCAGGTGCTAACAACAGTGATCATTGCAACTTATTAACTTTTAATTACAGTGATGAATTTCAAAGTAGATATCATATAGTTGGTGATTTCTTGGCTATTTTGACTCTCTTTGAAGCTGTCTGAGCTACCTGTTTCTGTTCAACTGTTTCTGTAATTGCTGATATTTGTCCTGCGTGGCTTTGGAACATTTTCTGTACCACATCATCTCTGGGGGTGCCTTTGTTCTCTGCACACAATTCAGTGCTCTCCCCATGCCCCCCTGGTTCAGGTGAAAACCAATCTAAATCTGGATTCTCTTCTTCCAGGGTAGTCAAGTTGGAACTTGATTAAGATTGTGGAGTTAAAAGTGTCTCCAAAGGTGGAGCAGATAGCTCAGGACGTATCACATCCTGCCATTGCTGAAAAGATTCTGTTCGTTGATTCAGCATTTTCTGTGGAGCTGCTTTCTCCTGATGATGCTGAGCTCCACTTGTGCTTAATGACTGCTCAATAAGAGCATGTAGTTGCTGCACAAGTTTCTCTATTTGTTGCTGCCACCCTAATAGATCTTCTTTCGATGCATCATCTTCTCTTGCTGGTGGTTGCCCGTCTTCTGAATGCACTGACATGCCTGGGGGGAGAGGGACATCCTGTGGCTTTTCCCAGTGAACAGTAGATGGGTACTGGCAATCTGGGGCTCCCATTTCTGCTGACGTTCAGGGCTCCGCCTGGCTGGGGATGGCACCGTCTCCTTCCGGAGACAGTGACATTTCTACATCTGCATTCAATGGAGCAACTTCCGGCTTGGTCTCCGCTGACATAGTCCCGCCTGCCCCGGCACACTCCTGAGTATTTTAAAAGCTCTGAGATGAGCTACACTGCCTCCCCGTGAGCCCCTTCACTGGCCAAATGTGCCCAACCCCAAAGAAAGCACCCAGATGGCTGATTTTCTCAGTGATCACTTTTTTCCTCAACAAATCTCCTATGTCTTTCCATTCTTCCACTGCAAAAGGCAGCAGCAGGACCTAGAGCTGTCCGCACCAATCATCTCTAGCCCATAAAACGAGTTTTCCAAGGTCCATATCCTTGACTGCTTCGCTTCATTTAATGATAATCTTCAGAAGCAGTTTCTGTCCTGCTGCAAACTCAGCTTCCATGGCGGCAGCCCCCAGGCGGGCAGAGGGTAGTGACCCCTCCTCAACTCTACCTCCCTTGGCTTCCCCCAGCGGCCCATGTCCATGTCCTCCTGCACACAGATTCGCCTACCCAGTACCAATCTGTGCCTGCGTCTCCCCACGCATGGACCACTGAATCCCTTTGCCCGCAAAAGGTTCCTGTTGGAGTGCCAGCTATTGAGAAACAACTCAGACTATTCACTGAGTCTTCACAGAGGTATGGCAAATGTCGTTTATTTCTATCTTTAGCACACTTTTATAGGGTCTGACAGGGTCCACGGGCTTAGCAAGCTACTATTGGTTAATACATATTGTTTTATATTCTTTTCCCAGTACACAAGGCTATTTTTTTTCTTTCAATCTCGCTGCTCTGAGAGCGTTTCAAAGACACTACCTTTAATATTGTTGCTTATGTGCAGACAGGCTTTTACTAAAACATTATGCCCTCCTTCTGTTAAAATATTTTCTACAAAACCCCATGCAAACAACCAACCCACACTCTGTGTAGGGAACGAGCAGTTCTGTGATGCAGCATGTTCAGCAACTTAAGTATAACAACCTTGGGTACCGCCTTGTGCATATCTACATCACTCCCCCTTTAGTTATCTGCCTATCCATCTGTAAAATATATATGTCACTTAGTTCTGCTTTCTTCCTTCAGACTTGCTGGTTCATAATTTAAGTTTTGGAGAACCAGTAAAAGTGTTTTTGAAGAACTCAAGAGACACTTGATATTACTTGGAACACTACATCACCTTCTACTTTAAGCAGCTTTCTATCATTTGTTAGTGATCACATCACTAATGTAGTTCATGACATTCATATGTTTAAGATGTACTATGAAACGGTGTTTCTCACAAATTCCTTTAAGCTAGGCGGACTGTCCATTTTTTGTTCCTTTTTTAATGCTGTTTCAGCATAAAAATTTTTAACATAATGTATTTTACAGCAGTTTACCCCCATAAAAATGGAAGTGCTACACCTCAGTCCTACATGTATCAAAGTAAGCCAATAGGTTGAATTTCCCATTTTTGAGTCAATTTTCACCAATTCTGCATGAATACTTTTGAAGAAGCACCAAAATACTTGCTGGTGTATTATACAGACTTGAATAACAGAATAATGTGTAGGGCTTCTTTCTCTGAGCAATATTATAACTGCTAAGACCTAGAGAATAAACTTTGTAACATCTAGGTTGTAATTTCATGTTTTCTTGCAGATCTTGTAAAGATCCTTTTATCAAAGACATTCTCTTCTACATGCAGAAATAGGCCTAGTCAGACTTTTATGTTTAATTAGACACAGCTTTCTCATGATGTCAGTGTGAGTCATTTGCCTTATTCAGATACAATTTTTTTTCTGGACAGAAGCAAGAGTATTAATATAGAGCAATTCCATCACTAATATATAACTCCATAACTAATATTTTATTCTGTCTGATATCATGCTGCATATTTGGCTACCTTGCAGAAATAGGATTATAACAGTCCATTAACATTCCTTAGGTTGTTAAGGTATATTTTCAATTTATCTGAATTTTTAAATAAATTAAGATTTTCAGTTTTTGTTACTTTGACAATATAGTGAAACATCATTTTATGTAATATTTCATTATGCATCTTTAACATTGGTGGTTGTAATAAATCTACCCTCATCTTATTTACAACAATAGTCATGTTAAATCAGCATAGTGTTCAAAAGAGACAGGGATCTTCTTACCAGATCAGGTGTTGAATATATCCTGGTTTAGGGCAAATTTGGGAGGAATCCTCTGAAGGGGTCTCCTCTAGAAAGCAGATTTCAGTGGCCCCTCCCCCAGCTGGTTCCAGACAGAATCTCCTTCAAGAAAAGTGGAAGAAACTGTTTATTTAACAAGCAAAGTATTCACAAGCATGAAAAACTGAGTAATATTAAACAGTGGAGCCTCTTGATGTTCTTAAGAGATGGCAAATTCAGAAAGAGTCCTTCTGTGGGTGTGGCTCAGTCTCTCCCAGGCTTGGGCTCAGCATCCCAGGCCTGGCATGCAGCTTGAGGGTCGTCGGGCAACTCTCCTGATATTCTGGGCCAGAGAGAAGCTGAATAGTCCAGGAAAAGAAAGCACAGTCCAGGGAAAATTTTTCTTGCCATACCTAATGAGGAAAAACAATGAAAAAAGCAAAGAAAACTTCTGTTCTCTCTCTGCAAAAGCTGAGAACTCCAAGAGCACTGAGCACTCACTCTCACTGTCTGGGCTAGGCAGCACAGTCCCTGAGAGAGGAATTCTGGGGGAGTAAATGTAAAGCTTCTGCAGACAAGCTATATGCTTCTCCCCACTATGCCACCTCCAGATCTAGTTTTATAGTTGCAGAACTGATTTCTGGGGTAGACAGACAGATGGGGATACCAGCATCATAAAGTCACTCCAGGACACGTCTGTAATACTTACTGTATGTTCTGATCCATCAGGTGTTTATTTGAATATTGTTGTCAAATCACCTATTACCTTTATCTTGCAGTTACCTCTGTAAAAGCATTAGTAAGCAAAAAGCAGATAAACAACCCCAGTCACCTTAACTTCTATTAAGTGGTTATTCTCCTTAGAAATATTATGTGTAAGGATACTAGCAGCTTTTTCAATCTGTCAATATCTAATATTACTTTTTTTTTTTATCACACAATCCTATTATTGTGTGTGGAAAACTTGACTTTAATGATACACTTTATTCTTGTAATGCAGTTAGGAAAAATGATATGACCCAAAGAATGTACACCCAAAAACGTAGAATTGTGAGTTTCTTTCCCTTTTCTCTTCCTCCCAGTTCCCCGTATTGGTTGTGTGAATATAACCCACCCTCTTCCCCCTGCCTTCAAAAAGGGGCGCTTATTGATACCACTTCCTCTTTCCCTCCTGCTCTTCTCCGTGGGACCCCAAGAAATAAAGCTGCACTTCCATCTCAGCTAAGGGAAAGTGTAATAAATAGAGACCCTTTTGTTCGCCTAAACATGTAAGATACGATGCTTTGCAAAACTATGCTTTGTGTAATAGGGATGAGGTTGAAGGCTGCTGCTGACGTCTGTATAATTATGAGAACAGCCTTGCAAGCTCTCTTGAATTCCAGAAAGTTAAGCCACTCAGATAAGCCTTAAAAGGAGAACAGTGAGGAAAGGTCAAAAGAGGAAGACTCCTGATCTTCATCCTGCGACCACCAGAAGGCAGAAAGCGACCACCAGTGACCGGAGGCACATGCGCAGAGACACCCGAGAAAGGACACGTAACCCGGAAGTCGGACCACTTAAAAGGGAGAACACGGAAATCGGAAACGCGGCAGCCGAAGGAGCAGAGACTCCCCTGCCGCCCAGCGCTGATTTTTGCTTATTGCTTGCTTGCTGTAATTAATAAAATTTTTACCATATCACTCTCTTGAGTGCGTTCATAACAATTTGGTGCCCGTGACTCGGATGCAATCTGTAGGACAGATTCTCGGCACTACCGGGGGGCGCCCCGCTATTATTTAGCGGCCCGGAGGGCCGGTTTCTGCCTCAGTTGCACCGACGAACCTAAAATTAAAGCAATAAGCAAAAGGGAGACTGGTCGACCCCTTAAAATCTGTGCACAGAGTCCGGACGAAGACGCGGGATGTGGGATGCGTGAGTATAACGGGGAACCGTTCAGTCGGGGTCGGGATCCCGGAGTGCGGTGACGTGGTGTGTGTGTGAGAGGGGAACTGGCAGCCAGATTCCCCAAGTGAGAGCGGACCCTTCATTAGTGCATCTCCCATTAGCCCGCGAGGGCATGGGCCACGAACCAGGGGAAGCGAAAGAGACTGTGTGATTTGGAAGGCACTCCGGAAGAATGGGGCAGGGGAAAAGCAAGCCCCCTGTATCTATTAAACTCCCACCGGTACCTAGAGATAGTCCGTTAGGTTATATGTTAGAAAATTGGCAGTATTTCCCGGGAACAGAAAATAAAGATAATGTGAAAATGATTCATTATTGTGTAGAAGTATGGGGAGGAAAGGAAATTTCAAAGAAGGTATTTTGGCCTATATTTGGATCAACCGAAGATTGGGTTAGACAAAAGTTAAATTCCTGGGTAAACACAAAGATCCCCTTTAGTTCAGAGGAAAGTGCTTATGCAGAGATCTGGGTAGTAAATCCCGAGGTTTTTATATTTAAGCTGACAGAGAATTCGGAGGAGGGGAAGGGAAAGAAAAAGAAACCTCGGAAAGAAAATACTTTGATAATTCCCCCTCCATTTGTACCACCACCTCCTCCACGGGTCCCTCCCCCTCCGAACCCCGAGGAGGAGGATTTAGACGTGCCAGATGTGGGACCTGTTACCAGGAGTAGATCCAGAAAGAAACAAGAGAATCTATTCCCATTAAGGGAAATGCCAATGGGTGGTCCCCAAGCTGGAATAGGGTTTATATCTGTCCCTCTCAGTTCGGGGGATGTCAGAGAGTTCAAAAAGGAAATGGGGCATTTGCTGGAAGACCCATTGGAAGTTGCAGAAAGAGTGGATCAATTCTTAGGACCCAATATGTATACATGGGAAGAATTACAATCTATTTTAAATATTTTATTTATGGCAGAAGAGAAAAACATGATTAGAAGGGAAGGAATGCGCATTTGGGATGCTCAGCATGCCCAGGGACCACTGGCAGATGTAAAATGGCCCCTCCAAAATCCCCATTGGGATCATCAAAATCCAGCGCACAGAGTACATACGCAGGATTTGAGGACTATTATAATTCAAGGGATTAGGGAAGCAGTCCCGAGGGGTCATAATATCAATAAAGCTTTTAATGAGAGACAGAAGAAAGATGAAACTCCTACAGAATGGTTAGAAAGGCTAAGAAAGAATTTTCAGCTATATTCAGGAATGGATCCAGACACCCAATTGGGGCAGGCATTGCTTAAAGCACAATTTGTGGCAAAAGCCTGGGAGGATATTCGGAGGAAGATAGAAAAATTGGATGGGTGGCAAGACAGAGGTTTGGATGAGCTTTTGCGGGAGGCACAAAAAGTGTATGTTAGGAGAGAAGAGGAGGCTCAGAAGCGGCAAATTAAGATGATGGTGGCTGCTATGAGAGAAAGTAGAGATCAAACCTGGAAAGGGAAACAACAGAGACCAATCAGAGATTCAAAGGAAAGACAGAACACTAAAGTTTGTTTTTACTGTGGAAAGAAAGGACACTTTAAGAAAGCATGTAGGGTAAGAATCCAGGATGAAAAGATGTTTAAAGAAGATTAGGGGGGGTCAGGGGCTCTTTATTATGGGGACCCGAGAACATCAGAAAGAGCCCTTGATAAAGTTAAAAGTGGGTCCCCAGCACCAAGAAATAACATTCTTGGTAGATACTGGAGCTGAGAGATCAACAATTCAGTTTTTACCTAAAGGGTGTAGTATATCCAAAGAAACTGCTATGGTAGTAGGGGCAAAGGGGGAACCCTTTGAAGTGGGGGTTATTAAAAATGTGATGATAGAATCAGAGTCAAAAATTGAGTTGGGGAATTTTTTTGTTAATACCAGAAGCATTAGGAATAAAGTGGGAACAACACACCCCTTGGCACCCTCAAAGTTCAGGGAAAGTGGAAAGGTGGAAAGGATGAATGGAGAAATAAAGAAGCAACATACTAAGCTAGTAATGGAAACAAAACTATCATGGGTCAAGTGTATTCCACTAGCCCTTCTGAATATTCGAACCCAGCCAAGGGCAGATTTGGGAATTTCCCCTTTTGAGATGTTATACGGTATGCCCTATAATATAGAAGTTCAAACACATCCAAATGTGAGTGATCAATACATCAATGAGTATTTGATAAAATTAATGAAGTTTAAAAAGGCATTGTGGGAAAAAGGGATGCTAGCTCAAAGACCACCACTGGATTTTATATTACACCAGGTACAACCCGGAGAGTGGGTGCTGATAAGAAGTTGGAAAGAAAATCCCCTAACACCGAAGTGGGAGGGGCCGTATCAAGTCTTACTAACAACTGACTCTGCAGTTCGAACAGCGGAAAAAGGCTGGACACATGCGAGTCGAATAAAAGGACCTGTGAAACCACCAAAATCTAATAACTGAGAAGTGGGTAGCCCAGCTGGGGACTTGAGACTTAAGATATCCTGAACAAAATAACATCCCAGAACTATTAATTTGCTTAGAAACTTATGAATAATAAATTCCATAAAGGCTTTTATATAGAATATAAGATACCTCCATCTAGTGGTGAGGAAATATATAATAGAGGTGTTAAAATAGGCTGTACGTTATGCCAAAATTGTTACCCTTTTGTCTGTTTTAAATGTATAATATGTGAAGAACTCTGGTGGACCCACTGTCATAGAGGCTACCCACCAAGAGGCGTGTGTAACTCTTGCTACACTGCCCAGAGGGATCTCACTGATTGGGCTCTAGTAACTAGAATACAAGCAGGAGAATTTGAAAAGGGATCAGAGAAGTGGTGGGCCATCTACTCAAAAGGGGTCAATCCCTTGTATTATTGTTATCATCCAAACAAACCTACGCCTTTTGTAGCAAATATAGTAGCTGGGTTGTGCAGACGGTGGCTCCAGAAATTAGGGTGTTATACCCCTTTAATAAAGCATAAAAGTTGGGAAAAATACATACAAAGAATTAATAAAAGAGGAAGTAATTCCCCTCCTGAAGAGTACTCTTGCTGTCGAGAAGATGGTACACCCCGTGTCCCAGGGCAACCGGGTCGACGAGGGAGGCAGAGGAGTAAAAAAACCGTGGAGGGAAGCATTCCAATATACATGAGACCAAAGGATCATGGTTCCGGAAATGCCACAAGAATGGGAATGAGACAACCCAGCGAAGTAATTTCTGAGGAATCCAAATTGACACCTCACAAAAGAAAAGCCTCTATTATAGTAGGGGAAGCCAATGCTCATTAAAGAAGTCAGTAACAGTTATAATCTTAATTAGCACATTTAATATTAGTACAAGCAAGACTCACGAGCCCTTCAATTGGTCCTTAATCCGATGGGAAGACCAGGTCGTTATCCAATCACAGATCACCTCTGAAGCCCCTAGCTTTCAAGTTACACTAGACTCTCTCATTGAGTGGAAGGGTACTAGTTATAAACCGCCTGAGTATAAGGTACTATATATGTGCCCAGCTTCTAATCCAGGCAGAGGATATTGTAATTACCCTGGCGAATTTTATTGTAAATATTGGGGCTGTGAGACAATTTCCATGGAGTGGAAGGTGCAGAACCCAGATAAGTATCTAAAAGTTGAAAGGGGTCCACATGGATGCATAAAGCCCTGGATAGGTCCCTCAGGGGCAGTAACATATGTTGGGACTTGCAAATTTCACTACATCAATATAACACAATCCCAAGACCCTGGGTGGTTATTAGGACGAACCTGGGGTCTCAGGGTGTGGGAACCCGGAAGGGATCGGGAAGTGCACATTCTTACAAAGAAAGAAGTAGTTCCCCATGATTCGGGATTTGTTGGACACTGAATCCAGTGGTGTGGGGAGCCGTAGACCCCAACGTAAGGAATCAAAATAACCATTCAGAAAAACTAGAAAATAGCACCCAAATAACAATCACGATAGGGACACCCCAAGAATATGGAAACAAGGCTCTTTGGAAAATTTTGCAAACTACCTTTAAAGTGTTAAATGACACACACCCAAATTTAACTAAAGAATGTTGGTTATGCTATAACATTAACCCACCCTTTTATGAGGCCATAGGCTCCATAGCAGAACCAAAAAGAGCAAACGGCACTAATCCTGCCGCCTGCTCATGGAAATCAGGAAGAGAAGACACCCCAGGAATAACATTATCTCGAGTTACTGGAAAAGGAAAATGTGTGAGAAATGTGCCCCCAGATAAAATTCATTTATGTCAAACAAAACTACAGATTAATGACCCTCGTAAGCCAGCTCAGTGGCTAATTCCAGCACCTAATACTAAATGGGTTTGTAACATTTTAGGAATAACCCCATGTGTTTTTATAACAGCCTTTAATGAAACCTACGAATTTTGCATACAGGTTATAATAGTTCCCCGGATTATTTATCATTCTGAAGAATATATGTATACACAATACCAAAATTCAAAGTTGGTGAAACGAGAACCCCTCACGGCACTAACAGTAGCCGTATTACTAGGTATAGGAGGGGCTGGATTAAGAACAGGTGTAGCATCCTTAATGAATCAGCATCAGGGATTCAGAGAGCTTAGAATTTCAGTAGATGAAGATTTAAGAAGAATTGATAAATCTATAAAAGACCTCACAGACTCCCTAAACTCGTTGGCTGAAGTAGCCTTACAAAACAGAAGGGGATTAAATCTATTATTTTTACAGCAAGGAGGCCTGTGTGCAGCACTTAGAGAAGAATGTTGTGTATATGTAAATAAAAGTGGAGTAGTAAGAGAAACCATGGCTAAATTACGAGAAGGACTGGAAAAGAGAAAAAGAGAGCGAGAAATGCAACAAAGCTGGTACGAATCTTAGTTTAACTATTCTCCCTGGTTAAAAACTCTAATATCTACTATAGCAGGACCGCTAATTTTACTAATCTTAAGACTTATGTTTAGACCTTGTATTTTTAACAAAATCATTAGCATTGTGAGAAGCAGGTTAGAAGCAGCTCACCTTATGCTAATACGAGCCAAATATGAAGCCTTAAATGGGGAAGAGACAGAAGATTATTTAGAGTTAAGTAAAAGAGAACTACAAAGATTTAACGAACAAAAGTAAGCAATAAAAAAAGGAGGGAATTGTAATAAATAGAGACCCTTTTGTTTGCCTAAACATGTAAGATACGATGCTTTGCAAAACTATGCTTTGTGTAATAGGGATGAGGTTGAAGGCTGCTGCTGACGTCTGTATAATTATGAGAACAGCCTTGCAAGCTCTCTTGAATTCCAGAAAGTTAAGCCACTCAGATAAGCCTTAAAAGGAGAACAGTGAGGAAAGGTCAAAAGAGGAAGACTCCTGATCTTCATCCTGCGACCACCAGAAGGCAGAAAGCGACCACCAGTGACCGGAGGCACATGCGCAGAGACACCCGAGAAAGGACACGTAACCCGGAAGTCGGACCACTTAAAAGGGAGAACACGGAAATCGGAAATGCGGCAGCCGAAGGAGCAGAGACTCCCCTGCCGCCCAGCGCTGATTTTTGCTTATTGCTTGCTTGCTGTAATTAATAAAATTTTTACCATATCACTCTCTTGAGTGCGTTCATAACAGAAAGGGCCTTGTTTTTAAGTTCTTCTTTCCTATGCTATACTATCTCCCCTGTTTCCCTGGCTGCAGCTGGGTGGACAGTGGTAACAGAGAAAACGGGATATAGAAATTATAGCAGTTGGCACCTATTTGTGGGGCTCTAAGAGACCCCCAAAAGCGGCTGGAAGCACACGTGTGTGTTTTGCAAGCCTGGACATGTCAACTACCTTGAAAAGCTATATCTCAAATATAGCCTACAAGGGAGAAATCGGTAGCTTTCTCAAGCCCAGAGAAAGTCGATTCACAAAGAAGTTTTTACCGCTCAGCAACGTAAAAGTGGTGAGTCACACCAGGTGGCGGGGAACACAAAAGCGGGGCGGAGCATGTCCCAGGCACAGCCTGCACAGCAGTGTGCATGAGCCGAGCCAGGATCAGCTGGGTGCATGCCCGAGCAGGCAGCTGTGAAAACCACAGGCTGCGCGAACGGCAGGGGTGTCTCCAAGGGCGGCAGGGAACAGCAGGTGTAGCGAGAGTGGTGGCGGGGCCAGTGGCAGCAGTGGCGGGGCCACCTTGGACCGTGTAATCAGTGGCCGCAGTGTAGAAACCCTTCCCTGCGCGGCACGGAGACTGAGCCATGGGCTCAGTGCGGAACCAGCCGCAGCACGTTACATGTGACAGCCGCACGGCACAGGCACACGGCAGCCATGGAACAGCTGAGCTTATCTTACCCCAGTGTGTGTGTGGGGGTGGCAGGCTGAGAGAGGTAAAAAAAAAAACAAAAATCAAAAAAAAAAGCCTGCCGCTGCTTGCTTAGTTGTTTTTGCAGTAAATCAAGATAAAAAACAAGTGGTGCTAACACACTGTTAATAGCAGAAATGGGGTCCAAATTGTCTATACAGCAACCAAATTTAGAATCCAAATTGCAAACATTTTTAAGTACTATAAATGTTAAAATTTCTGCAAAAAATTTAGAACACTTCATCTCATGGTTATCTCATAACATTCCACAGCTTGATTTGTCAGAAGTAAATTCTATCTCTGCATGGGATCAAATTAGCAATTTTTTTAACACTTAAAGTAGAAACTCTAGACAAAAATGCTTCAAAATATCTCCCAGTTTTTCTTATAATTTGAAAATAATTGATTAACAGAGAAAAAGACATAAAAAACCAGCCACTGCAGTTTCCATTAGTTTCTCCTACTTCTTCCCCTAAACCCTTTGCCCCTGAACTGAAAAAGATACATGGAACAGATCCAGAAGCTCAGGAAATGCACTGTAATAATGCCATTTCTGGATCCATGTGTCTCATTCAGCCCCCCATCTCTGATAGTGTTGTGCAAGCTATCAGAGACCTTCTCCTGCACCCCTATATCCCAACTATTAAACCCCCCTACTCCCACATGGCTGGAATCCAAGATGGAGCTGGCAATGTGCCAGACAGCCATGTGGAGAAACCTCCCTCATATCTCACTCCCCCTTCCCATGACTCTTTCCACCCACTTCTCTCCGCCCAGTTACCCTACTCCTCCCATAACCCCTCCCCTCCCTCACACATTTCTCTTCCTCCTACCATACCCTGCCCAGGCATGACATCACCTTGCAAACCCGCCTCCAAATGTTGCAACTTTGCTCTCCACGTCCCCGCCCCCTGTCCCCACGGGGAGGAGGGGAATGAGAGGGGTGGTCCTACCCTCTGCTCCCATGGGGGGGAGGGGGAAAGGGTGTCCTGGCCCTGCTCCCCAGGGAGGGGAGATGTGTCCCTGCCCAGCCCCTGTGGGGGTGTGGGTAGGTCCCCCCTCCCATCCGGGAGTGAGGTGAGGCCCCCTGGGCCTGCTGGGGACGGGGCTGAGTCCCCTCATCAATCTGGTGGTGCAGCAGGGCCCACAGGGCCTGGTGGGCGTGGGGCTAGACAGGGAAACCCCAGAGATACAGGCTCTGGGGAAGATAGGGATATGCCTACAGCTGCACCTGTGATATTTACTGGTAAAAAAAGAACTAATAGACAATATCAACCTTTCTCTTACCATGATATGTGAGAGATATGCAAAATACAATGTGAATTTGGCAAAAATAGTGAAATACTAAAAAGAATGTTTAAAGCTACTTTAAAATCTCAGGAGTTAGTTCCTGCTGACCTCAAAGACTTCTTCAGGTACCTCCTAACCCCCACTGAGTTTGATTTTTGGGAAAGTTCATGGAAAAGGTCATTAAAAGACCTCCTAGATGAACTCAAGCAAAGCATGCAGGATACAAAAGATGCAGAAAATAATGAAATTATTTTTGAGCACCTCTGTGGGGAAGGGAGGTGGACCAAGCCTGAAGACCAGGCGCAGGTTCTAACAAAACCTATTTTAGATAAGATCTGTGATGTAGCAGAAAAAGCTTACAATAAAATACCTACACTTGAAACCCAAGTCAGTTATGTAATAATTAAACAATTTTCATCAGAAAGTTTTTTGCAGTTTGTCGACCGACTTAGAGCACATGTACAACAGGTACAAGAACCAGTAGCACAAGCAGAACTAATTAAAGAAACGGCTCAAAGAAATGCCAACGAGGCCTGCTGCAAAGTGATTTTAAATCTGCCCATCCATCCTCCACCCACCATAGCAGACATGATCCAGGCCTGCCCCAAGAAAGCAGATCTGTACAGTGCACACGACAAGAAACCAGGACCATTCAACCCAAGGACTGTAGCAGCAGCAACACCAGGGATGAACAGGCCACAGATGTCACCAGAAAAGCTACAGCACATCATCTGCTTCCAGTGCAAGAGGCCAGGACATTTCGCAAGGAACTGTCCTCAAAACCAGCAACAAGGGGAACACCAGAATGAAGCTGTAACCAATCAACAAAAATACTGAAGTCAAAGTGTGTTGCGGCGTGGGGTCGATGGTAGGGTGCCGCAACCTTCCCAGAAGGTTGAACTGGGGTACAGGCACCAACAACAGGGATGGACCATAGGGGACGCCTTAACCCTTAAATTATAGTGGCATCCCTCCAAGGGGGTTTACCACTCTCCGGGGCACGGGGCTCACAAATCCCCACAACTCCCCCTTTTTCATTTACTAAAAAGGTGTCTCTCATGATCCTGAAAAACAAACGTTTGAAACAACCCAAGATCATAACAACAACAAACACTATTACAAAGATTGAAAAAATGGTCCGTAGGATTGCAGCTGACCATCTTGGGATGCTCTAATGTCTAAGTAAGTCTTGCCACCATTTAGGAGTTTGTTCTTCTTTCAGTTCCTGTACCAAGCCTTTGATTTGATGGATTTTTCTGTGGATGCTCTCACTGCGCGAAGACAAATTCAGGCAGCACAGTCCATGAAACTCTTCACAGCCATGTCTATGCTTCAGCAGGAGGTAGTCAATGGCCACCCTGTTTTGCAGGGTGGCATGTCTGGTGGTCTCTTCATTGGCCACTAGATCACTTAAAGCAGCTGAAGTGAGGTTGGCCTGCTTTGAAAAACAACATCCCAGATGGGAAATCTCCCCGACGGCTTTTGCAGCGGCCACCCAGGGTAGGAAGACCGAGATCGCGACCCTCTTTGGCTCCGACCACTCATATAATTTACTGTCACAATTTTTGTTGAATTTTATTACATCTCTTTTTTGGCAGGCCAGATTAGTCTTTTTACACCAATCTTGGAGCAGCATGACATTTGGGGTGAGGATGGAAAGCTGGCCAGGTGTACATGGTCCCCCTTGGAGCTGGGATGGTAGACCGGCCCATGCCCTATCCCCGCAGATCAGGAACACCCCCCATAGGAGCACCCTGGGACGGCTCGTGGATGCGGATAGTGTAGGACTGGTATAATTACACCAGTAGACAGTATAATCTTTTTTAGTGGGGCTAACATCAAATCGGCAGATGGACTTCCGATAGCTAGAGGGCCTAAAGGGCCTTTTTCCCGGTGATACTCCTTGGGGTCTTTTGCTTTGAAGTAAAAATTTATGCAGTAGATGGCTATGGAGGACCCCAGTAGGTCTAATTTTTGGGGCTCCTCTGATGCATGTGGCAGAGTCCACGTCCATTTGTCCCAGGTGTCTACAGGGTTGGGTTCCTTGCCTGTGAACGGGTAGTCATGGGGTCTAAGTGGGAGTCCCACCAGACATGTGGACAGTGTGTTGTCCACACTGCCCATGCATAGGCACAGGTGCTCCTGCTTGATAGCCTTGGCAAGAGTCACCCAGACGTTCACTCGGGGCTGTGCTACCATCCACACATTCGCTGCTATTCCCAACAGCATCCAGCAAACCAGGATTTTGACGATTTGGGGCATGACAGGCAGGGGTGGACGGAGGGTGGCACATGTGGCAGTTTGAAGTGGCTGGCTTCCCAGATTCATTCCTTCGATGGTTCTGTAATGTTAAATAACAATTAACATTAAGTGGACAACTTGGGGCTTGCCTATCCCCACTTCACCTTTTTTCTCTTTCTCCCTGTCCATCCCCCATTAGTTCTTTAACCAAAGGCGTAGTTAGGGTGTGGGAGAATGCAAGTAAAAGGGGATTATTGGGAGTAGTCGTCTGAAAGGGTCCTTTGAAAGGTCTTGACTTCTCCGGTATCCTGTGCTTGGCTTTGGCTTCTGCTGACAGGTCAGCTACTTGGAGGCATTCCTGAAGGCTTGCGTTGACGTCGTCTCCAAGCATCTGCAGGCTCATTTTCAGGACTTTCCGTTGACTCAGCAGCATCATGAGTAGCATTCTCAGGTGCCATATTCGTTGGGGCAGTCCAAGGTTTAACATTTTTCTCAGGGAGCCACCTGTGTCCGGATGGTGTTGAAACACAGGCGTACCCCCTCCCCCAGGCGATCAAAGGGAACAGGCTCATTATTTGTTTGCTTTCCGGATCCTTGATCATCACCGGCGGCTTTTCCTCGAGCGTAGCTCTGGCTGAATTTGTAAAGTGCCGGAATATGGGGGGGGAAGGCTCCATGAATGAATTGTTTAAAAAGTTTATGGTGTAAAGAGCCTTGCAGAGTCTCTCAATCGGGGAACTGGTCTCTGTCACTCCCCGCTGTTGATCTAGGACCCACTTGAGGGTATGGTGTGCCCTCTCTACAATTGACTGTCTCGTGGGGGAGTGTGGTATGCTTGTCCCATGTTTCACCCTCCACTGGCTGAGAAACTCTCTCATCCGGTGGGACGTGTAAGCCGGGCCATTATTAGTTTTTATCTCTTCTGGGACACTTAGGGTGGCAAACGCCAGGAGGAAATGTTTGATGGCATCCTTGTTTTTTTCTCCCACATGGACTGAAGCGAACATGGCTCTTGAGAAAGTATCAATGGATACATGTACATACTTTGAACGTCAGAAACTAGTTACATGGGTGATATCAGTTTGCCACAATTGGCAACTATGGAGTCCTCTAGGGTTTACTCCTGAGCTCATTGAGGGCATCTATTATGACTGACAATTCGGGCAGGTCGCCGCAATGGCTTTTGCTTGATACTGTGAAAGGCGGAACATGTGGACTAGAGCGGGCACATTTTGGTGGTAAAAGCTGTGGCTGAACTTTGCTTGTGCAAAAACGTCGGGCAAATTGGCCTGCTGTACTGTCATGGCCAGAGTATCTGCCTTACAGTTGCCTTCTGTAATAAACCCAGGGAGGTCAGTGTAAGACTTCACATGCATTATATGACACGGTTGCTCTCGGTGGGATAGAAGGTAGGTCAATTTTGAGCAAGCGATATAAATTTGGGTTGCACACCTCCTTAAGTAACGAATGTTCTGTCCTGCTAGCTACCCCAGCGACATAGGCCGAATCAGTTACCAGATTGAAAGGTTCTTTAAACTTCTTAAAGGCTCTAACGATGGCTGCTAATTTGGCAATCTGTGGAGATGTCTCTACTATTTGAACATCCTCCTCTCACTCTTTTGTCAGAGGATTCTTCCAAGTCATTGCAGACTTGTGAAATCCTCCTGAGCCATCAGTAAAAACCGTTAGGGCCCTTAGAGAAGTTCGACTTTGCATTATTTTTGGTACCAAATGGAAGGCCGAATTAAAAAGCTTATGTCCTGGTTTGGAAACCGAAATTTGTCCTGGGTAACTATCCAGGGCAAATTGGAGAGGTTCATTAGTCTGGAGCAAGTTATTTAGAGCTCTGAAGGTCAATGGCATATAGATGCATGTGAAGTCATGACGCTGCCCGCCGCGGCCTGTCACGCCTGGGCTAGCTCTGCTCACTGGCCGCTGGCAGCGCCAGGACTGGGGAACGGTCTGGGAGCTGTTTTCCCCAGACCGAACCTTCAGAGCCTTTCTGCCACTCAAGGCTCTGCGGATCTTAGCATTGTGGGCTTCGGCGAGGAGATGGAGGAGACCCAGAGTCCAAGCAGCTTTCCAGGAACAGGATTTATTAAGGAAAAGGAGCGGTGACGGGACGAGGGCTGGAAAGGCACACAGGGACCCAAGGACTCTGAGCACTGAGCACTTCTGTGCAACACAATTTAAAGGAAGGAGGGTACAAACTCAGGAACCAATGAAAACACAGCTTGGGAGGAGTCAGAGGAGGGGTTTACAATATCTGGGACCAATGGGAGGAATACATGGGAGGGACGGCAGCTACAACACCAATGGGGCTTCGAGTAAAGGATGAATGACAGGGAACATACTGGAACAGAGGGCTGGGTTCACATTGACCGACAGGGACTAGGGGCAGGCTAAAGGTGACAGACAAAGAAGGTTCGGGAAAAAAGGGGAGGGGTTTACAAAACTGACAAGTGGGTAAAACCATTACAAATCATAGGGGGATAACAGCAGGAACAAACCATTCAAATTAACAACTAGAACAAACTAAACAGACTGCAACAAAGTCACACCCTGCCAGGGTGCGAAGGCATGCCCTTGCCTTTGCAATGAGCTGAGCCATCAGCTTCTGTGGCGTGGTAATCGTTTTCGTGGGTTGATGATGGGGGAAGACTCATTCAGTGATTACAAGGGGGTCTTTCAGTCTTGCATCCCATTGGAAAATGAATCTATACATCTTGGGAGACTTACCCAAGAGGATGAATTGGAAGGGAATGGCTGGATCTGCACAGTGGGCTTGACGCGATGATAAAGCATCCTGGACTTTGATGATAGATTCTCGAGCCTCTGGTGTGATAAGACAAGGTGAGTCGAGGTCTTCACTCTGTCCCACGAGGTTAAACAGCGGGGCGAGGTCTTCATTTGTGATCCCCAGCAGCAGACGGACTCAGCTGATAGACCCACATAGTTGATAAAGGTCGCGAAGGGTCTTTGGGTCATCTTTGATGGCAATCTGCTGGGGTACGACTGTCCATTCACCGATCCAGAGTCTCAAGTAGGTCTAGGGGTATGTGCACTGGATTTTGTCTTCTTGGATCCGAAATCTAGACCCTTCAATATACAGTCATGTCCAGATAGGTTTGGTCTTTTGCACAGATGAGGATGTCATCCATGTAATGATATATAATGGCTTCAGGAAAGGCCTTTTGAATGGGGGAAAGGACTTGTGCCACATACTACTGGCAAATTGATGGTGAATTTTTCATCCCCAGGGGGAGGACTCACCAGTGGTACCGTTTTAGAGGGGCTTGTCAGTTCAAGGATGGGACTGAAAAGGCAAACTGGGGGATGTCTTGAGGATGGAGGGGAATATTAAAGAAGCAGTCTTTAATGTCTATGACAGCTAGGCCCTAATCACGGGGCAACATGGAGGGAGATGGTAAGCTAGGCTGCAGGGGGCCTATGTCCTCAATAACTTCATTTATCCGTTGGAGGTCATGGAGGAGCTTTCACCTGTCCTTGCCCGGTTTCTTGAGGACAAAGACAGGGGAGTTCTAGGGGCTATTTGTTGGGACGATATGGCACTTGGAGAGCTGCTCCTCTACAAGGGACTCGAGAGCGTGCAATTTTTCTACTGATGGGGCCACTGGTCGACCCACACCGGGGTATCCGTTTTCCAAGTGAGAGGTGGGATTGCATGCTCCACAGTGGCCCCAATCAAAAATCCCGTGCTGGAGGAAGGATTTCCAATCAAGTCCCCCATTGAGACAGCAGGTCTCTGCCCTATAAATTGATTCCCAACCTTAACACGAAAGGCCTGATAGTTGCAATTCAGCCTTCTGGTCTCTCCACAATGATATTAAGTTTGGTCCTCATGGAGGCTGCCGCCCCCCTATTCCCTAGACAACCTCGGCTGCTGGGATGAGATTCTAGTCTCTTGGCCACTCGGAGTGGTAGATGATGGCGATATCCACCCCGGTGTCTGCCATCCCTGAAAAATAAAAAGTCTTCCCCTTATAGGACAGGCCACACTCTTCACCCCCATAGTCTCCACCCAGCATGCCATAGGGTTAACGTGGTCCATGTCTGAGCAGCAAGGTAGTAGGAAGGCTTGTGCAATTGGTATCCCCTTATTCAGGAACTAAGGGAGATCCAAGCACATGGCGGTCACAAAGATTTCATTCCCCGGGGCAATGGTTTGCACTTCAGGGAGTATGTGAAGAGAGTCCGGTCCATTAATAACATCCCCAATAACATCATGAGGGCCATCCGGAGGACCATACTTCCTTGTGGGAATCTTGTGGAAAACCTCATTGTCAAACTGTATAGACAGGTCACTCACCAACTGCCTGCATGAGCCCGCCTGGATGTTACGGTAGGTTTCGGCAACCCAGCGTTCCTGTTCCGTGGAACTACTGATGGTACTTGATTCTCTGGAATCATGGGCATCGTGGGAGGGAACGGCCTGGCATTTGGTGTCAGCGTGGGGCCATCCCACGCTCTGCTAGGAGTTTCCCGACCGCCATTGGTGGTTGTTTGTGCGGCGAGGCTTGTTGTGCTCCGGGCAGTCTTTGATGTAATGGCTGGAGTCACTACAACCAAAACAACAGCACTTTTCTTTGGAGGCCATGAAGGCTTCCGCTACCCCTTTTGAGACTGTCACTGCCACTATCTGCTGTTGATGTTAATTTAGAGCATGCCTCTATCATTTGATCCAGGGTAGGTTCAGGGTCGAGGGGAAGTGCCCTTAAGACTTTGCGGCAGTCTTGATTGGCATTGACCATTGCCATTTTGCATATGAGCTCCTTGCGAGCTTCAGTGTTATCAATCTGCTGCTCGATAGAGGCTTTTAGTCTTTCAATAAACTTCAGAGAAGTCTCATTGGGGCCCTGCTTAATATCCATAAAATTCTGTTGTGGGGTGGCATCATCTGACGTTTGTAACAACGCAGTTTCAGCAGCGTTTTTGTATCTTCAAGGACGATTTCTGGGATGTCCTGGGCTTGGTCGTTTGGTTTCTCCCAGTTATTCTCTCCACTCATATGGTCCATGGTTAGCCTTGCTTTTGCTTCATCTTCTTTGTATGTCTCTAGCTGCGCCCTAAGCAGTTTTTTCTACTTCCTCTCCCACAACAGATATTCCGCAGAGGAGAGAAGGAAAGATATTATGTTTTTAATGTCATGTGGCACCATGGTTTGAGCCGAGAGGGTAGCTTGCAGGAGATTTTTAAGATAGGGGGACCCACACCCATAGTCTTTGGCAGCCTTGCAAAGCTCTTTGAGTTGTGAAAATTGAATGGGCTCCCATTTGGGGTTCCTTCCTCTTTTATAAACGACTGGAGCCGCAAACACGGTGATACTGTCCACCAGGTCCCAGTTGTTCTCTTTTGTGGCTCGCCTTATTATTGCTGCCCACCTATCTTCAGGTTCTGAATTGGTGTCTGAGGAGTCATTACTCTCTTCCTCCGAAGAGGGCGTAGAGTGAGTGGTTGGGGCATGATGCTCGTGATGAGCTGGGGCTGTTTGTTTTCTTTTGGTATTGGAGGCTAAGATGGCCTCCTGCTGGTTTTCCAAGGCCCCACTTCCGGATCTGGTGACGTGGGAACCGGAAGTGGTGGCGTGGCAACCAGAAGTGAGCAGGTCACTCGGGGAGGAGAGACTAACTGAAGGAGTGGAGCAACCAAAGGAAGGGGAGGGATCCGGGGCCAGAGGGGGAGGTGCAACACAGGGGGAGTAGCTCGACACAGTAACTCTCATCGAGGCGAGAGGGGTGGAGCCCAAAACGGGGGGGGGGGGGGGGGGGGGAATCCCGAAATGGATTGTGGGGAGAAGGTGACAAAATGGAGGCAGGTGCTATGTGGCTGCCGCCATTTTGGGGATTAGGGTTGAGGGTAGAGGGACTCTGAGAGAAGGAAGGCAAAATGGTGGAGTCATCATGGCAACGGGCGCCATCTTGCAAACTCCCAACCAGAGAAGACTGAACTGGGAATACAGGTATAGGGGAAATGTGAAGGGGAAAACCCAGAGTGGCATGGCCAGTGTTACTCTGGTGAGGGTTCAGAGGAGATCGGGAGGTGGCAGGGAGACGGTGGCAACCCTGTGCCATTAGGCAGGTTCCACCTTCTGATCTCTTCTGCGACAGGCGAGTGGGATTAGGAGCAGAGGGAAAGGAACAAGGGGAAGAGGGTTCTAACTGGTGTCCAGAACATTTTCCCAAACCCTCAAAAGCCCAAACAATGCTTTGAAACATAGGAAAAATCTTTGAAGCTGTAACATCCCCTTTAACTGTTAAACCATGTAACTTTTTCCCCGCAGCATCCCAAAAAGGGTCTGTTAAAACCAAATCAGGTGTAACCGACAAAAAATGTTTAAACAGAAAGTGAACAAACAGTTTAAGCTCCCCTCTTGAAAACTTAAACTTATTCTTAATTAGGGCATTTTTAACTTGGACATAAACCTCTGTCTGTGGCTGTGACAGCTTAGCTCCCATCTTGTCACAGTCACAAGCTCCTCCCAACCCCTGAGGGAGAAAATGTAACAAAAAAGTAAAACCCCGGGAGACGCAATGTCTCCACTCACCACTGCTTCCAGGGGGTACAAGAAACCTCAGAGGTGGTCCACTGACTTTCAGCCAATCCTCTGCACCTAGAGGGTTGCCGGCTGCCCCTTCAGATCGCTCCACTGTAATGTGGAGCTCTCTCCAGGGAGGTGACGCGCCGAAAGTGACTTGATGTCCAGTACTAAAAGTACTGGAGACGCTTCCAGGGATGACCACTAAGGGGTCCCTGTTCAGGCGCCACTTGTTGCGGCGTGGGGTCAATGGTAGGGTGCTGCAACCTTCCCAGAAGTGTTTCCGGGAAAGCCACTTTGGTCAGCGCCACACACCCACACAGACACTCACGCAGCTGGACAGATATTGTTGGAGCCAGCAGCAAGGAGTAGAGAGGGGCCTTTGTATGGGTTCCACTAGGAGAGTTTATTCCCCCTAGCTCGTGAAGACTCCAGGAACAAAGGGCCCAGAGCAGGGCTGTGCAACATCATTTGTACTAGGGGTGGAGAGCAACTGGGACCAATGAACTTAGGGCCAGAGGGTGGTACAGAGGAGGGTTCAGGGTGCCAGAGCCAACCAGTCTGAGGTAGGGGAGGGATCAGAGAACTCAGGCTAATAGAGGACCAACGACAAGGGAAGGTTCTAGGGATAAGGGAGGGTCTGAGGAAAGGATGCAGGGAAGGAACCGCCCAGGGGGAAGGAAAAGGGGCTGGCCAACAGGCCAGAGGGAAGGGTAGAACTGGGGTACAGGCACCAACAACAGGGATGGACCATAGGGGACGCCTTAACCCTTAAATTATAGTGGCATCCCTCCAAAGGTATTTACCACTCTCCGGGGCAGGGGGCTCACAAATCCCCACAAAAGCGCTTTTCTGTCAAGCGCAGAAACATAAAAATGACAGAACTGAAACAGGAAAAAGACTCTGTTTTAATGGGAAAAGGGGAGGAAAGGGAGTGGGGTGAGAGATTGCAGAAACATAATTGTGGGGAACGCATGCCTAATAAGATCTGGCAACCGCAACAGAGCTTCAGACTTTCAATTGCTAAAGCTTTTTGTTTCAGATCTGATCAAGGGGCGGTCATTGGAGTGGACCTGCAGGACAATTCACAAGACCTGGCTGGACTGGATAGTAGGTATTTTGTTATTGGAGACACAGCACACACACTGATAGAGATTGAAATGGCTCCCATGACAATTAAGGGAGACCGGACACACCTCATTCTCTTGGCAAGATGTTCTCAACCACCCTTCTATGTAGCCAAAGGGCAGATAATAGCCCAAGTGATCCCTGTTCCAACATGTCCTGGGGTGACTTTACCTTTAAGATAGCTTCGGGAGTTGGGAGGAAGTTGAAGCTGTGAGAGGCTGATGGGAGTCTTTTCTTGTGACCAATTATTGGTAATTTCTAAGAACTGACAGCAGTTTTGACCATTGAAAAGTGAGATCAACTTGTGAACACCACTTTAAAATGTAAAGCCAGGGTTCTCTTGTTCTCTTTGTTTTCCAGCTTCTGACAAGGTAACAGGGCTCTGTCTTGGCCTCCTCCCCCCACCCCTCCAGACCAGACAAGGCCACGGGGTGGGGGGGGGGGGGGGGGGGGGGGGGGGCAGGGTGGAGAAACCAAGCTGGCTGGCCTGGCTTGGTTTGCAGTTTCTGCTGCTGAGCTTAAACCTGACACCATGTACATCTGCAGCTTTCCAAGACTTCACCTCTTTTACTACCTCAATGAGGCTTAAAGATTAATCCTTTTTCCCAGAGAGACAGAGAGAGAGAGACAATCAACATGAAGAAGACATAAAACTATCAGAGACAGAAAAGAATTAAGCTTCAAAAGAGGTAGAGAATAAGGAGATGCTTTAATGAAGCTGAAATATTTTTCTGTTAAAGCTATGGAGATGGACAATAGTGTTCTGAAAAAACTCCTTTAATTCATGACAGAGTATATTGGGAGGAATGGAGTGTTCAAAGTGCGGATTTTGAGCAAAAGCTAGAGTAATTGTGATATAATGAGGTGCTGGAACAGACAGGGAGAAGTAATAGTGGAAGATTTGGGGCCATTGTAGAGGCAAAAAGAAAACTTCTGTTTCCAGGGAAGCTCACAGAGACAGATGAAGAGAACTTTTGCCTTTGAATAACTCATCCTTAAAAATGACATCCCTTGACTCATCGACCCATAACACACTTCAGAGTGATGTGAAATGGGAGGAGAAAATCTGATGGCAGATTTTTCTGGGCAGCTGGCATCAGAGAAACAGAAAGCTATAACAGAAATAGTTTTCTTGTGAGAAACTCCATAAATTAGCAGAAGAAGAATTCTGTTTCTCTACAAAGACTGATGAAAAGACTCTAGCAGGAATTGGGACCGTTTTAAACACCGAAGTTCCTAAGTTTTTTGTCTCTATGTTGTCATGTGAACAAGGGAATGGTTGGTTAGTGGGAGAAAAAGGGGTTTTCTGGAAGTTTTATTCTGGTGTTCTTTTTCTTGTACTTTTGTTAACAAACTTTCTTTATTCCTTTTAAGTTTTAAGCCTGTTTTGCTCTTGTTCTAATCCATATCTCACAGCAAGAAATAAGTAAGTTTTCTAGTAATTTTTTAGTTATTGCTTTAAAACTATGACACAACAGAAGTCCCAGCAGATGACAAAGCACCAGGACTATACTGGGCAGAAGTGGTAGGTGAAGACAAACCCATTATGGGGTGTAACCTGACACATAAATCAGAACATCTCCATGTAGAAGGGTTGATTGACACTGGGGCAGATGTGACTATTATACCTGAAATATGTGGCCTTCACATTGGGAACTGCAACCCGTGGCAGGCAAAATACAGGGTATCAGAGGGGTGAAACTGGCAAAAATCTCTAAAGCTATTGTTCAGATAGAAGGCCTGGATGGAAGATTGGCTAGTATCCGTTCATTTGTCAATGACTACAAGTGCCCCCTGTGGGGAAGAGACACCATGTCCCAGTGAGGAGTGAAATTAACAATTCCTGAGACCCCCCAGGATTTTTAGAAGAGGCCACTATAGAGCATCCTACACAAAAGTTAACTTGGCTAGATGATAATCCAGTTTGGGTGAATCAGTGGCCTCTCAGCAAACAGATACTCAGGGTGCTAGAAAAACTGGTGGAAGAAGAATTGGCCAAGGGACACATAGTAGAAACAACCAGACCTTGGAATTCCCTGGCATTTGTAATAAAAAAGCCAGGGAAGGATAAGCGGTGCCTCCTTCAGGATTTGAGAGAAATAAACAAAAAAATAGAGGACATGGGGTCTCTTCAACCAGGAATGCCATCCCCAACAATGTTACCACAAAACTGGTAATTAGCAGTGCTAGATATTAAAGACTGTTTTTTCCAAATTCCCCTGCACCCAGAAGATGCACCATGGTTTGCCTTTTCCATTCCCACAATTAACTGGGAAACTCCAATGAAACGGTACCACTGGACGGTACTACCTCACGGGATGAAAACAAGCCCCTTCATCTGCCAGTGGTATGTAGGGTCATTGCTGTCCCCAGTACATGCTGAAAAAAGACATGCCATCATTTTGCACTATATGGATGTCATGGTTTTAAACCAATAACTAAGAAAATTACTTATTTCTTGCTGTGAGATATGGATTAGAACAAGAGCAAAACAGGCATAAAACTTAAAAGGAAAAAAAAAAGAAAGTTTATTGACAAACTACAATAAGAACACCAGAATAAACTTCCAGAAAAACCTTTTCATCCCCTGTCTACCCACTATTCCCTTGTTCACATGACAAAAGAGACAAAAACTTTGGAACTTTGATGGTTAAAACAGTCCCAATTCTTGCTACAGTCTTTTCACCAGTCTTTATAGAGAAACAGAAGTTTCTTCCTGTTAATTTATGGAGTTTCTCACAAGAAAAACTATTTTTCTTATAGTTTTCCATTGCTCTAATGTTAGCTGCCCAGAGCTGCTGTTATTAGAGCCCACTCCTCCCATTTTCACATCACTCTCAAGTGTGTATGGGCCATGAGTCTAGGGATGGGATTTTTAAGGATAAGTTATTCAAAGGCAAAAAGTCTTCTTCATCTGTTTCTGTGAGCTTCACTAGAAAACAGTTTTCTCATTGCCTCTCAAGGCTTCAAATCTTCCAGTACTTCACTGTACCATAATTACTCTACTTTTTTACTCAAAATTTACACTTTGAACACTCTATTCCTCCCTATATACTGTCATGAATTAAAGGAATGTTTTCAAGACTTTATTGTCCATTTCCATAGTTTTAACAGAAAGATATTTCAGCTTAATTAAAGCATCTTCTTAATTCTCTACCTTTTCTGAAGCTTCTTTTCTTTCCTGTCACTGGTAGTTTATAAAGTCTCTTTTCATGTTGATCACTTTCTTTTTCTCTCTCTGGATAAAAAGATTAATCCGCAAGTCTCATCTGGGTAATGAAAGAGTTAAAATCTTGCCCAGGCTGTTGTAGGTAGTTCTGTGGCCCCGGCCGGTGCAGGAGCTGGAGCCGTCTGCGATGGAAAGTTCCTCATGGCTGCTCTGGAGAGTGTAGGCCCGCGCCCAGCCCGCTGCAGGTCCAGAGCCTCTCTCCTTCTTCACTCAGCTGTTTCTAGTGAATTTAGTTACAGCAAAAAAAACCTGCAGCCGAGCCAGAGATCGGCTCGGCCCAGCCCGGCTGGAGCCCAGAGAAAACTTTTCCGCAGGGCCCGCATCTCCCGGCCGGGAGACGCTGGGCCCAGCCCAGTCCCCGCCTGGCCGCATGGCCTGGGCAGGGAACGGGAGGCCTGGAGCTCTGCCACCCTTCACAGCCAGGAAACAAAGAGAACCAAGAGAGCTCTGGTTTTACACTTTAAGGTAGGGTTCACAAGTTGATCCCACTTTTCAATGGCCTAAACTGCTGTCAATTCTCAGCAATGACTGATAATTGGTCAGGAGAAAAGACTCCAGGCAGTTCCCAGCAACTTAAACTTTCTTAAAGGTAAAGTAACTCCATGACAATGGATGATGTGTTGTGTGCTGTCCCAATAACAACATGCTGCAAGACACACTTGACCTAGAGGTTAAAGTTTTAACTTCTGCTGGGTTCCAGATGCAGGAAGACAAAGTTCAAATGATGCCACCTTGGAAATACCTGGGCCTGGAGATCACTAAACGGATTGTTGTTCCACAAAGATTAGAAATCATTTATCATGCTAAAACCCTAGCAGATCTCCATTCCCTGTGCGGGTCCTTGAACTGGGTCAGACCCTGGCTAGGTCTCACTAGTGAAGACCTGAGTCATCTGCTCAATTTATTGAAAGGGGAGAGAGAGTTGCTGTCTCCCAGGGAACTGACTCCAGAAGCAAAAACTGCAATTGAAAAAGCACAAAGGGCCTTGACAGAAAGACAGGCACATCACTTCAGGCCTGAGCTGCCTTTCAAATTTATTGTCCTGGGGAAACTACCACACTTACATGGGTTGATATTCCAGTGGGCTGAGGGGCAGAGAGATGCACTCTTACTCATAGAGTGGGTCTTCCTCTCCCATCAAAGACCCAAAACTATCACCAAGCCACAAGAGCTGATGGCTGTGCTGATCCAAAAAGCCAGGGTAAGGCTGCGAGAACTGGCAGGTTGTGACCTTAAGTGTATTCACCTTCTTGTCAGACTTTCTGGAGAAGGCAAACACTCCCCTAAGAAACTGACCAAGGAGATGTTTGAACACCTGCTGCAGAGCAATTCTCACCTTCAGTTAGCTCTGGACAGCTATAGTGGGCAAATATCAGTCCATGCACCATCGCACAAATTGTTTCATGAGGAATTGCACCTCATTTGTTGAGAGAAAAGGAGCCGAAGGCCACTCAAAGCTCTTAGTGTTCACTGATGCATTTGGAACATCTCACAAGTCGGTGATGACTTAGAGAAATCCGCAGACTCAGCTTTGGGAAGCTGATGTTGAGTTTGTAGAACGATCACCCCAGATAGATGAACTGGCTGCAGCCGTAAGAGCCTTTGAGAGTTTTCAGAACTGATTCAGAACTGATTAACTTAGTTACTGATACAGTAGCAGGAGTGGTGTCCAGAGCAGAGCAGGCAGTCCTCAAGGACATTGAGAATGAACATCTCTAGGTTGCTCTCAAAACTGATTTATTTAGTTTCAACTCGAGAGCATCCTTTCTATGTGATGCATGTGAGGTCACATATCGATTTACCAGGTGAAATTGCTGAGAGGAACCGGAAAGCTGATTCCCTTGCCACCCCAGCCGGAAAGGTACATCTCCCAGATGTATTCCAACAGGCTAAGCTGAGCCACCACCAATGCCATCAAAATGTGTAAGGACTAATCCGTCAGTTCCAGCTGACATGGGGTCAGGCTAAAGCCATTGTGGCCACTTGTCCCAATTGCCAGCTCCAGGCGGTGCCATCATTAGGCATTGGGGTCAATCCCCGAGGCCTTGGAAGCTGTGAAGTGTGCCAGACAGACATCACACACATTCCCAGTTTTGGTCGCCTCAAGTATGTACACGTGAGTATTGATATATACTCAGGAACAGTGTACACCTCGGCTCATGCAGGAAAAAAATCTGTACATGCCAAACAACACATGGTACAAGCCTTTTCAGTGCTGGGGATCCCTAGCAAAATTAAAACAGATAATGGCCCAGTGTATAAATCCAAAGAGTTCCTGGAATTTGTTACACAGTGGGGAGTGGACCACAAAACTGTCATCCCCCACTCCCCCACAGGTCAAGCTGTGATTGAGCATACCCACCAGATGCTCAAACAAGTCCTAGCCAGGCAAAGCAGTGGGGCAGTATGGATGTCTCCACAACAAAAGCTTTGCAAAGTTATGTTTACAATCAATTTCCTGAACTGCTCATTTGAAAACATGAATTCTCCAATGACTTGGCTCTGTAACAGTGGTGATCAATTTAAGTTGTCACAGCATCTGCCAGTCTTAATCAGGGACCTTGGAAACAAAGGGCCCCTATTAACTTGTCACCTGGGGGTGTGGTTACACTTGTGTGTCCACCTCTACAGGCCTGATGCAGTGCCGGATTTTTCCCCAGCCAGCTCCCGGCACCAGGCCAAGAGTGGGTTGCTCCTGGAAAGCAGGGCAGCTTCGGGCTTATGCTCTATGGCACTGGCTATCCAGCATTGAGAGCAGGAGCAAGGATGAGGGAGAGGTCTTCCAGGTGGCTTCCAAAAGGGATTTATTCTCTTGAAGGTTCCAGGGAAGAAAGACAAAAGACACAGGGGTACAGCAACTTACATGTGGGGAAGGAGCAAGGGGAGCATACAAACAGTAAACCAATAGGGAAGACTTAGGGGAGGAGTACAAGGCGGGGTTACATAAGAAATAAACCAATGGGGAACACAAGGCGGGGAGAGTGGGGCACATGGGCCAATGGGGCTTGGAGAGATAGGGGAATTCCAAAAGGCGCAGTCCAGGAGGACGTTGACACAAGGGAGGATTGACAACATAATGGGTGGGGGAACAGGGAACATTTGGGAACAAGGGGCAGGTATCAGGCAGGCAACTGGGGTAGGAGGGCACAACTGGGACCAAAGCATTAACATGGCGGGGGTACAACTTCACAATAAAGAATGTCATTGAATCAAATATAATGAACAACAATGCACTGCAACACAGGCTCCCGATGGATACCTCAGAAATGGGTAAAACTTTTTGTTCCCAAAAACCCAGCCCCAGCAGAAAAGGAGGAGAGACAAGTGGCAGTCGCTTCCAAAAGAAGATGCCGCTGGAGAAAACAAGAAGAAACCTTCAGAGCCCGGTTACTCTCTGACCTGCACATCCTGACTGTGAATATGCTTTAAAATGTTTGTTTCTTTTCTTTTAGAAAAAACCTACCTCACACTCAAACCCATGATGAGCCTTACCACAGCTGTCATCCTGCTTGTGCTGAGCAGCCTGCCAGCTGCCTGGATCGGACCTCAGCCACGACAGAACATCTGGGTAACCCTGGCACAAACACTTCAGCAAGACAATATCGCTTTGTTCACTGCAGCAGCAAAAGACTCTATGTCCACGTCTCTGGCAGGAATCCCACTGCAGGCTGGAGACTTTCCAGCCAGCTTTAGCGCTCCCAAGTTTATTACAATTCCCAAAACACACAGCACCCAGACACATGAAAACCGTAAGTGGCGGGCTGATGGTGTGGCAGTGAAGAACCCTGTAGAAAAGTGGTCACTAATACTGCCCAAAGCAAATAAGGACCCCCAAGAATTGGAGTTATTTGGCCCCTCCCCTGCACCCTTTTGTGTTCATTTCATTTACAACTAATTGTTAGATCCAAAACTATATCGCCACATAATCCAGTATCAGAAAGAATTCAAAGCAAAACAATGGTGTGGTACGCTACGTCAGGTCCCAGCAGACCATTCTCTCCGCTCACATCCAAGTAGCCTCTCTAAAGGTATATTTCTGATTTGTGGACATAGAGCATGGACAGGAATCCCATCATGCCTTCAAGGAGGGCCTTGTACTTTTGGACAGCTGTCCCTGTTAACACCCAACCAAAACCAAATTATTAAATGGATTTGAAAAGACAATTCGACCAATGAAATCCACAAAAGAGGCACTGATATTTTAGACTCAAATTGCTATTCAGACATCTTTCATTGGGCAAAATCAAAAAGGGTTGCAGCTGCCAAGGCACTAAATTGATTAGGACACTTTGAGTGCTGGGTAGTTAAACAGTTAAACAGCCCAACTTAACATCTGCTGCCCTCACCTTCCTCCCTGAAGACGAAATGATTACCAAACAGGCCACGCTCAAAATTCAAGCAGCCATAGATTTTCTTCTCCTGGTGCATGGACACGAATGCCAAAAATTTGAAGGACTTTGCTGCCTAAACCTGACCTCGAAAGCTCCCAACGTCCATGTAGCCCTCCAAGAGATGAAGAACTTGATCGGACAAGTGAAGCAAGAAGCTGAGGACTGGTTTGGTGAGCTGTTCAAAAGCTGGGGATTCACAGGATGGTGGACTTCGATAGACAAAACAATCCTGTTGTTTTTTGTTGTTCTGTTTCTAATTGTGCTAGCATTCGGGATTGTTCATTGTTTAGTTTTAAAGGCTCCCAGTAATTTAGTCTTTACTGCCTCAGAGATCAACCGCATGAAACTAGTGGACCGGAAACAATCTAACCAGCCCGCCAATCATGAGTGGTAGACAAACTCGTGTTTTGAATCAAAATAAGCTCATAACCCTTCAAAAATTTTTATATAATAAGAAAGGGTGAGGTGTTGTAATGCATTTAGAAAAATGGTATAACCCAGAATGTACCCCTGAAATATAGAATGTTAGCTTCTTCCCCCTTATCTCTTCCTCCCCAGTTTTCCTTATTGTCTGTGTGAATGTAACCTTTCCCCCTTCCCTGTCTTCAGAAAGAAGCGTGTTATCAATTGTCTTTTTCTTTCCCCATGCAATCCCCAGAATAAAGCTGCAATACCATTTCAGCAAGGGAGAGGGCCTTGGGTTAGTTCCTCTTGTCTATGCTATAATATCTTCCCTGCCTCCCTGGCTACTGCAGGGTGGACGGTGGCAATAGAGAGACAGGGGACATATAGAAAATATAGCAATGCTATTCTATCAGAAGCCAGCCTATTTCCTGGTTACAGTACCTTATAAATGTTTTTCAGCTTTTGCCATACAATGCTGTTAATACTTCTAACACAAATCACCTATTATTTTACCCCACATGCTCTTGCTAGTATGCATCTTTCACAGTTCTGATTCTCAAAAATACCTGTCTGTTTGCAAAGCCATCATTTGAAACTTGCTTCCAGTTCAATCTTTCTCTCAACAATGTCTTTTCTATTCCATTACCTCACTAAGTCAGTACACCTTTTCTCAACTTTGCATACAAATGTACAAGATTATGTGAGCTTTCAGGCAGGTTTTGAAAATCCTCTACAATTCCATTTCTCACAGTGTCTGCTAGGGAAAGCAGGACCCTCTCTTGGAATGGAAAATGTAAATCTCCTCCCTCTGAATTATTATAATTTTGAAATTAAGGGGCTCTTGGGCAAAGATATGGGAATAGGAATAACAGTGCTTTACTAATATGTATAATAAATCAAACAAACAACAACAAATCTGGCATTAACAACAAAACAGAATGAGGAACCCCATGATAGCCTACTTGGCTGCAGGCACTTTCCTGTTCGGTGCAGTTCCAGGGAATGCCGGCAGGGGACAGGGGCAGGCTCCCAGTGGACAGTGCACGTGCGATGATTCACCTGTGGCAGCAGGGGGCATACTGGCGTGAGCTCAGATAATTAATTCAATTAATAACCATTAATAATTCCACATAGTAATGGCGGCTTTGTCCGAAATGGGAAAGGGATGGAAGAGAGGCTTTACTTCACAAACCTCCCTGGGCCAGTCAATCCCTGTTGTACTATAATTAGGAATGGCAAGAAGCACGACATGGACTCTCTTGTGAGAGTTAAACAGGAGAGGAAGGTTTATTATCACAGATCTTCTTTTATAGACATATACGTGAAGGTCTGGAAAGGTAAAACCCTTATTGGTCAGTGAACTAAGATATTACCATCATTGGTCAGTGGGGTACACCACCCTTCAACCTTCTCTTGCAAGAAAACAAAAAACTGACAAACAACATTGTAAGTCTGTCTTCCATCTCTAAGGTTTATTTTGATTCCTTGTTATGATTTCCCAGGCCACTTTCTCAGGCTAGTCTGAGAAAGTTATGGGACTTTCTTTTCCACAGACACTGTGCTCCTTGCTTGCTGTTTGCATTTAGCATCCACAACTCCCCTTTTTGGTTTTAGGGCAAAAAGGCAGCATTTGTAATCTCCTCCTGGGCCCTTGCAGGAAAGAGAACAAACACAGCACCAAGAGCATTATCATTTAGCACTTTGTCAGTTATCAACAAAACCTCGATTGGACACTGATTTAGAATGATCTGGGCGATTTTCTGGCACATACCGAATCTTTGATGTACCACTATGGAGTCTTGTTGTTGTTTTTCTTGCAAGGAACTGATGCTAATTCTAATACAACTAGTTAAACTTACACAACAAACAAAATGTCTTTAGTCTGTTCAAAACTGACAGTCTAACTTGTCAACAGGGCAGAATGCTCACTCTTTACTTGTAGAAGGACCATCTGATTGATGATCAGCGTCCTAATCATCATCCAAAGGTTGCCTGTTGTCTACTTTCTGCCTTTGGTGTTGCAGGTCAGAGCGAACACACCTTGCAGGTATCCACCATATCCCAGCATCTGTGGAAATGCATGCATACCCACGACCCCAAGTGATGAGCTCACATGGGCCCTCCCACTTGTTAGTGGTTAGGTCTCACACCCAGATTTTCACTCTAGGCAGGTGCATCTCACCTGAGGACTCCAACGAAAGGAAGTGATTCAAAATGAAAGGGTTGTCAGAATTTTTTGGCACTGTGAAATGATTGATTGTATATAGAGCCTTCTCCAACTGACTGTGTGGGGTTTCTCCAGTCATTCCTCTTTTTTTGTTTTTCCAGAACATGCTTTAAGGTACCATGAACATGTTCAACAATAGCTTGCCCTGTTGGAGAATGTGGGATACCGAATTTGTGCAAAATTCCCCACAAATGTAAAAACTGTTGTTTTCTGTGAGGCGTAGGCAGGACCAATATCAGTTTTCACAGAAAAAGGTATACCTAAGACCACAAATGTGATCTTTAAATGGGCAGTAACATCACGACCTTTTTCTCCAGTGTGAGCAGATGCTCACATAACAGAGGAGAAGGTGTCAATAGACACATGCACATACTTAAACCAGCCAAATTCAGCAAAGTGAGTGACATCTGTTTGCCAAAGCTGCAAGGCTTTTAGACCTCTGGGGTTTACCTCTGCTGGTAAAGGTGCAGCGAGTCCATGACAATCAGTGCAAGAACTGACAATGTTACGAGCCTCAGTCGGTGTTGTGAAATTGCTTTTGCAGGGTATGTGCACTTTGATGAAAAAAATCATGCCATACCTTAGCTTGTGCAATTTTGTCAGGCTGAGGTGCTACCTATGCAGGGTTAGCTAACCTATCAGCCCTGGCTTTACCTTCTGTTATGAAACCTGGTATGTTGGTGTGACTCTGAGTATGCAAGATGTAATATGGGTGAACTCGGAACTGGATTACGCACCACAAAGATTTCAGCAACCGAAATAAGTTTGTTATCAACTTCTTTCAAAAGTGCACAATCCAAATGCTTAGCTAAACCTGCTACATAAGCAGAATCAGTCACCAAATTCAGTGGTACCTGAGAGAACTGCTGGAATGCCATGGTAGCAGCCCTTAATTCAACTAACTGGGCTGAGCCTGACTTGTGGCCTTCCAGCACTTGCCACTTAGATTCATCCTTCCATGTAATAATGGCTTTCCCTGTTCTTCCTGAACTGTCAGTGAAGATGGTGGGTCCTTGCACCGGCACCCGACTACTTTTTGGCCAAAAGGACAATTCATCTGACTTTGCCAATTGCATAAGTTTATGACTGGGCAGATGGTAAGCGATCTGCCCTGAAGAGTTTTGCAGCGCACTCTCTAAGGAAGTGCTGTTGGTAAGACTCCATTCAAATTCCTCCTGTTGTATTGGGAGGATCATTTTCCCAGGGTCAGCTGCCATTAACTGCAAACACCACTGGTGGCATTTAATTATCAATTGAGCAACCAATTCAAACAATGTGGGTGCTGTCTTTTTTGGTTGATGGGGCAGAAAGACCCATTCCAAAATGTGCAAAGGATCAGACCATTATTCGCTCCATTGGCCAGTGATACCTGTAGGATGAGAATCGGGGTAGGTAATAAAGACAGTGATATCAATGGAGGGATCTACTCAGTAAACCTGACGAGCAGAGACAGCTTGTTGGACTTCCTCCAGCACTCGCCTCGCTTCAGGAGTCACTTCTTGAGGTCAATTCAGATCAGGGTCCCCCTTTAAAATATTGAACAATGGGGACAACTGCACTGTGGTCAGTCCCAAGTAAGGACGTAACCACATGATGATACCCATCAATTTCTGAGCATCATTCAGAGTCTTGATAGAATCTGTGAATTGCACCTCCTGATGGTAAATGGGTTGATCTAACATTTTGACTGCTAAGTATCTCCAGGGAGGATGCTGTTGAACCTTCTCTGGAGCCACCTGCAGACCATAAGAATGCAGGTCATTGAACAGCTGAGGCAGTATCCTCAGCAGTTCATCCTGGGTGGATGCTGCCACCAGGATGCCATCCATGTAATGATAGCAGTATGCCTCAGGGAACTGCTCACGGACCCTAGACAAGGCCTGAGCCACATACCACTGACAGATAGTCAGGCTGTTCTTGCAGCCCTGTGGCAAAATCTTCCGTTGATACATCTGCATAGGTTCATGTTGCTCTATTGGGAATGGTGAGAAGAACGACACAGACTCTCTTGTGAGTTGAAGAGGAGAGTTCCTCCTTTTCTCTTTCTTAAGGTTTATTACCTCAGATCTTCTTTTATAGACTGATATGTGAAAGTACAGAAAACTCTTATTGGTTAGTAAACTAACACATCACCATCATTGGTTAGTGGTGTACACCGCCCCTTGACCTTCTCTTGCAAGAAAACAAGAAACTGACAAACAGCACCTGCAAGGCTGTCTTCTATCTCTGAGGATTGTTTTAATTCTTCCTTATGATTTCCCAGGTCACTTTCTCAGGTGAGACTGAGAAAGTTATGCAGCCTGCTATTCCACAGGCACTGTGCTCCCTGCTTCATAGTTAGCACCCATAGGTTCAGTGCTGTTAATTGCAGGCACTGTGAAAGTGAATTTTTGCTTGTCATCAGGATGAAAAGGAATGGTAAAAAACCAATCCTTTAAATCAATGATCAGAGTTGTCCACCTTATAGGAAGCATGGTAGGTGAGGGCATGCCAGGCTGCAGTGCCCCCAGGCTTTCCATGACTGCAGAGATCTTGCAACAATCTCCATTTCCCAGATTTTTTCTTAATCACAAAAACGGGAGTGTTCCAGGGACTAGTAGAAGGTTCAATGTGTCCGTGCTGCAATTGTTCCTAGACTAATTCACGAAGGGCAGCTAACTTCTTGTTGCACTATTGGGAACAGCGAGAAGCACAACACGGACACTTGTGAGTTGAACTCAAGAGTGAGGTTTATTACTTCAGATCTTCTTTTATAGACCAATACATGAAAGTACAGAAACGTAAAACTCTTATTGGTTAGTGAACTAACACATTACTATCATTGGTTAGTGGGGTACACCACCCCTCAACCTTCTTTTGCAAGAAAACAAGAAACTGACAACACCTGCAAGGCTGTTTTCTATCTCTGAGGATTGTTTTAATTCCTCCTTGTGATTTCCCAGGTCACTTTCTCAGGCTAGTCTGAGAAAGTTATGCTGCCTGCTTTTCCACAGGCACTGTGCTCCCTGCTTTTGCTCATATTTAGCATCCATAACACTCTCTTTTTCCAGGAGCCACTGGTTTTCCCACATGGGTTTGCTCACCAGCCACCATAAAGGCAGTGTGGAATGCTGTGTGCCCTTCACCACAGTGTCCTGAATCAAAAATGCGTCCCAATCCATACCCCACCATGCTGCCAAAATATTCCACCCCAAGAGGTTAAGTGGAGCTGCAGTGACATAAGGCTGGACTGTAACCATTTGCCCCTCTGAGTTTTTGATCAGCACAGGCAGTTGGCTCACGAAGGTCTGTGTAGTACCTCCCAGACCCTCAATGGCTGAATCAACAGAAGTCAAGGGCCATGATGGAAGCCACACAGAGAAGGAGATGATTGTCACGTCTGTGCCAGTGTTGGATGAGACCTCTGAGCTGGACCTGAAGAAGCCTGGAATTTGGTAGACTCAGGGTACATGTCATTAGAGGTTGCTGATTTGAAATGCATGCAGTCCAGAAAACTCGCAGCAGTCTAGTAGATCCAAAGCTGCCATCTCCTTGAGTCTGTTCAACAGTCCTAGGAACACAGGACTTAAAAGTTGAGCAATGCGAGTCTTTTCAGGGATACTAACGGGGGGGTAGGTGTGGAAACTGTGGTACAAATTTGTCCTGTAAAGTCAGCATCAATGACCCCTGAATGCACAAAGGTCCTTTGTAGGGTCATACTAGATCTTCCCACAAGCAGTGCACTTAATCCTTGACCCAGAAGGCCAAATGCATCCAGAAAAACCTTATACACATGACTACAATCTAGTGTGACTGTTGCTGCAGTGTGTAAATCCACCCCAGCAGCTCCTTGGGTGCTGCCACTAAGCTGGCTGAGTAGGCCTGCACTGGTGCTGTGCCCTGGGTACTTACTTGTGTCAGTGCGCAGTTCCCCTGTGTGCTCCTACTCACATTTCCCAAATCCGTCAAAAGCTGACCATTGGCATGGTATCTAGATTTACATTGGTTTGCAAAATGACCTGGCTTGTTACATCTAGCACACAGGAAATTACCCTTTCCTTTTTCCTTCTGCTTCACCTGCTGAGCCTTACTCTGAGCATCTTTTTGCTTCCTTGAACCACCCTGATGGCCCTCTTGTTTTGATGTTAGAGCAGCAGCCAAAGCAGACATTTTGTGCTTTACAGAGCCTACTTTGGTACATGCTTGGACCATCTCTGTTATTGAGGGGTCCCCTGGAAGAGCCCCTATGATCTTTCTGCAGTCTTCATTAGCATTATCCCTTTTTAGTTGTTTACACAGGATCTGTCTCAGGTTATCATCCTCAGCCTGTTTCTTCAAGGCCGCTGCTATTTTCTCAACAAATGGCAAAGAATGGCTCATTCAAGCCTTGAATATCGTGACTTGGGAGCAGCTGTTTCTATAGTCTTCAGCAATGCTCCAATACTGATTTTCTGTCCTTGTTCAAGGATTCTAGAGTCCCAACAGGCCTGGAGTTCAGGATTGGAATAATCACCTGTTCCTATAAGTGACTCGATCTTCTCGAGTGTGGCCCGGCTGGCTCAGTGATGAGGTTTCTCCTCACTCGAGTTTCGAGCCAGCATATGTTTGTGGGATTCACTGATTTTCTTCAAGAATTCAAGTCTATAGAGCGAGTAAAGAAATCAGGGGGGGACTCTCTCTCTGGTTTGCATTCCACAGTTTATTTCTGTGAAGGGGAATCCAAAGGACGAGAGACAAAGGATTTGGGGTCTGGGGGGGTCTCTTTTAACAGGGTTTCTCGGAGGGTGGGAACATCAGAGAAAGAACCAATTATTTTTCTCAGTTAGTACATCTTACAAACTTTCTACAAATCAAGGTTACACACACCAAGATAAGAAATAACAGACACCAACTTCTTCAAATGCCCACAAAGGTGTAGGAATATTCTCCACAGAGGGGCAGAGGAGGAGAGAGAGGGGGGCTTGGTTTCCTGGCAACACGGGGGGGAAAGAAAGGGAAGACAAGGTAAGCATGCCCTCTCAGCTTCCATAGTTTAGAGGCATTCTGGGACAGGAAAAAGTTACAAACTTCCGTGTTGGAAAGAAGGGTTCTCTTCTCCCAACCCCGTGCTTTCCTGGGCTAAAGAAACTTCAAGCAGCTGGAAATGCCAGCGGGGTCCTCTCTTTACTCTATCTGGCCTCTAGCAGAGGGGCTGAGGAGAGAAACTTCAGTAACCAGGGTAACTTGACGCCAGGTAAACAGTTAGGAGAACGAGAAGCTGGGGGTGGGGGGAGAATCACAACTAAAAGATGGGAAAAGATACATTTCAGGCTATCAACTACAACATATAAGGACATCCAGTTTAACACTATGTCTGGGATTATGTACAGGCAGACGCATGTTCTCATCTGCAGCTCTTTGGGCCATCTGCCTCCAATTATCCTCAAAGACTTTAAATTGCACAAGCTGGAATAACACTTGAGCCAGATGTCTAATATCAAATGGAGCAAGCAGATCAGTGTTTATTACCCTGATAAACTGCATAACTTCCGAAGAGCCAAGTCTGTATTGTGCCACTTTATGTTGTATATCCTGTACTACTTTCCATGTGATCACATTATGACTGTCAGTCTGCCCCATGTTCGGGGCAGCCTTAAACACAGGGAAGGCTTGGACAGCCCTTTGTGATGCCCCACTGACTTCCTGATCTGTCTGCATCTCTTCATCAGAGCCTGAAGCGGCTCCGGGTCCTCCCTCTATTTCCCTCCCACCAGCACCCATGTTATTAATAATTTCAGTTCCGGGTTTTCCCAGCCTCTCAAGTAAATCCTAATTTCCCATTTCCAAAGCTTGCCTTTTTACTGCGTCCCAAAAATATTCTGGGTGTTTTGGATGTATGGTGACCTGATACAGTGGTAGCATCCAGAGATAGCTCTGGGACGGTCTCACAGCTCAGCGGTATTGGTGCTCAGTTACCAGACTTGCGCATTGCTGGGGGCAGAGTGCTGGTCGCCAGCTGGATCACTATCCATGTCCCGGGGCAGCAGCGCACGAGATGATGTATAGGGAGCAGAGGAGGGTGGGCTGGCTGGAGACTCAGATGCAGGGGGAGACAGCCACCATGGGCGCCAAGGGCTGTTGCTCTGAAACAGCAAGAGGCACAATGGCAGAGCACCTGTAGTGAGCAGGGGGAGGAGGCAGTGGTGCTGGCCCCATAGCTGGAAGGCGTGGGCCCCATAGCTGGAAGCGGAGGTGCTGAGGGGTCAGCACTCTGCAGCGGCAGTTGCCCCGGCAGGGTTGGCTCTTGTGTGGGCCCCATGGATGGAAGCGTGGGGGCTGAGGGCATGACCCCTCCCTTCGCGCCGTCTGTCCGCTGCGGGGATTGCTGTACTGTCCCTTGCGATGCAGGATAAAGTGGTGCAGGGGGCACAGGGGGGCTGAAGGGGACCATCGACAGCGAAGGCCCTCCTGCGGCTACTTGCAGTGCTGAGGATGATGCTGCAGAGGGCTCAAACTGAGGCAGGTGGTGGCCCCTTCCCTGTCACCTCTCTGTTGATGGAGATTGTGCTATCAATTCCATGGGTGACAGATACTTTGGCCTTTCGAAATCTTGGTGAGAGGGCTATTTTGAAGGAACCTAGTCCCATGGCAAGAGACATTGTTTCCGCCCAAGTCCAAAGTCCCCTGAGGTTCCGGGCGGAACCGAGGAAACGCTACTTTGCTTATCCCTGGTCCCATCCTCCAGCTTCTCATAGTATACAGGAGAGACATCTCTAGCATCTGAATCCTCTATCCCTTCATCACTGGCCCCAGACTGCCACCGCTGTAATGCTTTAAAGAGGGTGCCCCAGGTGGTCACCAGGGTACACAGGCTCCATCAGTTAACTTGGACCATATACGGTCTCCCACTGACTGCCAGATCTCGAGGCATTCTTTGTGGTTACTCTAAAAACCTGTGCTTTTGCCCAATGGAAAAAAGTGCACATTCAATCTTCTGAGATACTGAATCCCAAGCATTGCAAGATGTCCTGCCATGCAAAGAGGACAAGTTGATCCTCAGTTGAACACTGGTTCCCCATTGTGGGAACCATCTATGTCCACGGCCTGCAAATACAGTTACACAGAGTGGCTTAACCCGGGATTTTAAGCTCTAGCTTCGTTGAGATAATCCATTCCAGGCCTGCTCACTGGCAAGGCCCTCTATCCCATGGTCTGAAAAGACCAGCTCCCTCCAGGAAATCGAAGGAGATATTCGCTTACCTCTCTCTAGAGGAAAAGCAGGTGGGACATTTCTCAGTCACGGCTGCAATGGACGTTGGGGTCCACCAGATGTTGCCCTATATTAGGAATGGCGAGGTAGTAATGACATGGACTCTCTTGTGAGTTAAACAGGAGAGCAAGGTTTATTATCCCAGATCTTCTTTTATAGACATATACGTGAAGTTCCAGAAAGGTAAAACACTTATCGGTTAGTAAACTAATACATCACCATCATTGGTCAGTGGGGTACACCACCCCTTGACCTTCTCTTGTAAGAAAACAAGAAACTGACAAACAACACCTGCAAGGCTGTCTTTTATCTCTAAGGATTATTTTGATTCCTTGCTATGATTTCGCAGGCTACTTTCTCAGGCAAGTCTGAGAAAGTTATGGGACTTTCTTTTCCACAGACACTGTACTCCTTGCTTGCTGTTTGCATTTAGCATCCACACCCTTCCTGCTTCAAGACCCCATATTATTTTCCTGCTAACTATTGGTCATCTTATCCTGGTCTTAGACCATTGGTCCCCTTCCTGATTGTCTCCTTCCTTATAAAAACCCCAGCTTTTGCCCAGATCAGTGGTTAGTTCATCATTGGCCCCCTTTGCTGAAGCCTGCATTAAAGACTTTCTGTGGAACGCCATATGATCTTCCCATCTCTTGCCTGTGTTGGATGGGGTAACCCCTGAATGGAGCTGGCTAGGCTGAACAGAGCTGATCACAGAGCAGAAATCACTTTCTAAAAGAGCTGTTCACCTTGAAGCTTTTGCCTGTGCTCCTAAGGGTTACCCCTGGCTGGAGACTGCCTGGAAACCCCAGATGGTGGCTCTCCACCAGGACACCTATCTGGGCTTGTTGCCTGCAGAAGCTGAGGGTCAGACAGACCCCCAGGACCCAGCCACGAAAGGTATTTATGGATACTTAAGAAAAATTAAAGAAGGGGCCAAACTCAGGGGAGAGAGTAGGGGATGCCTGGAGATTTGGGCAGGCAAAAGACAGGGCTGGGGAGCTGCTAGGGCCCTTGCTTTTTGTTTCAGAAGAGGACAAGCAAGCTGTTGCTTACTGTGAGGAGAATTCACTGTCACCACCAGAGTCCAGTCCTGTACTGCCTTGTCCTTTCGACAAAGGTGACCCTTTGCTCGTTAGAGCAGCCATTGGACCAGGACAACATCCTATCTCATTAAAAGAGGGACATATCCCCATCTGCTCAGGTGCCTGGGATCTTGGGCTCACCCCTTTCTGCCACTGTCTCATTCCCACAGCTTCTTCAGCACTGCTCCAAGCACTTGCTGCACTGTAGTCACACACCTCCTGCCTGCTGAGACATCCCATGGTTCCAGTCACAGCTCTGGAGCTCCTGATACATCTTGTCTACTACCCCAAGATATTTGCTTATTCCTGCCGGCCCTGCTTGCTGCTTTCCTAAGTCCTGCTGGGGCATTGGGATGTACGGATGCTAAATGTAAGCAGTAAGCAGGGAGCCCAGTGTCTGTGGAAAAGCAAGTCGCATAACTTTCTCACACTAGCCTCAGAAAGTAGCCAGAGCCCCGCAATCTGCGTCTCTTGGTTTAAATACAAGTGGAAAGCTTTTCCACTGTGTCTGGCGAGGAGAAACTGTGCCAGGAGAACACATTTGTCAGGAGCTTGCCCCTAAAACTTGTGCAAACACAGATTTGCAGCACATTCAAATGGCCAAGCTTTTTCTTGTGAAACCTGAAATCTGCTGCAGATAGCTGTGCTCCTTGTCAGCTCAAAGCACCTGCACACACATTTGAGTTTGGCAAGCACTAAAGTGGCGCAGGAGAGTGTGGCATAGCAAAATGGGCCAGAAAAAGCATTTGCTTCATGTGTCCTTGTCGTCGCCTAAGAATAGGTAGCAGCACAAAGAAGCCGTGGCTGAACTTCCAGGCCACAGCTAACTTCAACTCAGCAAGTGGGCTAGCCGCAGCTATGTTCCTCTTGCAGTCCGAAAGCTTCGTGCACAAGCCATCTGCTAAGCGCCTTCCTTTGCCTTTTGTCACCACAAATACTGGGGCTACATGCTTTCCTTCCTATGGAAAAGAACTCTCATTCTTATCCAGGAACCCATCATTCAAATGTGGATACCACCTCCGATATTATATATGCCCAAGGATTATTCTCATACAAAAACTGCCAGGTCAGAAAGCTTTCACTGATCTTTATCCTCCTAGGGCAGCCTGTAATCTGCACCTAAACCACTGGGGCTACATGGTTTCCTTCCCATTGTAAAGCTCTCATTTTCTTTCAGGAGCTTTGTCCATTGGAGGTAAAGGTCAGCACCACCTGTCCACATTTTGTGTGGGAGCAATCCTTGGATGTATTCAGTATTGGAGGTGGTATCCAGATTTCAGTGGTGAGCTCCTTAAAGATGAATGAAGCACATTTTCAGGGGAAGGAAAACACCAAGACCCACAGTTCAAAGTGTAGATTACATGCTGCCTCAGGGAGGTAGAATCCAGCAACAGTTTTCTGGCCTGACACATATTGTGTCAAATATTCATCCTTGGATATTGGAATGTTGCATGCAAAGTAAGGTGGTGGACCCCTTAAGAGGATTAAAATACTTTTCCATGGGAAGGAAAGGACATAACCCACTGTTTCTTGTGCAGTTATGCTTCCCAGGGGAGGTAAAGGCCACAAAGATGTTTCTGCCCTAGATCATTTTGTGTTAGATAATCATTGGAAGTTTTCCATATTGGAGCGTGGCTCCAAATGCTGCAACTGTGCTCCTGAACATGAATGATAGTACCTTTCCTTGGGAAGGCAAACACATAAATGATGCCACTTTCACTCCACTGGTAGAAATGACACATACAACCAAACAAATATGTACCTGTTCCATTTTCAGACTGAAGCAACAATATATTCCTGGCTTCTAACACAGCAGGGACAACAGCACTGAGGGGAAATGTTTGGATCATCATGTCTTCATTTAAAGAGAACCCAATTTCTTCATCTAAGCCATCACTACCCTTGATCAGGACATCCACCATATCCAGGACATCTAATAAGTGAAGAAAAACTCTAAGCAGACTAACTGGAAAAACAACAGAGGTAGAATGCAACACTCCAGGAATACATCTTTTTAATACTTAAAAAAAAAAAAAAAAATCAATAAAAGGATGATAACCACATTTGTCACACAATACAAAAATCACAGCTGAACATCGTTCTGCCTTTCAATGCTGCTGTCCAGCACAGGGTGCCCAGAGAAGCTCTGGCTGCCCTTGGATCCCTGCAAGTGTCCAAAGCCAGGCTGGATGGGGCTTGGAGTACTCTGGGCTACTGGAAAGTGTCCCTGCCCATGGCAGGTGGTGGAACTGGATGAGCTGTAAGGTGCCTTCCCATCCAAACCATTCTGGGATTCCATGATTCTATGAACAGCCCCAGGTAGAAGGACTACATTTCCATTTGAGTTTGAAAATGCTGCTACAAGAGCATGAAGAGAGATTTCAAATACTGTTAAAGTGGCACAGCCACATCAGAAATTACTTCTGGGGGTAAAGTGTTAATGCTGCAATTCTGACTTCTGATACCAAGTACACGTGGAAGGCTGAATCCTGGAGGTCCTTACTTAACAGGATTTCTATAGTTATCCATCCTCAGTTTGCTGATTAGGGCTAGAAAATGTAGCCCCAAGATGCGGAATTCTGTTGTTGGGGAGTTATCACATACCATCTATGAGAGAGGGATGCTGATGTTATCAGAGTCCTCTTTAAACACAGCGACCTGGAGCATACCGGCTTCCTGAACCAGGTCTGCTGCCTTGTCAGTGTAGGAATAGGGGTTTGTCACCAGCTTCAGCAGGATCTGTCAGCAAAGGTAGAGAGGAAGGTAAGTGCACTGACTGTCAAGTGGAAGGGAACCATTTGTTGCTAAGAAAGACTATGTGCTAAAAGAGGTTGGAAGATGGGCAGGTCTTAGGAGGACAACTTCCATATCACTTCTGCAGGATTCTGTCTGGTTCCTGCTCAACAGGGGATGCTGATGGAAAAAAAAAAAAAAAAAAAGTCCACTGCATTTTGGCATCTAGATGGCTACCACAGATGGAGTCCCTGGGGAGACCGCACTGGAAATGAAGCACTGGGCATTCAACATCCTAAAGAGTAAACATGAGGAGGCATAAAGGCTGCTTGTTAACTAGCCATTCATGAAAGGAAGCAAAGTACATGGGCCAAAACATGTAACACCTGATTTTTTCCTGCTAACTTGGTCTCCCTCAGGGAGTTAGGTAGAACTGGATGAATGCCATGGATGAATTTTGTTGGCCCGAGTCTCAGCTCCCATTAGAAAAGAATTCTCTTGTGGCCACAATGCAAATAAAGCTATAAAAGGTGAACTGGGGGTGACACAGCATTACCACCTCAGAATGCTGAGGAACTACAGCTACAGTCCTACAGAAATTAGCTGCTTCACTGGTTTCCAAGCCTCGGCCTGTCAGTGCCTACAACAATTTGCTGCCCTAAGGGAGGCCCAGAAGGATGTCCACTCAAAAGCCTCTTGCTCCAGCAAGTCTCTCTGTGGAATATGCCCTCTGAGGGGTAAAACTGTTGCAGATTTCTCTCTAGCCTACAAGGAAAAATCCACAGGCTGCTGGCCAAGATGCAGACAATCCTGAAACTTCCCATTCCCTGCAATGGGACTGTGGAAGCAAGCCCTTCAGGAGGGACACTGGGTTTGAGAGAGGAAACTGAAGCCTTCACTCCATCCCCCCATCTCTCTCTCTTCCAACACTCAGAATTCCACTCCTGTGTTATATCAGTACAAGCACTTGTGCAGCCACAGTAATTAACTGCTAAAAATAAAAACTACCTCCTGCTAAAATAAATTGAACAAACAAAAATCCCTCCAAAAATTATTTTTCGGGCGTATCAGTCTCACGGTTTTATTTTGTGACTGCAAAACAGCTACTAGCATGAAAAGGTTGAAGCCAGGAGGGCTTAGTTCAGTAAGAGGAACAGCAGAGCCCTGCGCCTGAGAAGGAACAGTCCCATTCACCACTGCATTTTGGGGGCCACCCAAGCAGAGAGCAGGTTGCCAAGGAAGGATCTGAAGGCCTCGGTGTGCTGGTCTCAGGCAGCTGCTCTTTCCCCTCCTCTCAGCACTGGGGAGACCAAACCCAGGAGTGTTGTGCTCAGACCTGGACTCCCCACAACACAGACACACTGGAGAGAGTCCAGCATAGGCTCACAAAAATGGTGAAGGGACTGGAACATCTCTCCTGTGAGGAATGGCTGGAAGAACTGGGACTGTTTAGACTGAAGAGAAGGCTTAGGGGCACCTTAGCAATCCATACGAACACCTGAAGTGAGAGGCCAAAGATGATGGGGCCAGGCTTATCCCAGACGCACTCTGTGCCAGGAGCAGAGACACTGGGCACAAAGTGAAATACAGGAACACTCTGAGCCTCGGGAAACGCTTTTTGACTATAAGGGTGATTGAGCACCAGCACAGGTTGCCCAAAGAGATCCTTGGAGATGTTCAAAAGCTGTGTGAACATGGACCTGGGTAGATAGAGCTAACACACAAAATGATTTAGAGACCCCTTCCAACCTCAACCATTCTGTGATCCTGGGACAGCAAAGTCAAACAGATTAACCTTCTAGTAGCAGTGGCAGCCTATATGTTAAACTGTTCTCAGGCAATTCTAACAGCCTGAAGAACTGAACAAAGAAAAGGTGACTAGTAAATACACAAGTGAGATCTGGATTCTGCTAAAGTTAAGGGTGGGATGAGGCTTTCACAACACCCACTCCCATAGAGAGAGATAAGAAGCTGTTACTCCACCTGCTTTACCTACCATGCTGCTCAGCAACTTCTGTCTCTGTCATCGCCTTCACAGTGGAGACATCACCTTCCTTCTTCTCTGCTGGGCCATCATTGTGCTCTCTCTCTTGCTTCAACAGGGACTGCCAGACAGCCAATATAATATTGGTGTCTGGTAAAACCCTAAAAGCAAAAAGGACGAATTGCAACAGCTCTCCTTTTCCAGACAAAGCTCCTGTGATAAATACATCCCCAAACACCCAATAGGGAGATTTTCTGCTCTTCACAAAGGTTGGAATTGACCCTTGTGTGCAATCAGGGAATGACTTGAAATCAAGCGCTGTATTTCCACTTCTGCAGAACCTAAGTACTGGAAAGAACATTTTATTGAAAAGGTCTCCTGTTAAAAATTTGTTTGCTTCTTCTTCCTCATGGTATATTTTCAACTCAATTGGCTGTCACCTCTTGTCTAGTAACTTCTGAGTAACCTCTGCTGGCTACATTGACTTGAACCAGGAAGAGAACTTGCTTCCTGCTCTTGGAAGTCATTTGAAGCACAACAGCCATTAATGTTATAAATCTGTCTCACCACAGAATTTTATTTGCATTCCCACCAGACAGACATGTCAGGAAACATAGGTTCCTACCTCACCATTTAATCCACAGCCTCCCCAGGGCACCATCTTCTGGCTCCTAGGCTGTAACCACTTGAGGAGAAAGTCCAGAGGAGAGCAGTTGTCTTCTGCCTGCAAAATGCCTCCTGTCAGCCCCCAGCTGTCCCTTTCTACCTTGCTGACAGCTTCTCTGTAGAGCTGCACCAACTCCTGCATTGCTGGCAGCATGTAGATTTGTGACCTTTGCCAGGTTTCTTCCGACAAACAGTGCTCCACGTTCCTCAGGGGTCTTCTCAGCACCATGGATACCAGGGACGGGATGCTGTGTCCATTCACCACTGTGCTGGGCAACTAAAAGAAGGAGGTGAATTAATGACATTTCACCAATTCCTGTTATGCTTTGCACAGAATCTGTGCTTCGATTTTTTGTAAAAATTTGTCAATGAATTAATTCTTTTCTAGATCTTGGCTAGCAGTAAAGAATCCATAGGTTTTCAGATTCCCAGCCTAAACCATTAGCAGACAGTGGCAGAACTGGTACTTGTGAAAGTAGTACTTGTGGAATCAGTATTAGTGGTACGAATTCATTTTCCAGTGCTTCCCCAAGCCAGATTGATGCTGAGGCAGACAACAAAAAACACAAGTAATTAACCAACTTAAGAAATTTCTTGAACAATCACACACTGAAATCAAACAGTACTAACTGGGACAGAAAAGTCACTGAAATGCTGAAATAATAATAAATCATAATAATGATAATAATGATGCTAGTAATAACAGTAACAATAACAACAACAACAAAACAACAACAAAACAATAATAATGATAACAGTAATAATAGTAATAATAGCAATAATAATGCTCTTACATTTAACCCTTGGACTGAACATTGTTTTGTTGCACACTGCAGGGACTGTTGTTACCATCACCACAGAAAGCAATCTGGGAAGAGGAATAAATTCTCAAGTCTTAAAAGAATTAAAGATCTCTCGTTGAGTCTCATAGATCTGAAAGAAAAGAAACAACAATTTAAGCCCCATTGATACAATCCTGGAGATGGCAGCTTCTGGGGAGCATTTTAAAGAAGGATTTTGACTTTCCTAAAGTAATGGCAATATTAAATGTCAATTTTCATGCAAAAATGCTACAAGGTATCCTCCAGACTCCTACTCCACTAAATGGACCCTCTGTATGCAACCAGCATCCCGGCTAAAGGCCCTCCCTTTTCAAGACATTCCAGATCCTCCTTGCCCATTTGAAGCTAAACAAAGAGGCACTCACAAAGGACAAAAGGCTTTTTTAGCTCAGCTTTGATGTTGCTGCATCTCAAAAAACATGTCACTGACATGATGTTTTCCACTGTTTCTTACACCAATTCCTTCTTTCCCAGTTTAGTTTAAATGCTTATAGAGCCTCCTGCTCTGACTGTGGTTTTTTACCATCATCCATACTCTTACCTTCTTGAGTAACTTTATGTTGTCCATCCAAGCAAACTTCACTCTAGGAACAAAGTGTTATAAATGCAATGACAAAATAGGGTTAATATAAAAAGTGATTTATTATAAAACAATTTCAATCACAAACAATGAGAGAAAAAACCACAATAAAATAAATCAGCGCAGCGCTGGGTGGACAGGGGTCTATACCCAGAGGTACAGATTTACCCAAATCCATGAAGGAGGGTAGACTGTCCGGGGTTTTTATAGGGATTTTGTGTCCTGAGGCCAAAACTCCGAGCAGTTACTGTTCAACAGAGTCTAGATGGTTGGTTGAATGAATTTCCTGGAACCGTGGAACTGAATCAATAGACGACTGGGCAGAGTCCTTTCACATGTGAAAGGTTCTGAGTGCTTCCTGATTGTATCTTCGGTTGGACTCTCAGGGTGGAGTGTCCAGGTCCGGTGCGGAGCCGATGGGTATCTCGGCTGGGCTCCTCTCATTGTTTGGCCTGATTACATCTTCAGTCGGGGCTTGCAGGGTGGAGTGTCCAGGTGCGGTGTGGAGCCAATGGGCATCTCAGCCTGGCTCCTCTCATTGTTTAGCCTGATTGTCCGTGTCCTGCTCTTTCTTTCAGGCTGATAAACGTCGCCTAGGGTCGTTACCGCCTGAATGGGTAATTACTGCTGGGTCTGGGGAGAAATCCTTAGGCCACACTATATTTTATATAATTTTTACATTGTTACAAATACAGTTATATACTTATTTATTCTTTCACGAATTTTTATCCAAGGTTACATTTATCACAAAAGGAATACTGGGTCTCCTTGAAGTATCTAGTAAATAAATCTGGGCTTACTTTGAGAATATGAGCAACCATTTCATCTTCTGGTGCAGTTTTTAAACCAAGCAGGAAGTGCACAAGTACCAAATTTCCTCCCCTGTTGAGGACAAAAAAAAATTATTTTAAATAAGAAATCCTTATTTCAATACTTTATATGAAATGTGAACTCCGCAGCTTCTCTAACTGTTAATTGAAGGCAAGACCTCTCACCCTCCTGCCATAATTTCTGAGTTTATACCCAGAGAAGTAAGAAATTAATTTATCTCCACATTCTCTGCATGACAAACAGTCAACTAATATCACACATTTCAGGGCAGACATGATAACTAGTAAGGTCTCTTTTGCTTCTAGCAAATAATCCATGTACAATGCCAGCTGCCCAGTGACTTACTTGCCAGAAGTTCCAAGACCTGGATCATAGAACGTTACGCCATGTTTCAGAGAGCAGCAGAGGTCCGTTAAGAAACTATGCACAAGTTCTTGTTCCATTGCTTTTCCCACCTCATCAGAACCCTGAGCCACCTATAAAAACCAAAAAGGAGTAAAAAAGGCATATGAGATTTGGCATCACAGATATCAACTACACTCTACATTTTATATGGCTCCTCTTAGAGAAATCCTAAAAGAAAGTTTGGCTTTTGTTCAGATTAAGAAAAGAAGCTTCAGGACTTGAAGATCCCTTCCAACCCAAACCATTCTGAGATTCTACAATTCCATTAACCTTCTAAATCTGGAACAACTCAAGATGCCTGTGGACTAGAAGACTTGACAACTGTCAAGGCTGGGAAAGCATGAATCATATGACTTACAGGTTCTGCCAGGAATTGTAAGAACTTAAAATTATTCAGAACTGAAATGCATACTTATGGATGGGCTCAGAAACTTGCACAGCTCCAAGCAGACACCTACTAGAAGCAGATGTTCTCCAAAGGATGTTTACAGTATATCAGGGTGGGAGTGGCAGGCTCATAAGCATCTGATAGAGGAATACAAGAGGGCAGACACAAAGGTGAAAAATCTGTAGCCAAAACCCAGTGAGAAGCAGCAGAAATTAGGGGATTCTTTTTAAATAGGCTCATTAGGTTCCTCTTTTTGATCTCATTGAGCTCAGAGCAATTGCGAGCTGTTTCAAAAGCTGTGGGCTGCGAGATGAGGGGGAAAAAAGGCAGCACAAGGACTAAGAGTAACAAAGAAATAAATGACCAGACCTTTAAATCCTGAGAGCTGACATAAGTAATCCCATTCCAACAGTACACTGAAGCGATGCGAAGCAATACATCTGCTGTGAAAAAACGTGCCTTCTGCATTTTGCTGACATTTTGGTTATGAACCACCTGAAAATGAGAAAAAAAGCAAACTCTTCTTCACAAAATCATGTCAAAATAGCAACACACTCCATTTTTCTAGCACACACAAAGCTGGCTCTCCTCACTAGGGCAGAGGAAACATTCTGCCAGTCCTACCAACACTTCTCTCACATGCTCATGCTCCACCTTGACCCTATGCCAACCTCTGCATACCCTGCACATGCTGGACAGGACAGATGTTCACATCCAAGTGAAGACCGCACATCATGTTAAGAGCATCACAGCCACACACTAGAACCATAGGAACCTGGGCGTAGACATGGCAAAGCCTACTACAAATCAAGTTTGAATGAAAGGGAATACACAATGGAAGAAGTTTCTTAAAAGTTCTTTTGCTGTGTTTTACTGCTAGCATTGTTTTAGTTCTCATTTTTCTTGCTAAGGTGAAAGAGTCATACAGTGTGCAGGGCTCCACCAATAATGTAGCAGTTCAGCATATGTGATTCCCACATGGGAAAAACTTCACTTGAAAAACAAAGTTTTAAGAAGGTTTCTTTTACATTTAAATGGTAGCTTCTTTATTCTCTTTCTTTTCTGTCTTGTTGCAACAGCAAAATGAAAGAATTAAAGTCGGTTTTTTGCCTCAATTGTCCAGTTGTAAGAAGCCCAAATCTTACGGCTACGCTCTAAATTTTATGCTGTTTTTTCTTTGTTTTCTCAACTGTTCATCCAGTAGCTTATGCAACATTGCTACAGTAGTTCAGAACAGATAGTAAAAAGTCATAGATACTGGAGCTAAAAATATTTTTAAAGAAATAAAATACATCTCAGGTGCAGATGGTCTACAAGCAACAAGTGCATTCCATGGAAGATGCAGGGCCACGCTCAGAAGGTGACAGAGCACAGGAAAGGCAGCCACCAATAAACAAACTCTCACACCTTTCAGCAATTCCTGCTTCCCTGTTTTCAGTCCTGAGACAGTAAGATAGCCAAGCTACCAACCTCTAACACATATTACCAGTCACAGACACTGTTTCTAGCAGGCAGTAAAATAGAAAACATGACACAGAACAGTTTCAAGGGTGTATCATACCTTAGTTCTCAGTGTGGAAAGTAGAAGACTGACAGTAGAAACTCTGTCTTTCTTGATTTCAGAATGATGAATATCTGGAATGAAATCTAAGAGAACATTTCAAATGTTAAGTCAAAATGGGAAAGCTCTTTCCTTACTAAAATGCTTCAGGGAATTCACACCTATTCCTCTTCCATGTCACATTGTAGTGGTTTAGATTTGCTAATTTAGTTTCCCGGCCAATGCACCAAATAAATGTGGTTTTAAAGCAGCAACTAAAAAAAATCACTAGAAAACTTACTTATTTCTTGCTGTGATATATGGATTAGAACAAGAAAGTTGAACAAGTTTTAAAACTTAAAAGTTTTAAAAGTTTTAAAACTTAAAGTTTTAAAAAAAACTTTTTAAGTTTTTTTAAACTTTAAAAAAACTTTTAAAGTTTTAAAACTTAAAAGGAATAAAGAAAGTTTGTTAACAAAACTACAAAAATAAGAAAACCAAAATAAAACCTCCAGAAAACCCCTTCATCCCTCACTAACCAACCATTCTCTTGTTCACATGACAACATAGAGACAAAAAGCTTTGGAACTTTGATGTTTAAAAAGGTCCCAATTCTTGCTAGAGTCTTTTTATCAGCCTTTGTAGAGAAACAGAAATCTTCTTCTGCTAATCTGTGGAGTTTCTCACAAGAAAACTATTTCTGTTATAGCTTTCTATTTCTCTGATGCCAGCTGCCTGGAAAAAATCTGTCATCAGTTTCTCTTATCATTTCACATCACTCTGAGGTGTGTTATGGGTCAATGAGTCTAGGGGTGTCATTTTTAAGGATGAGTTATTCAAAGGCAAAAGTTCATTTATCTCTGTGAGCTTCCCTGGAAAACAGAAGTTTTCTCTTTGCCTCAAGTGGCCCCAAATCTTCAACTATTATTTCTCCCCTTCTGTTCCAGCACCTCACTGCATCATAATTACTCCACATTTTGCTCAAAATCCAAACTTTGAACACTCCATTCCTCTCAATATACTTTGTCATGAATTAAAGGAGTTTTTTTCAGGACACTATTGTCCATCTCCATAGCTTTAACAGAAAAATATTTCAGCTTATAAAGCATCTCCTTATTCTCTACCTCTTCTGAAGCTTAATTCTTTTCTTTACTGTCTCTGATAGTTTATAAAGTCTCTTTACATGTTGATTATTCTCTCTTTCTTTCTCTGGACAAAAAAAGGATTAATCTGCAAGTCTCATCTGGGTAATGAAAGGGTTAAAATCTTGCCCAGGTTTTGTAGATGGTTCTGTGATCTCTGCCGGAGCAGCGGCTGGAGCTGTCTGCAGTGGAAGATTCTTCATGGCTGCTCTGGAGAGTGTGGTCACTGTCTCAGCCTGACACAGGTCAAGAGCTTTTTTTCTTTTCTTTACTCGGCAGTCTCTGGTGAATTCCGTCACAGCAAAAACTGCAGCCGAGCCAGGGACCGGCCTGGCCTGGCCAGAGCTTGGGGAGAAGCCCTGCAAGCCCCATCTCCTGACCAGGAGCTGCTTGTTAACATTGTTAAGTTGTTAACAAACTTTCTTTATTCCTTTTACGTTTTAAGCCTGTTTTGCTCTTGTTCTAATCTATATCTCACAGCAAGAAATAAGTAAGATTTCTAGTGATTTTTTAGTTACTGCTTTAAAACCATGACAGTGGGAGATGGAGGAGGCAGCAGAGGAGCGAGGAGCATGGCCTGCTTGGCTTCTTGTGTGTGTGTCAGTGAGCCAGGCTGGGACAAGGATTTCTGCTGGAGCTGGTGCCCTTTGGAGCCATTTCAGAGGTATGTGCTATATATAAATTAATATGGTATATAAATTTAAACAAGTGTGGTGAAAATAGATGTTACATTAATTTTTTTTTAATGTTTTGTGTTTTTCGGTTTTTTGGGTTTTTTTTTGCATTTTCCTTGGAGGCACTCCTCCTGTGACAGCTGCTTACAGCACTGGAAACGTGTGCGCTTCATGATGTGTATTACCCAGCTGACAGTGATTCCCTTGTGTCTGGCACATTAAATCACACAGAGGTGGGTGGGATAGAAGGTGGCCACATTTCCTGACTCTTTTACCTTTTTTCTGGCTCACACAGAACTTTCTTTCCTTTTTCATATTGAAAACAGGGAAGAGAGAGTAGTGTAATATTAGCATTTCCAGCAGATTTTTAACTGCCACTGATGCTCATTCGTATCTTTGCAGTATGGGTTTTCATGCTGACAAATCCTTTGCTTTGCCTTCTGCTCAGAGCCAAGTGGGCCCTGTATTGAACAGATTTATATGTGCTACAAGGCCACACAGAAGAACAAAGAGAAGGAACGCAGGAAAAAAAAAATAGATTAAATGCCATGAATTGTTCAGCTGATGTACTCTAGAAACAAACATGGCTACTACAGGTAGCGTCAATCAGCCCTTCTGGTCTTTTCAGTTGTATTCAGAGAGATATTTGCTTATTATCAACATATGGGTGCTTGGAGTTCACTCTTTTTAAAAAGCCCATCAATAATAAAATGTTGTATTGGTATGCAAAGATCTACTTCTGTTAAGTTGCTGACCCACAGAAAAGCAGCATAAAGGAGGTGGCTGGTTTATGTGTATGATACGTGGCCTTTTAGGATGTTTTGTTCTTTATATGGCATTAATTTCAAATGCAAACCTGTGAACCGATCCATTGTGTTCCCCTTCAGGGGCTGGTCCTAGGGTTACGAGTCAAAACGAGGCCTAAACGCCTCTTGTCTGTCCAAGGATCTGCCTCTATTGTGGCTCCTATCCTTCTGAAGAACACTTTAGCACAGTGAGTTGCCTTGTATACCTGTTGAAAGGACCTTGAGAATCAGGATGGAAAAGCTTTCCACAAGATGAATATCAGAGCGAAAATATAGATAAAAGAGATAAAATAGATAGATAGATTTTCATCTGCATCTGACAAGGACTATCAGCACAAGGAAGCCGTGGCTGAACTTCTTCCAGGCAACACCTAATGTCAATTGGGCAAGTGGGGTAGGCGTGGCTATGTTCTTCTTGCAGTCTGAAAGCTTTGAGCACAAGCCGGCTGCTAAGCGCCTTCCATCGCCTATTGAAAGCTGTCTTGTATTCCCACCCCTGGACACGAACAGGCCACATCAAGCACACATGGTTCGTTGTGCCTGTTCCAAAGCGGTGCTAAACACTACTTCAGACAAAAGAGGCACGAGTCTTGCGCTTACCTTCTCAGAGCTGCTGAGCTCCGCCGTCTGCCTCTCATGGTCCGAATGCATGTGGATGCTCTGCCCCTGTCTCTGGCGAGGAGAAACTGTGCCAGGAGAACACATTTGTCAGGAGCTCGTCCCTGGAACATGTGCACAACACATTTTTCTGCAGCTTACCCTTGCAACTTGCGCAAACATGGATTTGCAGCACTCTCTTACACAGTGGCAGGTTTCTGCACTCCAGAGTGCATTTCTCTCTGCACCTCGGAGCCGAAGGGAAAGAACAAGAGCTCCCACAGAGAGCAGCAACACCAATAGGTAGCAGCAGAAAGAAGCCATGCCTGAACTTCTTCCAGGTGACAGCTAACATCAGTTACGCAAGTGGGCTAGCCGCAGCTACTTTCCACTTGCAGTCCAAAAGCTTTGAACACAAGACAGCTGCTAAGCACCTTTCATTCACCTTTTGACAGCGCTCATGCATTCCGGCCTGAGGACAAGAATTTGCGTATTCCAGCACACATGGTTTGTTGTGCCGGTAGCCAAGCGATCTGGAGCGATGCTTATGATGGAAGAGGCATACCTCTTTACCTCATTACCTTTGCAGAGCTCTGGAGCCCACAGTCTGCATCTCTTAGTCCGAATGCAAGCAGATACTTTGCCACTGCAACTGATAGTAAAAGATTTAAAAATCATAGAAAATTCAGGGAGTTAGAAAGAAAGTTAGGCTTGGCAAGCCCTGGGAAAAGTGTTAAAAGTAGGCCCTGGGAAATGTTAGACCTTCTGCTTGCAAGGATCATGTGAAACTGCACTTGTGTAGTCAGTATATGATAAGTGACGTAATTGTTAGATGGGATTAGATATAACAATTGTTTTAAGACTCATGAGAAACTATGTTA